>NC_136061.1:1222162486-1223362486 GCF_964261635.1 Lissotriton helveticus
AAGTCATACAGACATACCCCACACTGACACACAGCCACATACCCAGACCAGATGTCAGCAGCAATGGAGGACAACAAATAGGAAAGGTAAAGTGAGGTGCACACAAATGGAAGGCCAAGGAGATAACCACTAAGCATGTGTACCTCACATGCAAGAGAAAGAACTTATAACACCCTTAGCACATCAAATCACACGTGGCTGGCACAGTGAGTGAAATTAAACCACAGTTACCTCTGTGCAATAACTCAGGGATACTGCAAGGCAAACCATGTATAGGCACAGGGATGAAAGGAAGTCTCTGAAGTCACATTGAACAGTCACACATCTGCATCCAACTACTTGACAGGTGTATGTCAGCAGCACAACACACAGAGCCCATGGGCACACTCCATGACTGTCAAACATAAGTAGGATCCTTCACACATATACCCCCAACCTCACACCTGCAGCACACAACACCAGTGTCAAACACACAGAAGGCTGCCACTAATGTCCAGTCAATACACTGACAAACAATCACACTCCCTGGGGGCATCTACAAACACCACACACACACTCAGGAATGCCTGAACCAATGCTGGCACAAAATCAGCAGCAAAATACAAAACGCAATAACAACATACACAGAAGGACAACAAGACCAGACCTGTGCAGTAAAACAGTGAAAAGGCAATGGGAGGTCAGACAGAACAGGAGTGCACAACAGCATCAGTCAGGAACAATGCACAGACAACATACCCCAACACAGACAAGAAGTGCATCATCTCAAAACAATCATGGACAGACACTGGGACAAATGGGCCTACAATGAAACACAGATAGAAATACCACACCACCCATCTAGTCCATATGGTGTCATAATATACCACATGCATGCACATGCACAATCCTGACAAATGACAGGTCACATATGAGAGGAGAAAACCCCAGGGATGCACCCAAAACAAGCCCAGGAACAAGAATAGCCATATGAGCTTGTGATAGACACACAAGTAATCCACACTTCACTGGCAACACATATCTGCATGCATCACAACACACTAACAAAACACACACACTGACATGCAAATGGAACATCACACACAGAGCATCTGTCAGCTGCAAGAGACAACACATGCCAAACACTGCACACATCCACATCAAACACACAACAGATGTACACATCACATTGCAAACACAGCAGGACATCAGGGGGTGCACACCAGGCAAAGACAAGGCAATATACACTCACAGCACTGCATGCACAACAAGCAGTGTGTGCACACCAAACATATCAGTTCCACACAGATATGAGTGGCACACCATGAACCCCCACAACACTAATCAGCACAGCACACAGACAACATCACACTCAGGAAGGGAAGCAGTACCTCAGCAAACACACATACAGCTAACCCAAAACCCACAGATGCACAAGTCTGGGACCCCCAGGTGACAACAACATGACCAGAGGACTGTGCAGCACAAACAGTTGAACTGCATATGAGCAACCATGGTTGTCAAATAAGAAAATCACATATAACCAATTGGGAAATGGTCCCGAGTGGCACATTGGTCCTGTGCACAGATCAGCACCACAAAGCATGGTGTAAAAAATGAAGTGATGGGGAGGCACACACACACTGGCAACCCAAGGGGAGAACTGTCATGATAATGAAGTGGTGTGTACATCAGAAGTGGACAGGTCAGGAGTGCATCATACAAAAATAGATGGAGTGCAGACTCACAATGGGTAGGCATCAGAGGTACAGATAGGGGATGGCATTACTCCACACTCCACATGCCATACTGGAGCCAAAAAAGCCCCAAGTGACAGCAATGCATGAGAAAACACACCCACAATGTCAGTGTGGCTGAGCAGGGCTGCACAGTGAGTAAAAACAGTATCAAGACACATGGCTGATCAACAAAACACAACCCTGACTTGCCAGTCACACACTCTGCATACTCACAATTGCCATCAACAACAAGTAGGTGTTCCCCATAAGTGCAAGGACACACCAACACACTGCACAGTGCACAGCCTACAACTCCCATATGTGCACACAATTACAAGCACAGGGCTGACAAATCCAAATAACATGCACTCAACTCCTGGGCGACACATGTTTGCAGTTGACATTGCAGGGGCACACACACACCAACACCACTGACAAAGTCACCACCTTCACACTGCACACTTTTTTTTGTCCTCATTAGCCGCATTATCGTTCCAAGAAATATCCAACCACCATTAATGTCCTTGAAAGACTAGAGATCAGAAGTGGTTTCATTCCTTCCCTGGGCAGAAGTATCAGATTGGCGGGAGGTATCTTCCGGAAGATCTTACTCCATCGAGGCTTATTTCTAGCTATCGGCCCAGTTTCATCGTGGCACGGGGAGCCTCCCTCTGGGCCTGGAGTACAGGGCCTAATCATCGGACCCGGGAAAAAAACCAAAAAAAAACCCGGATGTCCAGATGGTTTTTCATCTCCACTTAAGCAGAAAATTCCAGAAGGCGAAGCTTCTGGTACTGCCAGATCTTAACATGTCCACTTTAGATATTTCAAAGAGCGATGTCAGCCACTCTGCATGAGTCGGAGGGTTGGTGTTGACCCAATTTTTACATATTTGCCGTCTTGCTAAAAGGATAGCATAAAATAGAAAGATTCTTTCTGTCCCCACTATATTGTCGCACAGTCCGAATATAACTAACGACAAACAAAGAGGGATCGGAATTTTAAGGATTGATTCTAGAGAAATCTTGACTTCCTCCCAAAATGTACTAATGTTGGGGCATTCCCAGAACATGTGGACATCGGATGCTGCCGGAAGAAGGCATTTGTTGCAGCACTTCCCGGGTTGGAAATTAGAGAGTCTTTGGGGAGAGAGATATGCTCGATGCAAGGTATATAGATGGTTACGCCTCAACCAGGCAGGCTTGATGACTTTGTACAGGAGGTTGAAAGATCTAGTCCATAAGTCCTCCATCTGAGCTTCACCATCGCCTCCCCACAATTCACTCGGGAGATCGAAGTCTCCGTCAGCTTCCTCCATGATGGAACAATACCAATAAGCCACCTCTTTGGTGCCCCGTGATCTCTCTACCAGATGTTTTTCTAGAGAGCTATACCCCCCAAGTTTTACGTTTTTCTTTAACTGTTCTCGGAACCAACTGGCCAATTGCATGTATTTAAACCAGGATAAAGCTGATGCAACCCTCTTAGAAAAACTTCCCATTCCACCAAGGTCCCTCCTGCAACCAACTCTCCCAATCTTAGTACCCCTGCATTCAATAGAGGAGGTGTAAAGCCATCAGCAAGACAAGGGGGAAGCCCCGAGAAATCCCAGATTGGAGCAAGATTAGAAAAATATGCCAACCCAACCCTAGCTTTTATTTGGGTCCATTCTTTTGCGAGCAGATATAAAAATTTTAACCTCACCCTCTTGAAATATCTCCAAATTTGAACAAAAAACCATACAATGGTAGATTAGAGCCAGATAACATTGCCTTAAACATGCACCCGTTTGAGTTGTCTTCGGGGGTCTTCAGCAGCATCCTGGAGTGAGACAGATGGAATGCCCAGGCATAATATTCAAGGTCTGGCAGTGCGAGGCCTCCCTTCTCCCTCCTTCTCCTTAGCTTTTTCCAGGCCAGCCTGGTGGACCTAAATCCCCAGATGAGAGAGTTGATATATTGTTGGCATTTGTGGAGTTGTTTAGAGTCGAATGTCAGTGGGATGGCATTAAAGATAAATGTATACTTGGGGAGGATGGTCATTTTCACTAAGCTTGTTCTCCCATAAACCGTGAGAGGGAGGAAGGACCATGCTTTCAACAATGCCTTGGACTCGCGAGAAACCCGGTCTAGATTCGTCTAGGCCAGAATACCGATGTCATGGGTAATTCTGACCCCCTGATAACGGATTGAAGGTGTTACTGGAAGTTGAAGGTTATCAATAGTCCAGGCCATAAGATTAGTTTTCCCCGCATTAATTTCGTAACCCGAGAATCTCCCAAACTCCTCTGCCCTCCTTACGACCATAGGGAAGGCCTGCCCGGGGTCAGTTGTATAGATAAGGATGTCGTCAGCATAGAGCCCGACCTTTTTCTCCCAACCATGGAAGGAGAAAGGCGGAATACTGCAGTCATCCCTGAGAGTCTGAACAAAGGGTTTGACGTATAGATTAAACAGGAGGGGGGAGAGCGGACATCCCTGTCTTGTCCCCCTCATAATTTGGAAAGGCTCTGTGCGGGCGCCATTGACCAAGAGGCTGGCCCTAGGATCTCTATATAGTAGGCTTATTGCTCTACAAAATTTAGGACCAAGTTGGAATTTCCTCATTACGGCATCTAGATAGGGCCAATTGAGCCTATCGAATGCTTTTGTGGCGTCGAGCGTCATGATCGCAAGAGGGAGAACAAAAGTTGAGGCGAATTCAATCGCCCCAACCAGATCATAAGTCAGGTCAGCCAATTGGTGTCCCCGAATAAAACCCTTTTGGTCATGATGGATAATCGTGCCGATCTCGCTCCCAAGACGTGCTGCCAAGATTGCTGCAAAGATCTTATAGTCGTTGTTTAGGAGCGAGATCGGGCGATAAGATCCACAATCGACTGGGTCCTTTCCTGTTTTTAGGACTAGGGCAATATTTGCCTCACTCCATGACCTGGGTGGCGCCTCTCCGTTCATTAAGATGTTATTAAATAAGTCAGTTAAAGTTGGAACAATAGTCGTATCTAATAACCAATATAGTTCACCAGGTATACCATCAGGCCCCGCGGCCTTCCCCCGTTTCAACTGTTTAATTGCTCTGGTGACTTCAGCTTCTGTTACCTCCTTATCAAGACGCTCGCTCTGTTCCTTGTTTAGCGTAGGGAGGCCCACCTTCCCAAGCCACTCATCCCTCTCCTTTGCGTTAATTAAACTTCTATCAGTATACATATTCTGGAAATATGACCGAAAGGCTTCCCCTATTTCTGAGTTGGAGATCCTAGTGTTGGCTTCCCCCTCAACTCTCACTTCTTTAATGTAGTTTCTGGCTTGGTCTGATTTGATATTCCAGGCAAGCAATTTGCCAGCAGCCTCACCATATTCAAAGTGTGAGAGCTTACTGGCCTCCCACCTCTTTGCCACTCTCTCCTGTAGTATTGAGTCTAGTTTATCTTTTAGGTCATTACGTCTTTTTAGGTTTTCTGGAGACATGAGGTCGTTTGAGTCTATAAGTGCCAATTCTCTCTCTATGTTTAGTACCTCTTCTCTGTATTTCCTCTTTCTATAAGAGGCACGGTTGGTAATACATCCTCTTAAATACGCCTTCCACGTCTCCCATAAAGACACTAAGGGGGCAGAATTTAGATTGTGTTCTAAGAATGCGGCAGACTCATTTATTAGAAATTCCCTCTCATCTTCTTCGAGTAGGATGGTACGGTCGAAGGACCATGATGTATGTGTGACATTCTGGCCTAATGTTAGCGTGAAGAGAGTAGCCGAGTGATCGGACAGATGAGAGGGAAGGTAAATCACATTTTTCAGAATGTCCTTGAGAATAAAACTGAAGAGGGCGTAGTCAATGCGGGATGTATGCTTATATTTATGATTATGGAAAGAGACCCCCAAGGTGTTGCCAGCCCTCTCCCGCCAGAAATCCACTAACCCCAAGTTTGACATACATGTGAGTAGGGTTGACCTTGCCTTGCTATGTGATTGTGCTCTAGAACTAGCTGATTTATCCAGTTTTGGGTTTAAGACAAGGTTAAAATCACCCATCCATATCACAGGGTTCTGAGAGGTGATCAGGTGGTTCTGGATTGTATTGAGGTGGGAAGGGTCGTCCTGATTGGGACCATAATACCCAGCCAGAGTGAATACCCTCCCATCAAGCTGGACGTTGGCTATTAGCCATCTACCGCTCGGGTCGGTCCTGTAGTCTATAATCTGAGCTTTGGCTTGTTTTTTAAAAAATGATGACAATCCCACGGATATTAGCATTATGGTCCGTACTGAGAAATTTATCTACCCATTTCAGATTTTTCATGATCTCGATGACCTCTTGTTTTAGTAGGTGCGTCTCCTGGATTACTATGACCTGCGCGGGGAATCTCTAATATATTGCAAGATTTTATGCCTCCTTCCCTTCACACGCAGGCCATTAACGTTCCAGGATAAGAACTGGAGCTTCCTCATTTTTCTTGCCGATGGCCCACCCAACACCCATCCTGTCTACCCCTAGGGACCCTGCATTCCTCCCAGTAATCTTCCTGTCTGACCTGGATATTGTATCCATAATGTCGGCTAAAGTGGTCTTTGGAAAATGCAAAGTACAAAAGAAAGAAATAAAAACAGCTTCTGAGGACTTTTTAATGCTCCCCCCCCAACCCCCTCCCTCCCTGGAAAACCCTCCCCAACTTACTCTGGCTAGATGTCTTGCCAGATTTCGTCATTGACATTACCCTTACCCTTGCCCTATCCAACATAATAAACAATGTTGGCCGGCCGGTATATAGGTGTCAAGATCTATATGTGAGATAGAGAGAGGAAAAAAGGTAAAATGGAGAAAGAAGAGAAAGAACCCCCCAATAATTAGTAGAAGAAATATGGAAGATTTAACCCTATTTGAATAAGGTACTATTAGCTTTCATTTATCAGTTGCTGTGTGTATGCATGTTGTTTGACTGTTTACTAGTTTTTGTCTTTATTACCTTCTCTTCTTTTCCCCGTTTTTTTTTTCTTCCATTTACCTTTTTTTTTATTTTCGTTTCCCTTTCCCCCTTATTCTACTTTTTTTTTTCTTTCTTCCTTCCCTCCTTCTTTTTTCCCTTTTTTTCTTCTTTTTTTTCCCCTTTCTTTACATTTTCTTTTTTTGTTCCTTCCTTCCCCCTTTTTTTCCCTTTTTTTTCCTTGTCCCTCCCTTTCTTTTCCTTTTTTTACCCCTATTTTTTTTTTGAGGTTTCTTCCACCCGCCATGTTTTTCTTTTGTTTTTTTTTAGTCCCGTTATTGAACATTATTAAGTTTCATATTCAAAGACTGTGCTCCTGTCCATGTAGCCTTACTATCTCAAGTGTAGGCTTGTGGAGGGGAGCAATATCACTGCGATAAGGAGGTGGGATAATGTCAGAGTAGGTACAGATACAGGGCTAATATTAGCAAATGAAATGCTCTAAGGACCCTCTGTGCATACTCACTAATGGAGGCTAGCAATTCGTCTGCATCTAGGGATGTTCGAATGTTGTGCATTTTATTATTAAACATACCCTCAGGAAAGCGGGAAACCTCATCTGTACTGTGGCCCCCAGGGCCCTGAACTTCTCCATTCTCTGTCCAAGCTCCCACTGTCTGTCTAGGGTGGTTTTCGACAGATCAGATTGGACATCAAAGGAGAAGTCCGGGGCCTTCAGCGACTTTACTTTAAGAGCAAGATTCAAAATTGAGTAGGTTAGGAAGTTTACAAGAATTTTCCTGGGCTTTGTCCGCCCTGGATTGAGGCGGAAGGGGTCCCGGCTCTGCTGCTGACTCATCCAAGTTAAGGGCATTTCTGAGAAGGGAGACAACGTATCTCTTAATTTCGCTCCGTTCCTTTCCTTCCAGGATATTTAAAAGTCTGAGGTTGTTCCTCCTAGAATAATTTTCCAGGGACTCGACTCTATCCTTCACTGCTTTCCCTTCTTTCCGTAGTGACTGGATTCTGTCCTCAGCATGTTCCAGCTTGGCCTTAAGCTCGCCCACTGTTCCTTCAAGGCTCTCAGTCCTCTCAAAAAGACCATCTACTTTCATCTCAAGAGCTTCACATACGGCCCTAATCTCGGATTGGTTCTGTCTAGATTCTGCGAAACCACTTTTGATTTCGCTCCTCATAGCTACTAACATAGCCTGGAGGGATCCCTCGCTGTTGCTTCCTGGAGTACACCCCGAAGTGCTAATGTCGTTGTCCTCACTCCTGGGATCTGCCACCTCCCCAGAAACTGAGACAGGTTCCCTTGCTGTCACCGAATATTCTGTTTGCACTGATGCTCCTGAGGCTATCGTGGCTGACTCCCTCCGTAGCGATGGACCTCCAAGACTATGTGCCTCTGTATTGGTGCTGCTAGGGGCGTTACTGGCCAGGGTAGGAGCACACAGCATCTTGAGACGCACTGTATTTCCAGCCTCTGGGGGTTGAGGTTTTGTGCTATTTTCAAGACTTGAGGCAAGACTTTGAAGGAAGATTTTAGGGACGGAGTTATTTGGGCTGCTGTTTTTGCTATTCTCTTTGCTTTAGCCCCCTTTGGCAGCTGCTTATCTGGGGGGGTATTAAGGACAGCAACCGCAGTCTTTAAAGTGGCTTCCTGTGGTGCAAAAAGTGCCGCCTCCTCCGAGGTCTCACTCTCAGCCCCTGGGTCAGACACTGGGTCGAACGCTGGCTCAAACCCTACCCCAAGCTCGGGCTTGAGCTCAGGCTCACTGAACAGATCTCTATCCACAGAACGGAGACCCTTCCCCCGCCTTCTACCCTTCCCACAATGCTTCCCCAGAGTTTTAATGGGCCCGTCTCTTTTCTTGGGGTGCTCTCCCCCCTTGACTGAAGCCTTTACTTTCTCTTGAGCCAAAACGTTGGTTTTTAGGAGATTGATCCTGCTCTTAATTTTAGTCACCTTGGATGCGGAGTCAGGGCATGAGTCAGGGCAGGAGCTTGCATAAACGTGTGTGTCCAGGGCAGATGTTAGATTACCTTCAGAGTTCTTATAGGTGCAAGGCTCGGCCCCCAGCCTCGATGACAATGCTCCCCGTGTACCCCCCCACTATATCGCTTCGATGTACCGCCGCCGCCGAACAGGCCGCGAGCCGCTGCTCTGCGGCTCCTTCGTAGCTCCATGGCTGCCTCTGACCAGCGGAATGGTGGAGGGGGCGGAGCAAGGCTGAAACACATTAGCATCCTCTATTTGCAGCGGACCGCGAGTAAATTCCAGAGCGCGTCTATGCAGAACCTCCAGGAGAGCCGAGGGGACCGGGAGGGACCACCGCCACCCACAAACTTCTCCTCACCTCACCGCACCCGTCTCACCAGTCGATCCAGGTAGAACATCAGTTATTTCGCATGGTTGGTAGCGCAGGGTTAGGAGTGTCTGTCGAGACATGCGCGCCGCCCTAACCAGCGGCCGCCATGTTTTCCCTAACACACCAAGCCACTGCACACTTCTTGACCACCCAAGTGCACTATTGAAATTCACCCACATGACTAGGTTGACTGGCCATCACAAGATGAGCATACACCAACACTGCTGGTCACACATCAAGAAAGAACACACGGACAAGATGACCCTGGCCAGACAGCCTGCAATACTGTGGATAGAATCCCACATCGTGCTAGCAGTGCATACAAACATGACATGTGTAGAATATAGCCATTCTGACCAAACCGTGAGTATGATAACAGTAGTTCATCACAAACCAACATTATTTTACCCCCAAGGCTCAGAGTCAAGAGGAACTGAAGTGCCTGTCACCCCTGTAAAACCCTAAAAAGGTGAAACAAGCCAATTGGCAAGGTTAAAGTGGCAAACAGATCATGTGTCACAGTAAAGCATAACCACACAGAAACCCCTTTATTTAGCAAGGACACTGACAAGGCAGACAGCAGGAGTAACTGTCTTTATTCACATATTACACAGATAGGCACCAAAAGTAGAAAAGAGCAAGGCCAGTGGCCAGTACAAAGTGCAAAGTAGTTACATGAGATCCCACACAGGGAAGGAGCAAACAGCATTGAACATCAAGGCCAGTGGCCAGCCCAAGGTGCAGAGTAAGTACATGAGAAGCTGCACAGGGAAGGGGCAAACATCAAGGCCAGTGGCCAGTCCAAGGTGCAGATGAGGTACATGAGAATCTGCACAGGGACGGGGCAAACAGCAGTGAACATCAAGGCCAGTGGCCAGTTCTAGGTGCACAGTAAGTACATGAGAAGCTGCACAGGGAAGGGGCAAACATCAAGGCCAGTGGCCAGTCCAAGGTGCAGATGAGTAACATGAGAAGCTGCACAGGGAAGGTGCAAACAGCAGTGTAAATCAAGGCAAGTGTCCAGTCCAAGGCGCAGAGTAAGTACATGAGAAGCTGCACAGGGAAGGGGCAAATATCAAGGCCAGTGGCCAGTCCAAGGTGCAGATGAGGTACATGAGAAGCTGCACAGGAAAGGGGCAAACAGCAGTGAACATCAAGTCCAGTGGCCAGTCCAAAGTACAGATGAGGTACATGAGATCCTGCACAGGGAATGGGTGAGATTGTACCCTGCCATGGTCAGCCACACAGTCAGGGGGTAATAATGTGCAGTCCAGGCACCGCTGTCGGAGAGACAGGTATGTGAGGGTGACTTCCACTCAGACTTGGCTGTCAGTAGGACTGGGTGGTGGCTGAATGCCGGGAACAGTTGGAGAACTGGACCGGGGAGAGAGAGGCCCAGCTGAGGTAGAGGTCTCAGTGGCTTTGGAAGCCGGAGGGCTGCTTGGCCCGTGTGGTGTGGTGGCATGGGATGGTGGAGTCATGCAACTGTGAGATACAGTGTGGGTGGGAGAATGTGGAGGGGTGCCTTTCCACTTCTTGGGGACTCGATAGGGAAGTATTGTCATGGTAGGAGTGGTAAGTGGGGTGAGCATAACAGGCACACTCTCCACCAAAGCTGCATCAGGTGCAGCCAGTGGCCCTCCCTCTGGGCACTTGCTGGGACCAGGAGCATGCTTAGCATGGCCTTGCCTTTGCCTATCCATCCCCTGTTTACCAGGTATACCCCTTACAGTACAGTGGCCTCCTTTTCCTGCTTCACAGGGCTCGGGATGGGAGTTGAGGTTGTGGGTGGATCACCCTTGGAGCTCTTTTTATGTGTACTCTTAGCAGGCACCAGCTTCTCAGCAGGCACGGCAACTGTGTGCTCGTCTTTGCGAGACACTTTTGGGACAGGAGAGTCCTTGTCTGGGGATGCCTCTGAGGCATGTGAGCCTTAGGCCTGCTTCTTGGCTTTATGGCACTGGGCGTCGCCTGATGAGCTTTTGCCTTTGCGCTTGGGGTGACTTTAGTTTTCTTTGGGGATGGTGTCTGCGCCCTGGACCACTTGGGCTGCTGCTGTTGTGTGCTGCATGTGCTGTATCTTGCCCTTGAGGTCTGTGGTGTGTGGTCACTATCGTCAGATGTAGCCACTGGCAGGGGGTGGCCAAAGGGACTGGAGCTGGACTCTGAGATTGTGCCAGTTGAATGGCTGCCATCACTGTCAAGGACAAAGCCTGGACAGTTCAGTGTAGCCCACCCACGTCTGAATGAATGCCCTCCAGGAAAGCAACGACCTGTGCCAATTTTTTGTTGTGGTCTAGAAAGGCATTGATGAGAGTTGTCTGGCCCACACACAGCTGGCGCAAAAGGTCCACAGACTCAGCACTGATGGCAGGAGGGGGAACAGGGGCAGCAGTGCCTGAGGTGAAGGACACTCTTCCCTTCTTACTGGTGCAAACACGGGCAGCAACAGTGGAAGTAGCTGGGAAGGTGGGCACTGGATGCTGTGTGGTGGGAGAGGAGGCAGAGTCCCCGTTCCCTGTGCCCGCCAACATAGATGCTTCACCGCTGCCATCAGATGATGTTGAGGTTGGTGTCTCCGTAAGCAGACTCATGTCCCCCTTTGAGGCATTGGTCACATCAGTGTCACTGTGCTCGTGTGTAGCAGTCGTGCTTGATGCCTCACCACTGGTTTCCGTCCCCCGTCCTACCGTGCCCACGGGAGATGCTGCAAGAGATAGAGACAGTTCAGTAGCATCAACACAACCATCATATGCAAGCAAAGCACTAAACAAGATGATGATATCCCCATGTTGCACACCACCCTGCGCAGTAACATTGTGCAACCTCAATTCAAATTTTTATTTTTGCGTGTCATCATTCAAATGTTTGAACAACAAACAATATACCCGCACCTCCATTCATTTTATGATTGCAGATCCAATCAAAAAGCAGAAATAGACTAAATTAATTGTGTCTATTTTGGCAATAATGATTAGACTTTTTTATTTTGAATTATTTCATAAAAAGGAGATCATTTTTCAAGGCTGAATTGAGAAACACATTATCGACCGTACAGACGACCACATTGACATTTTAACAAATATACAAAAATCAATTAATACCACTTGTGCGTAAATTTCCACATAATTTGACAATACATTCAAAACAGAACACAAAATCGTAAAAAAATAAGTACATGAACACATTCAAAAATTTGTCAAAAAGAGCTGGTTTGCTTTGCACTGTTTACATATATATACAATTTTGCAGCTTTACGCTTTAAGTCATGCAAAATGTAAGAAAATTCCTGTTTTATGGCAAGTAATGAATCCTTATATTGCACAAAGGTGAAGCAAAAAATCTTCACAGAGCCGACGCGTTTCGAGTTCCGGCCTTATAATTTACCGAACTCTCATCAGGGCAGCATTAATCCTGTCTTTGACAGCTAGTTTTGACAAGAAGGAAAGAAAATAAAACGTTTTTTTAGAATAGCTTCTACAGCCCCCTACACTCTCACATGGCTGCCACTATCTTACGAAATCACATACCTGTTTTGTTAACAGTGGGGAGTTTCTGTCATTAATTTCTTGCGGACAGCTTTTCAGTCTGCAACAAAGTATCGTTCTCTATTTTAGAGTCAAGTCCGAAAACATTTTAACGAACATCTTTTTAACAAGTCAACGTGTGCATATGAATAATGTCTTACGTGGATGTCAATGGTTCAACACTGACTGGGTGCACGTTCGGTCACAGGTGCAGAGTTCTGTAAAAAGTAAGGACTATTTTAACTACCAGTTCCATTATCGTGAAGGAGAGCAATACAGTAGGCGGGCCATTACTCACTAGGTTATCCGCGTTCGTATGCCGTTTGTTTTCATGTTCTCAAGCTTCGTTCTTTTATCAGGAAACTGTGAAAAGGAAAATGGGTTGAACTTAGACCCTTGTAAAAAGTGCATCACGGAACAAATTTTCTGTACGAGAGCGGGGCTCACGTGGAACACTTACCTAATTCCGCTTTGTGCGCACAGCATAAATGGGGGTCTGTTACTTGCAAGAGCAGTCTCAACTGAACGAGGAGGGCCTCATTGCGATTATAGTTCCAGGTCAAGAACAATCACATGACCTACGCGCACCTTCATGGAGGGAGGGGCCACTTCTCAATAGAATGCTGGGACTTGTGGTTCTTTAAATGCAAATGAATCATTAGTGTGTGGATTTCTTGATGCATGTGTGACACTACCTGTTAGATTCTGTCCTTGCGTAGTAGTGCATTTTCAATATTTGGAGACTGGTACTTTGAACTCATTGAAGCCAGGACCGTCCACTGGAAGTCATTTTCAGAGTGGTTGGCAGATATAAAGTGCTCAACCATGGGGGCAGTTAGAATTCTGCGCCTGATGCGCTGTAGTGTAGTTCCTATCTTCCCAATAGGCTCTGCGCATTGGAATAATACCTACAGCAGTAAAGGCCTAGGCCAGACGTTAACTAGGTCTACTACTGTCGATACTAGACTTAAAGTTTTGGGTTTGCCAGCTTAGCTCAGAGTTCACTAGAAACTTTCTCGAATGTTCAAGGAGGACTTAACTTCCCTGATTAGACAAGAAGGGATTTAGTTTCTGACAACCATAGAACATGACAACTTTGCTCTCCCCTAATCAAGAGTCAATCTCGAGAGTCGTGTGAACAAAAGGCAAATTATTTTACTCAGTCAGTACGTGCATTCTTAGTCTCATCAGAATGTAGAGAAAAGGAAGAGACGGGCGTGTTCAATAAAAAGGTGTTATTTATTGATCAGTCTCTTTTCTCATACAAGAGAAATGGATCGATATTATTGCAATACTTATAGTTAAGTAAAGTGCATACATTAAGAGCAGCAGTATAAAATAATACTGTAAAAACATTGATATGGTTTCTAAGCCATAAGATGTTTAAAATGAATAAAATATATTACATACACATATACATTTGACTAAACGTACTCAACTGGTGTTTCTAGATACGCCTACCCCGTGTACCTGACCTAAGTCTAATACGAGGGCGGGAATAGATAGTTACAGTTTAAGTTAAGTTTGTTTTTGCCAAGTGAATAACTAAAGAATTCTCTGTGAGGGGTTATTCAGTTCTGTACCTGGAAGTTAGGATGAATGAGGAATGGTATCTCTCTCTCTGGTCTCGATATTCCAGGCTGCCTGCGAGGGCTACCCGGAAACGCCGGTGCTGGATTCTCGGCAGGAGAAAGCAGCTTCTCTCAGCGCGTCAGGAAGGCGGGGCTGCTGCCAGCGGGGTCTGCTCTGCTCTTGGCTTCGGCAAGTATGGCTGCTCCGTCTCGTCACCACGCGTGTGTTTGCATATGGCAAGATCGGTAATATTTATACCTTTAAGGTGCCGAGATTGACGTAAGGATGGACATAGATACGTCAATAAAGATGTCATACGATTTGCTCGTTAGCACATTCTTTTACTAAAGTTCTCGGTGAAATCAAAACAATGGCCGCAGGGTTTTGCCCAGGTTGTCATAGGTTTGATTTGTTATGAGAACTCCGTATGCCTTATCAGGGGCTGGAGGAATATCGCTTGTCTAATTAGATCGCAAGCGTTATGACCTAATCAGATAACACGTTCCTGTGCCGTAGTGTGACTGCGTCAGATAACGGTATCTGCATCATGGGGGTTTTCTGCCTCATGGGCTGCCTGCTAGTTAACTTGTTGGTTTGATTAACTAGAATAGGGTCAGGAATAGGGGGATCGATTCAGAACCTATAGGAATACATAACAGCGCGATCTATGTTGTGTGATGCGCACGTTGACTTGTTGGCAAGTTTTGCCAATATATACTTTGTTGCATCTGCAAAGCACTGCGTACACAACATTTTTAGTTTTACAGTTTGTTAAATTTACATGTCTCCACTTGATGTTATTGTGGTCAAACATATTTCCCTCCAAAGTTGAAGAGCAAGCTGTACAGCACCCACATTTGTGGTGCCCATCTATTGGTTTTAAATTCCAGTGTGTGATTAAGTCACTTTTTGGTTTTGGAATGTGACTATCAGCTCTTATCAGTTGTTGTCCAATACTCAGGTTTTTCTTCATAGCGAAGATGGGTTTAGGCATAGGGTATTGCAGATTCTCCAGCAGGTGCCAATTTTTTAAGATAATTTGCCTGAACTTGTTTGTGTGAGAACCGAAGGTTGTCACACAAACAAGTTTATCTAACCCCAACTTTTCTTTCTTTTGGAGCAGGCTTTCTCTGGGAGTGAATCTTGCTCTCTTCTTAGAGTGCCTAAGCATTTTTTTGGGGTATCCCCTCTTCAACATTTCATCGCAGAATGAATTAGCGTGGGAGTCAAATTCGATCAATTCAGTACAATTTCTTCTGATTCTTAACAGTTGCCCGTAAGGAAGATTTTCCTTCAGGCACTGGGGATGTGAGCTTCTGTAATGGAGAATGGTGTTCCTATCCATCTCTTTTTTGTACAATGTTGTAGTCAATACACCTGTTACCGGAGCAACCGATACATCTAGAAATGTCATCTTTGATTTGCTAGACTGCATTGAGAACTTAATATCAATGTGTCTTGTATTGATCCAATCGCAAAAAGAATCCAAATCGGTCTGGCTCCCCTGCCACAGGAGCCAGACGTCGTCGATGTATCTCAACCATTGGAGTATGTTGTTACTGAAGGGGTTATTGTTCAGGACAAACCTTTCTTCATATTGGGCCATAAATAATACGGCCATCTCCGGTGCATAAGGACACCCCATGGCGGTGCCCTTAATTTGTACATAGAACTCATTCTCGAACTTAAAGTAATTACTTTTCAATGATATCTCAGCTAGTTCGATAATGAATGATGTGGGTACCTGGTGAGGTCTTTCTCTTGATTCCAAGTAAAACTCCATTACCTGAAGGGCCTCATCTTGAGGGATTTGGGTGTACAGCGATGTAACATCCATTGTCACCATTATTTGGTTCTCATCATCAAATGATCTTCCTTCAATTTTTGTGATAAAATCTGTTGTGTCTCTGAGATACGACTTGACATCATTTATGAACGGTTTAAGGAAATAATCAATATACTTGGAAATAGGTTCCAAAACCGAATCGCACCCAGAAACGATGGGGCGCCCTGGTGGTGTGTGGCTATTCTTGTGTATTTTGGGTAAAAAATACAGGATAGGAGTTCTTGGTGCCTTTTTGTTCATAAATTCAAATTCTTTAGGACCCAAAAAGCCCTGGTCCAAATCAGATTTTGTTAACTCACCAATTTTGTGTTGTATGGCTGGTAGGGGATCTTCCCTCACAGGTCTATACCATTCGCGGTTTTCCACATGGCTCTGACCTTCTGTCAAGTACATAGTTCTGGGCCAGATCACCACCGCCCCGCCTTTGTCCGCCTGTTTTATTATAATCGAACTGTCTGATTTCAAATCTTGAATGGCCTTCGTGTGTTCCTTACTCAGATTATTTCTGACAAAGCTTTTTGTTTTTTCCAACTTATTAATTGAAGACAACACAGCCTCTTCATAGGCATGAATTTGCTTCGGTATATTTTGAGTTGGGGTGAACTTTGACTTATTTTTAAGGCCAGTTATTTCTGGCATAGCAGTAGATTCACTCCCAAAGAAGTAGGCTTTCAATCTAATCTTTCTACAGAAGTCCAAAGCCTCTAGCTTTAATTTAGTGAAATCAGTCCTTCTTGTGGGGACAAATTTGAGGCCTAAGCTGAGTATCATCTTTTCATTCATGGTCAGTTGTTTTTCGGAAAGATTTACAATGGCAGATTGGTCTAGTTGTTGTAGTACCTGCTGCGTGTTTTCATTTCCCATGGTTGCTTGAAGCGGACCCTTGATTGGCCGCCCCTGGCTAAAAAAGGCTGATTGGAATTGCCCTGTTTTTTAGATGAGGGACCAGGTCTTGCGTCTGGGGATGAATCTGATGACGAAGTGTCGGAAAACCCTATAAATCTGTTCCTCGATCGTCCTTGGAAAGAGGTTAAAGCTTTCCTAGACTCAGCTAATTTATAGTAGTCTTCTTTCAAGAATGGGTAGACCTGTTCTATTTTAAAGGATTTAGAGTCCCTTTCGAACTGGACCGTTTTGGAATTGATTGTGTAATCCTTAAAAGTTTGGATTTCCTTATCGATTTTATCAATTAAGGCCTTGGCATCGGCAACTGCTGGGTCGTCTGAAATAGCCTTTATTAGGTCATGAATTTCCTTTTCTTCCTGACTACAAAGTCGCTGTGCAGTCTCTATGGTATGCACCATAAGATCACGGCTGCACTTCGTATTTATAAAACACAACATAGATCGCGCATCAGGCGCAGAATTCTAACTGCCCCCATGGTTGAGCACTTTATATCTGCCAACCACTCTGAAAATGACTTCCAGTGGACGGTCCTGGCTTCAATGAGTTCAAAGTACCAGTCTCCAAATATTGAAAATGCACTACTACGCAAGGAAGCCTATTTAATTATGAAATTTGACAGCATTAACAATGGGCTCAACTGTATGAGCGAAGTGAACAGAATCTAACAGGGAGTGTCACACATGCATCAAGAAATCCACACACTAATGATTCATTTGCATTTAAAGAACCACAAGTCCCAGCATTCTATTGAGAAGTGGCCCCTCCCTCCATGAAGGTGCGCGTAGGTCATGTGATTGTTCTTGACCTGGAACTATAATCGCAATGAGGCCCTCCTCGTTCAGTTGAGACTGCTCTTGCAAGTAACAGACCCCCATTTATGCTGTGCGCACAAAGCGGAATTAGGTAAGTGTTCCACGTGAGCCCCGCTCTCGTGCAGAAAATTTGTTCCGTGATGCACTTTTTACAAGGGTCTAAGTTCAACCCGTTTTCCTTTTCACAGTTTCCTGATAAAAGAACGAAGCTTGAGAACATGAAAACAAACGGCATACGAACGCCGATAACCTAGTGAGTAATGGCCCCGCCTACTGTATTGCTCTCCTTCACGATAATGGAACTGGTAGTTAAAATAGTCCTTACTTTTTACAGAACTCTGCACCTGTGACCGAACGTGCACCCAGTCAGTGTTGAACCATTGACATCCACGTAAGACATTATTTATTTTTCATATGCACACGTTGACTTGTTAAATAGATGTTCGTTAAAATGTTTTTGGACTTGACTCTAAAATAGAGAACGATACTTTGTTGCAGACTGAAAAGCTGTCCGCAAGAAATTAATGACAGAAACTCCCCACTGTTAACAAAACAGGTATGTGATTCCGTAAGATAGTGGCAGCCATGTGAGAGTGTAGGGGGCTGTAGAAGCTATTCTAAAAAAACGTTTTATTTTCTTTCCTTCTTGTCAAAACTAGCTGTCAAAGACAGGATTAATGCTGCCCTGATGAGAGTTCGGTAAATTATAAGGCCGGAACTCGAAACGCGTCGGCTCTGTGAAGATTTTTTGCTTCACCTTTGTGCAATATAAGGATTCAATACTTTTTTTGCATGACTTAAAGCGTAAAGCTGCAAAATTGTATATATATGTAAACAGTGCAAAGCAAACCAGCTCTTTTTGACACATTTTTGAATGTGTTCATGTACTTATTTTTTTACGATTTTGTGTTCTGTTTTGAATGTATTGTCAAATTATGTGGAAATTTACGCACAAGTGGTATTAATTGATTTTTGTATATTTGTTAAAATGTCAATGTGGTCGTCTGTACGGTCGATAATGTGTTTCTCAATTCAGCCTTGAAAAATGATCTCCTTTTTATGAAATAATTCAAAATAAAAAAGGCTAATCATTATTGCCAAAATAGACACAATTAATTTAGTCTATTTCTGCTTTTTGATTGGATCTACAATCATAAAATGAATGGAGGTGCGGGTATATTGTTTGTTGTTCAAATTTAGTGGTCCTACCCCCCTCCTTCCCAAGTGGACCAAACCCCTAATTTTTTCCTTATCATTCAAATGTGGCATAAGTCAGCCATGTGATGACCACACAGCCAAATGGCGTTGATGGCTCTGTTTAACCAGACACACAAATCCCTCTAAGCACACCTGGGGCCCAGAGGGGGGCAAAGATTTACCTGCAAACATGTTGCCAGTGTCACATGGAGGGAGAGGTGTGGCGCCGCGGCCAGGGCGACTGACGCTGGAATCTGGGGACCACGGTTCGATCCCCGGCTCCGGCGGCAGGTTAGCCCAGCACCATGTGACTCTGGGCAATAGCTCGCTTAATCTTCCCGACGGCCCCCAGCGCCTAGAGACCCTTACGGGTGATTGTGCGCTTTACAAATGTGGACTTTACTTTACTTTACATCTGGAGGGAGCAGAAGGGTACAACACAGATACTGATTCCAACATAACACTCCACAATGGCCATGAGCTCATGCCATCCACCATGTCGTTCTTTGGGGCACAACTACAGTTGCACATTGGGGTCAGATGTATAGTCCTCACAATACTGACGTCAGGGAATGCACACATTGAGTAAAGCACACTCAGATGATGCACACTGCCGTTCCCTTCCATGGGATGTCCCTGACTACCCCAATAAAGACGATGCCAGAAGACCATGACTCAGAATGCAATATCAAGGGCCATCACTCCAACGACATGAGAAAGTACAGGTAAGGCAAATGCATGACAGCTGCACACAACGCAGAGGCCACTTACAAGCCACTGCAGCACACTACCAACATCACAGAGACCAGCGCTGGCCCAGGCTGTGAACACATGCAGTCACTCACAACCAAAGACACCCTTCCCAGAATACTCACCCCCAGCTTGCTGCTGATGCTCCTTCAAATGTGCATCCAGCTCAGGCTGTGTCACAGCTAAGATGCAGGCCATTAGTGGTGTCATTCTCTTGCGCGTCAACCTACAAGTCCGAGGGAGCAGCCTCAGCGTCATCTCTGCCACGTTATTGCTTAGCCGGCAGATGTCATCCCATCTCTTGTGACAGTGTGTGCGCCGTCGTTTGGAGACACTCAGAGCCAGCACCTCGTGTGCAATGGCCCTCCACATGGCCTTAGGCTGGTGGACTTTGAGCTGCAGGCATGGGAGACATGAGTGGGGAAAAATCAGTGACAGTGTTAGGTACCACTATCTCTCAGTACAGGTGCATGATACTAACTCATCCTAACTTCACAGACATGTAAAGCAGAGACAATACTGTATTTTATATGGCACATTTGCATGGGAGAATCATATGAAAATGCATGCAGGCATAAGGGTGGACACAGTACCTGCCCATCTCAGACACATGTAGGATGCCAGCAGAGAAAGCTATGTGTAGGCTGACCACATCTACTATCCAGTTTGAGGTTGAGCAAGACATACATCACATTTCAATATATCTTTAGGGGCTGACTCACTGTGTCCAACACTGCACAGCCAACAATGTCCTTGCCCTCTGAATGGCTCACTGTGTCATGGAGGTTACATCGAGGGACAAGATCTTACAATCCCAAACCCTTCTCACAATGCCTGTTGTGTGCAATCTACAGGGCTGAGATGGCTCTCTGATGGATAGTCCAGAAAACCACACACGTTACACGCTATACATCCCGTGACGTGACCCTGTCAGATTTGGCAGTGACTGTGCAGGCCAGGTGGGATTACACTGATGTCCAACGTGGGGCATAAGAAATGTCACATGAAGGGACACTTTGAGAGTGGAAACAGTGCCTACACATGCCAGTCAGTACACAAGCTGACGGGAATGGAAGGGGCTGTGCACAAAAGTACGACAATCTGCTTTGTTATAGGTGAATTACCACCAAGAGTGTCACCCTCTGGTATTAAAGTCCTTAGTATACTGCTGAGCCATGGATGACGCAAATTTTGAGGCAGACACAATTCCATCACTACCCTCTGGATGAAAAACATTGCTAAGGCAACAGATGAGCCTGTGAAGGACATCAGGCACCCACACAGCCATTCACACTAGCAATTACTGTCCTGACTCCTGCATTACCAACTTGCTGCATCACTGTATGGCTGACAAGACAATACATCTCCCTCCAAGCTTGATGTGCAAGCAGGGACACGTGAGAAATAGGCTACATACCCCTTACCCCTGGAGATAGCATGCTAGGCAGTGCCTGACACAACCCTACACTCTCAGGCACATATTGCAGCAGATCAACTACATTTGTGCCCCCCCAGGCACTCTAACTCCCACTTTGAAAGACTTACCACGACATTTGGAGCACCATATAGCCTCGGATACTGTGTGAGCACCTCATCCACCAGGACCTCCAGTTCCTCTGTGGTAAAGGGACTGGCCAGGATCTTCTCAGTCCTCGCCATCACTGTGGCCAGGAGACACCAGCAGCGGCAGTTGGTGTTGAGGGGTGGCAGACAGCAGGTCCTGGAAACAGCAGCAGCAGCAGTTGGAGGTGAGGGGTGGTAGGCAGCAGGCCCTGGAAACAGCAGCAGCCGCTATTGGTGGTGAGGGGTGGCAGGCAGCAGGGCCTGGAAACAGTAGCAGCAGCATTTGGTGGTGAGGGGTGGCAGGCAGCAGACCCTGGAAACAGCAGTGAGGCTCTTTCCCACACATATATGGCCCCCTGAGGTAATTTCAGTGGTTCTAAGCTGCTGCAATTGGTGTTCCAGGTCAGCCTTTTTCAAATGCATCCAATGACCTACTGTGATTTTCAAAATTGCATTAGGCTACCACGATTGCGGTTCCCATTGGCTGTAAGGGCTTGGTCCATGGCGGTGATACACCGCAGGGGTCCGGCAGGCGCTACCACGGTGGTGCATCTTTCAATTGCATCCAATGACTGGCACCGCGGTGGAGGAGCACGCCTACCGCGATTTTCAAAATTGCATTAGGCTTACATGATTACGGTTCACATTGGCTGCAAGGGCATGGGCCATGGCAGTGACACACTGCAGGGGCTAGGCGGTAGCTACCAGGATGTGTGCCATACATTGCTATGAACGACCGTGATTTGGGTGGTGGAGCATGCCAATCGCCATTTGACCATGTGCATATGCCTATCACTACCGCGATTGTGCTTTGGGCATTGACGGTGACACACCGCAGGGGCCTGGCAGTAGCTACCGCGATATGTGTGCCATACATTGCTATGAATGACCGTGATTTGGGTGGCGGAGCATGCCAACCGCCATTTGGCTCTACTCATATCACAGTCACTACCGCAAGTGTGGCTTTGACATTTGTAGTGATACACCGTTTGAGCCAGTGACTGTGATTTGGGTGTCAGATCACCGTGACAGCAACTATGGACACATCATGCAGTGTGAATGGCAATGGCCAATTCGCAACAGTGCACAGTGGACACATGATTCATGGCACAAGATTGCGCACTCAATGCCAATCTGACCTTTACCCCACTGCTGACTACACATGCCATGTTGTTGAATATGATTAGAAACATTGGCATGTACTCCCTCACATGTCTCCTGTGATTTTGCTGGGCATGTGCCCAGAACAGTGTTGTGATGGACTCTCCAATGGGTACACATGTCAATGTGTGAAAATGCAGAGCAACTCACAGTGATGAATGTCTGACTTCACAATGTGCAGATTTAACTGTCTACTTGTCTTGGCTCATGCAGATGCTGGTCAATCAACGCACAGTCTTGGGTCATTGTATGGTTGATGTGTGGCCTGTGTGACTTATGCAAGAAGGTGTGGCAGGTACAACATCTAGGTAGCAGGCAGTAGTGTAGCAAAGTCACACATATGCTGTTGGTACTACTCTCAGGTAGGGGTGGGCGGACAACTCCGTTCCACCCACAGAATGTGCGGAGATGTGCCCCTTATGCCTTCCGCGATGTAGGCGGAGAAACAAGGCAAATCTCTGCACACTCGGGTGGAACGGAGTTGGCCTCCCTCTCGCCTCCCGCCCACCTCCCGCCCGCAGTATTAAAATTTACAAAACATAAATAACAATTTAAATAACCTTATCTTATCGGCGGCGGCCCCGGGGTTCCCTCCGTCTTCATCGTGTCTTCCTCTGGAAACTGCACATGCGCGGGGGCCCCTATCAACCATACCCCTCAATCAGTCAATAAATACCCCCGGAAGGAAGCCATCCATGCCTCCCAGATCTTTTCCCATTTACATGAGCATCCTCTGCTCTGGTACACCACATGCTCAGCTCTTTGACATCAATCAAGATCCCTTTCCCATCTTACGATTGACGGAACCTCTGCAGCTCCCCACAATCTAGCTATATTTCGTTTGGCCACCACTCCAGCGCTAGCCAAATAGTAGCCCATTTGGGCCACACTACCTTCCCTGTCACTCCCAGGAGAAACCATCTGGCATCCAACGGGACCTTGGAGCCCACCACTTCGGACATAACCTGCGCAATGGCTCCCCAATACCTCTGTATCATTGGGCACGCCCACAGGATGTGAAAGAACGTCCCGGTCTCATTGCCACCCCTCATGCATTTGTTCAACCCACAAAACCCGATTCGATGCTGCACAGTTCTGGGGACACATGAACGATGGAGAATTCGGAGCTGAACCAGGCAAAACCGTGCCCTGACTGCTGTCTCTGGGGCTCTGTAGGGCCTACGCCCAGTCATCATCTGCAAGGCGCCCGACATCAGATTCCCAGGCCTCTCGTAACAGTCCCAACGGATCACATGTGTGTCAGAAGGTGCCTAGGGTATCCAAAGGAGCCGACGATGGTCCCACTGCCCACCACCTCAACCGCCACCCGTACAATATATTCAAGGTAATGCCTAAAGCGGGGGGAAAGGAGAAGTGGAAGAAAAAGAGAGACTGCCTCGGTTCAGGAGGGTCGTCTTCTGCACCCGTTGATTGTAAGGTGTCTTCTCTGACCACACCTAAATAAAGACGCAATTGGGAAATATATGCACATATGTAACAGCCTATTAGTTCTAAAACATTTTACTATTAATGTGAATACAATTACCTATTAAAGCCTAGGCTGTAGCTTCTCTCTTATGATGAGTATTGCGCATTTCAAACAGTCTGTGCACTATGGGAAATACAATAACATTTGACATTTATTTTACTCACTCTCTCTATGATTCTTTCTTTTTAATATGAATCATTTTAGGGCCCTTTTTACCTTGTGCCGTTTGAATGCTGTAAAATTTTCAACTGAATTCTCCTTAACTTAAAGTAGTTGAATATTCCTAGCCCTAACTATGAGTAAGCTAAATTAGATCTGCAAGCTCCTTAAAGAAAAATATGAAACACGAGCTTGACGTCCAATAGATAACTAATAACAAGTCTCGGTATTCTGCTTCTCAGCTTAGTCGCAGTAATACCGGTGTCATGAGTAAAGTATTTCTACTGACTTCAATGAAGCTCCTGACGTCTGCACACGAAGTCGCCTGGCTACGGTTTTCCTGTTGTTTTCTGAAGACGGCTCTTCCCACATTGCGCATGCGGACGAGTTCTCTACAAACTGAGCGCTGAACACTCTTCAATGCTCCGCAATTGAATATTGCTTGAAAACCAGAACCATTGGTAATTTTACGGGGAAAACACCGAGCAATGGAGATAGCCGGAGCAGGAACAGAGGATGACCAGAACCCTGCAAGCCCCCCGGAGTTCCAGGCTGGGGCCTCGGGGTCAGGGAGGGGCAAGGACAAGAAGAAGAAGAAGACGCGGATCAATCCGCAGGAAAACAGGATCCTGATAATGGAAGTGATAAAATACATGTTTTTCACTTCCAATGTGTCATTGCCAACAAAAATGGAATATGGCAGTCCATCGTGGCCAAGGTGAATGCAATTGGAGAGCTGAGGAGGACAATGGAAGAGGTCAAGTGGTGCTGGAATGAAGCGAAGCGCAAAACCAAGCAGAAACTCGGCAACAAGCAGAAGGCAGCAATGCAGACTGGAGTCCAGTGCCACAGGAGGAGCTGATGAGATGGAGAAAATGGTGCCCACAGTCAATTCAATTCAATAAGCTTTATTCGGTTCATTAAAAAACAACCATAAAAGCGCATACAGAAAAAGAAACATCAACATACAAAGGCGGAAAAAATTAATTACAGTACATTTGATAATAAAAATCCAGCCAATGGTAAATACAATTAAAACATCATACTTTTCCTTGCTTCAATAGATTTAAGGATAAAAGTTGCTGTAAAAAACCATATATCAGGTTCTTGCATTGTAAAGATCAACCTCATAGCAGCATCAGTGTGGAGACGGTGGCAGGAGCTGGGGGACACTGCTTAACATGACTTGACACAATAGGAACAGGGTGAGTAATGACCAGGGACTGGGGGAACAGGGGATATGGGCACAATGGCACACATGCACAATTAAGCATAGCACAGTGTACACCCACAATGGCTCTGGAGCATGTCCACACTTGGCACACTGCTTGGCACACTGCAGCACACCTAAAAACTGCAAGTAGGCCCCCGTTGACTATGTGCCCAGAGGCGACCCTCCCCACACATCACTAATCTTACAACCAACCCATGCACATGTGCTGAACCCAGCAAAGCTGCAGGTCCGTGACCCACACTGACAATGAAAGTGACACTGCATGACGATTAGCATGGCTGCAGCCCAATTATCATGACATGGTGCATGCCACAACGCTGTGGTGGTTGAGTGTGGACCACATCTGTAAAGGAGCAGGTCCCACTCTGACACATGCACGTGCATAAACAACCCTTGAAATCAAGAAGACTTCTGCGGACAAACCATGCCCAAGAGTCCAAACTCCCAACAAGAGCCCAATTTACCAAAGTCTGCAACATCTCAGCACTGTATAAGCACAGAATTGAAAGGCACACTGCCTGAACGGGATAAGGGCCAGAAAACAGCACACACACATAAGAAGCAGAGCACATCAAAATTGACAACAATGTAGTACAAACTGCAACAAGTTCACAACAGAACAGAGGACACAACTGCTGCCGCTTGTGTATAGAAACTGGCAAATCACATTTGGCATAGCAGGGAAATGTGAGATGATGTTGTACAAGTACAAATACACATCCGTGATGTTGTCGAAATGTCCACTGTCCCGCATCAAGTAGGCAGCTCCTGCCAAACAGTCACAAGGTACATTGTCATGCAGTCTGTATGTAAACTTGTACAATGCTTCAACATATATGTGAACCCAATGTTAAACTGCATCTCCCCTTCCCATTGCAGAGGGAGAATCAACACTTCCTGCAGAGCAGATCCAACAATTCTTCACTGATGATGAAGAGGACCTCCCCAACTTCGACACCGATGCCCTTCAAGAGCTCATGGACAGCTTTGGCACCTCACCTCCAGGAGCAGGGCAGCCCAGATGCATCCAGGAGACCTCACTCCCTGCACAGACCACACAGCAGGAAGCACCAACCACCACAGTTGTCTCCCAGGACCCACACGTACAACACATGGCCTTTCAACGACGTGTGTTAGGGTGCCAGGAGAAGATGGCAGATCAGGTGCGGATGGGGTCCGACCTCATGGCAGCCAAACTAGATGCCATACGTGGGTGTCTAAGTCCCATCAGGGACCACTTACAGTCCCTAACGGACACCCACAGTCCGCTCCATGCTCTCCAATGATTCATGGATGACATTGCTGGAGTCCTGACTCTGATACAAGGACAAATGTCTAGTCAGAGTGGCTCCAGCGGTGTCATCCGGGAGTTGGGACACATGCAGAGGACCATGGAGAACATGGAGCAGGTGCAGGCAGAAAGAATGGCTGCCACGGCTGCACACCAGCTTGATGTAGCTGGGATCTACCATGCCCTGCCGACCCTCATCATGGCATTGCTGCCAGAAGGCCTGGCGTGGATGAATGCTGCTGTTACTACTCCATCCACATCTCCACCCCCTGAAGTGTCAGTGACACACAGTGCTGCAGACAATCCACCTCCAGCCACAGATGTGTCACAACACCCACATGTGAGGCACATGATACATCATAGGACGAAGATTCTTCTGAATCTGCCTCAGTGGTAAGAAGTACGCAGTAGCATTCATCTCTGCCATATGGCCTGTTTCTGCTTGGTTCTGCCCTCTGCATCACCACCTTCCACAGTAACCCGATGCAGTCTGCGACACTCACCTTGGACCTCGACATGGACTCCCATATTCTGTTTGGTCACCATTGACACAGCTATCAGACTGCAGACTGAACGCTTCCTCTTCAGATGTACTGGTCATTCCCTAAAGGACTCTGGCTGGCCCTCCATGGGCCAACAATGTTAAGTGGGGTTTGCATGGCCCTGTACTGCTCCAGCTACAACACTCCACTAAATGTGCATTAAACATTCAAATTCACACAGATGTGTCATGTCTATGATCATTCAAGTATGAAACCATGGATGAATGTAGGGTTAGTTATTCCCCCTTACGTCCATTTTGCTCATGCTTTAGGGCTTGAGTCACAGGGTGCAACATTACTGATTGCGATCCGGGTGGCGCTGACACTACAACAGAGACACATGCCTAAGTTACTTTATTGTCCAGCCCAGAATGGAACCACGCCCAGAGCCCCAGGGTCATTGTTCACACCCCTGCAATGGACTGGCATACGCCAGGCCAGCCCACTCCGCTTATGTTTACAGGGGGGATGACAACGCTACATGTCCCAGGTCTTCCCTGTGGTGATCTGCTGATCACAGGTCACGCTATCAGCATGCCACAGCCACTCCCTGAGGGCTAGTTTACATCCACACCACACCCATACATCACAGGTCATGTGAACCTGCCAATAAATGGGGCTGAGCGCACGTGCTCGAGGCCATTTCCACTATCTATCTGAGTGTGTCTGTTTGGTCATTATTTATGCATGAGGGCCTAGGGCCCTACCACATCACATACCCTACTGCCAGAGGGGACATGATGGCTTCCACAACACGAGACTCAATCATAAAGGGCACATGACTTGCGGTGAACAGAGTTGGTGGTAGACGAGGCATTTTGGCTGGCACGGGCCTACGGCCACGAGATGGTAGCATTGGGGTTGGTGGCATTGGAGTTGGTTGCACAGGAACACTACAAATTGGAATTGTTGTGTTGTGCGGATACAGGGGCCCACTGTTGCTAGACATGTGTGAAGAAGTTTGATAGGGCTGGCCGTGAGACTCCTCCAACTCTGGCAGTTGTTGGTTGGGGGATACCAAAGGCCAACAGGTGCAGCACAGCCAGCAGCTTTGTCTGCGGAGGGATGTTGGATGTCCGCATTTGTTGGTACTATCAGCCTGTGGGCAATGTGGGTCAGGATGCGGAGGATGGCTGTCCTTTTGTGAATGTAATGGGCTATAACTTCCTCTGGCATTGAATCTCTGAGGCTGGTGCATTTTAGGAACGTCAGCTGACCTGTTCTGCGCTGCCTCTGTAGTAGTCCGAGGGTGTGTGGTCCGGGGGGGGCATGGAGGTGGTGGCGGTGGGTGTTGTGGACCTCTTGGGTCTCCATGACATGTGTTGTTCTTCAGATGTGGCTCTGGGTTGGGCTCCCTTTCATACTGCAGTTTTCGTCCTGCTTAACACTAGGAAAAGGCAGGTGTTAAATCCCTGCAGCTAATGTACCTTCTCGCCTGTTTTTGGATCGCATCACAGATCTGGCTGGTCGTTGAGAATATCGCGAAGTGGTGTTTTCGTGTGTTTGGCACAGGAACGCCTACTCTGCAAATCATTAGCATTAGTTGTCGCTCTCATCTGTGGCAATGTTTTTAGCGGAAGCTATCGCTGAAAAATTGGCAATATAGGCTGTTTGCACAAGCTTGAGAATGGGGCGCTTAATCTATAGCCACTTTTGCTGCGCTAAAGTGCCGATAACTCGCGATAAGTCCTTGAGAATATGCCCCTAAGGCTTTCCTGAACCTTCCTTTTCCTTATCCTTGGCGCGTGGCGTGCCTCACTCTCAGACTGAGTTGGTGGGTTCCAAGTGGTATCTAAATCATGAAGAAGAAGTTGATGGACTAGCCCTTCTTTTCCTTGCTCGGGATCTGGAAGACAATGGATATTCTAAAATAGTGGTTTGCTCTTCTTCCTCTGCAGGAAGCTCGTTTTCCTGAACTGCCCCTACTTTGGAAGGAACAACTACTATTGTGGGCTGTTGTTGCAGCTGTTGTTGCGGCTGTTGTTCCGGCTGTTGTTCCAGCTCTTGTACCAGCTGTTGTTCCGGCTGTTTTTGCCCACTTATTTGTTGAGTATCCGCCTGCGCGATTGGGTACTACTTTGCTATATTGACATTTCAACATCACTGCTCGTTGGCGTTTGCGCACGTAGACTGGCTATCTCTGCGACACTCATGGGCTTGGGCCTCGGTTGGTCCCTGGACACCACTGATGCATGCGTAATTTTTTGTTTCCCAAAAAACAGCTTCCATGGCACACCAGTATTGGTAAGTGACAGTGCCACTTCCTTGTTCTGTTCCTTCTTCTTACTGGCAACTTCCGTGGTACTGGAAGACCTGGTACCTTTCTTTGGGGCCATCTTCTTCTTCCGATGTTAGCAGGACGCAGGTGCACAAGTTGAGGAGTTGTCTGTGTTCACACGTCACATGACGTCATGCGCAGCAGGACTTCTGTCTGGCACTACAACGGGTGATGACACCTCCTCCTTAGTCTTTTGTGCACCTAAAAGCAAAGAAGCCAGAAGAACATCAGTGAAATGTTGCATTTGTTGTTGTGGTTCAATTACTACTAGTACAAACAAACAAATATAATATATAACTTAGTGTCGGGTGGTCACACTTGTTAGTGTTATATTATTACATTTTATAAACTCAGTGTATGTTATTAACCCCTTCCATGCTGCCGCGATTCTGCTCCTGTGCTGAAGATTTCAGCGCGGGTGCGGTCATGACGGCCCCCAGCCGTCATTAGCACCCGAGCACTGTAGTGCATGACGGCTGGGGGCCGTCATCAGCATGCAAGGGGTTAAAAAAACATAACAGTGTAGCCATTTGTAGGACTATGACAACAAGGGCTTTCATGGTATACTGTGTACACTCAGGAAGGATAGGAAAGAAGAAGAATAAATACAAAAATACATATATAATGGAAGTGGAACCTGTTTGGCATTAAGTTTGTGCATAATGTCATTCAGGGAGCTGCAGCTGGCAAAGGGGGTGGACGCAGTAAGCCAAGAGGAACTAAGGAAAGACATGCAGGCCTATATGGCAAAAGCAGCACACTACTAACGAAATGGCCACCAGCCACATGGTCACTCACTGTCACAACAAGCAGGAGTCCTGGAAAACAATTAACTCAAGCAAGCCTATATGGCCAGACAAAATAGGCATGCTAAACAACACAGCTTTAATGCAAAAATGCAAAAACAAAAATTCACAGGGCTAAAAAAGGTTTGAAAGTTACAAGTTTGTTTTGTTTCAAGTTTAAATACTTTATTCGACAACATTGTCATAAAAGCTACACATTAACCACACCACACACACACACATCCAAAAAAGGAATTTATTTAACACACACCAAAAAAGTAAAATACCCCCCAAAAAATACATTTTGCAATTCAATCCAATGCCATCCATGCCCTAAATGATGTTTAAGTTCAACAGACACATCAGAGACAGTTGTTTCATGCACCCATTAGTGGCTCTGGGCCTACTGGCTGAAAGGCCTTTTGGCAGACTAGGCCACAAGCTTGCAGGCCTATGGCAAAAGCATACTGGCTGGCTCCACAAAATGGCAGCCAGGCCACCCACAACAAGAAAGAGAAGACAGACACTGCAGACCTATGGCAAAAGCACACTGCCTGGCTTCAAATTGGCCGCCAGCCACATGACCAGGCCACCCACAACAACAAGAAATGGAAGACAGACAATGCAGGCCTATGGAAAAAGCACACTGCCTGGCTTCAAAATGGCCACCAGCCAAATGGCCAGGCCCACAACAACAAGAAGCCTAGGCCAAGAGGAACAAAGGAAAGACATGCAGGCCTATATGGCAAAAGCCGCACGCTATGAAACTACCACCCAAAAATCGCCATCAGCCACATGGTCACTCACAGTCACAACAAGCAGGAGGCCTGGAAAACAATGAACTCAAGCAGGCCTATGTTGTCCAGACAAAGTAGGTATGCTAAACACAACTTTAATGCAAAAATGAAAAAACAAAAATCCCAGGGCTAAACAAGGTTTGCAAGTTAGATAACAACCACACAACACACACACACATCCAACAAAGGCATTTATTTAACACACACCACAAAAGTGAAATACCCCCAAAAACACATTTTGCAATTCAGTCCAATGCATCCATGCCCTAAATGATGTTTAAATTCAACAGACACCACAGAAACAGTTGTTTCACGCACCCATGAGTAGCTCTGGGCCTACTGGCTGAAAGGCCTATTGGCAGACTAGGCTGTAAGCCTGCAGGCTTATGGCGAAAGCACATGGGCTGGCTCCACTAATGGCCTACAAGGAACATAGCCAGGCCACCCACAACAACAAGAAAGGGAAGACAGACAATGCCGGCCTATGGCAAAAGCACACTGCCTGGCTTCAAATTGGCCACCAGCCACATGGCCAGGCCACCCACAACAACAAGAAAGGGAAGACAGACAATGCAGGCCTATGGCAAAAGCACACTGCCTGGCTTCAAAATGGCCGCCAGCCACATGGCCAGGCCCACAATTACAAGAAAGGGAAGACAGACAATTCAGACCTATGTCAAAAACACACTGCCTGGTTTCAAAATGGCCACCAGCCACATGCCCAGGCCCACAACAACAAGAAGCCTAGGCCAAAAGGAACAAAGGAAACACATGCAGGCCTATATGGCAAAAGCAGCAACTACTAAATTACCACCACAAGATGGCCATCAGCCGCATGGTTACTCACAGTCACAACAAGCAGGAAGCCTGGAAAACAATTAACTGAAACAGGCTACCCACAATAACAAAATAAAATGATGAAAAGTACAAATATTGTAGTTGCAGTAACTGCAATGCCCCAATCAAACAAACAACACCACCTTACTTATAAAATCTCAAATCCAAAAGTCCTCAAATCCAAAAGTCCTCAAATCCAATGATATATGATGCAGCAGACACAAAGGGTGATCCTTCCAGCTCCAAATCCAAATGAAAAGTGAACAGGACATTCGCAAAGCACTGGGAGGAGCCTGCTGGACAGGAACAGGAATTTGGAGACTCTGGGGCACTTCCTTTATCTCCCTAAAAAAGTGAGAAAAGAAAAAGGGTTCCTTGCACAAAAAAGTACAGCCAAATGTCAATCTGAGGAGTTTTTTTTCACCCAAATCTTCATTTTCAAGAAGGTTTACTTTTATGCTGCTCGAGAGATTGCAAGTTTTGCGTGTTCGGCATTGTGAGCGTCACTGAACTTCTGCCGGAAGTCATGTCATGTCATGTCATGTCAAATACTTTATTCGGTTTTTCATATTAAAAACCACAAAAGCAATAATACAATATCCACATAAAATTTGATAAAAATAATACATAAGCAAATTTCCCAAAGGTATTCATAAAAATATAATATTAAAATACAGCTAAAAGAGGATCATAACTCATCCCGTCTATTTCTAATTTTCAGAGCTGATTTAAGGAACCCTACCAGGTATAAAGTGCTTTCAGGTTTTACCAATTGTAAGTGATATAAAGCCCGGCGGACCTGTTTAAAATTTAAACTCTTTAATATGGGCTTTAGGTAGAACCTGCGTGGAACGTCATAAAATGGACAAATAAATAAAAAGTGTACCACGTCCTGCGGAGACAAATTGTCGCAGCCGCAGGGGGGTAACACTTGACCTCTATGGGACCCCCTAGAAACGGCTAGTAATAGATGGTAATAATCCAGCCAGAACCTTGTTAATAGGAACCGCTCATGGCTTGTTATGGGCCATGATCAACAAGGCTCCATTAGGGGGGTAGTTTTTAGTTTAACAAATGATCGTGTACTTGGTTTTCTCAATTCTATTTCTTCACGGTCCAAACATTTCATTATGGAAAAACTTCTTTTAACAAGTTCTACATCAGCCTTCACAATTCTACTCGGTCCTAAAAACAGGTCCGGGCGCCCCAGTTTGGTAAAACATCTCTTTAAATATTTAAGCCAGGGGACGTTAAGCGCGTGATCTTGTGAAAGCACTTCGCTTAACAACTGGTGATTAAGGGACAGATCCTTGGTCAGCCAACATTTTAGCCAAAACAATAAAGGCCATAATGATAAAATATCACCAATGAAGGGTGTTTCAGTTTCTTCGTGGACTATTAGGTAAGCTGTGCCCTTCGGGACGCCCAGTAGTTGTTTCAGAAAGTTGTTCTCAGCCACCTCAATGCTTTTAACTGGAGCATAACCCCATAGTTCACTCCCGTAGCTGCCCAGTGCCACACTCTTGGCCTGGTACATCTTCAATAGGGCAGGCACTGGGCGTTTGCCCATTTTCGAAGCAAAATTTAATATGGCTGCATTGGTACGTATTAATTCGCCTCTTTTCCGCTGTACCAGTGCAGCCCAATTCAACTGGTCATCGAATAGGACTCCCAGGTAAGAGAAGGTAGTAGATAGGGGTATCTTTACATCATTGACCATGTATGGGTACTGTTTCTTCTGGCGCGCTCCTATCTGCATGATGAATGATTTGGTGTTATTAATGGCGAGATCTCGATCAGCCATGAAGCCCTGGAATGCATTCAATAGAATCTGTAGGCCCTTCGGGGTTCTTGCCAGGAGGACAGCATCGTCCACATACAGCAGAACTGGCAAGCCCCTGCACCCAACGTAAGGAAAGTCTGTGCCTGTTTTTACTAGAAATGTATCCAGTTCATTGATATATAGATTAAAAAGGAAAGGGGCCAGGATGCAGCCCTGCCGCACACCTCTCTCAACAGGGAAATCTCTTGATACCCTAAGGTCTTGTGAGTATCTAATATTTGCTATGAAGGTCCCTTGAAAACGAAACCAAGGCAGGCTCCACCCCCATGGCGCCCATTAGATCCCACAGTCTCCCCGGTTTACACAATCAAACACGGAGGAGAGATCCATGAACGCCATGTGGCTGGTGCCCTGTCTTGCCATGGTGTACTTCCCCAGTATCATATATAGATTTAAGCATTGTGCCAAGGTCGAGTGTCCCGGGCGAAACCCATATTGGCTAAATGAGGTAATCCCCTTCTCCTCGGCCCATGCTGACAATCTATTCAGGGCCACTCCACCCACAACCTTAACTACTGAGTCGATCAGGGAGATCGGCCTATAACAGATGGTACTGTTGCGGTCTCCCTTCTTGACCATGGGACGATCGTAGAAGTACCCCATGGCCTGGGACAACCAGAGGCTGCAGCTGCATTCAACACTGCTGTGAGAACCGGTGCCCATAATGACACATTTGATTTAAAGAGGTCCGGGGGTATAGCATCAGGGCCTGGAGCTTTCTTACTTGTTAAGCCAGCTATTCCTCTCTCAATTTCGCCTAAAGTGAAATGTGGTAATAGTGCACCCTGCCCATCCTTATACAGGTCTTTCTGTGATGTGTTGGCCCTGAACATTATGCTGAAATGCTGTACCCACTCATCCTCTGTAATGTTAGTTCCTATGTCGGGATCCCTCCCTGTATCAAACAGTGGTCTGTTAATAATACCCCAGAATTTCTCGCTATCCGATAGGGTACTGGGGTCCAAGAGATCCTTCCAGATTTTCTCTTTCAATTCGGACTTATGCTTTGCTAGAGTTTTCTTATATGATAAACGTAATGAGCGTATCAATGGTCGATCCATTGGTATGCTCTTCAGGGCTTCCTTCAATTTCCTGGCTGCAAGGGAACATGAGTGGTCAAACCATCTTGGGTCCCTGGGCTTGGCAACTGTTGACGGGGTAGTCAGCAATGCCCCCACTTTACTTGTAATCATTTCAAATGATCCCAGGATATCTGAAGGAGAAGAGTCGGGACAAATACATGATTCAATTTCTGGGGTGCATGTTTTATGTATGCTTCTATATAGAGAGTCCACATTCACTTTAGACCACTTTAGGCGGCGCCTTCCGTCCGTAGCTTTCAGCGCCCCATTTATGGGAGGCCTATCCCACTCAATCAGTAAGTTCCCTGACAACTGGATATAGACGGGATTGTGGTCGCTATATATGCTCTCTAAGATTTCAAAGCCCAATAAACGAGACCGTAAGGCCTCCATGATTAAAATATGATCAATAAATGTCCTCCCATTGTGTCCCTTAAATGTTGGCACAACCATCTTACTGCCAACATCCACCACAGACATGGAACTAACCAGGTCATGTTTATTTACGAGTTGATTGAGGGCCTCACCACGTGGAGAGTGCTCAAAATGTAGCCCACCCATTCTATCACAGCCCAGATCTCCCAAGGCAGTTGTTGTTGGGTTGCCACATGGGTGAGTGTTAAAATCCCCTAAGAGCAGCATACAATGTGACACATCATTACAGCATTTGTTAACAAAGCCGCTCAATTGTGTAATCTGGCAAGGGCCAGAGATGTTTACTGCATTATAAAAATTAATTAGGAGCAGCTTTACATTCCCATGTTTCAAGGTGATTCCCTGAAAATTACAATTTGTGCTGGATATTGGGGTTATTGTGCATTTCAAGGCTAAAGAAATGTATGTTACCAGGCCTCCCTTGGCTCTGCCACTAGATGATTGTTTGGCCGGGACAAAAAAGGTCTTGTAGCCCTCTAGAAAAAAAGAGGCACAGTCCATCAGCCAAGTCTCTTGTAAACAAATCACGGGAAAAAGCCTGATAAACTCCAACCACTTGGGATCTTGGAACTTCCCTGCCAGTCCAGCAACATTCCAGGAAATTATGTTGTAAACAACATGTTTACCTGGAGCTATAATTTGGGTGGGTATTGAGCCATTGGTCTGAGTGACAAATGGATCTCCCCCTGTGGAGCTCTTAAACAGACCTTATTTGGATACAGCAGTACAGGGACAATATGGGCTGCAGATGTATTCAGTCAATCACAGTCCTCTAGGGACGATAGGGCAGCAAATCTATTACCTAAACTGGGTAATGAGTCAGGATGCCCTAGGGCAGCAGATCTATTGCTTAGACTGGGTAGCGATAATTCCGGGTGCCCTTGGCAATAGTGCTCAGCTACCATGGAGATGTAAGAGGGGGACTTTAAGGCTGTAGTCTTGCCACGTACCTGCCAATTGGTATATGGGGTTTGTAGATTACGGTTTGATGGCTCAGGTTTATAAAAAAAATCCCAAGGGGAGAAACTGAATACTGGTGCCGGTGTTGGATGTACCTAAACTATGTTCTCTGAATAGCCTTTCAACGAGCTTACAGTCGTTGAAGTTCACAACAATACAGTCCCCCGTGCCTGATCTCCTGTAATTATCTACCCATCCTACACGACAGGCCATTATTATGTTATGGCTTATTGTAGGGTTCACTGATAAGTTGGTACATAGCCAGTGAATGAACTTAGTTTTTAAGTTGGGGGTAATCTTCAGTGGAGCTTGGAGGAAGGGGCGGCACGTTCCCCAGAATTGCCACCAAAGGTGTAGATTGGGGTGGCAATTGTAAAACAATAGGACTTGGGGCGATAAAAGGCATTTCACCCTTACTTCTGCTGTCACTATTCCTGGCACCCATCGGTCTATTAGCCGGATTTGGCATTTGCGGAGGCCTGGAGGTTATAGGGTCTTTGGTGGTATCTCCCATTTGTTCTACCAATATGACCTCCGCCGGCTCTCCCTTGTTGGGTGCAATAGTGGCATTAGGGTTTTTAAGTATATGTTTCTCTAATATACCCAACCTATCTTCGATTACTTCCAATTTGGAAGTAATCGAAGAGAGGTTGGGTATATTACTTCCAATTTGGCCATCACAGGACTGATTATTTGGGATAGCCTATCTTCTAGTTGTTTTAGAATGTCAACGGTTTCCTGATGGCAATTATCCCCCACTGCATCTACTGGTAGATTAGTATCATTGCCAACCCCCTTAGAATTATCTATGGCTGAGGACATAGCTGCCTGTCCTCCCTGGTCGTGCCTGTCAGTCTTATTTTTAGCATACTTTGCGGTCTGGTAGCTTGATTTAGGGATGCTACGAGCTTTTCTCTTTTTTGTTTGTTCTTTGCCCTTAGAGGCAGGCATGGCCTTCAGTTGCCTGCTGCGAGTAGAAGGAGGGGAGGGGGTGGTAAGGAACATGATGAATTGACCAACATCAGTGGTTCGGAGAGGCCCTGGGGCTGTGTATGTGGGATAACCTGTGAAACAGTGTGGGGGTTTACTACAGTAATAATTGGTTCTAATGGGGGAGCTTGTCATAGAACTAGATTAAAAGGTTCTAGAGATAACCTCCGCTCCATTAGTTGGATCTCCTGGGTTATGATAGACTCCGCCCTGGAAAGATAAGCATCCAAGGTACCCACAGCCCCTACCCCATTTCCCCCTTTACGTGTGGATTTGGACATAGATCAAAGTGCCAATTTTCTTATGATAAAATAGATAAAAATATGATAAGTCTCTAAACAGCACGGCTAAGACGAGGCAGTATTTCCAACAATTCACCAGGTAGTTGTCTCAGTGAAACGAATGTCATTGGTTGGTGCCGATACTCCCCCAAAACAGTATCCGGGTTATGCTTACTTTTAATACCTGGAAGAAGATGTTCGGGAGGTGGCCCAGCCGGGTCTCTGTCTGCCGCTGACGGGCGCTGCGGGAGTGTGCGGCCGGTCTTATGGGCCTCAGTCGCCCTGATGCCGAGTCACGGCTGTACGCGTCGCGAGGCACCCTGGGAGTTGGAGTCCGGGGCCTCCCTAATGACCAGCGCGTCGCCCGCTTGTCCCGGCATCTTAACAAGCACAAAACAGGAAGCACCAGAGGGTCCAAAGTTATGCCGCCGAAGGTCCTGGTGAGTCAGGGGAAAAGCAATGTCCACAGCAGCCCGTGCTGCGGAAGTGTGCGGCCGGTCCTATGGGCCTCAGTCGCCCTGATGCCGCGTCACGGCTGTGCGCACCGCGAGGCCCCCTGGGAGTTTGTGTCCAGGGCCTCGCGAGTGACCAGCACGTCACACACTTGTCACGGCACCTCAACAAGCACAAAACAGGAAGCACCAGAGGGTCCAAAGTTATGCCGCCGAAGGTCCTGGTGAGTCAGGGGAAAAGCAATGTCCACAGCAGCCCGCGCTGCGGGAGTGTGCGGCCGGTCTTATGGGCCTCAGTCGCCCTGATGCCGCGTCACGGCTGTGCGCGCCGCGAGGCCCCCTGGGAGTTGGAGTCCGGGGCCTCGCGAGTGACCACTGCGTCGCCCGCTTGTCCCAGTGATGAAGCAAAGCTTCGCATATTTTGCGGCTTGCTGAAATCAAGAACCTCATTTATGTGTAATAAGGTAACCCGTGTATGTTTTACTAACGTTTATATTAAGTTTGAGTAAAGTTTAAGACGCTTGCCTATGTGTATTTCTAATGAAATTAATCCATGTCCTTTTAAAATGGCCGTCGCTTGTATTTAGTTACTGCGCATGCGTCAGCCACACTCACGTGTCCTGACGCGTCTGCAGAAGTGGAGGGAAAGTTATGCGCATGCGTAATTCATAGCTGTGCTTATCATGTGGTACTGCTCGTGCCACTGCTCTTGTGCTCGTCTCAATGTAGCTAACATTTAAATGCATAAGTTCATTTCTTGATGATGAGTTAAAAGTACAAACCCTGTGATGTGTTTTCCTAATGACATTATTATGTATTAATTTGTTTTCGCTTACTTTTCATGTACCGCGGGAAATGGGGGTCTGAGTGAGAGGAGAGCCATATTGGGGGTCCCTTCTGCGCCTGTGCGACATTCGGCAGCACGAGGGACCTTGGCTGATGGAACATAGCCAGCTGGCAGTGATGGGCGAGATGCTCCTGAGAAAGTCACCTCTGCCCTGCGAGAACAGCGAATGTGGCTTCTTATATGATACATTGTATTTTGCGCTACTGTTAGCTCATGGGAACCCCAAACCTGCTAGGCGGTACCCAAATATGTAAATGAAGGCTTCAAATCGTGTATTGTGATTGGTGTGTTACCCAAACCCTACCTTAGGACCAATCGAAATTGAGGGATTCTGACACTTTGCAACATTGGGGGGTGGTACACTGTCCCCAAACTGTATATCTACCCTGGGTTCACCTAGTGAACCGTCCGACTTGTCTGGTTTAGCTGACCTGTCACTGACCCAACGCACTCAATAGGTGACTGAAGATACAGAGCGCTGCAGAGCACTCTGTCCGAATTTGACCATAGACTAAGGTTTTACTGAACCTTAAAGTGCTGGCAAGGCACTTAGCTGGGAGTTCGCTGACCCAATCGGGGTTTTGATCGATAGCTGCAGAGCGGGTGGAGCGCAGGCGTTGCTTCCGAACTGTGGGTTCCGGTCCTGTCCTGGAGAGGGTCCTGTCCTGAGGGTTTGCTGTCCTGTCCTGAGGTCCTGTCCTGATTCCTTTTCTCGAGGGTATCCTGTCCTGTCCTGGGTGTCCATTCTGCACCTGCTGTCCTTTGAGGGGTATCCTTCCTTGAGGGTTTCCTGTCCTTAACTGACCCGTGGCCAGGGTTTGGTTTCCACACCTTTTTCTAGGTAAATATTACTCTGAACCTCTTGAAATTCTTGCACCTTCTGAATTTCTAACTTTTGCTTCAATAAAGTTAAACATTGCATATGTGATATTTTCCATGCCTTGCCGCAACTATTGAAAGTCATTTATAATTTTGCAAAGTTATTCCTATGTCTTCTCATTTGTTGGAAATCATATTTTGCATAGCAGTGTGTCATTTTCTGATATGGTCTAGAACTTCGTTGCCTAGGTTGTTCAAAGGCCCATTCACCTTAAGTGAAGCGTGTTATTCATTATAAGTTCTTCTATAGTCACACACACTTAGTCTATCACTGTTTAGTTAATACTGATTTTGCATAGTATCTTTCTCGTTACATTTTAATTAATACTTTGATGATTACTTTGTCATTATTTCTTTCTGCCTATGTGATTTACGTTATCTTGGTTATTGATTGCCTTATTTTACTGTATCTCATGCAGGAAAATATTGAATTTAGATAAACATTTTAAAACTTCCAGTTGTCCGTGGTCATTTAAACAGTATTTGAATGTTATTGGTTGGGTTTGTATTTTGCTGCCTTTCCTTTACAGCTAGCTCCCTGATTCATTGTGGTCATTAGGCACCTGCATCGGTGGATGGTAAGTCAGGTGCACTGAAAATTGGTAGCAGGGAACACACACACACCAACTTGATAGAGCTCGTGAAGTCACCCGATCGATGTATATGGTGATTTGAAAAGTATATGGGCCCTGAAGCCGGAAACGGCGAAAACCTATTGGCCGGGTGGCCTCGCGCGCTCTATCAGTTTTCTGGTAGATCAGAGGATGGTTAGGGACTAGTTGAGAGTAAGGCAGGGACTAGTTAGGCTAGTTAAGTCGGAAGCTGCTAGTATATCGATGCTGCTACAAGAGTAGGCACTTCGGGAGGATTGATCACCCACTTGAAATGTTTGCTTTGAAAATTCATGAAATGTTTTAAACTGTTTTCTTACTGTTATATTGATATATGTATTAACCCATGCGTTCGTAATTGTTATATGTTGTCTGGAACTCCCCGGGGAATTGAAAGGGCAAGTGGTGAATAGAATCCATTGTCCTGAGGTCACAGGTTCGAGGAAAGTTAGGTGCAGGTTAGGATAACCGGGAAGCACTAACTAGGGTTTTCTGAATACATGTGTGAATAAATGACAGTAACGGGGTTCATTGGCAAAATTCCCATAGTGGCGTAACCTAGTAAGGGTCACATCGGAAAAGTAGCAGGTTCCTCGGAGCTAGCGTGAAAGCAGAGGGGTCCGCTGAGAAACCTTAAACTCGGAACATATCCCGGAAAGAAGTGGATGAGTTTAGGGGAATAACAGGTTCACCGATGCTAGAGTGAAGGGTAGGCGGAAGAGATCTGCCCGCAGCGAGTGAAAAGTAAATGGAAGTAGTTTACTTGCTGTAAAAGAATTCTTTCTCTGTCTAGACACTTGAGCACTGTGGCGAATGTGTATTTGTTGTAAAATAACCAAGCACTGAGCACTTTAAAAGAAAGAAAGTTTCCGTTACCTTGTGAAGGGAGGGAGTCAGTCGCGAAGCGCCTCTGACGTCACTCTGTGCCGCGCTGGGATTGGTAGACGCAGCGGGCGGGTAGCGGAGCTGAAATTGTAAAGGAGGGGTGAGCGCCGGAGCGTGGGAATTGTCTCACGAAGGGGCCGCGCACCCATTGGCGGAGCTTATTTTGTGTCGCGCACCCATTGGTTGCACGAATTTTCTGAAGCGCGTTCTGATTGGAGGTAGTTTGTAAACAAAGTTAGCGCAGAAGTCGTATGTGGCACTCGCGGACTACAGAGACGCGACCTGATCCAAGGCATCTAGGGTTTGAAAGGGATCAGTGGAAGGCTAACAGATACGATATTATGTACGGAACCAAGAGAAAAATGTCCCTTGTAAATAAGGTGAAAAATTATTTTAAAACGGACAAACCGATTAAATCAAGGGAAGGTGTTCTTGTCCCAGCACCCAATACTCCCGCCTCATTCATGATGTTTGACCGAGGGTACAATACCTGTGTGTGGCTGGAGAATTGGGTGAAGTATACAAAAGATGACGGAGTATTGGCTTTTCCGTTAGATGGTACTTTCAATGGTAGAATCTTATTTAATTTAAGAACCCGAATGAATGAACTGCATCCCAGACCGAGACTAACGCAGTATGAGGCATTGGAGGAATGGGAGATTGAGGCTTTTGAAAGAGAAAGACCCCGAATGGACAAGGGTTTGACTAAGTGGTACCCCAGGCTGAAACAGGAGTCCAGGGATAAAAGGATGAAACAGTGGAGGCAGAGCATGATTGTTGAGGGTCTGTTTCCCATGATGCCGGCATGTCATAACCCTGCAGCGGGTGAGAAAAGTACTGAAAAATGTAAACATTGGGGGGCCCTGGGGGATTCAGATGATGAATTAATAGATGACATCTGTACCAGAAGTCCACCACCTTACAGTGAGGGAACCCGACCTTCTAGTGTGGGAGATGTTCCCCGACGCCACCTCCTAAAGGAGGAAGACAGGTCCCTGGGACTGGGAGGGGGTGGTCAAGTATTGCCCTATCCTGAAAAACCCGAATTGGCGGAAACAAGGGACATATATCCCAAAGTGCCCGTAAGTCAGGAAGAAAAATATTCACGTACGAAAACCTTTTTTCCCAGACCCTTGTATGAAAGCGAAGAGAAACCGTCGAATTCAGGACTGTCTTTTGTTCAACCTCCATATAGGGAAGAGCGCAGGTCCTTTAATACTGGAACTTTATTCCCGAAACCAAATTATGGTGGAGGACCAAGTGAAACGCATCCTACTGCCCCGAGTTTTACTCCTCTGCCTACAGCCCCGAGTTTTACTCCTCCATTGACCCCACAGATATTACATGACACAACACTAAGAAGGGTACTAGTGGAAAAGGAGCAAGAGGCTCTAGCTAGACAAAGAACAGAAATAATTCAGAAAATTTCTCAGATAAATACTAGTCCTGAGGCATTGACCATTCCAGTAACTATTGGACCGGTGGTCCCGTTATACGGAAATGGTCAGGGAAATCCGATTACTCCAGTCATGACCCCAGTCATAGCAACCCCGAGACAGGAACCGATCATCATAGATGATCAGTCCAGTGAATGCGAGTCTGAAGTTGCGTTCTTGGAATTGCCAAACAAACAGACTGGAAAGGGAATACAGCAGAGGTATAATCCTTTTAATACAAAAGAAATTAAATTAGAGACAGCAACAGGTACTAGGAATGTCTCTCTGGTAACTCCGGATGAAATTGAGAGTTGGAGTCGTGAATTAGATAAGCAGACTCCGCAAACAAAGCCTTTAGACCTCTACAAGCTGAGGGTTGAAATAGAAGAATTAATGGCAGGAAATGTGGGGTTGGATCGATTGAATACCTACTCTGAGGAAGAATTGTCGTTCATATGTAAAAGCTTTACAAGGAATACCAGAGTGCTCCATGAAAAACTGACCGAAACAGCAGTTAGTATGGGGGTAGATATCTCAAAATCCAAGCCCTTACAGAAACCGTACAGAGCAGACTTCTCAGACAAAGACATAGAACACCTGAATGTGGCAGGGAAGAAGTTACAGATTAAAGAATTAATGGGGGTACTGCAAAAATGGGGAGATGTGGAAAAATGGAGAAGCAGGTGGGCGAAAAAGAGGGAAGAGGTTCGCTCCCGACAAGCGACTCCTGAGTTTGCTTTAAGAGAGGTAGAAAAACCTGAGCAGTTATGCCCCATGCGCGAAGTTCCAGGAGGGAAATATGTGCATGTCCCTTGGTCTAGGCAGGATATTGTGTCTTTCACGAACGATTTTCCAAAATTAAGAGAGAAACCAGTTGACTGGTACCGGCAGGTGGAGAGGTTCGTGAAGGTACAAAAATGTCTGTGGAAAGACCTGGATGGGTTTTTCGACATTGTGGTTCCAGTAGATTTGTGGACCCAGTGTAAGATAAACATAGATTGGCCCAGTGAAGAGTATCCCAGAAACAAGGAAACAGGGGAGCCATCAAAGGAAGTCATGCGAAAATATGAGCAGGTAATTCAGCACTTGAAAGAAAAGGTGCCCGCTAAGGAAACTGATTGGACAAAAATAGATAGAACAACACAGGAAAGGGACGAGACAGTGCACTCTTTTTATGAGAGGTTATTGCAGGTATTTAAAACATACAGTGGTATTGACAACATCGACCTGAAGGATATGACGCATTTTATTTACAGGTTTGTAAATGGTTTAAGACCTGAAATTTGTCAGTGGATAAAAGACAATAAAATCTGTTGGCATACTAAGAAAATGGATGAGGTCCTGCGGTACGCTAAGTACTGCGAGGACGAGATGGCAGAAAAGAAAAAGGCCCTTAAGGAGAAGGTTATGTGGGCTCAGGTGAAGCTCGCAGAACAACAGGAAAAACAATTGAGTAACATGGTTAAAAATGCTGAAAACAAAAGTCCTGGGGGAGGGGGTGGAGGAAAGCCCCGGCCCAAATTTAGCAGGGAAGAGGCTATGAAGAAATTTCCCTGCCATCAGTGCGGCGAAATTGGACACTGGCGAAATGAGTGTCCCCAATTAGTCGATGTTAATGAGACAACTCCTGATTTAATTCCACAGACGCAGAAAGAAAGACCAAGAAAGACTCAACCCCAGGTAAAAACAGTTCAGGTGCCTCGAGCACCCAAACAGGTATACAGGGGAAGACAGGCAGAAAATGAAGAGATAGAGGTTTGGGAAAGCGGGGAGAACAGAAATACAGCAACTTCGCAGTATCTGCTGAATGATACCTTCCTTTGTAATGATCAGGACTGACGGGGCCTGAGAGGGGAGGACGAGGAGTGCGTACTTGGCGCTTCCTTGCCGGTAGACCAGTCTGGACCATATATTGAAGGAAAGGTTGACGGAAATGATGTCACCTTTCTGTTGGACACTGGCGCTACCCGTTCTACTGTAAGAACAGTGGACGTTCCAAACCTACCCCTCTCGGGAGAAAATATCCAAGTAGTAGGTGTATCTAATCAATTGATTAGTACCCCTGTTACCGAACCAATGGAGATTTCAATTGGAAATTTTAAACAGATGCATAGATTTGTCGTCTGTGACACCAGTCCAGTGAATCTACTGGGTCGTGATTTGCTGTGCAAAATGAACTGTACCATCTTTTGCACACCAAAAGGTGTTGAAATACAGACCCCAGATGAAGACGGCATTTATAAATTATTGTTGCTTAGACCTGACTCAGAAATTAAAAGATTGACCCTGCAGGATTTGCCCCAAGAACTACAGGAAGCCGTAAAGCCAGAGGTGTGGGATTTCACTGGAAAAGATGTGGGTTTGATGAAAGATGTGGACCCCATACAAATAGCCATCAAGGACAATGCAGTATATCCTAACACTAGGCCCTACCGAATGAATGCTGAAGTGAAAGCAGGTGTCACTCTGGAAATACAAAAACTATTGGAAGGAAACATCATACAGGAAGTGATGAGCAGCCCATGCAACTCACCGATTATGGGCATTAAAAAGCCTAGTGGCAAGTATAGGGTAGTGCAGGACCTGAGAAAGGTTAACAAAATTGTAGTTCCTTGCTGCCCTATTGTCCCGAACCCCGCAGTAATTCTGTACCAGATTCCTTGGGATGCTGAGTGGTTCACTGTGATTGATTTGTGTCATGCATTCTTTTCGATACCCCTGCACCCCGACAGCAAATTTCTTTTCTCATTTGCTTTCGAGGGTCACGTGTATTGTTGGAACAGGGTCCCTCAAGGGTATACAGAGAGTCCCTCTATCTTTAATCAGATCTTGAAGAAATGTCTAGAGACTTTGATCTTACCTGGGAACTCTGTGTTAGTCCAGTACATAGACGACCTTCTATTGGCGTCTAAAAGCCACAGGGACTGTGTGGTTGACACCATTGCCCTCCTACATCATCTGTGTGAGAAAGGGCATAAAGTGGCCCCTGACAAACTACAGTTCTGTGCAAAATCAGTGAAATATCTAGGACACCAGATAGAAAAGGGTGTCAGAAAAGTCACTTCAGAAAGAGTGAGAATAATTCAAAAGATGCAGTTGCCCCGTACTCAAAAAGAAGTCAGAATGTTCCTGGGTGTATTAGGGTACTGCAGGCAGTGGATTCTGGGATTTGCAGCCTTAGCTAGGCCCTTGATAAAAATGACCACGAGAGGAATGCCAGATGTTGTACAGTGGGACGATGAAAGTCTAATGGCTTTCACAAGATTGAAAAACTGTCTGTGTACAGCCCCTGCGTTGGGAATGCCAGATTATTCCAAAGAGTTTGCCCTATTCTGTGACACTCGCGATAATTGCGCATTGTCAGTCCTGACTCAAGAACATGGCACAACCAGGAGGCCTGTGGCCTATTTCTCTGCCACACTGGACCCAGTAGCTGCTGGGTTACCAGGCTGTCTAAAAGCAGTAGCTGCTACCTGTGCAAGTTTGGAACAGAGTGAGTCCATTGTCATGGGACATCCTGTGACTGTGTATGTTTCACATGGAGTGGTAATCTTATTGACCAGAACTAAAACACAGTATCTCACCCCTAGTCGGCTGACTAAATACGAGAGGATTCTTGTGGGTGCAGCAAATGTGAGCATTGTTAGGTGCGGTATTCTGAACCCTGCCACCTTACTCCCCGACCCCTTGGAAATGGAAGGTGGGGATGATGATGAACATGATTGTATTGATCTGACAGAGTTCAGTACCAAGCCACGCCCTGACATAAAAGAAGTGCCATTGCCTGAGCATGATAAAGAACTATTTGTGGATGGTTCCTGTCTAAGACATGAATTAGGAGGCTTGAGTGCTGCTTATGCAGTAGTGTCTTTCGAAAAAATTGAACAAGCAGGTTACCTATATAACATCAAGTCTGCACAAGTAGCCGAATTGATAGCCATGATAATGGCTTGCAAAATTGGGAAGGACTTACGCATAACAGTGTATACTGACAGTCAGTACTGTTATGGCGTTGTGCATGACTTTGGCCAATTATGGCTGCAGAGGGAATTCATGACTTCCTCAGGTACTCCCATTCGGAATGCAAAAGTTGTTCATGACCTTTTAGAGGCCATTCAGTTGCCCAAAGAACTGGCAGTGGTAAAATGTGCTGCTCATCAAAGGAGCATGGACAGAGTATCTCTGGGAAACGATTATGCTGATCGAGTGGCTCAATGGTGTGCCAAAGATCGGTATATTATAAATCCAAAACGAGGGGGGCCAGGAACCAGCTGCCAGCTTCAGGTGTTTGAGGAAGTGCCTACATGGGATGAGGTGAGAGAGTGGCAGGAGTCGGCTCCTTGGCAAGAAAGAGAGAAATGGAAAGAGGATGGATGTAGACCGAGACGTGTGGATGGTGTCATCATAGGTCCAACTGGTATGCCTGTGTTACCCCGACACTTGCTTGGCACCATGGCAAGATTAATACATGAAGGATCACACATTGGTAGGGATGCCATGATTCTGGTATTTCAACAGACTTGGTACAGCAAGAAATTCAGGAAGGTAGCAGAGTCCCTCTGCCAGAGGTGCCTGTCATGTCAACAGATGAACCCAGGCAAGAGGACAATGGTTGAACTGAGCAAGATTGGGAGGTCAGGGGGTCCCTTTATAAAAATACAGATTGATTTCATCACCATGCCCCGTTGTGAAGGGAAACGATATGTCCTTGTCATTGTGTGCGTATTTTCAAAATGGGTAGAAGCTTACCCTACTCCCAAAAGTGACGCACTGACAGTAGCGAAGTGTTTACTAAAAGAACTGATACCTAGGTTCGGAATACCATACATTATTGAATCAGACCAGGGTGGACATTTCCAGAATGAAATAATGGCTGAACTGTGTAAGGCCTTTGGAATAAGGCAGAAACTCCATTGTGCATACCACCCAGAGGCTTCTGGAATAGTGGAACAAGTAAATGGAACTATCAAAAACAGACTAGCAAAGCTGACAGATGCTACTGGCATGAACTGGGTGAAGGCCCTGCCCCTGGTCCTGATGGGACTGAGGAGTGTTCCAGACCGCAAGACAGGCCTAAGTCCCCATGAAATCATTATGGGAAGAGTGATGAGACAAGCATGGGTGCCAGGAAGCAAACTGTTGAGTATTTCTGATGATTTGGTGCTTGAATACTGCAGAAGATTGGGTGACCAAGTGCGTTCTATCTCTCGCCAGATTGGAGACGACGGCATCCTTAATCCAACGACTCCTCTCCACAACTTGGTTCCAGGAGACTGGGTCAAAATAAAGAAGCACACTCGATCAAGCTGTCTGGCACCAAGGTGGGGAAAGAAACGCCAAGTAATCCTGGTGACAACCACTGCAGTAAAGGTCGCAGGTGTTCCCCAGTGGATCCACGCCGGACACACCCAGAAGGTATTGCCAGACAGAGGATTTGAAGAACCAGGGCAACCAGCAGAGGACCCTGAAGAAGCCCGACCAGTAGCAACTGACAACGAGCAGCCCAGCACCAGTCAGGTTGCAGGAACAGCAGACGTTGGCCCAGGAGTAGTTGACTGCGAACTGCCAAGAAACCAGCCTGCTGAAGAGGTCCAGGAAACTGAGCCAGGAGTAGCTGAAGACGAGCTGCCAAGCATATGGCCAGAAGAATGGATACCGATGATTGATCTGACCGAAGATCCTATCAGAACAAGAGAACGACTTAGTGAAGGTAGAGAGTGGACTAGTCAGGAAAAGCAAGGCACAGGCGAAGAACCTCAGCCACTTGAGATTCAAATCAAAACTGAGGAAGGAGAAGGTCAGACAGGGACAGAGCACGTGATTGATACAGATCCAGTGAATAAGACTGAACAAGTACCCGATACTGAACAAGTACCTGATACTGAACAAGTGCAGGATACAGAGCAAGTGTTCGATACTCCTCCACTAACTCCTGATGTGGATAAGGGACAGACTAGACATAGAGTAATAGTTCGAGCAGAAGAAAATCAAGAGATCGAAGTGCTTGAACAGGATCAGATAGGGTTAGGAAAACGGGTTCAGGAAACAGAAACCGAAACAGAAACAGAGACAATTGAAAGCCAAAAACAAAATATTCCTGAACAAGGCCAGATTAGCAACCAGGCAGAAGAATTTGATGCTAGCCCTGGAACTAGTCAGATAAGGGAAGTAGGAGAAGAAAGTGAAGAAGAATTACCACAAGATAAAGAGAACAAGAGAAGAAGAAAAGAAAGTGAAGTCCAAGTACCGACTAAGAGACTAAAGAAAAGAAACAACCTTGAGCCTAGGTTTGTAAAGAGACTGAGACTAAGGATAAAGACAGTGGAAGAAAAACGTGCAGAAGCAAGAAGAAGTGCTCGAATAGCAGAGCAAGAAGAAGACTCTTCCAAAAGAAGGAGTGAGCGAATAAAAAGACAAAACAAAAAGTACAAGTCTCCTGAATGGACACTGGTTTTGGAAGAACTTGAAGATCTTGATATAACTGACGTGAGCGACGGAGAACCTGTCCCAGAGTACTCAGCTGAAGAGGAAGACGAGCCACCGTGAATTTGCACAAAGTAAGCTAATTGTGTAAAGCCACAAAGAGGGGTTCAAGAGACTCCTTCTGAGCAAAAATGTCTGATTCAACAGTGAATGGTAGACCTAGTTGCAGCCGTTTTAAGACGTGTTGCAAGGTGTGTATATGTAGTATAGTAGTACTGATAGTTATCTGGATAGGATTAACAATTTTCATTCCCTTTGCTGTAAGTAAAGATACTAACATTGTTCCTACTGAAGTTGTAAATACTGACAATGAGGAGCTGACAACACAGAGTGTAGAAAGACATGAGAGAGCATTGAGACAAACTAAACGAGACTTAGAAGCATCAGATGAGAAAGGACTACATTATCATGGCATGAAGAACAGGACACATTTAAATGTTTTCGCAAACTTGTTAATACACTATGTAGAGACTATGGAAATTGAGGATTGCTATGTCTGCATGAAGCTACCTACTTCGGTGGCTGAAGGCGTGACATACCATCATCTGCCATTAACATATGGAATTTCCTGTAGCATTTTAGCTAGTTTATTTTACAAAAGGGGACCGTTACAGTATTATTACTCTAACAATGACGTGATCTTTTCTGAACTTCCTATCCGTGGGAACTTGAATCCTGTACATACCAAAACTGACACCATAAGATATATGGGAGACTACTTTCTGACTATAGGGAACATTGACATAGCAGACGCGCACAGAGATAACTTGACTTGTTCTTTGCGTGAGCAGGAAAAGATGTTCCTGAACATGGCAGAGAAAAGGAGAATTAAAATTCAGAAGAAGGCTAATGACGAAAGTCAGAAAAAGCCAAAGTGGGCAGAAAACATGGAAGGCACCTCATCTGGTGGAGCGGGTCCTGCTCTGTTGCTGGATTTTGAAAAGAAAGGCAAGCTATGTCTTCACCGCGAGAAGACTAGCTATTATAATAATGTTTTCATTGGTTCCAGTGAATGCGAACATAATTACAAGGTAATTGGAGGTTGGGGTTTCAAAAATGGGTCAGAGCCTGTGTTTCCTGGAATTTATTATATTTGTGGGGACAAGGCTTATTTCAAATTGCCGGATCACTGGTATGGAAGCTGCTACTTTGGCATTGTTTTCCCGAAAATATACCATGTGAATGGAAAAGCTGGAAGCAATGAAGATACTAATGGCTTAGTGCGTAGTAAAAGAGAAAGTATAGGTGAAATTATGGGTAGTATTTTCAGTGCACTGATACCTGGAGTGGGAGTGGTTCTGAACACTCACAGAATTTGCAAATTGTCTACTATAGTAGATGTGCTGTCTACTGAAACAGCTCATGGATTTCTGCTGGTCAATACTGAAATGGTTGCGATCAGATCAATGGTTTTACAAAATCGACTTGCTCTTGACACCTTATTAGCGAAAGAGGGCGGAGTCTGCCGGATGTTGAAGGCGCAACATTGTTGCACTTATATTCCGGACAAAAGTGTACAGATCAAAAGATATGTGAAAAACATTACTAATTTGGCAAAGGAACTTAAACCACTCGAGGTTGATAGTGCCTGGAAGAGACTGGTAGATGGTCTCTCAAATGTAGGTCATTGGCTTGCTAGCATAGGTAAAAGCTTATTATTCAAAATTTTGATGCCAATTGGTATTATAGGTCTTATTATACTTTTCATTTTCTTATGCTGTAAATACCGCAAGCGCACCAGAAAGCACGAGGTTAATGCAAGAGGAGTGAAACGAAGTGTGGATGAGATGGAATTAGAGGAAGTGAATGATCAGATATACAAAAAGGTGAAGACTTCTCACCCTGCTAAAACTGAAAGAGAAAAGCTAGAACGGTTGCTGGAAGAAATAGAACTTTATAAAGTGTGAAAGAAAGTTGGCATCTGGTTCCATTATAATTTGTGATGATAGTAAATATCATCAAAGAGGGGATTGATGAAGCAAAGCTTCGCATATTTTGCGGCTTGCTGAAATCAAGAACCTCATTTATGTGTAATAAGGTAACCCGTGTATGTTTTACTAACGTTTATATTAAGTTTGAGTAAAGTTTAAGACGCTTGCCTATGTGTATTTCTAATGAAATTAATCCATGTCCTTTTAAAATGGCCGTCGCTTGTATTTAGTTACTGCGCATGCGTCAGCCACACTCACGTGTCCTGACGCGTCTGCAGAAGTGGAGGGAAAGTTATGCGCATGCGTAATTCATAGCTGTGCTTATCATGTGGTACTGCTCGTGCCACTGCTCTTGTGCTCGTCTCAATGTAGCTAACATTTAAATGCATAAGTTCATTTCTTGATGATGAGTTAAAAGTACAAACCCTGTGATGTGTTTTCCTAATGACATTATTATGTATTAATTTGTTTTCGCTTACTTTTCATGTACCGCGGGAAATGGGGGTCTGAGTGAGAGGAGAGCCATATTGGGGGTCCCTTCTGCGCCTGTGCGACATTCGGCAGCACGAGGGACCTTGGCTGATGGAACATAGCCAGCTGGCAGTGATGGGCGAGATGCTCCTGAGAAAGTCACCTCTGCCCTGCGAGAACAGCGAATGTGGCTTCTTATATGATACATTGTATTTTGCGCTACTGTTAGCTCATGGGAACCCCAAACCTGCTAGGCGGTACCCAAATATGTAAATGAAGGCTTCAAATCGTGTATTGTGATTGGTGTGTTACCCAAACCCTACCTTAGGACCAATCGAAATTGAGGGATTCTGACACTTTGCAACATTGGGGGGTGGTACACTGTCCCCAAACTGTATATCTACCCTGGGTTCACCTAGTGAACCGTCCGACTTGTCTGGTTTAGCTGACCTGTCACTGACCCAACGCACTCAATAGGTGACTGAAGATACAGAGCGCTGCAGAGCACTCTGTCCGAATTTGACCATAGACTAAGGTTTTACTGAACCTTAAAGTGCTGGCAAGGCACTTAGCTGGGAGTTCGCTGACCCAATCGGGGTTTTGATCGATAGCTGCAGAGCGGGTGGAGCGCAGGCGTTGCTTCCGAACTGTGGGTTCCGGTCCTGTCCTGGAGAGGGTCCTGTCCTGAGGGTTTGCTGTCCTGTCCTGAGGTCCTGTCCTGATTCCTTTTCTCGAGGGTATCCTGTCCTGTCCTGGGTGTCCATTCTGCACCTGCTGTCCTTTGAGGGGTATCCTTCCTTGAGGGTTTCCTGTCCTTAACTGACCCGTGGCCAGGGTTTGGTTTCCACACCTTTTTCTAGGTAAATATTACTCTGAACCTCTTGAAATTCTTGCACCTTCTGAATTTCTAACTTTTGCTTCAATAAAGTTAAACATTGCATATGTGATATTTTCCATGCCTTGCCGCAACTATTGAAAGTCATTTATAATTTTGCAAAGTTATTCCTATGTCTTCTCATTTGTTGGAAATCATATTTTGCATAGCAGTGTGTCATTTTCTGATATGGTCTAGAACTTCGTTGCCTAGGTTGTTCAAAGGCCCATTCACCTTAAGTGAAGCGTGTTATTCATTATAAGTTCTTCTATAGTCACACACACTTAGTCTATCACTGTTTAGTTAATACTGATTTTGCATAGTATCTTTCTCGTTACATTTTAATTAATACTTTGATGATTACTTTGTCATTATTTCTTTCTGCCTATGTGATTTACGTTATCTTGGTTATTGATTGCCTTATTTTACTGTATCTCATGCAGGAAAATATTGAATTTAGATAAACATTTTAAAACTTCCAGTTGTCCGTGGTCATTTAAACAGTATTTGAATGTTATTGGTTGGGTTTGTATTTTGCTGCCTTTCCTTTACAGCTAGCTCCCTGATTCATTGTGGTCATTAGGCACCTGCATCGGTGGATGGTAAGTCAGGTGCACTGAAAATTGGTAGCAGGGAACACACACACACCAACTTGATAGAGCTCGTGAAGTCACCCGATCGATGTATATGGTGATTTGAAAAGTATATGGGCCCTGAAGCCGGAAACGGCGAAAACCTATTGGCCGGGTGGCCTCGCGCGCTCTATCACCAGCACCTCAACAAGCACAAAACAGGAAGCACCAGAGGGTCCAAAGTTATGCCGCCGAAGGTCCTGGTGAGTCAGGGGAAAAATCTTGTGGCGAACGGATAGGAAATCTCGTCGGTGAACACAGGGATCCCGGTAAGTCGCTAATGCGCGCGCGAAAAACACCTTTTGAAAGCTTGAAAAAGAAAAAAACTCTGCTACGCTGCAGAGAGCAGAGTTTTTGGTAACTCCGCGTTCTAGCGGAATGCGGAGTTGCCAAAAATACGCAAACTCCGCGTTTTACCGCCCAGGGTTAGTCTAGAGCCCCTCTGAAAAATTGTACCCAACTGTCAATATTTAAGACATTTCTGTAAAAATCCCTTTCCTGCTGAAATAAGGGAAACCTACACTGAATAAAACATCATTCATTTAGATGATACATATAAGATTAGGAGAAAATCATAGTGGTGGATAACAATGCAGATTGTTTTTAGGGTGAAATTACAAAATCTTCCCAGCCTCCTTACAGCTTTGTCAAATGTCTAGACCAGCCATGCTTAAACTGTGGTCAGTGGGCACCCGGGGGGGTGCACACCTTCAACTAGGGGGATCCGCAACTGTTTAGAAAATTAAATAATATGAAACGTTGCTGAAGTATAAATACACAAGAAAACACAATATAAAACAAAAAATCGAAATGCACTTGGTATTTTCAAAGGAATTTAGAATTGGGGTCTAAAAGTTAGGTTGGCATCCCTAACTCTGGTCTTGGGAGTAGCGCATGCAGAGCAAATGTCTGGTTTGGATGATTGGTGACCCCAATTTAAACAATGGTATGTGATGATAAAAAAAGAACTTGCTTTAATAGCAAAAAAAAGGCAGTGACATGCTAGAGTTTAGATTATTGCTTCATCTTTTAAAAATAAACACAAATTCTGAAAAGCTCCAACCTTACCATTAAAATTAAGAAAAACATGATTTTGTTAGTTTCTGTTGAATTAAATAAAGCATCTTTTAATTTTTATATTTGTGTACTGTATTTTTTTTACAGTTGAGGGTAAAAATCTAGGAATTTCATAGGTTGGGATCTGTGGCCTTTGGAAATTATTGGAGGTCCACAGAAGTCAAAATGTAAAGAACTGCTTGTCTAGACTTTAAATAGATGAGCGAGGTGTCTTACTGCCTGACCCATGGACTCTCATGGCCCTTGGCCTGGCATCACCCCATTTAGCACATTTGCCTTTTCTGCTTGGTCATCCCAAATTGTTCTCCTTATTCTGGACCCTATTTTTGCTGGTTTTAGAACTCTGTGCACTTTATCCTAATAACCAGTAGTAAATTGCATGTTCTCCCCCACTAAAATAGTTGCATTGTCTTTCCCTGATTGGTGCAATAAACTTTCATATAAAGTCATAGTATAATGTGCAAAAATACACCCTAGGGATGGAAAGTTAAATGCCACCTATAGACTACAACATCTATTTTGTAATCCACTACAGTGGCAATCAAAACATTGCTTCGGGCCTCCCTGTGTAGCCTAACAACAGCAGCTTGAACCCTGGTGCCCAGGCCTCTGCAAATCACCCTTTTACCAGGTAGGAAAATATTTTTTTTAAATATTAACTAATTGCCACTAAGCACATCATGCTACCAACAAGATAGGGTGTATAATATTTAAGAGCGGAACATGTATGACATTTTAAGTGACATGTTCCCCCAGTGACTAGACCCAAAATGACATTGCCACTTGCCAGACTGTAAGTGCCACACAGAAAACGTCATAGTGCCACACAGAAAACGTCATAGTACAGACTCTACACTTCAGTCTATAACATTTAACCTGTATCAGCTGCAGACACCATTCAAATAAATATTTTTATATTTAATAAAAATCCAATATAAAAGTGAAATCTGATTTTTATTAAATGCGTAGGAAAATTCACTTTTAAAAAGTTACCTTTTCTCTGCCTGATGTTCCTGGAAGCTAATTTGCTTTAAATCTACATCAATTCAACGCCTGTGATTAGCCTGATTAGAGGTGTGAAATTCCTCACGGGAGCACAAAATAGCCAGACCTGAAAGAACAGAGATTAACTACTCTGACCGTAATAAAATATTCACTGTTGGGGCCATGGGCATTCTGTTGACACAACGGTGTCAAATTCTGCCTGACAGTTTTGTTGAGCCACGTGTAGCACTATCCTGGACTTCAAAGGGATAGAACAGGATACCATGACAGTAATTGTGTACACCCTGTCTGGCTGCTGAAGAACTCTGCTTTTGTCTTACCAGAGCTCTGACTCTGGGCTTGCTGTGGGTGCAGTGCCTGCTTCAAACTGGATTTTCATGTTAAATGTGGGAGGACACTAGTAATTAACATAGTTCACTCAACTACACACCGATAATCCTCAGAGCCCAGGTTTAGTACGGCTGAAGTCTTTAGCCATCTTGAAAATGCCCTGCTACATGGCATTTTGGGCTGTTTGCTGAAAGGCAAACAGGAACTACTGAAAAATATGTAGGGTTACCCCGGGAACTTTTACCCCATTGGTTAAGACGTACCCAAGATGTCACCCTCACCTACTAGCTGTTGCCAAGCATATAACCTGTGCACCAAGGCACCTGGGCATGACACTTCTGGACCTGCTGAAAAACAGAAGAGTGCTGGACCTGCTGTCTGTGATCTGTGAGAAGGTCTGAAGAACTTGATCCTGTTCCAAGACAAAGAATTAGACTGTGACGATCAGATGGCTGATCTTCTGTGTTGCTATAAAGGCAGAAAAAGCTACAAGAGGCCATTTCCCTACAATTTCCAGCTCACCATTTACAAGTGGAGCTTGGACTTATTTTGCTGATGAGCTCTGCATGGCACCCTGAGAGGCTCTAGGTGCCCCCCTAGGTGCCTCGCTGGTGTTTTGGAGTTTAGAGGTGTACTGCTCTGGTTGTTTGGGCTCCAGGAAAAAAAATTCTAACTTTTAAACACTTTTTGCTACAGAGCCAAAGGGGCCAACAGAGAAAAGTAGACACCCAGCAGTCCAAAGGCGTTGGATTGAATTTCGGATTCGTCCCTCTGAAAGGCTCCAGTATCTCTAAAAAAATTACATTCTCTTTCAATTTTGAGACTTAAAAACATTTTAAAGCAAATAACTTAAAAGCTCCAAAGTCTTATCAGGATCAACCTGCGGCAGGTATCTGACCAGCAACTTCGCAGCACCAGGAACTACAATTTCAGATTTATCTCACAGGGAACCAGCATTTACTTTTTTTTTAAATGACAAAGTTCCTCTTTGTATTAAGTTTTTGAAACTTTGAAGGGGAGTGGCTTGCGCGCCGAGGTAACATGGCGGACCCGCTGTGAGCCCCTTATAGACGCGGGCCTCGGACATAGCTTGTGAGCCTCATTTTCCGGTCTATTAAGCTCTGGGTGACGGACCTGGCTCTTTGAAGATGCGATGAGTCTGGAAGCTGCTTCTTGATTGTTTCCTGCCATTTTTCAGCGAGCTTTCTATTGCGGTAACTTTCTCCTCAATGAGACGCGAGCGGCCGCCATTTTAGATCGTGGCACTCGCGTGTCTCGTTTTGTGCCAATTTTTGCAGTTTTTGAAGGAAGGAATTGTCACTACGACCTTTTTATTACCTTAAGGTATATTTTGTCTTTCTCTCCAGTTTGTTTTTACGGCATTTGTTGGGAATTCTATACTTTAAATGCAGCTCTTAAGGTGATTTCTCTTGAGACTAAGATGGTTAACGAACTCCACACTGCTACAAGCTCCTCTAAGTATTGAATAGCTCACAGTTATATTGTTTTTCCCATATACTTGCTACTATATTGTGGAACTGGAGTAGTTTTCTTCTCAAACAAAGATTTACTTTTCTCTTTGAGGAGCTCCACTTGAAGGTTCACCTGTTGCTTTTGCTTACTGGACGATATACTTTTTGTCTCATACTGAAGGATTTGTCACTACATCCTTTTCACCGCCTTAAGGAATAATTTGTTTTCAAGGCAGATTTTTTTTACGGCATTTTGCTGGGAATTTTTCACGTTTACTTCAGCTCTTAAGGTGATTTCCTTTGCAATTAAAGTGGCTAACGAACTTCACAATGCTAGATCCTCCTCATCTGGTGTAAAACCGAAAAGGCATAAAAATTATCAGCCTTCTCCTATTCTCTCCTCACAAAATCCAGTTTTGGACTCTATATTGGATGAAGTCTGTGATCTTCAACTCTTTATGTCCACTACAAATGAAAACTAAAACAGATTGAGGAGGGATGGATTGTTATGGAGGGAAAGGTTCTGGAACTCGGACAACGAGTTAGCGGCATACAGGATGCCTCTGCAAAGATTCCATTATTAGAACAAGAAATTCACAAGTTGAAAAATTCATACTGAGGATCTTGAAAATCGCAATCGTAGAAATAATCTGCACCTTATGGACTTCCGGATAATATTTAAGGTCCTGACATGGTATACTTTCTACAGAAATTCCTTCCAGAACTCCTAGATCTTCAGGCATCAACAAGTCCCCTCAATATACAAAGAGCACATTGTCTGGGTCGTCTACATCCTACCAAACCATGTGGGATCATAATGCTCTTTCTGGAATTCCCTGAGCTGATGCACGTTTTGAAGGCTGTAAGACTTAAACGCCGTCTTATTTGGTCGTGCCATATTATCTTCATATCTCAAGATATTTCCAATGCAACTAACGCCCGACACAAAGAATTTCTTGCTCTACGCCCTCACATGAGACATCTCAACATCCAATATGGAATTCTCTGCCTATGTCTTTGTAAAATTACACATGATGGTCGGTCATGATCCTTTGATGATCCGGAAAAACGTAAACTTTTTCTTCGTAATCTCTCATCTCATGTCATGGATACTAATACTTGACTTCTCCTTATTTCAGGATCGTCAATTTGATGCCAATAAGTTTAATTACTTAGTGTTTTTTGACTATTTGATTTCCTTATACTCATGAGGCTCTCATTTTCTCCATTTCTTTGTACCTAATATTGTGGTCCATTTCCTCTGGCATCACTATGCTCCTCTCTTTTCGATCACTCTTCTCTTTACAGATCTGGATGTTTTTCCTTGATCTGTTTACTTACTTCTTCCTTCTGTTTCTTCCCTCTCTTTCTTCCTTTTTTCCTTCCTACTCTTATCGTTTTATTTCACTTTTTAGTCTTGTTTTATGGTAAATGTTTTACTTTTAACAATGTGTTTTTCTCATCACATAATAAACAATGTCTTTCCTTCTTTTTCTTTGTTGACTATGAAGTTTCGTGTTCCTGTTTCCTCATGTATCCCCTAATCCTACGTCATGGTTAATGTGGCCTCGTGGAATGTACGTGGTCTAGGTCATCCTGTCAAGCGTCAAAAGGTATCTCATTTAGCTAAACTTAACACCCAAGTTGCTTTTTTACAGGAAGCTCATTGTAATGATGTAGAGTCTCTTAATCTCAAACACCAATGGGTCAATTACATTGTTTTTTCTCCTGCTACTGATCGCCAGGTGTTGCTATATTGTTTCATAAATCTATTAATGCCCATATATTATCATCAGAATGTGATCCTTATGGTTGTTGGGTGCTGGTTGATGCTATCATCAACAAAATGCAAATTACTTTTTTCAATATTTATGGGCCTGTTAAACCAAATCCAGAATGTTGGCAATCTATAAAAATGAAACTATTATCTATATCTAATTCTAACGTAGTGGTTGGTGGTGACTTTACTAATTGGTTGGACCCTTTTTCAGACAGAAAATCCAAGTGTAAATTGCGATTCTCATATTAACATAACTAGAGAATCTGGATTTCATTAAAGACATGGAGGCTGATATTATGCATTATTCCTTTAATGCAGTCCAAGCAGCCGCTTACATCACAATATTAAAAGGTTCCAGAATAGAACAATAGCAGCACATGAAAGGCATGAGCCATCAACAATCTGCCTCTTTTAAATGTGGAGGAAAATAAGTACATGAAACTTGAAACATCAAAACGATCTTCTGATGAGCAGGATGAAGGAGAAGGAAGAACGAAGATAAAACCAAAGCCAGACGACACCCAGTTAAGGAGCGTTACCTGAAGAGAGAAAGAAGTAAATATCTCTTGAATGTAAAATATAGTGTCAAGCTTATCAAGCTAAAAAGAACAAGAGATGAAACAAGTGCTGTTAATAAATAGTACAGTAATAAACTGTAACAAAAACAGCATTAAATCATTGTAAGACCACCAAGGGGTGGTATGGGAGGGATAATATCAGCAGGCCCGGACTGGCTGTAACGGGCAATGGGCAATCCCCCGATGCGCCGCACGGGTGGGGGCCGGTTTTGGGCCCCTGGGGGCCGATTATGTAATAGGGCCTTTTTTGCAGCATAGCTGCAAATTCGGCCCTGTAACAAAATCGGCCGAAAACCGGCCCTGGCAAAGAGCTCGGTGGCACCCCCAACACCCTGGGGGAGGGGCGGCCGAGCACCTTGCCAGGGCCCGTTTTGGTTCCCTGTCCGTCTCTGAAGGTCAGCCTCCGTGTCTTTAATTAAATTCAAATTCTCTAGTCATGTTAATATGAGAATCGCAATTTCATTACAAGAACGGAGGCTACATTTTGCATGTTGGTAGCTTTGTAAAACAACATCAGACATAAGTTTAATAGACTTGCAATATTGACTTGTAAAGGTGCTAGCATTTGACCAGTCAGCAGCTTTGAGAATGTCTTCCAACTTACCTCCAGACTAGAGAGATTTACTGGCCATAGCACCCCTCTAAAGGAGTGAGCTTGAATTTTTTTTAAGTCAATACCTACTAAACTCATAACAGTCTTAACCTATCTCGCAATGGAGGTCGAGGTTATGCCTTTGTGGGGTTTAACAAAGGATATAAGTAATTGGTTAACATCCTGAGGGTGAAGAGCAAACATTCTGCGATCATACTCTCTCATGCAGTCCACAACACAAAGTTTTGGACATAAATCAAAACATGGGTAAGAGATTGAATCAGACATAGTCTTTGTTCTTTTATAAATATTAAATTTGACTCCGAACATGTTAAAAGATCTATTCGTAATCTCCAGGGCTTTGACATCAGAGACTCTTCTGCATGAGATTAAGCATAGTAGAGTAGCCAGCTTAATGGAAAGTTTTTTAAAATTTTTTTATTGAGGAGACTATTAACAGGCCAGTTATTGAAAAGATCAAGGAATAGTTTGACATCCCAAAGACTTTCATATTTAGGTTTAGGAGGTCTTCTTAAGCGAATGCTTTTCATCACTCTACAAACAATGACATTTTTACCTACCGTTTTATCATTGACAATGACATGACCAGCAGAAATAGCCTATCTAAAGTAATTGATAGTTCTATAGCTGAGGACTTTATCAAACTGTTTAACAAGGAAGTTAACTATGTCAACAATAGGTGCTTCCAAGGAATCCAGGTTCCTCTCCAGGCACCAACGTACCCAGATTCTCCTTATGTTGTTATATCTGTAGTGAGTGCCTGGGGCCCAAGACTCTCTGAGGAGAGTTGCAACCGTCGCCGAAAGTCCTGAGATTTCAATGGATCTCCTGACACTCTCCAGGTATGAAGGGTTAAACTCCTGTTCTGAATTAGGGGGTGAACTCCTCCGTCTACGTCTGCAAGAAGATTCTCTAGGGTAGGAATTAAGATGGGGGGTTGCAAGCTAGTTCTAGAGTGGCGGGGAACAAAAGGGAGTTATTTGGACAAGGAGGCACTGATCCTGTCTCACTATCTGAAGAACCTTCTGAATCTGAAGGGAGGGAATGCGTACACCTTGGCTCCTTTCCAAGATTGTAGTAAGGCGTTGACTGCTAGAGCACCCGGGTAGGGCATCCAGCTGAAGTTGTTCCCCAGCTGAAAGGTTAGTCTGCTCACAAATAAATCTATCTCTAGAGGGCCCCAGATCTTGTTTATGGTACTGAACACGGAAACATTCAGTATCCAATTGCTGTGATCTAACAGGAATCTTGAGTTCCAGTTTGCAGAGATGTTCGATTTCCACGGAAGGTATTCCGCTTTGAGAGCAATTTTATGTTCCAGACAGACGATCCAAAGTTTCTTTGCTAGATTCGAGAGGTCCGCAGATTTGGTGCGCTCATGAGGGCGTAAAGCCCAGCTGTTAGTTCTAAATAATTTATGTGGTGAGAAGATTCCTCTTGTGACCAGATACCACCAGTGTTCTGATTGAGAAGGCAAGCTCCCCAGCCATGAAGGCTTGCATCTAATTCTAAAATAAACTCTGGTTTTGAACCAAAGATTGCTTTTCGTTTCCAAGCATCTAGGTTCTCGAGCCACCAGGCTAGTTCCGATTTGGCTTCTTGAACCAGACAGATCCGATCTCCGTACCGGAGGCCAGTTCTTAGGGCTCTCGCCTTTACCCTTTGGAGGGCCCGATAGTTGAGGGGATCGGGAAAGATGGCTTGGATGGAGGAGGAGAGGAGACCCAGAAGCCTGGCTAGCTCTCTCAGAAATAAGTCTTGCTGTTTCAGGATGTGTCTTATTTCCTACCTGATTTTGGTAATCTGTGAGAAGTTGGCCTGATATATGATGTTTCCAATTCTGGAACCACCTTGTATCAGTCCAAATAACCCCTTATGGTGTCTGGTTGTAAGTCAACCTTGTAGACAAGCTATCTTAATGGTAGCATAGACTAAGCAGCCTTAAAGGCTCAACTCAAGAGGTCGTGTTAAGCGAGCTGTTTTACCAATCACAGTCCTGTAATATCAAATGAAAGGACACCACACAAGTATATATTATAAAAATATATGTATTTATTTCTAAGAATAATCCCCAGTACTCTTTATGAATAAAGGGGCACAAGCGTTAAATCAAAAGCACAGTATAACATACAAAGTTGCACAATTATGGATGAGGGCGGGGGGCCACTCAAACCATATATTAGGAAAGTGGTATAAGAGATACCAATCGAACAGTGGTTAGGCCTAGGGCCTAGGGAATCGCTGGGAGCAGTCGGGACAAGCAATGCTGAAGTCGGGAAAAGCCCGCGGGATTCGGGTGCAGTGCTGAAAGCACACGCATGCACCAATGTTAAGTCAATGGTGCGTAAAAGTTACACAAATAGAGTTTCAGGACACTTCCGATGAACCTAGAAAGACAAAACTTAAGACACAGACCCTAAAGGTGTGTACCAGTGTGGAAACACCGGCGTTGCAATGTTACCTCACCCACAGGAAGCGGGTGCACAAGGTCGAAGTGGCGTTGGGTTTCGTCACGCTGGTTCTTGGTGCTTGAAGCTGAAGATGCTGCAGGCGCTGTGAAGGAGAAGTGTCCGGTGGGATCCGAGGGTGGATCGAAGTCGAAAAGTACCTGAAAGCAGAGGGGACAGAGTCTGGGTCACTCAGCAGTGACCAGGGTGGAACCAGGACGGAACCGGGCAATGTCGGGCGCAATCAGGTGGTTGTTGAGGAGCTTCTCTCTGCTGCCACGTGGGCTCTGGGGCATCTGCGACGTTCAGGAGCAGGTCACGATCTGTCCCACATAGGCTCTCACCGTCGGCGCTGTCGGCTTCAAGATTGGAGCAAACAACACTTGGCAAAAGCAATCCACGCGGAACTGGGAGATTGCTTCTCACTCGGACCAGGAGGGTCAGAGCGGGGGCTCCTTTTCAGGGGAGCTGGTGCAAATCTGGAGCAACCAGAATTGCAGGTCGTATTTCAGTTTTCGTTGACACAGGGGCCACAAGCCGGCTGGCAAGTGACCGGGCCAATGCATTGAGCCAAAAGAAGCAGAAGGGCCCCACGCAGCACTCGTCGAGTGTAGAGGGGTGAACTTCGGTACAAGAGTGGCTCAGGGTTGGGGCTTCTCAAACCCCGGTGTACAGCTTCGAGGGTCACTCGTGGGCTGCACGGTCAGCGTCTCATGGTCTTTCCAAGATGGCGGGCCCCACGCTTCCGGTCGCCTCCACGGGTCTCAGCTCTGCAGGGACTGTGGATCGGGCTGTAGGAAGGCAGGCAAGCTTGATCTCGTTGATCTCTGTTGCTCGAGTTCTGGCGGGAACTGCAACAAGGCAGATGTTGAGGTGCTGGATGATGCCTGTTTGCACAGGGTGGTCACTCCTTGACCACAAGGGAGATTCTTCAGTCTTCTACGTTGAGTAGGATGTCGAAGGGTCCAGAGTTTCATTTCTTATGTTTCATCAGGATAATCTGAAGTGCATTGGCACTGCTACCATTCTTATACCAATCTAGGGGGCTGGATTACCTGCTACGTCCCCTCCTATGGGTGGGACCCAGGAAGGGGGTGGGTACACCCCTTTCCTTTGATCCAGGCCGCACTGGGACGGGGGCTGGTGTGCCCCAGAACCGGTTTGGCCGGATTATGCAAGGGGCAGCCTTGTGCGCCCCAAGCAGTGTCTGGTTTATTTCAAACCTCCCTGCTACAATCCACTATCTCCTGTCTGGGGTGGTGTGACACCTCCCTGTGACAGGAAACCCTTTGTCCAGGCCCCCTTGGCTGAGTTTCGGTCAGCTACAGGGGGTCAGACCCGTGTCTGTGGCAGAAGCATCCATTTTGTGGATCTGAGGCTCCTTTTAAAATTAACCGCATTTCAGTAAAGTAACATGTCTTCTCCCTCTAGAGGGGTGGAATGCTATCCCCGTCGCCAGGACTGGCGAGGGGATAGTATTCCAAATCGTATGACACCTTACACGACATGTTTTGATAAAGCCAAACCAAAGTTGCTATATAACCGCGAGGATTATAATGCACTTAAGAGTATATGGTATGGCATTATCCCGGAACAGCTTAGGGAGTGTTCCCGACAGCTGCAGACAGGCTCAGCTCATGCTAGAGCTCCATCTCACATTAAACCACGCACTCTGCCTCCAGGATTGATAAGGCCTTCCATAGGAGTGGCTCACAGGTTTATATGTGTCCAGATATAGGTTTAGACATAGGTATACTATATCTAAGCAAGGGGTGATTACACCACCTCGCCCCAGCTGAGCGATCAGCCAGTTGTGTCAATTTAAGAACCAGCCAGGGGTGGCAAAAGTTATGCTGCAGCCCCTGGTAGGCCTTGGTGGCACCTATGCCCTGAGCACCTATAGTGCATGGTACAGGGGCTGACAAGGAGTCCATTTCCAATTGTGGTATGTACCTATAGCACATGTATTATAAATTTAGAGAGAGAACCGCAGGCTGGGGGTCTGATTGGCAGGACCACAGCCTCAGTAAGTCTAAAACCAGTGAAGCAAAAGCAAAGAATTGGGGTGACCATAGGATAGCAGACCCTACTCTCCTACACAACCCCCCCCCAAACACAGGGACATTAAACTTAACCTTGACCAGATAAGTCTTCATGTTCTAAGTGGAAGTACCTGGAGAGACCATCTGCATTACCATGGTCAGTCCCTGGGCGGTGCTCCACTGTAAAGTCCATCCCCTGCAGGGAAATGGACCACCTGAGCAGTTTGGGATTTTCACCCGACATCTGATTTAGCCACAAGAGGGGCTTATGGTCTGTCTGAACTAGGAAGTGAGTTCCAAACAAGTATGGCCTCATCTTCTTCAGGGCCCAACCACAGCAAAGGCCTCCCTCTCAATAGCTGACCAACGTTTCTCCCTGGGGGTCAGCCTTCTGCTAATAAAAGCAATGGGCTGGTCTTGACTATCTTGATTAAGTTGTGAAAGCACAGCTCCCACCCCCAACTCAGAAGCATCTGTCTGTACAATAAACTGTTTGGAGTAGTCAGGACTCTTCAGGATAGGTGCAGAGCACATGGCCTTCTTCAGGTCATCAAATGCCTTTTGACAGCTAACTGTCCACTGAACCTTCTTTGGCATCTTCTTGGATGTCAAGTCATTTAATGGTGTCACAATGGACCCATAGTTTTTCACAAACTTTCTGTAATACCCAGTCAGGCCCAAGAAGGCTCTGACTTGTGTCTGGGTAGTTGGAGGAGCCCAGTCCTGTATGGTCTGGATGTTGCTCTCCAGTGGCTGAACCTGACCCCCACCTACTAGGTGGCCCAGGTACACAACCTTGCTCTGCCCTATCTGGCACTTGGTAGCCTTGATAGTCAGGCCTGCCTTTTGCAGGGCCTCTAGAAATTTCTTCAGGTGGATCAGGTGATCCTCCCAGGTGGAGCTAAAGACAGCAATATCATCTAGATATGCTGCACAAAAGTCATCCAACCCAGCAAGGACTTGGTTCACCAACCTTTGGAAAGTGGCAGGTGCGTGCATTCTTCAAACCAAAGGGCATTACCACAAACTGATAATGTCCACTAGGGGTAGAGAAGGCTGTCTTGGCTTTTGACTCTTCAGCTAGTCTGATCTGCCAGTAGCCAGCTGTCAAATCAAATGTGCTCAGAAACTTGGCAGAAGCCAATTTATCAATGAGCTCATCTGCTCTTGGAATGGGATGTGCATCTGTCCTAGTGACAGCATTGAGACCTCTGTAGTCCACACAAAACCTAATTTCTCTCTTTCCATCTTGGGTATGAGGTTTTGGCACAAGGACCACTGGGCTGGCCCATGGGCTCTCTGATGGCTCAATCACTCCAAGCTCCAACATCTTTTGCACCTCAGCCTTTATACAATCCCTGACATGGTCAGGTTGCCTGTAGATCTTATTCTTGACAGGCAGACTGTCACCAGTGTCTACCTCATGGGTGCACCAGTTAGTTTGACTGGGTGTGAGTGAAAACAAGTGTATGTGGGCTTGCAAAACTTGTCTGCAGTCCATTTGCTGCTGGTCAGTGAGGCTGCCTGCCAAGGCTACTCCATCAACTGAACCATCATCAGGGTTCTGGGAAAGCAGGTCTGAGAGAGGGTCACTCTCTTCCTCCTGTTCCCCATCTGTGGCCATGAGCAAGCTCATGTCCTCCCTGTCCACAAATGCTTTCAAACGATTTACATGAAGCACCCTGTGGGGGCTCCTAGGGGTTCCAAATTCAACCAAATAGGTGACTTCTCCCTTTTTCTCAATAATAGGGTAGGGTCCAGTCCATTTATCCTGGAGTGCTGCTGGGGCCACTGGCTCCAACACCCACACCTTCTGCCCTGGCTGGAACTCAACCAGAACAGCCTTTTGGTCATGCCAAGCTTTCTGTACTTCTTGACTGGCCTCCAGGTTTTTGGATGCTCTCTCCATATACTCAGCCATCCGGGAGCGGAGACCAAGTACATAGTCCACAACATCTAGCTTAGGCTTTTTGAGAGGTAACTCCCATCCTTCCTTCACCAAACATAGTGGACCCCTCACAGGGTGGCCAAACAAAAGTTCAAAAGGGCTGTAGCCAACCCCCTTCTGTGGGACCTCTCTGTAAGCAAAGAGCAAGCAGGGTAAAATGATGTCCCATTTCCGCCTAAGCTTCTCTGGTAAAACCTTTTATCATTCCCTTGAGGGTCTTGTTGAATCTCTCCACAAGCCCATTGCACTGTGGGTGATAGGGTGTGGTAAACTTGGAGTTTACTCCACATTCCTTCCACATTGCTTTTAAGTATCCAGACATGAAGTTTGTACCTCTGTCTGAAAGTACCTCCTTTGGAAAGCCCACTCTTGAGAAAACTGCAATGAGGGCTTTGGCCACCACAGGTGCTGTGGTGGTCCTTAGGGGAATTGCGTCTGGGTACCTGGTGGCATGATCCACTACCACCAGTATAAATCTGTGCCCAGATGCTGTTTGAGGATCCATGGGACCCACAATATCTATTCCACCTCTTTCAAAGGGTACCCCCACCACAGGTAGTGGTATCAGGGGGGCCTTTGTTGTGCCACCTGACTTACCACTGGCTTGGCAAGTGACACAGGAGCGACAAAACTCCTTGACATTTTCTGACATATGAGGCCAGTGAAAGTGTGGAACAAGCCTGTCACAAGTCTTGTTCTGGCCTAAGTATCCTGCAAGGGGGATATCATGGGCCAAGGTGAGAAGGAAACCCCTAAACTTCAAAGGTATAACCAACCTCCCGGTGGCACCAGGCTTGGGGTCTCTAGCCTCTGAGTAAAGGAGTCCATCATCCCAATATACCTTATGGGTACCTTGAGCATCCCCTGCAGCCTCAGCAGCAGCTTGCTGTCTGAGGGGTTCAAGTGAAGGGCAATCTAATTGGGCCTGCCCCAGGTCTGCCCTTGAGGGTCCCCCTGTCCCCAGAAACTCAACCTGATCAGGCTCAAGTTCCTCAGAGACAGTCTCCTCTTGGACTGCAGAATCAGTTTCCTGTGAAACCTGATCCTCAAACTGGGGCAAGGGGGAAGGCACAGCCTTAACCCTTTTGCTCCTTCTCTCGGGTTGTGGTTGGTCTATTGTTCCAAGATCCACCACTGGTTCAGGAAGGCACTTCTTAGCCTGAGTCCTTGTTACTGCAAGGACATGTGCTGAAATCCCTAGCATTTCTGCACGAGTCCTGTACTCCACTTCTGACCAAACTGAGCTTTCAAGATCATTGCCTAACAGACAGTCTACTGGGAGGTCTGCACTCACAACAACTTTCTTTAGGCCATCTACCCCTCCCCAGGAGAAGTTAACAACAGCCACACTATGTGAAGTAGTGGAGTTGCTTGCATTGGTCACTAGGTAACTTTCACCTAGTACAATTTGTCCAGGGTCCACAAAGTCAGGTGTCACCATAGTGACACTGGCACATGTGTCCCTGTAGGCCTGAGCCAGTTTCTCATTTATCAAAGGTGTCTGCCTGTATTTGCCTAGGTTACTGGGACTCACTGTAGTGGACAAAGCTAAGTCCACATCATATAGGAGAACTGCCTGAGTAGGGACTCTGACTAGGCCAGATTCCATCTCAGTACCCAAGGTTAACCCTACTATACCCTTTGGTTGTGTACCACCACTGCTAACTGTACTAGGGGATGCAGGTGCTTTAGGAGCTGCAGTGGTGGGGACTGGATTTTTCTTGGTGCATTCACTGCCCCAGTGTGAAACTGATTTGCAGGTATTACACCAAGGTTTCTTTGGGCCATCATTCTTTTTTTTGTCGTTTCCATTTTGGAAACCACCCCCCTTATTACTAGTTTGGGGGCCTGAAGACTTCTGGTCCATTTCTTTATCTTTCTGATTCCCACCCTTCTGGTCTGTTTTCTTCTGGTCACCACCTTGGTTCTGGGGTTTCTGCTTAATCCTTGTTCTGACCCATTTGTCTGCCTTCTTTCCCAATTCTTGGGGAGAGGTTAAATCAGAGTCAATCAGGTATTGATGCAACAGCTGGTTCTGACAGTTATTTAGGATCTGCTCTCTCATTATAAGATTGTACAATCCTGTATAGTCTGAAACTTTACTTCCCTGCAACCAACCCTCCAGAGCCTTAGTGGCACAATCAACAAAATCAGTCCAGTCCTGAGTCTGTGCTTTTTGGGTGTCTCTGAACAACAACCTGTATTGCTCAGTGGTTAGGCCAAACCCTTCAATAAGAGCACTCTTCAGGACAGAGTAGTTTTTGGCATCCTCAGGTCTAACTGTGAGGAGCCTATCCCTCCCTTTCTCAGAAAAGGAGTACCATAAAATTGCAGCCCACTGATCCCGAGGAACCTGCTGTACCATGCAGGCTCTCTCAAGAGCAGTCATCCATTTGTGGATGTCATCCCCTTCCTTGTAGGGGGGCACAATTTTTGTCAGGTTTCTATTATCATAGCTCCTGTCTTTCTCTTTAGGAATTATGCTGCTACCAGTGGAGTCTAATCCACACAACTTTCGTTCTCTTGCCAAAGCAAGTCTAGCTTGAGCCAGGGCTACCTCCTCCCTCTCTATCTGGAGTTTGACAGCCCTCATCCTGGCCCTATGCTCTATCTTCTGAGAGGAAGTCATTCCTCTCTGAGATTCTCTTGAGGCACTAGAAATATGAGAGTCCCCTGATGGAGATCTCACCCTTCTGTTGCCTGGGAGAATGATATTGTGGGTTCTGGGGAGGTGCTGGCCCTCTCCATTCCCAAGTAGGTCTAAGTTGTCCTGGTTAAGCCTGGCAACTACAACCTGGTTACCCCTCTGATCCTCATTTTCAGGATCCTCTACATCTGAGCTCTCCTCCTCTTCTTCCTCCTCTTCTTCTTCCTCCTCTGGAGTGGTCTCAGTTACAGGGGGGTTCACTCCATCTCCTAAGTCTAAGGGAGCTGCACTCGCCTTATCTAAGTCATCCTTTTCCAGAATGGCTATCAGGGTAGGAATGGTGGGGCCACGACCCCTTTTTAGCCCTCTTGATATGCACAAGGCACACAAGTCTTTGTGGCTACGTTTGTCATAGCTGGAAGTTGCCTTGGTCAGGTCAACTGTCACAGGTAGAGAGCTTGGAACTTCACCTGTGCCAGACATGACTCTAGTGTGGTGTAAGTGATGCACCTACCTACACTAAGTGTTTTCCTACTGTACCTTGCTAGTGAATTGTAGTCAGGGTGTGCTAATCCCTATTATCTACAACTACTAAGTCCAGTAGAACTTAATATGCTAAGCTTTTGATTTATATGTACCTAAGGTACTTGATGTGATCTTTCAATTTGATAAAAAGATTGCAATGGTAAAACAACAGCAAGCTCAAATCCGCACCGCTGCGCACCAATGTGAGGGGTTATTTGGACTGATACAAGGTGGTTCCAGAATTGGAAACATCATATATCAGGCCAACTTCTCACATAATCTTTTTTGAAGGTAGTAAAAGGAGACATTTCAATGTGTCTACTGTGAAACCTAGGAACTCCAGAGATCTGGAAGGGTACAGAATTGATTGGACCTCCTATATTGCTCTTATCAATGTTTTTACTTTTCTTTAGTCTTTTACCCCTTAATTCAGTGATCTTGTCAGAGTAGAGGTTTGGAATTTCTGAGATTTCATCCTTAAAAGGGAGTGACCTTTTAGAGGACATTTTCTGACTTAAGGTCTCAAACATGCAGGACCTCAATTCCTTATGAAGGATTTTTTGCAGGGCTTCGTTGTCTATATTAGGAGTAGAGGCAGAAAGCCTTGTCTGAGTCAGAGTCAAAAATGGTATATAGGAAATGTTAACTTGTAAAAAGTGGTAAAGCCCTTTAATGAAAGATAATTAGGGAGGATTTCCCTTAATAATAGTGACAGGGTTTATAGATGAAGGAATGTCAAGATAATAATTCCTCTCTTATTATAATTAATTTTGTTATAGAATGTTTAAAAGGCCAGTTAAATGAGGATTTCCTGCTAAAACCCTTTTTTAATAATTTTTTTAATGAATAAGTTTGTAAAACAATAACAACTTGCGGATGAAATCCGAAATATTAAAAGGTAGCAATGTAGAGCCGCGTTGGAGTGCACGGCCTGCATCGGTGAAAAGAGGTGAAAAACAGGAGTTAAACGAAGACATTAGGTAAGCTTATTATGGCAAGGGGAAGTAGAACAAGGATGACATTGAAAAATAATCGTTTACACGAAAAACAAAATATTAAGGTTTGATTAAACATCTAAAAATCTTTAAATATATTCAAACATTAGAAATAGTACATAAGCTGAAAGAAAAGGCAGGTTAATCTGGTCAGTCACGCAAGGATAGGACTAGGGAAGGGGGTGTAGGGAGATCTCCGTAAATTGGAGATCGGTATAGAGGCAGTAGGAAGGGGGGGTGGGGTTAAGCCACACACAAGGGAACTTCAAAATAGAGATAAAAATGAATAATGATAATGAAGGAAAATGAACTTATCTGCTTGGAGCCGCATTTAAAAGAGGCAGATTGCTGATGGTTCATGACTTTCATATGTTGCTATTGTTCTATTCTGGAACCTTTTAATATTGTGATGTCAGCGGCTGCTTGGACTGCATTAAAGGAAAAATGCATAATGTAGCCTCCGTTCTTGTAATGAAATTTAAACCAGACAAAAAACACAAATCATTCCAATCTGCCATTTCATCTCATCCTTTATTTGATTAATGGAAAACGTGTAATCCAGATGTCTCAGAATTAACTTTTTTTTCTCCTGTACACCATACTAGGTGTCATATTGATTATATTTTAATTTCCAAATCATTATTACCCTGTCTCCACTCATCTGAAATGGTTCTATTTTTATTTCTGACCATACTACAGTCTCTACTTCTATTGATTTAACCATCACCACATGCAAACAAGGCCGCTAGAGATTTAACAATCAACTCTTATCACATCGCACTTTTATGTCAGAAGCGACCTCTTTTATTAATGAATTTTTTGTAATTAACAATTCTTTAGATACCTCAATCCACAATAATTGGGATGCTTTCAAAGCTTTCTTTAGAGCCTTCACTATTGCTTATTCTTCAAAAAAGGAAAAGTTAATGAATGCTAAATATAAAGAAACCCTAACACTAATCAAAAATCTGGAACGCAAATATTTCTCATCCAAATTCTCCTCATCACTGCAACAGTTAATTAAAGCTAAATCAACTCTAAATAAAATTGGCTGTGGACGCCTATAACATCCTTCTGAAGGTTAAATCGAAATTTCACGGAGGCCAAAACAAAGCATGGAAAATGCTAGCGAATTATTTAAAAATCAAATCAGAACGTAAAACCGTCGGCCCTATCCACGCAGAAACGAACAATTCACTCCTCTCATTTGATTCCGATATTATTAGTACATTTCAATCATATTACAGTCTCTTCTACACAGAAACTACTAATCCTTCTGAAGAAGAACTTATATCTTTTTTCCAAGATATTCCTAAACCTAAATCTCTCCCAGATATCTTCTCACCACTAGAAGAGGATATTTCTCTTCAAGAAATATCTGACATGCTCAAATCCTTGAAAAAATCGAAGACTTCTGGCCCTGATGGCTTTTCATTTGAACTATTTTTGCCTTTTCTTCAATTTTTGCCCCTAAATTCTTAGAACTTTTTAATTCATTCCTATCCAATTCTAAGGCCTGTGGCTCTTTTTTAGAAGCCCTTATTATTGTCAACCTTAAACCAGACAAAGATCCTTCCTTTTGCAAAAAATGTCGTCCTATATCACTAATTAATTACGATTGCAAAATGTTTGCAAAGATTTTGGCTTCCCTTTTGGAGAAAGTTATTCAGTTTCTCACCCAGATCAAGCTCGCTTTGTCAAAGGATGTTTAGCCTCTGATAATGCCAAAATGTTTTCCAATATTCTCACTCTTAGTAAAAAATATCCCTCTCCCTTAGCTGCATTATCTTTGGATGCAGAAAAAGCTTTTGATCAAATTAATTGGGAATTCATGATACACACCTTACAATGGTTTGGATTTGGGCCAAAGTTTATTTCATATGTCAAATTTTTATATACAGATCCAAAATCTTGTGTTTTTGTTAATGGTCTTTTTCCCCCATATTTTTCTCTACAAAGAGGTACACGTCAAGGAGGCCCCCTCTCCCCATTACTTTTCTTGTTATGCTTGGAACCTTTCCTTGAACGAATTAGAAATAACCCTCTTATTACTGGTTTTACTCTGAAATCCCACCAAATTAAACTTTCTGCATATGCAGATGATGTTCTTATTTCCATGTCAAACCCTGTTTCTTCTCTACTCCCCTTTTTACATGAAACCTCATCATTCTCTAATGTTTCAGGCTATAAACTAAATTTCTCCAAGACCGAGCTTTTACATTTAAACTCTTCATGCTACAGACATATGTTTGATTCTACCAACTTTACATGGTATCCTCAAAAAATTAAATACTTAGGCACATGGTTCTCCTCTAATATTTGTGATACATTATCCCATAACTTTGCTTCTCTAAAACTTATAATTACCAATTTGTTGACCTCTTGGTGTCCTTTATTTTTATCTTGGTGGGGCAGACTAGATACAATTAAATTGATGATTATTCCCTAGGTACTATTTACATTGTCAATGTTACCATTCAAAATCCCCAATTATTATTACACCCAGAATAATACTATATGTACTAAGTTTCTTTGGAATAATAAGCGTGCACGTATTGCCCTTTCAAAATTACTACGCCCCAAAACCGAGGGCGATGTCAGATTTCCTGATTTTAAACTATATCATAATGCTTTTTTGATCAGCCAATTTTATGCTATGTCTAAAGACTATCAAGATTCACCTAAACCTTCTTGGGTTACTGTTGAATGTTTCATTGTTAAATGATTCTTCATTAAAGGATATTGTATTTATGACTAATTGTACTTTTATTTCCAAATATCAAATTTTGAAATATTCTCAATACCTTTTACAGGAGAACAGCCATAAAAACGCGGGGATTACCCCACACTGCCATTACAACGCGGGGATTACAACGAAAGTCATAACAACGACTTTCGCTGGAGGGCGCTGTTGGATAGGGAATAGTTTAATTTTCTATCCAACACCTTCCCTACTGTCAACGTGGGCTGGAGTTGGAATAGAAAATTAAACTATTCCACTATCCAGCGCCCTCCAGCGAAAGTCGTTGTAACGACTTTCGTTGTAATCCCCGCGTTGTAATGGCATGCGGGGTAAAAGCCTGCGTTGTATTGACATACAGCCCCTTTTACATACACTTTTCTTCAAGAATTTTGATAAATATCAATTTTTCCTTACTTCCTCATTATGGTTCAATAAACACATCAAATTTCGTCACAAATCATTTTATCACAAAAATTGGAAAGAAAAGGGTATTTTTTATGTCAATCAAATGATTGTCAATAATATGATTTTACCTTTCCATCAATTGCAAGAGACCTTTAATTTACCTGATTCATGTATTCAGCAATATAACACTTTAGCGCCAATACTCCAGAACTGTTTACAGAATTTCACTACTCAGCCAGTTCCAACTTCATTCACACCTGATACACCCTTGTACCAAGTTTCTTCTGACATTATTCCAAGTGCCTCGTTTATATATAAAACTTTATCTACAGCTAATTGCACACGAAATAAATCAAATATTGAGCTAGAATGGGGACAGGATTTATCCCAAACACTGTCTGTTTCTCAATGGGACAACTTATGGCAAAAAATCTACAAGACATCCAAAGCTGCAAATATCACACAATCCTTATATTTTATTTATAATAGAGTTGTTATTACTCCCTTGCTTTTACATAGGTTTAACCAATCAGTATCACCATCTTGTTGGTCATGTCTTACTGCTGAAGGTTCTTTAATACACTTACTCTACTACTGTCCAAAGGTTCATGCTTTCTGGAAAGCGGTTTGGTCAAAATGTATATTGATTTTTTCGTATAGAATTCAATTTAACATCCACAATGTATTTGTAGGTACTTTGTCGCCTGACTTTGATCAATCTACCTCCAAATCAATTTTATTTGATTTATTTATTGCTGTGGCTTTTAAGGTCATATTAACATGTTGAAAAGATAACTCTAAAATATCCTTTTTACTGTGGTGGAATTTAATATGTGATGAACATAGAATTGCTTCGGCGCCTCATGCTTCAATTCATCTACAAATTAAATCTGGTCTACTATGGCTACTGTTCACTACTTATCTGTCATCGAATTCACCTTCTACATAACTTCTTTCTCTATATCCAATATGGACTCTTTCTCTTCCTTTTCTTTCTCTTTCCTTTTCTCTATTTTCTTCTTTTCTATCTCTTTCTTTCTCCTTATCTTTTCCTCTCTCTTTTTTATAAAAATGTCTTCTCTAATATAGTATGTCTACTCATATTCGCACAGGTATTTTAGTATACCAGTACAATGTTCAGTCCTATTTTTATTATGTGGTATTTATTAGTCATTTTTTAGGAGTATTAGTACAAGTGTTATATACTCATTTGATCTTATATCTTTAAATCACTTGTATGCAGATGTTATTAATGTACTATTGTATACTTATATCTTCATCTGAACGGACTATTATATTTGTATTCCTGTGTTATTTACCTTTAATAAAAATTATTTAACAAAAGAAAAAGACTTTAAAACTTTAAAAAACTTTTAGACTTCCAGATTTTCACTAGGACCAAGCCACTCAGTGTATCTGACCAGGGCTCCAACGAGATTGGCGTTAAATTATACCTAGGTCCTCGTCTACAGCAATGATTGACCACCATTGATGTGTTGCATTTTTTGGTGCTATTTTGACTTAAATCATTTAAAAATTTCTATTTCAGGTTCCCCTTATTTGATTCCTGTTGCTTTCTTGTCATTGTGTTCCTTACATGTTTATGTTTTTTTCTAATTTGGATTGAGATTTTGTTTGCTTGATGTTTTGACTTTTTTTCTGTTCTGTACTGCATAATTTACACATTGCCCTAAATTAAGACTGTCTGCTTTTTTGCTCTAACTACCAGGGGGTAAAGCTCAGGTAAATTTAGGGGAGGCGTATCCAACCTTTTCTGTAATAGGAGCTGCTTCTGATCAATGAAAACCTTCCAGAGTTACTAATAGTATTAGTGACCACATCAGTCAAAATAACATTAGTAGCTACACCATTCAAGTTTACAAGCCATGGTCACATAATTGCATCAGGCAGGGTTGCCAAAAGTAATATGACCAAGCACTTGCACTGCAATAGGTCTCGCATTTACGAGAGTTTGAACTATTGGCATTGTAAATGACAATGCCTTATATTTAAGTATCATTTTTAAAACAGATAAATACTGTCATTTACAATGCCAATAGCTTAAGCTCTCGCAAATGTGAGGCCTATTGAAGTGCAAATGCGTGCTATAACAATGTTAGGAGAGAGCCTGTCCTGCATGCAGCAGCAGGCAGGACAAAGCTATTTGAGAAAATAGTGCTCGGAGGTTGCTATTTTAGCCTACTTTGCAACAATGTATGTAGCAGGGGATGTCGCCATGGGAGGTTACAAAATGAGACAAGGCAGTACTAAGGAGGGCCTACTAAGCCTTTTGACAAATGAACAGCCGCAGTTTACAGTAGACAATGACACAAGCCAATGAAAAATGTGGGCAGCGAGTGTGTGGAGCTTCAAGTCTCTACCTCAATACAGCATGCCTCGCAGAGCAGCGTATGCGCTGTTCCGGCTCGTCCTAAAAAAGTTTTGTCAGTATTGAGAACCTTGAATTTGAATTTAAAATATTTATATAGCGCTACATACACCATACGGTTTCTTGGCGCTGTGGAGACTAAATTAGCAGTAGGAACGCAAATACTGGTAAAGAAAACAGGAAATGAGATCAATTTACATTGGAAAAGGCTTGGGTAAACAAAAAAGTCTTAAGATCTTTACGGAAAAGGGAGTAATGTCTGGCCAGACGTAGATGATCGGGAAGGGAGTTCCAAAAGGATGGTGCCGAAGAATGAAAAATTGGCTCCACCCCATTTCTTACGTCTGTAACGGGGTACCTGAAGAAGCGATTGAGTAGATGAGCGAAGCTCACGGGCAGGGGTGTACTCTTTTAACAAGGAGGAAATGAAGGCAGGGGCTGTGTCCTGGCGCGCCTGAAAGACCATACAACCTGTTTTGAAAAGGGATCGCTCCCTGACAGGTAACCAGTGCAATGCCTTCAGTAAGGGGATAGAATGATGAGAGCGGGGGAGACCATGGACCAATCTGGCCGCCTGGTTTTGAACCAGCTGGAGCTTCCGCAAACTATACGCTGGAATGCCGTTGTATAGAGCGTTAGCGCAGTCCAGCCGGGAAATCACCAGAGCGGACAAGATACGTTTAAGTGCAAGAGGGGAGAAAAAGCGTGAAACAGAGCGAATAGTTCGAAGAACCAGAAAGCAAGAAGAGACAACAGAAGTTATATGTGAGTGAAGAGTGAGATGATTATTGATTTTAATGCCCAGGGTCTTAACTGAGGGAGAAGACGTGGGAGGGGGTCCTAAAGAAGAAGGCCAGAATGAAGAGTTCCAAGGACTGGAAGAACCACCCGTGAGAACCAATTCCGTTTTATCGGGGTTCAGCTTCAGATGATTGTGGTTCATCCAGTCCCTGATGAAAATCATAGTAGTCTGAAAATTAGAAATAGAATGAGAGGAGGAAGAAAGATTAAAGATAAGCTGGAGGTCATCCGCATAATTATAAACGGTGACCTCCAGTTGCTGAAGTGCAAAGATCAAAGGATAGATGTAAAGGTTAAACAAAAGAGGGGAAAGAGAAGAACCCTGAGGAACACCACATGTGACCTTGAGTTGGGTGGCCGAGAAATCCCCCAGCCGGACTGCCTGGGTGCGGTCCCTCAGAAAGGACGATAGCCAAACCAGGGCTGAGCCCTCGATCCCCGCCGCTCCGACACGGGAAAGTAAGATGGAATGATCCACCGTGTCGAAGGCGGCGGAAAGATCGAGGAGCACCAGGGCCTGGTAATTGTTCTGGTCCATGCCCTCCCTGAGGTTGTTCAGGACCGACACCACGACGGACTCGGTGGAGTGCCTAGGCCGGAAGCCTGCCTGCCGGGACGCTAGGCCCCCATTCGCTTCTACATGGGCACTGAGGACCGATGTTACATATCGCTCCAGCACCTTGCCCAAATAAGGTAGAAGCGAAATAGGGCAATAGTTAGCTGGAGCAGAGGGATCCACGCCAGGCTTCTTCAGGATGGGCACTATAGTGGCAGATTTAAGTGCTGGGATTACCACCCCCTGGGCCAGAGAGCTGTTGAGAAAGGAGATTGGCGGTTTAGGGCAAGCAGAATAGATCTGTTGCAGGATATGGGCTGGACAGATGTCCGCCGGGGAACCAGACTTTACTTTGGGGAGTATTGCAAGAAACACTTCTTCGGTAAGAGGAAGGATTACCTTTACATAGGTAATGCATAATAGCTATAACTTGAATGCCTCTTTCACTTCAAATATATTTTGGGAATTCAACAATTTTTCTCCAAACATCAGTTTACGAGTTATGAAAGCACACACATTTTTGTCCTGAATTTTCAATTTTGGTATACATATATTACTTCTGACAAACAGAAGCTTCGAATTTAGTACACTGGGTTGGACACAGGGCAAGTCTTCTTTTAGTTACTTTGAGGGCCCTAAAAAGAACTGTCATTATACCTTAGGCAGTTTCCCACGGAAAAATAATAATTCAATTGAATTTCACCCTGCCTCTCCCATTTCATAGGAGCAGCTTCCTCCCGTGCATAGCTGCACACACACACATCAGATGCCATGCCAACTATCTCACAACAACGTTTCCGGGCCTACACGCCGGGCTTCGGCAGTTGACCCCGCCCTTTTCTTTCACTTTCCCTGTTTTCCTTCGTGTTTTGCCTTAATACTCATTACATCCTCAGCCTGTCAAATGATTAAAAAGCGCAACTTGACAGCTTTTCATGGCAAGATCTCTGCCGCTTGTTTATTTTCTGCCTTCTCAAGGATTTGCTGCCACGTGAAGTGATTCGGAAATAATCGTCTGAAAGCCGTTGAAACTCCAGAGCCTGCAGGCGCTGGTAACCTCAAGACTCAAGCGATACACGCAGATGGAGAAATATTCATGCAATCTCGTAGCGCTCTGATCAAACCCAACGCTGACATTTTACTTTGGAGGGACTCTGTACGTCTTACTCTGACGCTTGATTAGCAACTTGCTCGGGGCGGGATTAGGGAAAGTATGCTATAGTGCTGGAAGCTGTGGCGCGCCATGAGAAATGTAAATATGTTGTTGTCAATCATTTTACTTGTAAAGTCGTGCATACCGAGCTGCTTCTACCTCACAAGCCCACGCAGCCCCTGAATCGCTCAGCATTCGCAACTCTTGTAAAATGTTTACTTTCTGGAACGTGACAAGTGGCGCTTCATTATAAAAGTGGGGACAGATGGGGAAGGGTTGTGAAAGAAGATTAATGACACCGCCCGACATTTAAATAGGCCCAGGCCTTCAGCAAACATGAGCGTGGAGGCTTCTTGGGATCAGCACTTAATTTGTGATTAAATAGGTGCCAGGGCTCTCGGAAGGAGACCACTGCAGCTTGCACCAAACATTGCCTCTGCCATGCTGCCAGTGATAGTAGCAACATAACCATTAACCATCACACTCCTATGAGTGTGACAATTCAGACTATTCCTAATGCTATTAGAATGGCTTGAACTGCAGGTAATAGCCATTTTTAATGTATATTGAATTAACAATTGGCTGTTGTTGTGGTCGTCTGCGTCAGTGTCACCTTGTGGCAGACTGTCACAAGCGCTGGTGTTGACAATTGAAAAGGAGGGGCTCTTGGCCCCCCCGCCCGCATGGCGGCGCGGCAACCGCTTCCCCCCCCAGGCCTCTCGGTGGTGGGGCGTGCCCTTTTGGGCGCGCCTCACCGCCGATTGGGTGGCGCCCTCCCTGGCCCGGATGTCATTATAGGAGTTCCGGGTCAGGGGGGCGGGCTGCAGGAGGGGCCGGGTGGGGGGCGTAGCCACCCCCCCTCGGGCCCCTTAGGAATAAAGAGGCGGGGAGCGCCCGGGAGACCCTCTTGTTCCCTGGACGCTCCCCCCCACAGCGTGTCGTGCCCCACGCTCGGGGGCTTCTTGTTTTGTGCGGCCCGAGCCCGGTGGGCTGCGCTGGTGGTTGTCCTGTGATCAGTGATCGTCGGGACTTTCGAGAGCATCCGAGCCACGTGGAGCGGCGCGTAATTCAACTTGCCGGCTGTGTAGGCGAAGAACGAGGTATTTCTCGGCGGGCGCTGGTGCGGGGTGGCGGGACACGCGCAGCCGGAGTGTATGCTGTATTTTGGTGCCCGGGAACTCCGCTTTAAGTGCTACGGAGAGATTCCTTTGAAAAAGACCCGGCACGCCAAACCCCCGCCTTCTCCGCTCCTCCGCAGGCGGTTTGACCGATTGTTCCCTTTTTTCCCCGCATTTTGCAGCTACTGAATATCCGGCTGGTCGAGTGAGCTCAAGTAGATTGCGAAGCAGGGTCGACCAGGGCAGGACCCGGATGGGAGACCAGAGGGAAAGGGTGCATGTAATTGCTGAATTAAGCAATTGAATTGTTCATAAATTTTGGGGGCTGATTCAGGTGGATGCATATTGGTTTTTGGTTAACAATTTTGGGTGTTGCTTTTAAATTAAGAGCCTGTTGGAGTAGAAAGCAGGGGGGCTTTCAATTGTTTGGGCATACAGGCAGAGACAGTCTTGAGGGTGGAAACAGGTATTACAACCCCCCCCTTTTCAGATAAGTGTTTTTAACAACTGCTCCCGCCGCATACTCCCAGGTATTAATACATTTTCTATTACAGGCATTTAAAGAGAACTTGACAGCATTTTGACTGGTCAGCGCGAAGGCGTGGACGTGGGGCGCGGTTGCAGACACGATACCGGGGGAGAGTACGCAGGATTGGCCGGTAAGAGGGGAACGGGGGGCTAGCATTTCATCGCTCTCGGTGGCCGCCGGGTGGGTCTACACTAGGTTTACTCACCCCTGACTTAGCCGGATAAGCCGGTGGTGTTGCGGTTGCCGTTGCATGGTGCTGAAAGCCCCCTGGACAACCTCCATCTAGTGAAGGTACAAGGCGCACGTACGCTCAAGTGTGACATTACGAGTGTAGGCAGTGGTTTGTGGCTTAGAACATGCCAGGGCCAAGGGGTGGTAAAGGAGGTCCAAGATGGAGGTTATGATGCAGGCCATGATGCGGAAAATGAGCAACATGAACAAGCGATTGGGTAAAATTGATGAATTAGAGGCCCGCATCAATGAGAAGTTTGATGATGCTCCTGGCCCATCGGGTAGGCCTGTTCGCCAGAGGGCGGCCCCCTTGCCAAGGGGGGATTTTGCTACCCCGCCTAGGAGGTCTAAGGCTAAGAAGCCCAGGTACACTGCCCCCGCTCCTGAGCAGGTAGTCCCGGTACCTATTACACCAGTACATGCGGTCCCGGCCCCTCTTACATCCCTGCCCGTGGTCCCAGCTCCCGCGGCACCGGCTCCAGCCATCCCGCCGGCGCTCCCACCTGTGGGGCCTGCCCCTTCATCCGTGGTACCAATCCCAGTCACGGGCCTGCCGCCACCGGCCGCACCCTTGCCCATTGCTCCTGTGCCGCCGGTCATGCCCCCAGGGGTGCCTGCAGGCCCAGCAGGTAAACCAGACTCAGTCCCTTCAGAATTGGTGTCTCGGATAGCGGACTTGCTGCCGTGGCTGCAGAAGGGGGGGGTGTGCTTTGCCTCGTCTGATCATGTGGCAGAAGTGGAAAAGTTGGTAGAGAAGATTAAGGCTGCAACGGCGGCAGACAGTAGTGCGGTGCCATCATCTTCTTCCCTTACAGGTTCCAGTCCCGCCCAGGCGAATGGTGATAGTGTGTTACCGGCCCAAGTGCCCGTAAATGGTAAGGAAGTGTCGCTGCCTCTCTTGGGGGACGGCCTAGTGCCAACTAGAAGTGAAAACTTGGGGCAACATGTGTCCCAGGCAGTAAAGGAGATGATTTGGGCGGGAAAGTATGTGTACATTTTCTCTTTGTTACTAGACAATAGGGAAATGGAACAGGCCAAAGTATTGAAGGAATGGATGCATCCAAGTGAATGGAGGGCACAATGCTCCAGGTTTAGAGTAGAGGAGACTTTGAAGAATTGGATCAGGGCCTTTTCTGTCCTTTCGGCTATCACGGCAGAACGCCCCCCAAATGTGCAGGCTGCAATGGCTTGCTACCAGAGCAGGATTGTGGGTTGGAGCGATCAATACACTGGGGATGCATGGAAGGAGTATGATGTTAATTTCAGGAAGGCCAAGGAATTTGACGCATCACTGGCGTGGGACAAGGGGGACTCTATGTCCTGGCACAAGCAGTTCTCAGGTGACACTGCCCCATCTCAGGCCACCAGTGCAGTCAGGGTGTTCTCCGCCAGGCCCCAACAGCCCTTTCGGTCAACTCAGGGGAATGAGGTCCCGGGGAAGAATAGGGGGGGTGGGTCAGAAAGGAGAGGGGTATGCTGGGATTTTAATAAGTGCACATGCACAAGAGCCCAGGGCACCTGTAGATTTAGGCATGCATGCGCAGTCTGTGGTCACCCGTCCCACCCCGAGACAACCTGCAGGTCCAAGCAAGGAAACCATGGTCATAGGGGAAGGGGTAAGCCAGAGTAGCGCAGACGAACTGGGCCCCCCCACACCAATAGATGTGTTAGCATTGATTCCATGGTTAAAAGGATACCCTGACCACGCAGCGGCCACCCTACTTCAGGAGGGGTCTTCACAAGGTTTTAGGATCCCGGCAGTGGGTTACACAGGTAGCGTTAATTGCAGGAACCAATTGTCAGTAAAACAAAATCCAACGGTAGTGGCCGCTAAGATTACCAAGGAACTGTCCTTAGCCAGGGTAGCTGGCCCCTTCCAGGAGGTGCCTGTCCATAATTTTGTATGTTCACCGCTTGGAGTAGTACCAAAGAAAGAGGAAGGGGAATTTAGATTGATCCACAACCTATCTGCGCCTAGAGGTGCATCCTTGAACGATGCGATTGACGAAGGGATTTGTAGTGTAAAGTATGCCTCTTTTGATCAGGCAGTTGCCCTGTTGCGTGCCCTGGGACCAGGGGCATTGATGGCTAAATCTGACATAGAATCCGCTTTCCGTCTCCTCCCGGTGCACCCAATGGACCACCACCTTTTAGGTTTCACTTTCGAGGGCAAGTTTTACATGGACAAATGCATGCCCATGGGCTGTTCCATATCATGTGCCTATTTTGAGACATTTAGCTCATTTCTAGAGCTGGTCATGAGACAGGCGACGGGCCACCAGCAGGTCATGCATTACTTGGATGATTTCCTGTTCCTAGGCGCGGCGGACTCTCAGGAGTGTGATTGGGCACTGCAGGAATTTTGCGTGCTCATGCGGGCTTTTGGGGTTCCGCTGGCGCCCGGGAAGACGGTCGGCCCGGCGACTTGCTTGGAATTCCTGGGCATTGAAATTGACTCAGTACAGGGATGCTTCAGGTTGCCCAAGGACAAAGTGTCTAGGTTTAGGGCATCTCTGCGTCAATGCCTATGTAAAAGCAAGGTTTCCTTGCAGAAGCTGCAGGAAGTGGTGGGGCAACTGAATTTTGCACTGCGGGTCATCCCAATGGCGCGCCCATTCTCACGCTCTATTGCGCAGGCTATGAAAGGACTACAGGAGAAACACCACCGCACTAGGCTGTCAGCTGAGGTTCGCCAGGATATGCATATATGGATGGCATTTCTGGAGGACTTTAATGGCAGGGTAGTGTGGTCAGGTTCTCCCGCCACATCAGCAGAATTGGGTCTATGGACAGACGCTGCTGGTAGTGTGGGCTTTGGCGCCATTCTAGGGACAAAATGGGTCGCCCAACGGTGGCCGGAGGAATGGAAAAGATGGGGCTTGACCGCCAACATTGGCTTCCTGGAACTTTTCCCAGTATGGGTGGCGTTGAAGGTCTGGCCAGAACATATATGTAACCAATCAGTGGTGTTCTGGTCGGATAACATGACAGTGGTCGAATGCATAAACCAACAGGGGGCACGCTGCCCGTTCATCTTGCGCCTGATTAAAGAGATTGTGCTTCAGTGCTTAAAATGGAATGTACTCTTCAGAGCCAAACATGTCCCAGGCATCCTCAACAATGCAGCTGACTCCCTTTCTCGCTTTAAAATGCAGGTTTTCAGGGAACATCTTCCGGCAGCAGACCCCTCGCCAGCACAATTCCCGGCAGTACTCTGGCAGATTGGTGCCCCAGATTACAGGACCTCGTGGTTGCTAGCCTAGCCCCCAGGACCAAGGCAGCTTACGAAGGGGCGTTTTTGTCTTACCGTGCTTTCTTAGGGCAGGATTGGGAGGTTAGGTGGGCACAGGAGGACAGCTATGCGGACTATTTAGAATGGATGCACAGGGAAGGGAGATCAGTGGCAGCCGCAAACAGACATAGGGCGGTGGTCTCCTTCTTTGCGCAGGCTAAGAGCATGCGAGACCCCACCAATAATTTTATGGTGCGCAAGGCCATGAGGGGCTGGCGCAGGTTCCAGGGCCACTCTGCGGATACGAGAAGACCCATAGGACTGGCACGGCTGGCAGCCTTATTGCTGGCATTGCACGAGGTTTGTAGCTCAGAATGGGAGATACATCTGTTCAAAGCTGCCTTTTCCCTTGCTTTCTATGGGGCTCTAAGAATTGGTGAACTGGTGGCAGGGTCAAAAGGGGACAAGTTGGGCGGCCTACAACTGACTAGTGTTAGGATCAGAGAAGATACTATGTGGGTGACAATACAGAGGTCAAAAACTGATCAGGAATCTCGGGGTCACACCATAGTGCTCCACCGGGCCGGGACCAACCCCTGTTGCCCGGTTTCTCATGTGGAGGTTTTCCACAGGCAACGGGAGGGCACGGCGGGGGGTGCACTGTTGTGTCATGCCGATGGGACACCATTGACTAGGTACCAGTTTAGGCGTGTCCTGGAACTGACGGTGAGACAGGCTGGGTTAGATCCCAAGGAATTTGGCACGCACTCCTTTAGGATAGGGGCGGCAACTGAAGCAGCGCTAGGGGGTCTCTCGGCTGAGAGTGTAAAAAAAATTGGGAGATGGTCATCTGATTGTTATAAACGATATGTACGGATTGACATGTTATGACAGGATGATTCTCACGCTTGGTATGTTCTCTGGTTCTTTCAGTTTCTCAAACCTGTGACGCAGGGGAGGAACTCACCACCAGGAGGAAAGGAGCTACACCGTCACAGCACAAGCAGCATGCTGGACGCGGGACAAGGAAGATTTGGATTGTGGGCCACTCTTATGTGAGGCGGGTGCAACATGTTTTTCTTTCAGGAGACCGTAAGAGAAGGGCGGCGCTAAAGGGGTTAGACATCTCATTCTTCGGGAGGGGGGTCTGTGCCTTGGTCAGTTCAGGAACTTCTTTCAGGGACTCCTAGCTCAGCAGCCCGACTCCCCGTCAGTGGTGATACTTCACCTAGGGGAGAATGACCTGGCCAAACTGGGGAGACGCATCCTCATTGAAGAGATCATTTCCACTGCGGGGTGGGTGTCCAGGACTTGCCCGGATTGCACAGTAGTATGGTCTCAACTGATCCCTCGGTGGCAGTGGCGAGGGGGGGAATCGGTCAGGGCGTTGAATCACTCGGTAAAGAGGATCAACACACAGTTGGACAAACTATTCCGAGCCCCCCGGTTGCAGACGATTCCACATGGGTGTATCTGGGGCGCACAATTCTACCTGGGGGACGGGGTGCACTTGACTGAAGCAGGGAACGTCCTCTGGTCTAATAATGTCTGGGCCTGGTTGGAGGGTTTTGCTAGGTGAGCACTTTCTAGGGGAGGTCAAGACAGGGGGAGGCCAGATCGTCGGTTAACAATGCTGGCCTGTGGCGGTAAGGTCATGACCGGTGAGCAGCTAATTTTAAGGTCTGAGGGGGCGGGCATCATCCCATGGAGGTTCCGGCCCAGGGGGAGGGGCCATTGGCCCCTCCTAGAACTTCAGGGGCAAGGTAACTGGTGCTTCAAAGGACCGCGGGTTGGAGTAGTCACGCTTTCCTTAGGCTGGTAGCCACCCCGCGCGCGCATACTTATGACGTCACCGGATGGCGCAGAGTAAGGGCCCTCCTTTAGTGGGTAAATGGAGTTCACGGCGTGGACCGGGTAATTCCCGGGCTCGGCTGCGCATGCGCACATCTCTAGGTAAGGCGCAGCTTGTAGGACCTGACACCGGTTAGCGACCTTGCCATATGGCCAAAAATTTAGTATACAAAAATCTAGATGAGGATGTTAGATTCGGTTAGGAAACAAGTTGTATTAGAGTCTCTGTTAAGGTTAGGCTCTCACATTTGTTGCAATATTGTATCTAATGTCTTGATGATTTTTGTATAAAACGTTTATCATGCAATTACAATTTTTATGATCTTATATCTTAATAAATATGGCCGGGGGGTTTCGCGACCCCCCGCCTTCCAAAAGTTAACCATGTTTCATGAGCTTCTATCCTGGGTTTGATGTGGTGAGTTGGAGGGGGGGGCGGCAGCCAGTCGCCGACCATGTGAAAAGGGGGGGCTCTTGGCCCCCCCGCCCGCATGGGGGCGCGGCGACGGCTTCCCCCCCATGCCTCTCAGTGGTGGGGCGTGCCCTATTGGGCGCGCCTCACCGCCGATTGGGTGGCACCCTACCTGGCCCGGATGTCAATATAGGACTTCCGGGTCAGGGGGGCGGGCTGCAGGAGGGGCCGGGTGGGGGGCGTAGCCACCCCCCCCTCGGGCCCCTTAGGAATAAAGAGGCGGGGAGCGCCCGGAGACCCTCTTGTTCCCTGGACGCTCCCCCCACAGCGTGTCGTGCCCCGCGCTCGGGGGCTTCTTGTTTTCCCTCCCACCATCCCTGGAACAAAAATGGTCAATGCTGTACTAGTCTGGTTTAGGTGTAAACTTGTAGGTGATTGTTTCAATTTGCCAGGCATAGGGAACTGTATGTGCTTTGTATATTTTGCTAATGATGCTTTCTTTAGGAATTTTTTCCCTTTTACAGATATGTGTTGAAATATGTTTTGTTGTTCCAATTGAGTATAGGCCTTTTTTCCTTTGGTAGGTACGTTGATGCGGGATGTGATTTAGCTGAGAGTAGTTGTCCATTAGAATTTTTTCCTATAGGTCGTCGTATTTATTAGGTGTGGGGCATGCGGTAAGGTCATGACCGGTGAGCAGCTAATTTTAAGGTCTGAGGGGGCGGGCATCATCCCATGGAGGTTCCCGCCCAGGGGGAGGGGCCATTGGCCCCTCCTAGAACTTCAGGGGCAAGGTAACTGGTGCTTCAAAGGGCTGCGGGTTGGAGTAGTCACACTTTCCTTAGGCTGGTAGCCACCCCGCGCGCGCATACTTATGACGTCACCGGTTGGCGCAGAGTAAGGGCCCTCCTTTAGTGGGTAAATGGAGTTCATGGCGTGGACCGGGTAATTACCGGGCTCGGCTGCGCATGCGCACATCTCTAGGTAAGGCGCAGCTTGTAGGACCTGACACCGGTTAGCGCCCTTGCCATATGGCCAAAAATGTAGTATACAAAAATCTAGATGAGGATGTTAGATTCGGTTAGGAAACAAGTTGTATTAGAGTCTCTGTTAAGGTTAGGCTCTCACATTTGTTGCAATATTGTATCTAATGTCTTGATGATTTTTGTATAAAACGTTTATCATGCAATTAAAATTTTTATGATCTTATATCTTAATAAATACGGCCGGGGGGTTTCGCGACCCCCCGCCTTCCAAAAGTTAACCATGTTTCATGAGCTTCTATCCTGGGTTTGGTGTGGTGAGTTGGGGGGGGGGGCGGCAGCCAGTCGCCGACCATGTAACTGCTGGTGCAGAGTACCAGAAACCACAGGCTCAAATTAAGCACTGCGTGGGAGAGCAGAATCTGGCAATGTCACATTCAGTCTCCTGTGCTCTCGCAACAAGCACACTGATGGCGGCTGGGGCAGTTTGTGTTGGGGGCTGTATTGCAGAAGTCATCTTGAGGGAAAAGTCTTGTGTTATTCATTTCTACACATGCTGTCCATCAGTTACATGTCCTTGGTTTTGGACAGGTAATGGGAAATTCCTAGCATTGTCAGGAGGTTTGAAGGTAGTTACTAGCTCCATGAAGGATGACTGTAGAAAAGTGGAATTTTAGGTGGTATGGGTGAGCACCCTTACCATGCAATATCATCACAATGCCTCAAAGATGATCCTTGGATTCACAACAATATTCCTTAGCTCAATGCTGGTAGTGTGGCAAAAAACAACCAGGCATTACCAGTGGCAAGCTGCAGGGGGCCCCCACAGCACAGTACTCTGGCCGGAGAGCTCCTGACTGAGGCCGGAGGGGTGCCCCACCACATACCTTGCAGGGGGGCCCCCTCAAGTTTCGTTACGCCAGTGGGCATCACTGGAGGAACATGTTTTAAAGTATTTTACAGTACCATGAGGGATCATAAGTAATTGTGTTGGCTCGAGAAAAATCCAACACCAACGTATAAAAAATAGTACATTTTTTATGTGAATTTAGACACCAAAATGAATGAATAGTATACATTTAACGGTATTTCTGGATTTTCAAAGCATTACAAAAAGAAAGACATTAAATAATGCAGACTTTTAATATTGCAGTCAATGGGAAAATCGCTAGTGACAATCGGTCACTTAGGAGTCGAGTTACGTTGCACCCTCGCAGGGCAGTGGTCTTTGGGGGTCCCAAGACCAGGGCCTAACAGTTGTTTAAATTGTTTCCTGGCCTGTAGAGTCCAGGTGCAGTGCTGGTCCTGGCTGTCAGTGGTCTTTTAGCGGAAGTCGTGCCCTAGCTGCTTCTACCATAGGGACGCCGCCACCAGAAAGGGAATGCAAATACACAGGAGCAGGGTCATTGCTGACATCAGTTGCATGTGTTGTGAAGTGCCCGCTTAATGCAGCGTTAAGTAAAGGGGTTCGGTAAAGTACTGGTGACCACCAAGCCTTTATAGTGGTAAAGGTAACTAAAAGGAACTTTGATGTCTAGAAGTCCAGAGGAGTGTGGTAGTAGCTTGAAACTTCGGTGGAGACTACATTTTCCACAATGCACCACACCATTTACTTTTGGGCAATCCCTCGGTGGACCCGATGGCTAGCACTTCTTTGGTGTGAAAGCGTAATTTTACCTGCAGCTTGCAGGGGACTGGTCCCACCAATCCAGGGGAGTCTGAGGATACTTCTGGCTTCCACAAGGGTCCCTCACTTTTGGAGTGTTGAGTTTTAGCCAAGGACAAGGGTTGTTTACTCAGTTCCAAGCAATGCTTAATTTGTAAAAATTTAAGTGCCAGGGCCCTTCTCGAAAGGCCACAGCAGCGGGCGTGCTCTAGCCATGAATGAAGATGGTCCCTTAATCCTAGATCTCCGTGTTGTGAGGAGCCCTGGACGGTGGCGGGAGCTTCCCTGGAGACATCTGCGAGCCATACATTCTTGTCACATGTATTGAGAGTCTCGGGGGTGGCGAAACAGCGAATCCAGAGCAGCAAAGTGCCCATACACCCAAGCTTCACTGCTGAGGTCTGAGCAGGGCCTACAGATTAATGGCAGACAGCAGCCCACAGTCTGAGGTAGGGACCTATGATACTGCTAGACAGAGGGGCGTCAGCCAAAGACCTATACCTCCCACTGGGCCGCTCCAGTCAATTCCGGAGTGGGGTCCGGCACCTCCCAGCGACACAACATCATGAGGTGTACCTACCCAGATTTCACCCCACTCGAGACGAACTACACCTACGCCGTGGTGGAGGACTGCAGCCTGCAAACTGACAGGCAGAGTGAGGCCTGCCCACCGTGGATGGCTACATGGTGTTCTGCGCCAGCACCCTCTCTCTCCACACTGAGTCGATGAAGGTGGGGGCCTTGAAGACACAACACCGAGTGGCACCCTGGTCCGCCCTCCCTCCCTCAGTGCAGTGCAAAGGCGGAGATACCTACAGGAGCAACTGAACCCCATGGCGCACAGCGGCCCCCACCCGACTGGTAGCTGCACAGTCCCACAGTAGAGCAAGCAGGAACAACCCAGTGCTACGGACAAGGCCATCTGCCACAGAGAAGTCTTGCCACTGCAGTCCCTGAAAGGCCACCACAATGCTGCCACTTGACCCTGGGATGGCTAGCAGGACAGAAGGCCATTGACGTACCGGAGAGACAAAACCCCCTGCTGGAGGGAAATAACTACTGGCTGGAAGACCTACATGGTGAGTGGACCCTCCTACACTTAATATAGTGAACTGGGGTTGAGCCTGAAGCTCCCCTGGAGCCATGGAGATTGCAAGCCTGCAGAGAGTGGGGGACCACGCACACTGCTCAATTGTGCTTGTACAAGCGGGCATATCAACAGCCTCCTCACAGGGCCTTGCCCTGTGAAGCGGTACCTAGGAAGGACTGGCCACCACCAGGCTGCCTCGCGGTCATACAGACCCACCGGTAGTGTCGCACTACCTGAGTCACCCTTCCCCTTGTAGCTATCCCTACTGTCACCCATACCTGCTCGCCACGCTGGATGCCCTTACATCTCTGACTGCTACCACTGCTGATGGACTAGCCATCGATGACAGGTAACATGGTGGGAGAGGCTGCCTCCCCATAGGCCTGAATACTCAAGAACAACACAGGGCACAGCTAAGGGCCCTTTCAGGTGCTGTTAGCCACCACCCCCAGAGGCCCTTCTCGAGACAGGTCCAATGTTCACCTGGCAGCAACACTGGGCCTCACCATAGGCGCCCCTGTGCAGAGTGCTGACCACCTAGAATCCTCCATACAGACGCCTCTCCATAACTCTCCCGCATCAATGGCGTACACCCTTAGCCCTCTATGGCACATCTGCCAGTTGCCTCTACCTAACTGGACCAATACCAGACGCAACTACATACCAGGACTGATGCAACCACTGCACTTGCACTCCCCCTTTGACCGTTTTGCAATCATCTATGCCCACTTGCAGCTGAATTAGAGATGCCAGGGGAGGGACACGTCCACGTGCTCTAAAAACCCCACGGATGACCCAGAGAATTCTTCTGGCAAGGCGACAGTAAAGTCCGCAAGATAACTTCTCTTCAAAGAAGCACTCAACAAGGGCCGCCCCATCTCAGGTACACAGGGTGTCTCCTCCTCTGCACCAAAACCACCTAACTCTACAATTTCAACCTCACCAGGCTCCACCGTGGAGCAGATACTTCTGGAAATCTCTGCTGTGGGCGATGGCTGGAGGGAGTGGAAACATCCATCTCTGCTCTCACAACTGAGACTAAACACATTCGCGCAGACATCGCTGGATTCGAGAACCGGGTGGACTGTCTCACCGCACGTGTTACAGCGGTGGAGGACCACCTCAATACCATACCGGACCAGGATCAAGAACTTTTCTTCCTCCGATTTAACTTGGAAGACAGGTGCCGCCGGAACAACATCCGCTTCTTTGGATTTCTGGAAAGGGTGGAGGGTTCAGATGCCAAATCTATTCTCAGGGCTGCACTCCCCTCACAGGTCTCACTTTTGACCCATCATTAGAGATGTAGAGAGCCCACCGTATAGGACCACCCAGCACAAGAGACAACATGCAACCGTGCCTGCTTATTGTTCACTTCCTGTGCCATGAACAGCCTGCCAATTGCTCACGGCGGCTCGAACTCACTGATAATACACATTTTAGGGCCATGAGATCAGAATGGTGGTGGACTTCTCAAAGGAAACAAATGATCGCCGAAAAGCCTTCTCATGGCAGCTGGTCATCAAGTATAGCATCTTCGTGGCCTCATGACTGGTGGGTTACCATAGATGGAATCTCCAACGAATTCTTCATCCCAGATGACCTTCGCCATTTGCTGGACAGCCTTGCTCCTCAAAGTTTGGTCTGTGCCGCATCTTTCCCGGAAGAAGGACCCCTCTGCCTATCATCAACCTCTCCAACACCCTCTGGCGGACTCCGGCACAACTCAGCCCGATCCCAAAGCACGGGCAGAGACCCGGACCGACCTGCCCACTCCCTGGGAGACAGAGTTCAGGGCCTGCAGGCAGTGGCAGCCCTCACACAGGAGCAAGAGAGAGGCAGGTCAAGCTCTCCTTTAAAACCCACTCCAGCTGAGGAGAGTGCATCCTGAACTGTAGTAGATTGAGCCTCATATACCTGAAGAGAGGATTGGGACCCATAGCCCGACACCTGCTGAAAGAAACGGCCGGCTGAGTACCCGCTTACTTGTTATGCATTACTTTTATGCACTGTTTCTCTCTTTCTGCTACTCTCCCCCTCCCTCTCCTCTCTCTCAGACATGTACTCATTATAATGTCTATTTGCCACTTTTGAGTTAAATAGCTAGCTTGAGTGCACTTTTCATGTTGTACTCCCTGCTTGGGCAAACTACCCCCCTTCTGCCCCATCTCTCTGCAGCCACTCAGCATAGAGAACAGGAACGACATAGGTCTTTCCGATTTATACCACTTTAGGCTGCTGCCATGCCCTTTCATCACACACCAATGCCCATTGAGGTCTTGCAACTGCTCTCTTCCTCCCCACCACGACCTGTAGTAGAGGCCGGATGTTTGAACCCTCCCTTCCATCAGTACTGGGCCTACACAGTGTATACCCCCTCTTCCTAACTCTCCCCTCTTCCTAATTCTTATTTGCTCTTGCTCACCCGCTCTGCTTCCACACCAGCCTCCCCCTTCCCTCAGAGTTGTATCCCCTTACCCCTCCCTTTCTGGTTCTCTAATTCCCTCACTCACCCTTGTCCACTCAGAGAGGTTCCACTGACTTCTCTCATAACACATGGACAACTGACTGCCTCTCCCCATGCACTCCCCCTTCCCTCGCACAGTGGACCGATCACCATCCTCAACATTGACAATGTTGCCAGCCTAGCGCGTCTTCTGAACGGGGCTCCTCCGATACACTACAGCCCAAAAGCATAGTACAGCCCTACACCCAACAGAGCAGCATCTCCCATGGGTAGCCCACCTGCCTTCCCTGTTCTCCCCCTCACCAACCTCTCCTGCTCCTAGCCCCCCCCCCACATATCATCCCACATGCATACAAGTGTCCCGTCCCCCACAGCCTCCTAACCCACCAAGGGACACCCGAGAGTAGCTTTGCCCGGTCTCTGGCCCCCTTGCCCGGATCTCCCCCATCCCCTCTCCTCCTCCCCATCCCTGACCCTATCTTACCTCCACTCCTACTTAAATTTGTCCTTGACACCTCCTCTCCTGTGCAGCACTCGCCATGCTACCTACTCTCCAAACCCAACTCTCCCTCCACAACCTAACACCTTCTCTCCCCCTCCAATCACATTTATCAATCTTTATGTTGCAGATGGCAGCGACTGCTCCCTCTCCCTCCCACCCGCTACGCATCGTTTCATGGAATGTCAACAGTGCCACACACTACATCAAGCATGAGAAGGTGCTCTCCTACAGGAGACACATCTAGATGCTTTGGAGTCTGCCAAACTATGGTGTGAATGGGTGGGCAAGGTTATCCATATTGGCGTGATGACACAGGCCTCCGCTGGGGAGAGCCACCCACGGAAATGCAGAAAATCTATACTTTTCCACAAATCCCTACCCTTGACAACTGTCAAAACATGGGTTGACCCAGACGGCAGATATGTCTTCGCCAAGCTGAGACTGGAGGACAGATCCTTATGTGTTGGTTCAGTATATGCCCCAAAGGGGTCAAACACTCCTTTCTCTTCCACCTGAAAGGCCTGCTAGTGGAAACTGGGGCATCTAGTTACATTATCGGCGGAGACCGGAATCTTCCCTGTGACGCAGTCCTAGATAGGACGTGCCCTCTGGACAGGGGCAATAAGGGAGACAGGGCCTTTCTAGGAGACGTAGCATCTGACCGCGGTGAGCTCTTTTGCTCACCATCCCACCCCAGTTTAGACCCAGCCATATGCAAATCAGTCTTGACCTAGTGCCTTATGGGAACAGTCCAGACCGAACTGCCAAGCCAGGTCCTCCCTGGATCAAAAACAAGCATCTTGATACCGGTTTCTGGGCATTACCCTTCATCAGCCAGAGTAGCTTGAAACCAGTGGCACAGTGAGTAAGGGACCCACGTCTGGGCATACCCATCCCACTTAGGGAGAAAAGTTCTACGCAAACAAATGATGGACGGAATGCTGAATAAATCATACATTCACTCCCAGTCAAGAGATCTGGGTTAAATCCATTGTTCTTTTGCTCACCATGCCACCCCAGTTTAGACCCAGCCATATTCAAATCAGTCTTGACCCTGAGCCTCATGGGAACAGTCCAGACCGAACTGCCAAGCCAGGTTCTCCCTGGACCGGAAACAAGCATCCTGGGACTGGTTTCTGGGTATTACCCTTCGTTAGCCAGGCTAGCTTGAATCCAGTGGCACAGTGAGCAAGGGACCCACGTATGGGCCTACCCATCCCACTTAGGATGAGAAGTGCTATGCAAGAAAATGATAGACGGAATGCTAAATAAATCATATATTCACCCCCACGTAAAAGATATGGGTTAAATCCATCATTCTTTTGCTCACCATGCCACCCCAGTTTAGACCCAGCCATATGCAAATCAGGCTTGACCCTGTGCCTCCTCGGAACAGTCCAGACCGAACTGCCAAGCCAGGTCCTCCCTGGACCGGAAACAAGCATCCTGGGACCGGTTTCTGGGTATTACCCTTCCTCAGCCAGGCTAGCTTGAATCCAGTGGCACAGTGAGCAAGGGAACCATGTCTGAGCATACCCATCCCACTGGCATGGTGAGCAAGACAACGATGGATTTAGGCCCATATCTCTGTAACGGGTTGAATGTATGACATTGTTCTGCATACTGTCCATCAATTGTTCTTTTTGCATTTGTTACCTCGAGTGGGATGGGTATGCCCAGACATGTGTCCTGTGCTCTCCATGACACTGGAGTCAAGCTATCCTGGCTGATGAGGGCTGAAAGCCCGAAACCGGTCCTAGGATGCTTGTTTCCAGTCCAGGGAGGACCTGGCCTGGCAGTTCAGGCTGGACTGTTCCCACTGGGTGCAGGGTCAAGACTGCTTGGCATATACCTGGGTCCAAACTGGAATGGCATGGTGAGCAAAAAAACGATGGATTTATGCCCAGATCTCTGTACTGGGGTGAATGTATGACGTTGTTCTGCATTCTGTCCATCTACTGTTTCTTTTGCATTTGTTACCCCAGGACAAGGTTCAACTGAGGACTCACCTCTCTGTCTACCTGACCAACAGCAAGACAACAGTTAACTCTAATAGGACCATATGGGAGGCTGCAAAAGCTACCATCCGGGGACAATTGAAGAGAGATGCAGCAGTGGCCAATAAGATGGCAGCTCTCCATCGTACTGAGCTCGAAGATCAGATTACCTCCCTCACACGTCTACACTCTTCCCACCCACAGTGCCCAATCGCCAACACCTAGAACTAGCCCAAATGGCCCTCAATATCCTATACACTTTCTAAGCTGAATATGTCCTTCAGCGTTTAAAAGGCAGACATTATGAACAAGGAGAAAAAGTAGGCCGTCTACTGGCAGCACAGTTGAGGCAACGTGAGGCAGTGATGGCTATCCCTGTCATTCGGACTGAATCAGACATGTCCTCACCAAGCCCTTAGACATAGTCAATGAATTCACCTCATTCTATGAGAGATCCATATACCCCAGAGGCTCCAACTAATGAAGAAAAACTATCCACTTACCTCCCGGGTATTGATCTAGTACGCCTCACGGACAAAGGTAGAGAGTTATTAGAGGGAGACATTAGTAAGGAAGAAATCGCGACAGCCATTGCCAATCTACCCTTTCATAAATCTCCAGGGAAAGCTGGACTCCCTGTTGAATACTATAAATGGTCTGGAGAAAAGGCAATTGATACCCTGCACGCTGCACTACATGAGGCTGAAGGAACTGCATCCCTAGGCCCTATCTCTTATAGGGCGATGATTGCGCTCATGACCAAACCAGGCAGAGACCCACTCTCTTGCAGCAGTGATCGCCCCATCTCCCTCATAAATGGAGACGTTAAGATTTTGACCAGTATACTGGCAACATAATTGCGCAAGGTCATCCCATCCCTTATCCACCACATGCTGGTCAGTTTTGTCCCGGTCCGTTCCTCCAGAAACCATCTTCGTATATATTAGCGCCAGGAAACCTCCGGTGTCAGCGCGCTTTATAAATACAGCATAAGATAAGATAAGATAAGACTGTCTCACACTCTGTGGGCCACAAGGGATCTACCGGAAGGCACGGTGGCCCTTTCTCTGGATGCAGAAAAGGTGTTAGATCGCATAGACTGGGGCTAACTCTTCGCTACCATGAAACGCTTTGACCTAAGTGATCAGTTTATTTCCAAAGTCCACCTGCTCTATGACAGCCCCACAGCCCAGGTCAATTGCAGAGGATTTATATCAGACTCCTTTCAGATTCGTAGAGGCACCCGTCAAGGCTGTCCCCATTCCCCATTCCTGTTTCTGGTGGCCATGAAACCCTCATTCGCCATTCATACAGGGCATACCCATTACAGGAGGTATATCCAAACTATATCTCTATGCCGACGATATCCTCCTCACTCTTAGAGATCTCCTGCATTCCCTACCCGCCTTGCTAGAGATCATCGACGGGTTCGCAGCCCTGTCCGGCTATAAAGTGAACTGGGATAAAAGCGAGGCCCTCCCACTCTCCTCAGGTACTGTGATGGCATCGATCCATGGCTACCCCTTCCACTGGAAACCATCACAACTAAAGTACCTTAGAATTCTGGTAATCATGGCCTGGAAGGAATGGTTGCAGATAACCTGACACTCTTCATTACACAAATGGAAACAGATTTCACTAAACGGTCCCTCCTGGGATTCTCCAAGTGGGGCAGAGTGCAGGCTGTAAGAATTACCCTGCTTCACATACACCCTGGGAATGCTGCCGATCATGGTGCCTCTAGCTATTCTGCACCGTATAGACACCAGTATACAGACATTTGTCTGGGGATCCACCCACCCCTTTCTAGCCGCAGCTAAACTGAAAGCCCGCCGCTCCCATGGTGGCTTGGGTTTACCATCCCTGGAGCACTACTCCTTAGCCCTACACCTTTCAGAGCTAACCTATTTACTCCCTGGTACACCGGATCCCCCACAGTGGATCTCAACGGAACACTTGCGCCTCAGCTGCAATAAAGGCCTGATTTCCTTTACAGAGACTACACCCATATATCGCCCCCCCACACCCAGTAATGCAGGCTACATATAAGGAATGACATTGTGAACATTGCCTTTTGAGTGTAAACCATTGATTACACTCCAAAGCTCCGCTCTCGGTCAATGACAGTATCTGCATAAATGGACAAACACTTCACTTGCCAAGTTGGAGAGCGGGCAAGATCCAGACACTAGATCGGGACCAACTAAATGGCAAGTTAAAGTCCTTCACCCTGGTTAAAAAAGGAATTTGGTCTTCCTCCACAACAATCCTGGCAACACCTACAACTACAGCACTGCTTGAGACGCTGCCTTGGCCCCCGTCCTTGGATACTGGAACCCTCGCGGATATTGGACTATCTTCTAGTAAGGGGACGACATAAGCAAGTAATGTCGGGACTCTACAGGGCCCTGACCAATCACTTATACTCACAGCCTCTCCTTAGTGGCCTTAAAGATGTATGGTCTGCAGGACCAGGAGGAGGTATTCCAGCAAACATAGTCCACCTTCCTCCAAGAGTCCACTCCCTGAAACCCTCTGTCCCACCACTACCTCTCACCACACATCCAACTCCTCCATCACTCGTTCCCCCTCCGTGCTCCCTATCACTGCCCCTGTCCCCTTCCCCTTCCCTCGCTGCTGCTCGCCCCATATACCCCCTCAGCCTCCCTCACCTAGCCCCTAGCATCACCAACCACCCCCACACACCTACTACTCTATATGTCCAACCTTGCCCCCTTAGAGACTCACCCGACTAGTCCACCCGAGACTCTGGTTGCAGATGTTTGTTGGGCAAGCTTAGCCATTGGGACACTTGTCCACCTCCCTCTCCGCCCCCTTCTCTCCACCCATGCACCCATTTGAGGGTAATTGCCACCATCACTTACCAGACGACTCACAAAAGAGGGAGTGAATCCCTCATCATTGATGGTACTCAACACCACAAACCGGTCTACTACCTGTCGCATGTAATATTATTACGATCTAACCCAGCACAATCAACTGTAATGTCAAATACTATGAAGGGTGTCTACCTCCTCTATGCAGATATGTACCCCCCAGCCGCGGCCCCTGGAGGGAGTTACGGTGGGGCAGGAAGGAAGGGGCGGGGAAGGGGAGTAGACACTACACCAGACATGTTAACACATTATTGTGGACACAAATTACACCAGGTTTATGACACAAATGTGGGATAATTAATTAGCACAAAATCAAAGTCTTCTATAAGTTTGGATCTAAACCTAAAAAGGACATCACATTTTAGTAAACTCTTAAAAGAAGAGCAGGAATATCCCTTGCATTGTGTGCAGTGGTGTCTCTCTGCCCTGAGTCCCAGACTGCGAGTATCTGGAATCCTAATTTTTAATTTTGGTTCCAGCTTCAGGCTAGTCTAGGTTGTGTGTGAAGGCCTATTCCTGTGCTTTGACATGAGTGAAGTCTTGGACCTGTCCTGGACCTGGAGGGGCACAGAGAGCATGCCATCATGTGTTGATGGAGGACTACTGTCAACTGTGGTAGTGGCAGTGTACCATATGTAGGGAATCAGTAATTGTGACTAGACCTCCTAATTTATGCCACAGGAGTGCGAACCTACTAGCCCACTTGTGTAAAGGTCTGCTGCTACATGCTAGCACTAACATCCCAGTGCAAGTTTCTATGTATGTATGTCTACAGCCTGCATGGTGCAAATATGGCGTTTATTAGTGAGGAAGAAAAATGTAGGCCAGTGGGGTACAGTTTAGAAGCTCCCAGCCTGGTGTTTTGCATATTATGGAGGTCAGGTTGTTTTCCTGTAGAGTGAAAGTGTATTACTAGCATTCCTCATCCTGGACTAAGGATACCGAGACAATGAAGGGGGAAGAGAAAAGACAGGACTCCCTTTAGAAATTTGATTAGGTCCTTTAGCTAAAGGGGCTGCTGATTAGTCTTGCTTATCACTGCCATTTGCTGGATAGTTGGGGGTGAGGGTTGGGAATGCAGTCTCTGTTTTTCAGAGTGTGAAGGGTCCTTTAGATGAGGCTTGTCTTTTGTCTCTCTTCCCAATCACTGTGAAATGTTGGTGTTGATAGCCAGCTACATAATGCTTGCACCTCTTTGTACTTCTGCTATTAGTGCCCCGATATACAGACAACCCTCTGTGAGAAGCATCACCAATTCATGTGTCTGGAAGACAGCCTGAAAATGACACATGAAAGACGGATCCCACCTAAACTCATTCTGAAAGGGCAGACTGAGAATAGACATCTCCTGTCTGCTGTAACTCTATAATGGTGGGAGCAGCTGACACACTTATAATTCTAGTTCCAAGTTCTCTAAGACCAATGTAGGAGGTGTTTCGCAGAGCACCCAGAAGACTGCTGTGCACCCAGAACTGGTGTCTCCTGACAGCCAGCTTCTCAGAGTTGAAGGAACATCACCTCAGGTCTGATCTGGAAGGGAGAGCTGTCTCCCTGCCCTGAAGGACAATGAAGCTGACCTGAGAAGAACCAGGAGGGAGTGAACCAACCCACAGGAGAAACTGACTGTCAGAAGCAGTTGTCCCTGGAGTTGATGGTATGTCTGCCAGAGACTCACCAGAGACCGAGGATCATGTTACTGGATTCAAGCACAGTCTCTCTCAATTGGTTAGCCTGTTGAACCATACCACAGTGTGCCCAATGGATTGCGGCCTTGCAAACCTGACCACTAGTAGACCATGACCCTGACTGCAACTGTATCTGTCAGGACTGCATGCTGTCAGCCAAAATCATTGTGCCTTGAAGCGGCTGACATGCAAGTGGCAAATATGACTGAAGTGAACTGCAGGGCTACTTCGATCTCCTTAACCTTTTTAACCCTAGGTGCTGACCCCAGAATTGAGAGTGTAGCACTGGAGCTGCACCGCCCCCTGAGGAGGACCTGTGCTGGACTAGAGGCCTCTGTCTGCCACTAGCTCACACGGTGCCCACAAAGGCTACTAGTGAAACTAACACAGTCCCCAGTCAGCCAATGAGGCACCTGCATCAGCTGTGCTCGGCTGGGGCCAGAGTGCCGATGCTCTCGCAGTCATTGTATCTTCATCCTGGAGGAGAGAGAAGGGTATATATCCGGGGAGCTACCAATCAGTGAACGGTTAGGAGGATTAGAATTAGATGGCAACAGTAATATTGAGACTAAAAACTGAGTGCATTAACTCTGCATGAGATGGATAGCTCTGCACCTATGCTTGAAAGTTTACCACATTGTTACCCTAGATAGAGAGGAAAGTGAGGAATGAAGAAGTGGGAACTTGAACTATGGGTACAGTGGCCCTGCTCCAGCTAGTTCATATTTTGTAGTTTTTCATTTTTAAGTGCATTAAAGTACTTTCTTGTATGGGTTTACATTTCTTTATTGCTCTATGGAAGGTACAGAAGCACAATTAAACAGAGAGAGAGAGAAAACATACGCAATTTAGCATCCTACTGTCGTAGGGGAGGCCTATGACATTGTCAATTCAAACATCCCCACCTCCCCCCTAACTTGTCCATCCCTCCCCCATCCCTCTCCACCCCCGTCCCCCCTCGGTAATCATCTGATTGTTCCAAGTCTTCATGCGCTGTTTCTCAGGGATCTGTCGGTAGGGGTTCTGTGAGTCTCAAGAGTCGCAAATATTTGGGGCATGTGAGTTCTCTAAAATCTCAGGAAAGCATCGTTAGGAAGGGTTTCTAAAGGTCAGGGAATGAGGCACTCTGGTTGGTATGAGAGAAATTCTTCCATAACCAGTATGTTCCATATGCGGTGTAGCCACCTTGAATAGGTGGGGACGAGGGCTGACTCCACAGTGACAAGATGCTTTGAAGGGCTGTTCCCAGTGCCAGGCCTATTTGGTGTCCTATCCGTGACTTAAGAGGGAACGTGAGAGCGCTGGGTAGACCTAGGAGAATGTATGGCGGAAGCGGGCAAGCACTGTGTCAAGATAAGTGTCTATGTCATTGAGCACCTGCATCCAGTAGGTGGCTAGTTGGGGACACTCCCACAAAATAAGTGTCAGGGTGCCAGGTGACCCACAGCCACACCAGCATAAGGGATCTCTTGCGGAGTTGGAGTCTATATGGTGTCGATTACAAATAGGTAGCTATTTTGTTGGCCGTCTCTATACCTGCAACACCACGTGCCGTGTGCCGGGCTCTGTAGTATATGTCTTCCCATTCTTGCTGTATGAGTGTGCAGCCCAGTTCAAGTTCTCACCTTCTTTGACTCGAAGACTTATTGGGCATTGGGGGTGGCCTTTGTAAACAATATAGCTGAGATGTGAGTTGAGTATCTGAGGTTTTAGATAGCACCCACTTCTCAAAAGCTGTTTGATGGCGTTGTGCCTGGGGACAAACTCCTGGGTACATCACCCAGTGTCTATTTTGCAGGTATCGGTACTAAGCATGGGCGTAAAATCCGTTCCGCTCGCGGATTTTGCGGATTTTCGGCAAATTCGCAATCCGCGAACTCTCGCGAACTTGCCGAAAATTCGTAAATCCGTGCGAAGCGAATTTTTTGCTTGGTCGCACTTGCCAACTAGAATACTATACAATTTCGCGGGAGTAAACACTTGCGAACACGTAGATGCGGCGGGCAGCGACAATCTCGCAATTGCGAGATTGCAAAATTTACAATCTCGCACAAGAAATCCACCAGCAGGCAGCATAAACCTTGAAAATTATGATTTTTATCAGAATAACTCCTCAGGTTGACATTTGCCTGCACTTTTTTTTTGCAAGGAGTCCATTTGGGGGGGGGGGGGGGTGGGAGGAAGGAAGTGCCCCACAGTCTCCAACTTCCTGTTCCTGTCCAGCAGGCTCCTCCCAGTGCTTTCTTCATGTGCTGGTCACTTTGATTTGGATCTTGACCTAGAAGGATTACTTTTTGTGGATGCTGCTGGATATTTTGATTTTTGCAAAACTGAAAGCACTCAGCAGGTGCAAAAGTTCAATCTTATCATTAGTAACCATTCCCTGTAGTGGCTGGAAGGATTATGTTTTGTGGATGCTGCTGGATATTTGGATTTTTGCAAAACTGAAAGCACTCAGCAGGTGCAAAAGTTCAATCTTATCATTAGTAACCATTCCCTGTAGTGCTTCCTGAGGGGCCCCTTCAGAGTTCAGTTGCCTACTTGCAACTATTCTATGACCCTGCTCTGACCCTCACAGCAGGCTCAGAGAATAGCTAAAAGTATACAACAAAGGTCCTGTTAAAAAAATTACACTGCAACAGAAAGCAATTACAGATAAGGAAGCAGGTGCCAGCCTGGAAGTTCAAATTCAGTGACACATTAATCAGCCCCTAATTCATTCATGTCAGTTGAGGCAGGGCAGGTGTGCTTTTCCCCCATAATCTACAGTGATGAACTAGAGGGTGACATGGGTGAGCCAGGGGGTGGCATGGGTGAGCCAGAGGGTGGCAGTGGTGAAACAGAGGGTGGCAGTGGTGAAACAGAGGGTGCTGTGATGAACCAGACGTAGAAACAACATGGTCGCGACCGTTGCTACCCGACAAGTAAGTTCGCGTTTGCGAACTGGTAAAAAACCCTTGCGAAATGGCAGAAACACTTGTGAACACAAAAAAAAAGGAATCCGCAAAATTTGCGAGAGTTCGCGGATTTTGCGGATTGCGAATCCGTAAATACGCAATTTCGCGGATTGCCAATTCGCAAAATCCGCCCATGCTTAATCGGTACCATTCGGTTTCTGGGAGCCCCTGCTGTGAACGAAAATCCTCAAAGATCAGGGGTCTTGCCTCATCAAAGAAATGCCTGATAGACCTACAACCCTGCTGGGTCCACTGGGTAAAAATCTCTGCATCCTTCCCAGGGGTGAATTCTGGATTATCTACTATGGGAGTTAGCGAGAAAGGAATGTTGTTAGAGCTTTTTTCTCCGTTGGTTTGTCTCACACCCCCAAAGGGGCCTGTGTGACGGGCGAGAGATAGAGGATCTTTGGATGGGGATTGTTTAGGCAGGAAAGGGATCTTCCACAGTGACCGCCCTGCCAACGCCCTGTCCATGAAAAATCACTGCTTTTCTGATTCAGGGCGCAACCACGCCACAAATGCCTTCATCTGAACCGCCCAATAATACTCCTGCAAATTTTGGACCCCAAGATCACCCTCTTTTGGGGGACTGTAACTCAGCTCCATTTGTAATCGAGGTCTCTTGTCAGCCCAAATGAAACATTCCACCTCTCATTGTAGAGTGCGTATTGTGCCAGGAGGAGGTTTTAGCAGAAGGGTCTGAAAAAGAAATAGTATTTTTGGTAATATGGTAATTTTTACTGCTGCTATCTGGGCAAGCCAGGACAGTGTGTGTGGTCTCCAATGGCGTAGCTCTGCTCGTATTTGGTGAAGTAATGTGGTATGATTCAAAGCTGTGGTGTGCTGTATAGATGCAGTGAGTTGAATCCGTAGACATGGTATTGCTACAGGTGCCCATTGAATGGGGTAGGTGCTTTACAATTTCGCTGGTTTGGGGACTTAGGAGAGAGACTAAAGTCTTGTTCCTTATGGATATTAATCTTGAAGCCCGCTGCTAGGGAAAATTGCTCAAGTTCGGGCAAAAAGGCTTGGAGGTAGATCCGGGGATCCTCCAATTTTGCTATCAAGTCATCTGCATATAAGCTAAGTGTGTGTTTGTCCCCTCCAAAATGTACTCCAGCAATAAACGGGTTGCTGCGAGTCCGTTGGGCCATTGGCTCCATATATAGGGCAAAAAGTAAAGGGAAAGGGGGCAGCCCTGTCTTGTACCCCTCTGAATGAGGGTAGATGCCTGGTGTAACCACTGAAGACCCAATCTATGAATCTAGCGGGGAGCCCAAAATGCCGGAGGGTCGCCTCTAGGTAAGTCCAGTGTACTCTGTCAAACAAATTTTCTGCGTCGATAGGAGCATGAGTTTGGTGTCGAATCGTTGTGCTTTATCTATTCTATGGAGCAATCTTTTTGTGTTGTCAGCGCATTGTCGATTGAGTACAAATCCTGCCTGATCCAGATCTATCAGGCAGGGAAAAAGAGGGGACAGCCGCAATGCAAAGATCCCTGTGAACAGCTTTAAATCAACATTTGGAAGGGAGATGGGCCAATATGAGGCACATTGGCGCTTATCCTTTCTGGGTTTCGGTATTACAACCAACGAGGCTTCTGACATGGTTGAGGGGAGTGATGAGGAGACACCAATGGCGTTGTATACTCTAGTGAGGACTGAGGTTATAATGGAGCAGAAGGTTTTATAGAATAAAGCAGTGAACCCATCTGGGCCTGGGGATTTGAGCGGTTTCTGCTTAGAGATGGCAGATATGACTTCCTCTATTTTAATAGGGGACGCGATGTACTCTGCCTGACTTTGCAGTAATTGTGGAAGTGTCCGCGCCCTGGAGATACCGGGCAGGGGCCTCTAGGGGAAGGTCTTGTGCTTCATAAAACCCTGCATAATATTGGTGGAAGGTTTTGGCAATCTTCTGGTTGGTAAACCTCTCCTCTCCAGTCGGTGCAAGCACTGATGCTATCCCAGATGCCTGTTTCTGTATTCTCAGTTGGCCAATAACCTCCCAGACCTGTCTACCCCGGTGTAGAAGGTATGGCGGAGTCTAAGCGCTGCATACTCTGCCCTATCCGTATCTAGAGTGTATAGCTGGGTTTGTGCAGCTTCTAGTTATCTCCAGACCCTAAGGGCACCAGTCCGCTGATGTATGTGCTCCAGTTCCTGCACTTGTTTCATCAAGAGCTCTCTTTTGTCTCTGCGTATTTTGTAACCTAAGGCTGCAATCACGATAAATTCCCCTCTGACTACTGTTTTAGGGCGTCCCAAAGCATGGCTATGGGAGTCTTGGGTGTCCTTTATCACCAGGTAGTCTTGCAGGGCCTTTGAGATCTGCTGGATCACCTCAGGGCGATGTAATAACGTATCCCAGAGGCGCCAGGTTCGTGGCGGGTGCATGGTAGGGAGAGAGCCAGCGTTACCGCTGAATGTTCTGAGAGCATGCATGATAGTATCTCTATTTGTTGGGTGTGAGGCCATTAATTTTGCGTGCTCAAGAAGTAGTCAATTCTTGCGTAGGCCTTGTGAGAGTGAGAGTAGAATGTGTATTCTTCGGCCGTGGGGTTCATGTCCCTCCACATATCAGTTAGGCCCGCCCCTTTTTAGTGTCTGGAGTCACTCATCCGAAAGTGCCCCGGATTGTCCCAGTCTCTGGGCCGATCTATCTAAGGTGTTGTCGGAAGCCCGGTTCAAGCCCCCCAGCAATAGCTTCCTGTTGGGGATACACTGACTTCTTGCACTACCTTTTGTATGTATCCCTCTTGACACTCATTTGGGAATTAGACCAAACCGATTGTAAGCGTGTGGGAGCCTATGAGAAAGGAATATGCTAACAATCTACCCTTGAGTTCCACTTGTCTAGGAGCTAGCTTTCCAGGAAACTTATTAGAAATGAGAATGGCTACTCCTGCTGTTTTTGTGTATAGGGAAGAAAAGAGCTGCTTGGGAAATACTCTAGAGCGGAACCTGTGTGTGTCCCCTGGGAAGAGATGAGTTTCCTGAAGGAGACAGGTGTGTGCTCCTGAGTGTTCAAAATAAGAAAGGATAGGGCGACGCTTAATGAGACTATTAAGTCCTTTGACATTCAAGGTGAGGATTTTAAGTGTCTGTGAAATTCGGAGGGTGGTGGTATGTAGCTAAGATAGCACGCTGTTGAAGAGAGCAGTAAATACTGTAGGCAGGAAGCAAAGGAAGGTTCAGCCTAAGCCAGTGACATAGCAGCACGTAGGACCTGATTGACGTGTCAACAGATCATGAGGAGGGGAGAAGACTCAACAACAACCCAATTTAAACATAACAAACAAACAACATTTCCCAAAATAGTGCTGTAAATGTCCTGGGTGGTTAGACCCATGGGTGGGGGTGGAAATGTTCCAGACCATAATGCCGCCCGTCTCTCCCAGGTCCCGCCCATTCTAGGTAGGCTAGTGAGGCACCATGAGGACCCTTTGTCAGTGTGGTGCCATCAAACCCAACAGTGGGGCGAAGAACCTCTCACGCCGGACCAGCAGAGTCCTCCCCCAAGGATGCCAGGACACCCAGCGCCCCTTGGCTAATGTCTCTGGGTCAGGGCGCAGCTGAGTCGAGGTATGGCCGACCGTTTTCCAGTTATCAGTTTCCCACCCTCTGCCCAAGCTGGCAGTCGATGGTGGGCTTGCAGAGGAATCGTCTAGGATGTTCAGCAGTTGGTGAGCTTCCTTCACCAAGTCAACTTGATGGATTTTGCTTTTGAGGCAAAAAAATAGGCAAAACGGATGTCCACAAGAGTAAGGTATTTTAATGTCATGAATGTGTGACATGATCGGATGAAATTCCCTCCTTTTCTGGAGTGTGGAGATTGCAAGGTCTTGAAAGAGGATAGGCCGATGCCACTGAAATTGGACTTGGTGACTGTCTATGGCTTTTTTGGAGTATGCGTTCTTTTAGCTGAAAGTCATGAACACATGTGAGAATATCAGCAGGGGGAGCTGGAGAAGGTCTTCTTGGGCCTACCCAGCGTGTGCGGTCGAGTTTGATCTCCAGGTCGGCGGGAGCCTCCAGGATAAGTCCGAAAGGGCCTTCCACGAATAAAGCAATGTTCTGGCCCTCAGCTCCATGCGGAATATCTTGAATGCGTATATTGTTACACCTCGAGCGGTTCTCTAAGCCCTCAGCATGTGCTTGGAGATCTAGATGCTGATCCTTGAGGCGGAGTACTTCCTGCTGGAGTTGTTCGATCTCCTCGTTTCTACTCGTGATCTGTGATTCTAACATGTCAACCCTGTCTCCCAAGGTGTCTATATCCTTGCTCACCTCTCTGATATCCTGAGCAAGCTCAGTCTTCATTTGTTTTCAAGTCCTCCCACAGGGAGGCGAAGAGGGTTTCAATGAATGAGCGGGTGAGCGGAGTCTCTGTGTCCCCTGGATCAGTAGGTTCTGGAGTTTCTGACGTACCAGAGCCAGATGACCTGAGCAGTAGATCTTTAACCGAATGGTCTTTTTTCCTCTAATAGGCTGTCATGTTGAAAGAACAAAGGAGGTAATCACTGGCGGGACCTCTATGTCCGACCTCTTAGATATTTCCCCCTGCAGCCAAATGGAGGATTGTCGGTCCCCATGGGCCAGTCTATAATGCGGTTGCAAATCTTGTGCACCCTAATGTGAATGTGGCATAGGCTTGCCAGATTCCCCTTCCTTGAGTAGCCCGGGAATGGGAGCCCTCTACTGTCTTGAGAGGGGTGTAAGGTTCTAGCTGTGCAGGAGATTACTAGCAGGTGGAAGGAGGCAAGCGGTTCTGCCTGATGTGGTCCCGGCGATTTAAACACGCCTCAGGCTCTGCAGGGGGCACACACGTGACAGACACCCCCAGGTGTGCCGTAGGCCTCTCTAAAATAGGAGCATGCACCGCCACGCTGGCGAAGGGGCATGCAGGAGGCCCACCCCCTGCCGTCGCTGGAGCTCCGTGGACCATAGTGTTTATGTGCAGTGTAGGCCACCTCGGGCCTATCCAACAGTCTCAAGCACCCCATGAAGGCCGTGGCACAATCGCGTGGAGGAAGGAGGTCAGCACCTCACCTATAGAGCGATCAAGTGCAGGGCAGGTCTCGACCCCGCCGCTGCCGCTCGGACTTCGCCCTCCCCAGTTTCACAGCAGTTGAGGGGCCTCCATTTGATATAGTCCGTCTGTGGGTTGTGGCCTCCTCAGTGGTGCCATGCTCTGTTCTGTGTCCGATGGTGCCTCTGACCCATCAGCAAGGAGGCCGCCCGTCCCTTCACCAGCTCCACTGGGTTCCAAGCACAGTGCTTTGGCTCACAATGCCAGCCCGCGCTCCCGGGAGCACAGTCTATCATTACACCATAGATCAGGTGTGGTCTCGGCCTTTCGCCTTGGTCTCGGCTCACATTTCTTGCTGTCAGCGCTCTCCCCCGATATACGGTAGGGTCCGGGTGTCAGTTAAGGGAGGGCAGCAGCAGGTTCCCAGTCTGTCTCGGGGGGAGCACAGTCCGGTGCCGGTCTCCGTCTTAGTCAGAGCTCATTTGTATTGCTCGCCCTCCACTGCTGCCATGGCTGGCCCAGGAGCACCCCCGCCTCCAGGGGCGCACGATCCGAGCCACCGTCTCCTTCACAGAACCCCGCCGCAGGTCAGTGGTCTCTCTGCAGCAGGCGCAAAGCCTCCGCGTCACCCGGGCTGTCCTCTTCGCTGTGTCAGGCAAACCGCTGTGGGGCCGACCCACCATAACTCACCAGCAACGGAAGCCGCCTGTCCTGACTCTGGCATTGGAGGGGCTCACCTTCTGGGTTCGGCCGGTCCCCTGCTTTGGTGAAAATTCTCCCTGGCCATTGGCCATTCCGGCCCGATGTTAAGCCTCTGCGGGGCTTCGGAAGGCCCCGGGCCATCTCCCTCGCAATCTCCAGCGGCTCTCTTGAGGGTCAGCCTGTGCCCAGCTCTCAGATGTCAGGGGCAGTCGAGTGCAGTTCCTAGGCCAGCAGTGTTCCTTCCCTATCTTCTGCCAGCCCCCTGATAGTCAGGAATGGCTCTCACGGACCAGCTACACAATGCTTGGGCAGAAGGTCTGGTTGGTAGGATGGAGCGAGGAGCAGGCACGTCCTTCTCAGTCACCATCTTGGCCATGCCCCCAGTACTTTCTTTTGTAAAACGAAAAACCAAGTATATTGTTCAGCACACAGTTATTGTACTGCTGGATGATTATGGAGCTCTGAGATTGATGCAACCCCCACAGTACCTCTCTGATAAGCCTGTGACTACTCATCAATCCCCCTGGCAGCCAAGTGTTAAAGGGCTGTCCTTGAACGATTTATGCAGAGCCATAATAGGACAGACCTTGGGACATCAGAGTCAAAGGATCCCCACCCCCGGCCGCTGAGGCCCAGTAGCCCTTGCTTGCCCTATGGCCCAGATATGACATTCTGAATGTGAATTTAGTTATTTTTTTAAAGCACACTCAAGCTCCTTTTTTTTCACTTTAAGTACTGCTGCAGAACATCTTTTTCCTTGCTTTTTATTCCATAAAGCATAAGTAATTTGGTTTCAGTATAGAAGTACTTTGTTTTGTCCCCAGGAAGAGAACTTCCATAAAGGAGAGTCTTTTGCTTCCCAAGGGTTCTTTTTGGCCTGCTCTATTATCTGTTGAACAGTTTCGTCCAGCTATTAGTCATTTGATACCTTTGATTTCTATCACTGCCATCTCAAATGTCCACCACTTCTCCTCTCCGGCGTCCTCCTAACCTCTCTTGGGGTACGTAATTTTTCTTTTACTCCCCACCTGCTGTTCAGATATGTGAGGCTGGCTACTCATAAAGTAATTTGGCTCTGTCTAAACAGCTCTACCCTCAAGTATGCATCCTCAGTCATTTATCATGTTTCCTCCCTTCATCTATGTTGGTCTCCGTTTTATGTTTTTCCTATTCCCTGTCGCAGTTCTCAGCTCTTTGTGGTGACATCATGTGATGCTGTTCAAGGTACTATAAAAATAAGCATTCATAGAAGAAACTGAGATGAAATATGAAACCTGAAATAATATCTTCTCAGCACCCTTTACCACCCAGTCTTTCATCTCATCTTATATTCATTCATGCATCCATTCACAGGGACCTAGATACAAGCTTGTTTGTGTCACTCTTGCACAATGCACTGTGGTGCAAGAGCAATGTAAACCTTACTTGTGATTTATGAAGCAGCACAAGGCCACTTTGCAGGGATCTGAGTGGCTCCATAAATCTGGAGTAAGGCAATGCAGCGCAAATCGCTTACCCTGCCCTGGGAAGGCATTCCATGGCTGTTACGTGGCAGTTCCAACGCAGCTCCCATGGATTATGACGCTTTCCCAGATTTACCACAACTAGTAGACCTGGGAATATGCCAAAAAGTAAGCCTTCTCAAGTAAGGTGTAACCAAGAGACAGCACACAAAGAAAGAGGAATATGCCTCTCAGGATTGCTTTTGTAGAGTAAGAGACCAGTGGCGGTTTCTCCGTTAAGGTGGAGGAGCGTCGCCCCCCTGCTGCTGTGCAGCAGTAAAAGAAATTATAAATAAAATGATAATAGAGCAATGATATTATCATGTTATTCTTCCCTGCTGTGGCAGCAAGAGGGTGGGGCTGCACTACTCAGGCCAGCCAAACAGTGATGCGCACTTTCCCTGTTCTCAACGCAGACTGCTGTAAAGCCTGCATGGAGAACATGCCCAGGCCCCCAGGCCCCGTCTGAGCGTCGAACCATGGCGCTCAGATCAATCACAGAGCTGCATTGAACTGTTGTGATTGGTTTAGGGGAACCAATCACAATGCTGCATTGCAGCATTGTGATTGGCTCTGGGGAGCCCGGCTTCTTCCAGTTAGGAGGAGGAGAGACAACGTGGGACAGAGCAGCGAGGAGGTTGGTGAATTTTTCTTTTTTTTACAACTATACCTCCTTACCCCCTTGCCCCCCCCCCCCACCCCCCATACCACCCCAGATCCTTGCTGGCCGCTACTGGAAGAGACACCTTCCTGCACAAAAACAATCCAGCAAGCAACAGAGACACACTTGCACTATGGTGCAAGGGTGTTTGCATTGGTGCAAAGTTGCCAAAAGGGAGCGAGCCCAGGAGAAAAAAAAGGAATGCGCTGTATTGCCTTAAATACGGCACATACCTGCCCTTTCCCTGTCACGCAGTGCAAAGCAGCAAGATGACTTGTTGCACTGCACAGCTTGAGATTCTCATAAATAGGCCCCTCAGTGTTTAACTGGCAACAGACACATAAGTGCCTAGGCCCAAAGCCTTTCTCAGAAGCCTGCCACTGACGCTGCCAAATGACAGGGTTGCTGTATATCAAGGCTATATAGTCTTGATGCCACTTCATCCCTTTGTCATCCACAACCTGTCTCTTTTATGTCCCTCTTGCTGATTATTTTTAATCCCTGCTTTTTTCCGTTGTCATAAAAAAAAAAAAACACGGTAAAGGCAGACTCAAGACCAAATCACCTGCCCATCATAATTATTTTATTCAGTTGCCATTTAAAAAAGTGCCTGCTCTTGAATGGCTTGAAACCAATTTTGCTATGAATGCGAGTGCCACGGAGGGGGTTATGAAATTACTTGCACTGAGTAAAATCTGGTGGCCTGGGGTTTGATCTTGATCTGATGTGTTAAAATGCCAGTTTCCCTTAAATATGGAAAATTACTTGTAGATGATTTTGCTTCATATACTGGTAAACATCTGATATATGTTTCTTGTATATTTCGGCAGACTTGAGATACTTAAACGTAGTGGAGGAAAAATTGCAGGTGTGTGATTTTTAACACACAAGGGCATTTTCACCATGCAAAAAAGTGCAGTTATCACCCAAACTGAAATTCACAAGGCATTCATAGTGAGTCCCTAAGAATTTTTTTTTTAAATCATTATTGTTATGCTATAATTTGATGCACTTTTTTTTATTTTCTTGGTCAAGCAAATTCCAACTCTTAACGTTTTTTCATATCTCTGAACCTCACTCCTTTTTACACTCTCATGGGAACTTGCATTCTTTTTCTTTTATTGTAACTAAAATGCTTGTGTCTATATGGGAGGGGTAGAATGTAATAACAATAACTGTGGATGTAATTTCTACTAATAAAACCCCAGACACTTAAAGGGGGGACCTAGGGAGAACCGTGCGCGAGCCGGTCTCTCCCTGGGTTGGTTCGCGTGAGGGCTGGCCACGGGCAGGTGATAATTAGGTGATAATTAGGTAGCGCGAGGGACAGAGTTTATAAATAGGGCCAGTGTAGGGCGGGAAAAGGTCTGTGCCTGCGGGAGGTGGGTAACGGAGTTTGTTTTGCGCTCGCTTTCGCTGGGGTCCTGCGTCACATACCTGGTGCTGGTGTTTATTGAGGAGTCACAGGAGGCGTCTGGGGGCGTAGCGAAGGCGGTGTCTGCCTGCTTGTCTTCGCAGGCAGACGAAGAGGATGAAGGTGTTGCCCCCATGCCAGAGGCGTTGGTGGAGGTAGAGGCGGGGCCTCCTGTGGTAGAGGCCGACCCCCCCCGCTCCACCGGGCGCTCCTTTCCAGGTATGTCCTGCTCCTCTGGGAGTGGAGGGCTCGAGGGGAGCGGCTGGTGGGAGGCGGGGACTTTCTTGTGGGCCGGCCCTCCAGCGGCGGGGCAGGTCTTTTGCTCCCTTATCCAAACGACCGGTTGCTGGTGCCATGGGAAGGAGGGGGAGGAGCCTCCACGCAGCGAGTCCCCTACAACGCAAGGCTGTATTGCGTTCTGCTGCTTCTGCCCCCACTCTGTTGCCTGGTGCCGGGTTGGAAGGGGCTCAGTTTATTCGAATAAATGGTGTGCATTACACATTGTCGCCTTCCCCATTGTGGGGGCAGGGCGGTGGGGCTGGGCGGGAACCCCCCAGGACGGCGTGTTGCTTGGCAAAGGGGGTGTTTCACTACCCCAGTGTGCTCCCCTGACATTAGGTGGTTCTGCTCCTGGGTCTGTGCATGTTTCCCCCGTGTTACTTTCTGGTACTGGCACCGTGGCCCCTCAGGATGGCGGCAAGGGGCTTTCACCGCCCCCCAACCCAACCCCTGGTTAGTTGTGGCATGGTGGGAGCTGGGGACCACATGGGGATCCGTTTGCCCATTCACACGGCGCGTTCATTTGCCCCCCCCTCCCGGGTGCCCTTGGAGGTCTCTGGTTTTAGGTCTGGTCAGGGGCTTGGGAGCGGACACTGGGTTTGGTTGGGGCCGGGTGCGGATTCAGCAGTGGTTCCCAAGGGCACAGTGGGGGTTTCTGTTATTTCTGGTGCGGCGCAGTCTGGTTTGAGCGGCCTGAAAAGCAAGGACTCAGCTACGGCGCGCCGGTCTGCGGCTGGCAAGAGAAGTTTGTGGGCTGAACAGGCGGCTAATCAGTCTGGGGGGCGTTCGGGAGAGGGATCTGGAGAGGATTTCTCTTCTGCACCGCGCGGCACAGTGCGCAATGATGATATTCAATGGGAATTTTATGATGGTGGAGTTGGTGATGGGGAAATGCCTGGTGGCAGTGGTGATTACGTTGGGCATGGATAAGTTCTTCATTTGGATATTGACGATGATGATTTGGAAGAGGGTGAAGTATGTGATGGGGGTGTTGATAATTATAATCCACATAACCAGTTGGGTGGTTTGGGGCAATCCAGTTTTCTTAGTATTTTGCAGGAGTCAAGTGCGGACCAAGCAAAAGCACGAGTTTCCTCGGCAAGCAAGTTGCGACAAGGGGACCCCACTGGGTTTCAACAGAGATTGTCACAGTTGCCAAAAGGTAAGGTAGAATGGTGGTCTGTTTGGCATCAAGGGGAGGGTGTTCCCACGAAGCGTACCCGGTCAATTGGTATTGGGGATGAGCTTATTGGGGAGCAAGTTGCTGCTAAAACGCTGCCTGTGCGGCAAGCTATTGAGAGTAAAAAATCTGTTGGGGACGCTGCCGCTGTTACGAATGGGCAGACAGGGGACTCTGCTAAATCCAAAGATCAAGTGGAGGAGGATAAGAACATACATAAGAAATTGCCTTATACAGGAATTGGTATGCCCTTGGGTTCTCACTTGTCAGAGAAGACTAAATTCAGGATCTGGCGTAATGAATTTGTTGATGTTTTTAAGTTACTTCATTGTGACATTCAGGCCAAGGAGGGGTCTCAGGAGGAGGAGTGGGAGTTGGCTCGGCAGCCTAGAGTCCCGAAGTCAATTGAGTATTGGACGTCTGCCTTCCTGATATACGCTAATGTTTATTGCGAGCATCATCAGGATAAGGTGGTGGCGATGTTCAAGTATGTGGACGTCATTAGGAAGGCGCACAGTTATTTTGGAGGCTATGCCTGGCTTTCGTATGACGAGGAATTCTGTGCTAGGATGAGTTTGTTCCCAGAGCGTTCTTGTGGGGAAGTGGACGCTGAATTGTGGTTACAGTGGATGGCTTCTGCCCAGCCGCCTGCGACTACTCACATGCGGCTAGGGGGTTACCAGTGTCATATCGGCCCTTTCAATTTCGTCCCGCCCAGTTTGGGGCGGGGGTCATGGGCAGGGGCAGACAGCAACATCCGGTGCATGCTGGCACAATAACAAAGGTTTTTGCACCCGTCAGCTCTGTAAATATAAACATGAGTGTTCGCATTGTGGGGGCAGGCATCCTCTCACACAATGCTTCCCGGGACAGTGCTTTGGAGATCAAGGGAGGGGTCAAGGGGGCAGAGGCCAGTCTTCTCAGTTTGTCCCAAAGGGCTCCTACTCCTATTAAGGTGGCGATATTGGAACAGTGGTTGCAGGATTATCCGGACCATGATGCGGCAAAACGTTTGTTCTGGGGCTTCAAGATCGGGTATCGGGGGGCCCGGCAGGGAAGGTGGCCGGATAATTTGAAGTCCGTGAAGGAAAGTCCCCAGGTGGTACAGAAAAAATCGGAAGCTGAACTTGATGCGGGCAGGGTTGCTGGTCCTTTCGTACAGTGTCCGTTGCCTGATTTGATTGTCCCCCCTGGGTGTGGTGCCTAAAAAGGCAGCTGGTGAGCTCCGACTTATACATCACTTGACTTGGCCTGAGGGTTCCCCCATCAATGATTTTATTGCTCCGGAAGATTCTTGTGTGTCTTACGCTTCGGTGGATGATGCTCTGGGGCTGGTGAGATCTGCGGGACAGTGGGCACAGTTGGTGAAAAGTGACATCCAATCGGCTTTCCGTCTTTTGCCTATTCACCCTTCTGATTTTGGCCTGCTGGGAATGCATTTTCAAGGGAAGTTCTATGTGGACACGGTCTTGCCGATGGGATGTTCAGTGTCTTGTGCATTATTCGAAACTTTCAATAGCTTTTTGCAGTGGCGTTTCACTTTCATCAGTGGACATAGGCTGGTCTGTCACTATTTGGACGATTTCCTTTTCATTGGTGTGCGACATTCTGGTCAGTGTTATTTGGCATTGCAGACTTTTCAGGCAATGACTGAGGAGCTGGGTGTGCCTTAGGCTCCTGACAAGACAGAAGGTCCATGTACAACATTGACTTTTTTGGGGTTAGAAATTGATACACTGGCCATGGTGGCGAGGCTGCCCACTACCAAGGTTCAGGAAATTTCTGCCTTTTTGTTGTTAGTTGTGGAAGAGCGTAAATTGGAACTCAGAAAGGTACAGAAATTGTTGGGATACTTGAATTTTGCATGTAGAGTGGTTCGAGCTGGTAGGACATTTTGTAGAAGGTTGGCTATGTCCTTGTCCAGGGCGTATCTTCCACATCATTGTGTGCGCATTACAGCAGCGGTCAGGGCGGATCTGTCCATATGGTTGACTTTTCTGAAAGATTTTAATGGTGTGTCCTTGTTTTTTGCGGATGAGGACACGATTTGGCAGGTACAAATCTACACGGATGCGTCTGATGCCAACGGATTTGGCATATTCAGGGAGGGGCGCTGGTGTGCTGCAAGCTGGCCTGTTCACTGGCAGCTTCACGGCCGCATTATTGCATTTTTGGAGTTATTCCCTCTGTTGGTGGCGCTGTACATCTGGGGTGAAGAATTCAGGAACAGGACTGTGTTATTCCATGTGGATAATTTGGCAGTAGTAGAATTGATTAACAGACAAAAGGCAAGGGATTTGCGTGTGCTGAAGCTGTTGCGTGCTTTCATGTTGAGGCTACAGCTGAATATTGTTTTCAAATTGAGACATATTCCGGGGGCGACTAATCGTATAGCAGATGCTTTATTTCGATTTCAGTGGAAGGAATTCCGCAGACTGGCTCCTGGGGCAGACCTCGAACAGACACAAATCCCACAGTACGTATGGGCCTGGGGGGATTGAGGGTCACCCAGTTGGTCGAGAATTCAGTAGCTGCTTCTACTCGTCGGAGTTACTTGCAAGCATGGCAGGAATTTTTTTAATTTGGTGATGTGTTTCTTTTTCCAGAAGGGGGGCTGTCTGAGGAACAGTTTTTGTTGAGTTTCGTTTTGCATTTGGTTGACAAAGGTCTTTCACACACCACTATCTCTGGTAAGCTGGACGGGATCTCTTTTTATGGGCAGCTAAGTTGGGGGGTTTTAGTCAAAAGGGTTCTGAAGGGTTTGGGTAGGTTACTGGCTGGTTCTAAGCGGCTGCGGCAGCCTGTCACTTTTGATTTACTTCAACAAATGCTGTCTCAGTTACCTTCGTGTTGTTACGATGCTTTTGAGTGTCTCAAATTTCGGTTGTGTTTTGTGTGGTTATTTTTTGGGGCATTTCGGGCTTCAGAACTCTTGGGTTTGCGGAACAGGTCAGGCATGACTAGTAATGAGGTTTTCATGGAAAGGGATAGGTTGCATCTTTGGCTGCGAGTCTCTAAAACGGACCAGTTGGGTAGGGGTAAATGGGTTTTCTTGGGAAGGAGTGGTTTGGTTTCTTGTTGCCCGGTTCGGGAATGGGAGGTTTTCAGGGATTCCTCTTCTTTTAAGCCGGGTGTTATATTTTGCCACGCTGATGGCAGCCCACTTTCTGTTGCCCAGTTATTGGCTGTTTTAAGGAAGGTGTTGATGAGTTTGGGGAAGAATCCTTTCCGCTTTGGTACTCATTCTTTTCGTATTGGGGCAGCGACTGAGGCTGCTAGGTTGGGGTGGGACTGGTCTCAGATACGCAGGATTGGGAGATGGAGGTCGAGATGCTGCGAGAAGTATGTTAGAAAGTAGCCCACTTTTGTCTCTTGTTAATTCTTGTTTTTCTCCTAGGTCCTTTGCCCAGGATGGACAGAGATAAAAGACGGGTATGGATTGTTGGACATTCCTTCGTGAAATGGGCCGCAGTATCTGCAGAACGACAAATTTGTGGGCGATCTCTAGGTCTCAGCAGTTTAAAAAAATGAGGTTTTTTGGCATGGAAAAGGGGGAATGCGTTGGGGGGATTGTTTCCTTTTTTGTCTGCACTTTATAAGGGAGGGGGGGGGGGCGCCAGAAATGCTGGTAATTCATCTGGGTGAAAACGATCTGGTATCCTTATCTGGTTTGACTTTGATAAAATTGATGAAGATGGATCTGGAAGTCATCAAAGACGCCTGGGCGAACACCATAGTGATCTGGATGGAATTTGTGCCACGGCTGCAATGGAATGGGGCACGAAATCACACAGCTATGGACAGAGCGAGGAGGAAACTGAACCAATCAATGAGACTGTTTTGTAAGGAACTAAGTATTTACAGTTTGGCTCATCCTCATTTACAAGTTTCTGAACGGCACTTGTTTGTGAGGATGGGGTCCACCTTTCCCAGTTGGGTCAGTCCTTTTATTTACTAGAATTACGTGATTTGATTCCCAAGGTGTTGGATGTTCAGTTGTGGTGCTCTCAGAGTCAGGTTTAATTTGCTCTTTCAGGTGAGGCAGGAAAACTCTAAAGGTTTTCCTGATTGGCGGGTTTTTAGAGGGGGTGGGCAGCCTGGAGCGGGTTGGTCCATCCTCAAAGGGCAGTTAAAGGAAAGGAGGGGGTATCTACAAGAGTTAGTTGCTTCTGGGTTTGTTAGGGTTAACTTGGTGGGGGGTTTACTCTTTGGTAAGGATGCTCAGTTAAGCTGAAAGAATTTTGGTTTATTAAATAAATATTGAAATATGTTTGTTCAGAAGTTTTGTTTCACACCTTTCTTAATAAAGTGGCCTTTCTTGCTTACTAAGAAGTCGTGGACAGTGAGTTCTTGCGCGAGGGGGGACCTAGGGAGAGCCGTGAGTGAGCCGGTCTCTCCCTGGGTTGGTTCGCGCCAGGGCTGGCCACGGGCAGGTGATAATTAGGTAGTGCGAGGGACAGAGTTTATAAATAGGGCCAGTGTAGGGCGGGAAAAGGTCTGTGCCGGCGGGAGGTGGGTAACGGAGTTTGTTTTGCCCCACCCACCCTTCCCTCTTTTTTCACTTTAGGCCTTTTTTATTTTCAGTGCTTTAGGTACTGATTTAGGTTTTTTTGTAGGCTTGCCACGCTAAGACAGGTTGTCTTCTTCTTTTTGTAGGCAGGTTTTTAGTGGGGGGTGGGCAGCCTGGAGCGGGTTGGTCCATCCTCAAAGGGCAGTTAAAGGAAAGGAGGTGGTATCTACAAGAGTTAGTTGCTTCTGGGTTCGTTAGGGTTAACTTGGTGGGGGGGTTACTCTTTGGTAAGGATGCTCAGTTAAGCTGAAAGAATTTTGGTTTATTGAGTAAATAATGAAATATGTTTGTTCAGATGTTTTGTTTCACGCCTGTCTTAATAAAGTGGCCTTTCTTGCTTACTAAGAAGTCGTGGACAGTGAGTTCTTGCGCGATGGGCACTTTCGACGATAATTACCTTGCAAGTGGCGGCTGGGGGCAGAAACATCTATGAAAAAAAAAAAAACAGGAATGGCTTCTTGAGAATTAGTGGGAAATATTTCTAAAGCGGCTGACTTTAGGCCTGGCTGTGCAAACCCAGCCAGCCCAGCCAGCCCAGGCTCCACAGCCCTAGGGAGGAAGGGGGAGTGAAGTTGACTAACCCTTTTCAGCACAATGGGCAAATCACGCCCTTTTACATCACAACAGCGAACTGAAACAGGTCAACACTTTCCATAAAATATTTAACGACTAATAACAAAAAAGCAAGGCCTTAAACTTCATAGAAACTGAAAAGAAAACGTAATAAAAACAGCGAGGAAATAAAAACGAATAAGATACATTTGATGTGACTAATTAACTGCTCTGAAAATTAATAGCGCAAAAGTGACAAAAAGCTGACAGAAAAAAGAGCCCATCAGTATCTGTGTGTCCCATTAGGAGTAAAACGTGTGGCTTGCAACACATTAATGGGCAATCAAATGTAGACTCGACCTCCAGGTGCCACTAAATGGGCTCACCTTTCCTCTTTCAGTCCTTCCGTCGACCAGAAGCCATTTTGGGGACAGGCGCCCACTCAGATGTTCGTGATTCAGACAGGCGCAGCGGACAGGGAAGTGAGAGTTGAGATGTCAAGCGTGACACCAGAGACTCCGCGGCCCATTATCCATGCTAAATGTATTTCATATCTCTTCGTCATGGTTGTGACAAAGTTCACCTCTGCGTACCTGCTTCTTGTGTCACATCATTCAGAACATTTCCATTTTGTTGGCAGGACTGACGTAGTAGCGTTGCTATCTGGCTATCAGAGAGGCCAGGCATGAGCGAACCGCCGATTTAAATACAGTTTATATATCTATCTATCAGCTAGGCTACCGACTACCCCAGCGGCTGCTCATTGCCGAAGCGTAACATGATGCCCCCCAGCATAATGTGAAGAGGGGCTCCTGTGTCTCCTATATTTCACATTTATTAATTGCTCTTTGGATGGGGTTGGGGCTCGTTATGCACCGCAGGGGCTGTCGAAGCCTGTTTTACGGCCATGACAGGGGTAAAACTAAAACTAATGGGGCCCGCTGCGAAATATAAGGAGGGGCCCCCTCCCTACCACGTTGGCCCACTGCCACAAAATGAGCAGCACTATACAAGAAATTAAATAAATATGAAAAAGGGCCGCAATGCAGAGGAGAAGGGCACCATTGGGTGTGTTCAGGCGCGGCTCCAGCAGGTAAGTGCAGCGAGGTGGGGCGGGGAGGGGGGCGGGGGAGGTGTAAGTCGACAGTCGCTGGAACAGGGAAGACTAAATAAATAAATGCATCCAATTCTGTTACTTGTTGACTGACCCCGCCTCACCCAACAGCACTGACCTGCAGGAGCCGCGACTAGCTGGGTTGGTAGTGGGAGAATGCGTTGAGAAGGAGGACATTATTTTAATTCCTAGCTATTACCAAGGGCGTTCTGAATCTCATCTTTGAGCGGCTTATGCTCTGGGTAGGGGTGTGCCCTGGGGATGGAGCATTGGCTGAGGATGGATTGGTGGATGCATGGATGGCTGGGATGAATCTATTGATGGCTGGAGAGAAGTAAGGATGGATGGACAGAGAGAGAGAAGAATGGTGTTGATGGGTAAATGAAGTGAAGAATAGATGGATGGAAAAAAGGATGGACAGAAGACCAAATTCAGGGGAGCAGTCAAACAAATGCCCGGCTTATTCGCCTCACTCACTGCCATTCATTAGTGATATGTTTGAAAGTGGGGGGTAGTTTATTTTTCTGACTACTGTCTAGTTTATTCTAAATCCTAAATGCTGGATGGTACCACACAAGGATTCCAGCCATTGTCCCCAGTTCCTATATTTCGCTGCCTTCAGTCTTACAATTCCCATGGTGCCCTACGTAGGGCCTGTGATTGATTATCTGCTCCAGTATGTGGTTTTGTCATTTGTGATGTTGGCCCTATAATCTCCCTAAAATTCCTCTGTCCCATCTATCCCTGTGAAATAATGAATTTACATCCATGAAGAAGACATTTAGATGAGCGTTTCCTCTAGTGTACCTTTTTAACCTTTTTAGATCCCTTTAAAAGAACAGTGGCAGTTTGTTCACTAAAGGAGATATTCTCTAGAGATTACACTGTCCGCTGTGGCACCAAATGACAACACTTCTAAACCCTGATTCCCTTACCGTACCAAATTGCGTGATCCTAGGCAAAACATGTTATCTGCATGGCACTGATGTGCAAAGATTGTGAGTGTTTTGATAGCAGGTTTAGTCCAAATATTAAATTGTGTATATGAAAATTCAAGCTGAAGTGGACTGTATCAAGCTGAGTGTCCCTCAAGATCTCTCCCTCTGTGACCTTTAAAGGTCTCAAACAAACACAATTTGGGGGCGTGTGCAAAAACAATTGACCTATTGACCTATTGACCTATAACGCTGAATACTGTTGCTCGTTTCAACGTAATAAGATTTAAAGTGACAAAAAGCTGCTGAGAGGTTAACTCATTTGGACATGAGGGGTCTGGGAGCAGAAGGAACAGCCCTACCTCTGGAGTATAAACAAGTCGGCTCAGCTCTCACTACCTGGGAAAACAGCCCTGCCATTCATGGCCTGCTCTTCGAAATGTTCCTTGACAGCACAGCTGTCAGGACACCTCAGTGTTGGAAATACAATTAATTCGGGGACCTTGACACCCCCTTTATGTTATGGAAAGGTCCTAGGGCAGGAGGCCTCTAAGAGAACTTGTGTCTGCCCTCTAAATGATGACTGCCCTCTATCATTGGTCCAGGGCATATTTATTGGGATTGTGATCATCCTGTGGCATTCAATAACTGCCCAAGAAGACCATGGCTATAAAGTGCCTATTGCTGCTGATGCTTGAGGTGTACCTGGGAAGAGTGCTGTCCTGCCTCAGCCTTGTTTTCAAGTACAAGTCAAAATACATACTTTTCTTCATCTGCCTTTGCATGGGGCTTCCTGGGTCTGGGTGAAGATGGTCCAGATGGGGAGCCTTTGAAAGAACAGAAGGTCCGACGTAGGAGACCGTGGGGTTCTAGTAGAAATATGCATGTCTTTTCACAGTAGGTCATGTACTGGTGATGGGATAGACCCAATGTACAGCATTATTTTTAAGCAGATTGTATCGACACTTCCAAGTAAGCCGGCAGGGAAAAGCGCTGTACAACCCTTTTCTTACCGAGTCTCTCTGCTATTAATTTGACAATTCCATAACTAGTTATTTGGGCTAATACACTTTCACAAGCCAGCCAAAACAAAATGGGACGGGAAAATTCACTGCCCTGGGTAGAATTCAGAGGCAAGCCATAACATTTCACTTGCAGCAGACTGTAAAGTTAAAGTGCTCAATACACAGCGAGACACCCATATTGTCACCTCTGCGGATCATCAAAGCACCTCCTAGTGAATGAATTCTTGGTCATGATGCCTTAATTCTTAGCTCAGCATTTCCAACACTGTGCGATCCTGGGCAGATTAATTTGTCTTTTTGTTCCACAGTGATTTATATGCCAAATATGAATACTTTTTAGTAATAATCTAAATGGTATTTGCTCAAATGCTTCTAGTAAAGATGATAAAGATCGGTCTGTAAAGCACACATTCAAAGTGAATAATTTCTTGATGATAACATATTTTATTACTCTCCACAACCTCAGAAGGAAGACTGGGAACTAACAGGCACATGCATCAAGGGATTTTGCGATTGTAAACGGTGCGAATCGCAAAAATCGAACGTTTGCGATCGCAAAATCTGCTTTTGGGATGCATGAAGGGTGAAGGCCCTCGCAATTTGAGAATTCGCAAATATTTGCGAATTCTCAAATTGCAATTGCATTTAAGGAATCGCATTTTGTGATTCCTTAAATGCAATGCATGAAACTTTAGAAAATTGCGATTTCGCAATTAGGGGGAGCAAATTACCATGAGGTTGAACCTCATGGTAATTTGCGAAAACTTTGAAAAATGCACTTTTGTGCATTTTTCAAAGTTTCATGTTGTGCACACACATGCCCTAAGGGCATGTGTGTACACAACATATGTGCACAGATTGATTTCAGGGGTGCAACAGGGTGTCCTTTGGACACCCCTGCACCCTTGAAATCGCATTCTCAATTTGCGATTCGCTAATTGCTAATCGCAAATTGAGAATGTCTTCCCATTCATTCCTATGGGCCTCTAGGCCCATAGGAATGAATGGGGAGGTATTCCTTAATTGCGACTCACAAATTGTGAGTCGCAATTAAGGAATATTAAGAAATCACAATTTTTTTAGCAATTTCTTGATGCATTGCATTTTGCAATTCCTAAATTGCGATTCCTTATTTTTCGCAATTAAGGAATCGCAAAATGCAATATTGATGCATGTGCCTGATAGGGAATAGAACCAGAGGTACAACGTTTTCATACTCTTAGTGGAATTGTGCAATTTGTTGTGAATATTCCATTGAACACATGTTTGAACTGTTTATCCTCTTACCACTTCTGCAGAACTTTTCCTGTTAAAAAAGTTATATTGCTGGAACATTCTGCAGCATACATGTGAATTTCCCTATTCCTACCAGCAAAGTGTGGAAAAATCAGTTCAATGGATGTTTCCCATATTTTTGTGAAAAACATGTCTTCACATCAAAATTATACTTTCTGGGTTTTTCTTCCACAGAAACTGGTTACTGGTCATCCCCTCCCCATAACCCTTACTGCTATAGCAAGTACAAACATCACAATTGTCTGGGACTCTGGAACAGTGACATCAATTCAATAGCTGTTATTCCTCCTAGAGGCACTGTATGGACCCACTGAGATTCCCACCTGTGACCTTTAACGTACCTGGCTGAGTTATATTACCAGTCTGTCAAAAAAAGAGGAATGCTTTTAGAGACAGCTGATGCTGAGTTTATCAGATTATGGGAGACCCTGATTTACAGTATTTATTTATGCTGAAACATTTTGCTGTTTTTATAGATTGCTTACCAAGTCTTTTGGAGTATGTGGGAGAGGGCTGGACTATACTGCACCCTTTAATTTATTGTTATGAATAGGCATATGTTAGAAAAGGGATTTCTGGTTGGCTAGGACATGCACCTAAGCCAAGCAGAAACCAATACTCTAGTCAGGGCAAGGGAGTTACACGCTGAAGATAACCCCTGCTCACCCCCTTGGTAGCTTGGCACGAGCAGTCAGGCTTATCCCAGAGCCAATATGTAAAGCGTTTGCGCAACACTCTCACACAGGAGCAACCCACTAGAAACACTACAAAAGAGATTCCACACAAGATTATATAAAAAATAGCCTTTGTATTATCGAAAACACATTAGAATCATAATCACATAATATATACTGTGCCAACTGGCACTAGTCAATATTTACAGGGGACTACATACAGGACCAGGCTAATCGGGCCATTGTCAGACCAATCAGAATGCAGGTAATAAACATAAAACACAACCAGTAACTACTAGTACAATAATGTCCTCAGAATTATCACATAAGGCATAAAACATATTAGGCCCAAACCTCATTAGCATAAACACATTACGCAATAGACCTCACCAGCATAAACACATTATGCAATAATCATGGTGCATAAATCACATTTGCGCCTTGCGTCCTATCACACTGGGCCTAAGCACAGTATGCCTCCACATTAGGCACAAATGCTAAAGCAGCAGTGAACCTCAGGGGCACAAAGCACATTATACAGTAGACCTCACAGCATTAGGCATAAACCCATTATGCAATTCTTGGGCCTTGTGCCCTACCAGAGCACCAAAAATATGACCCCAGGTCAACTGGCCTTCCTTTGGGATCAAATGCCCTTTGTCCAAATAGTCAGCGCGCAAGCTGTGGGCCTTCAACTGGCCCCTCGGCTTCCCATGCAGCAGAAACACAGTGCGCAGATGCCCTGGGGCGTGGGGTGCAATTCACCCTCACCCGACTCCCGTTCTATAACCTTCTAAAACAGTTATCTGTTTACCTGCTAACAAGCTAACTTTGTTCTCCCTCCATCAGAAAGCGAAATGACCTTTCCTTTCCGACCACCCAATTATAAACTAGGCTTTCGCCCCTCCTCCCATCACCTTCCCACTTGCTGCGAGTGTAATCACCACCTGTAGCATGTCAAAAAATCCTCAGTGAGCCTGAACTTACACCAACTCCCAGAGTGCAAAGCAAACAATACTTTATACTAACTGGCCTGGAATCTGTTAGATATGAAGAAAACAAATAATTCTTCCATGCACAACCAACTTTCTGATGGAAGGAGAACGGAGTTAGCTTGTTAGCAGGTAAACAGATAACTGTTTTAGAAGGTTATAGAACGGGAGTCAGGGGGGAGAATAATGTCATGGTGGGATGGTGGTGGAGAGATGCTGTGATAGTGAATGAAAAAAAAGCCTATGGTGAGTTGTTTATGTAGGTAAAGCATGTGGATTACGGAGTTTGTGCAGGAAGTTTTGTTAGGCTAATTGGCCCTTAGTTTATGCGTGAGTTATTTAAATGGAATTAACATTAATAATTATAATCATGTGCATGAACATTGAGTTTTTGAAACTGGCTCATGGAGTTTTAATGTATATATTTTCACTTACAGTTACCCCTGACGAAAGGCCCCAGAGGCCAGAAATGCATTGGGTTAAAATTAAAACTGCTTTTTAATGGATTTGGCTTCAGTCCTGTCTTTGTTAAGAGGTTTGGATGGCCCCACACAGACATGTGAAACTTGGGAAATAGCGTTTCCTGGCTTGTGGATGTAAACAGCGATTAATGGTCGAGTGGAAAAAGTATTTAAAAAGGAGTAAAGAGCTGAAACAGAAATGAAGTATACAATTTGGCTGCAAATTCAATTGAACAATGCTGTGCCACTGGTTGGAGCCTGAAGGTGTTCCATTATGATGAACTTCTAAAAGGGGCGTTTCCAAAATAGTTATGATAAATCTGCGCACAGCATTGCACAGCATTTATTATTACCATTCCAAATATACTAAACTTGACCACACTGCTCCTCTCAAATCAGGAATTAGCACTGAAACACTCATCAAGGAATCCCCAATACATTCCTATGAGAGGGCAGCCCCATAGCAGCGAGAAACCAAAATGGTTGTGTCACTACCAGGACATGTCACACACTTAAGGTACATGTCCTACCTTTTACCTACAAAGCACCCTGCCCATAGGGCTAGCTAGGGCCTACCTTGGGGGTGACTGACATGTAGGAAAGGGGGGTCACAGCCATGGCATACACTTTGAATGTCACGCCACAGCAGCAGTAACACTGTGCGCACAGGCCCTGCAATGGCAGAGGCCTGAGTCAGGTTTGAAAGGCTACTTTGGTGGGTGGCGCAATCAGCGCTGCAAGCCCACCAGTAGCATTTAATTTATCAGCCCCAGGTATATGAGATACCACTTTACAAGGGACTGACAGGTAAATTAAATAGGCCAAACTGGTGTAGACCAATCTTTCCATGTTTACCACAGAGAACACATGCACTTTACACTGGACAGCAGTGCTATAGTGCCCAGAGTCCTAAAACCACCAACACCATGTCAGAAAAAAGGCTAGGAGGAAGGCAAAAAAGTTCAGGGATGACCCTGCAAAAAGGGCCAAGTCCAACAGCATATGTCAGTACCCTTAACTTATTCTAGGACAAAAACACTTAGAGTAAATACTTTAATATATGAATTCATATGAACATACATACAGAAGCACATACGTTTACACACAGACACCTAAATACCCATACACATACTACATAAACACATATGTATATACGTACACACATGCATGCTCGCACTCATACATACATATAAAGAGTTATAGCCACAGAGAGGAGAGAAGCAGACGGGAGAAGAGCAAACAACAGGAGCCAGAGTGGCTAGAAGGAGAGGAAAAGATATGAGAAAGAGAAAAGTTGCAGAGAGATAGAAGAGAGAAAGAGAGAGCAAGAGACTTGGAGCGCAACAGGGACAGAGAAGACAGCAAAAGATAGGGGGGTGACTAGAAATGGAAAGCTGCAGAAGTAATTGATAATAACAACAAAGGGCTAGCTCTAATCAGTAAGGCTGAGCCTATCAAACAACCTAATAAAGAAATATGACAATACTGATATAATCCTTTAGCACACCTAATGGCATCCAAAGAAGAAATTAATTCAAAACTGGGGATTGCTATTTAATAGCTGTTTATTTTAATCAATTATATTTGAAAATACCAAACGTGGTACTTCGTACATTGTAAATTGAAAAGTTGCAAGCGCAAAGATGAAAAATAGGACACAATAAGATAAAATCACAATCACCACTTCAATAGTCACACATATCACAGTCATCCCACTCACATTCACATTCAAACATTCAAACAGAAAATACAAAAGTGCTTCCCATAATCTTGGTAGCAGGGGCGGTGGGTGACATTTTAAAGTGGTGGGGCGCAAAGTGATTTGCATACAGCACCGTAGCGAGCGAGCGCAGCGAGCGATCCCGAACCCCAAAAGGGGGTTTTGGGGGGATAACCCCCCCCAAGAAAATTTTGAAAAAAAAGAAGAAAAATCGTGCATTTTCAAGCAAATTTGAGAAAGCAGGAAGGTTAATAAAGCAATTGTGAAAGTGCAGTTATTACATTAATAGATGGCATAACATAGGTAGCTGCTTATTCAGTATAACCACAGAGCTTCATACATTCCGTCCTATTATGCTCAGACTGAATCCTGTCACCAGGCCAACTGGCTCACTTTCAAGAACAGGACCGTATACAAACCACTTACATGGACATACAAGTAAGCAAATGACATGGCATTCAACCTACTCTCTGACATCCTACCATGCTACACACCAACTCGGAACTTTAGATTCACCAATCACAACTTTCAAATCAGCAAATGACACGGCTCCCAACACCCTCTCTGACACTCTACCATACTACACACCAGATCAGAACCTTAAATCCACCAATCACAACCTTCAAACAACACCAAAGCCACCATGTTTGCCTCCTAGTTCTGGGACTTTTACATCTCTGTCCTTCTACACTGAAACTCCACATCACCCAATATGTGGCCCATCCAATCGCTGCAGGAATTTCAGATGGCATTGAAAAGACATGTGCTTCAAGGAAAAAGCACAGCGGCATGGCGGATGTCGACAATGGCATTTAAAGAACGTGCAATACAAAATAACGTTATATGGGCAAACATTTTTTATTAAGTAAATAGAACACTATGAGCGATCCGTACAGGAGAGCTGCATAATTGTGACCAATTGACTACAATCAACAATCAAGGGGAGAGGATGTAGCCTTACGGCTAGAGCGGTCGGCTTCGAAGCTGGGTAACCTGGTTAGAGTCTCAGCAACAACACTCTACATCCTGTGGTTCAGGGGAAATCACTTAATCTCCCCGTGCCTACCAATAAAAAAATGAAGGTGTTCATCTATAACGAAACTGGTGCTCATGTAAAGCGCTCTGATACCCGATGTCTCAGGTCTAGTTCGCGCTATATAAAACTCAAAAAAGAAAAAATCTGAACTTCAAGGTCTGCTTAGCCATATAATATGACTATTCAATGATCAAATTATACATGTCCTACACACGGTCACTGCGAGGAACCTATGAAGCAATGACTGATGACTCATATGCCTTCCCCATAGGCCTATATACCCAGGAAGCAGCACGTGACTCTTGCTGTAGCTACTCTGCGAGTCACTCTTGTGGAATGCTCAAGAGGAACTGACCCTTTTCTAAGCGGAACAGCTTTGAAAAACCGGAAAGAGAATGAGCTTTACTCTGTAATGCTAGGAGTGTTGTCTTTATATCTTTGGCACCTCACCTGTTCTAGGGCCCTCCGGTACGCATGCTTGAGCCTGGAACTTCCCATTATCAGAATAAGTGAGTGGATGTGGTTGTCTGCTTGTTGGTCTCTAGTGTTTGTGGCTGTGTGCATGTGTGAGTATGGTTGAGTTTACATGTGCTGGTGTTTGTGGCTGTTTGCATGTGTGAGCAGGTTTGCGTTTACATGTGCTGGTGTTTTTGGCTGTTTGCATGTGTGAGTATGTTTGAGTTTACATGTGTTTGAGAAAAGAATTACAATCAATGCAATGAACTCCCCACTGTATTTATGTCCTGAGTAATTTGCCACAGCCTCCTGTGCACTGAGATATCTACACAACAATATTAACCTCCTCCCTGCAGCTAGGCAACATGCAGAAATGCAATTTCATAAAAACTCATACTTACAGGCCTTGGGGATAGCATTTATACCAGATAAAAGCCAGCCACTCTGTTTCTATTAATGTCAGATTTCTGCATCCGTTATCTCTCTAGAGGAACCATGACCAAGGCTGAGAGGTAAAGTGGGCGTAAAATTAGACTTTAAATTTGCTTTTGTAGTGAGATCAAATCCAAACATTGGCAAAGCGAATGTGTTTGACTTTTATAGTAAATACAGATACACACCATCCAAGCACATGTTGACTCGACATAGATGATACATGCATGTAAACATCCATGCACTCTCAGACTAACACAACTACAGTACTACATGCATACATACCATCGGGCAGACCCCCATGCCAACAGAACAACAGACCCCAGGCAAACAGAACAAGAGACCCCCCCACACACAGAACAACAGACCCCCATGCACACAGAACAACAGACCCCCATGCACACAGAACAGACCACTCCAGTGACACAGAACAACCGGCCCCCTGGCACACAGAACAACCGGCCCCCTGGCACACAGAACAACAGACCACCCCAGGCACACAGAAAAACCGGCCCCCAAGCACACAGAACAACAGACCGCCCCAGGCACACAGAACAAGAGACCGCCAGGAACACAGAACAAGAGACCCCCAGGAACACAGAACAGACCCCCCACACACAGAACAACAGACCCCCCCCACACACAGAACAACACACCCCCATACACACAGAACAGCAGACCCCCAGGCTGACAGAACAACAGACCCCCATGCACCCAGAACAACAGACCCCCATGCACACAGAACAACAGACCCCCCAGGCACACAGACCAACAGAACAGACCCCCAGGCACCAAGTTCCCTATTCCTATTGAGCAGCAGTTCATGTTAGTAAACGGAACGCGTGTCACGTCGAATCGGCCAGCTGGAGAAAAACAGATCGGGTGTTCCCTCAGTCCTGGTGACAAGGCCACACATTAGTGTGTCTGTGTTATTCATCAGGACAGCGACATGTGGCACACATGACATATCACACCCAGTCTCTACATACTGCTAGCACTGGGACGTGTCTATGGAATAAGGTTGTACAATAAAGCTTTTGTTCTAAAAAAAAAAAAAAAAAAACGGACAAGACAGATTACTTTTGCAGTTTTGTACAAAGCAAACTCTTCCCGAAGGTATTACAATGTAAGGTATTATTGTGAGTTTTACATTACAGACAAACAAATTCATTTTTGATAGGCGCGGAGAGATTTATGAAGTGGTGGTGCCCAAAAACAACTGCCGGTGGGACCCACCTGCAGCCACCGGTACAAATTAAGCACTGCACATAACCCTAGAAAAGTAAGTAGAGCACTCCTTGTGGGATGCGAGGTCTCAGGATCCGTACCCAGAGTAAACACTTTGTATTTTTTATTTGTAGGGAACAAACAATGGCAGACAGTGCAGGTGTAAAAGCATATAAACTACCAATGTGCAAAAATTTCACACATAATAACTCAGATCAACCGGCTAAAGAAATTAGCAAAACATGCAAGTGGAGTACAAGTTACACATAATAGTACAGTTTATGGTTAGTTAATCAAAGTAGTCATACATTTACATAAAATAAAATGTATAAACTCTCTGGAAATAAAGTTCAAAGATGCTTGATTAAAATCTACAGCCCACAGATTGCAGACCTTATCAAAATCCAAAAATAAAATTAACAATTGGTATAAATTAAAAAAGGTAACTGCAGTACACCCCGATGAACCACGATATACTGATGAGGATGATTAGAACAGAATTGAAACATTGAATTCAATTAAAAGGAAGACAATTTGTGAAATCATTTTAGAACAACCTCTTAACTTAAAATTCCACCTGGCCATAGTCATTTCTGAATCAGTCCAAAACCACACAGATCTGTTGTACTTGTTACAATGTGCCAGGTTCATCAGGTTCAACCCTTGCACAGGATCTTCCCTCATTAGACTACAAATGACACGAATCACAGCAGTTTGCAATATCTCAAGCCTTGGCAGCAGCACGCTGATGACAGTGCTAACATCTAGCAGTAAACACTGCTTGTACTAGCACTGTTTGTCACCCTGGGACGACGACTATCCAGTTAGCGGCATCAGATGTAGATGAAATGTGCAGCTTTAAACCCTACTTGAATCTGTGTTTCAAAGGGTGAGTGATCATCAAACTGAGAGCATGTCTCTTGGAGAACAGTAATGATAGGAGTGAGAGAGCGGCCCTGGAAGGCGGGTGAAATAAAAGGAAGATATTCCTGCTACACTCCAACACCAGAATCCCAAAGTCATCACACTTTAGATATAACCACTGATCTTCCACCCAAGCATTGGTTGCTGTTTGCCAGTCTAATACCTGGGCGTCATCTTGAGAGTGTGCATGAAATACCACTAAGCATGCCCGTGAGCAGTCAAGACTAATTAAACCTGAAGAAGAAATGGGAAAGTTTAGAACCTTTACGGACTCAACAACTGAGCGCGACCACTGGAGCTGTAAATTGCCCACATGCACCTTAGCCTGGTAAGAAAGACAAAATCTTGTGCATACCGACTACTAATTCCGAAACCCCAGTTGGGTCTGATGGCTTGGTAAAACTACAGCAACATGTGCTTGATCTCAAAGTCACTGGTTCAAATTCTTGCAATCCCACTCTGCCTTTTATCCTTGCGAGGTCAAGAAAATGAATACCAAGAATTGGGTGACAATAAACATCTGCTATGCAGAAACAAGATTCTCTTCTGGGTGAACATGCACTACAAATATTCATCTGTGTAAGGCTGTTGATATCACTGTGTAATATTCTCTTCCATTGCTTCGGTCTCCAGTAGCAGTATTAACATTGGCCTGATGTTTGCTGGGTTCGAATGGACTTTTTTAGTAAAATGAGAGAGTAACACCTTGTTCTATCTCCCTTGGATGAGTGCATCTCTTTACAGAGGCATTAATCAAATAAGATAAAACCTCAACAAAAAGACCTTTTTTTTTTAATCAATGTATGTGGTTAGATAGATGTTCTTGAGCCCGAGAAATGTATGGAAAGCTGCAAGAATTCATTACAGCGCAGGCGTGGCACAGAAGAGAAGGGTTTAGGATGTGCATAATTATCTGTGGCTATATTTCAACAGTTGTAAATAATGTGGCCCGACTTAGAGCACTACAGTGAGTTAGAGACAATAGAAGAAATATTAGTGTTAGGAAAAGACGGCTCTCAATACACTCGGCAGTCTAAGTGCCCAGGTGTCTTTACCATTGATTCAAGCGATCACAAGAAAAACGGCACCATCTGTCGTAAGGACTATAGGAGTGCGGTAAATATTTCACTATTCAATTTATTGAGGAAAAGTGTACTACGTTTCTCAACGCCCAGCTAGGTAAAATACGGTATTATGATGCATTTAGCACAACCCATTGAATTCAGCTCGTCCATGATCTTATGTGGTAGCAACTAGGAGGCATGCCATGTTTGTCACCTCCAACTGTGTTTCGGAAGGGTATTGTGATAACAAAAACTATCCATCCATTCAGTTTAATAGTCCTGGTTATAAAAAGCCAATAATATTTTAGTACACAAGTTGTCCCAAGTAAACATGTTGCATTCTTTTACATGCAATTAAGGCATTGGATAATTATGTGAAATACTGAGAGTAATTTTTTTTGGGAAAAATAAATGCTTTTGCTGACAGACGTCCAAATTGAATAATTGTTTTCCTGATGGTTGATGGCAGAATTCATATGTCTAAATGCAATGCAATGTAAAGTGACCTTTTGTTTTTTTTCTAACTCGCTGTGGTTCTGAAGACGTCCTGCAGACTTTCCCGCGCCTGTGCTTCTGTCAGTTGTCTCCAGTCCTCTGGAAGATCAGCTGGCTGGGCTGAGTATTCCTTTGCATAAGCTTCATTAAAGCGACTAAAATTAAACTTCCAGTAATCTGAGGCAGCGATGCTGGGTTCCGGCTGAATGGACCAATCAGGATACAATGATCGATAATCCTTGTAGGGATGCCATTTGCCTTCAGTGTCAGAATTTCTAAAATTTGATTCTGATGCTACATCAGAAGAGCATAAACAATAAACAAGTTTCTTGGTGTCTGTATCCTTGTATCTACCTAATTCCTGCGATCGATGGACGGTTGCAAAGTGTTCGGTGTGCGCCTGACCTCCAGCCTCACAGGGGGCTTTGCAGAACGGACACTGCTCCCCGCATCCAAACACTTTATTGAAGAGCTCGTCCTGTGGCCTAATGGTCAGTTTAGAGAATTTCGCCTCTATGTCACAGGCTTTAAAGGCTGACAGAATATCACGTTCTATATCAGATAGAAAGAACAGAACCGCCACACAAAACTCGTGAATCACCACTTTAAAATGTCACCCACCGCCCCTGCTACAAACTGCTCGGTTTTATATCCCTTGGGCTACATCTGTAGCCCAAACATAGCCCAAACACCGGAGCAGTCGCCCGACTGCTCCACTTCCCCAAATAACCCATGGATAGACTTCCCTATGGTCAGCTCCCCACTAAATCTCCAATGTGAAAATGAAAACAAATTATTCTATTCAGGATGTAAAAAAGATGTTATCAACACATTCAGAATTATTGCCCTTGTATTATTCACAGATCACAGTCCTATGATACATAGCGCTGACACCTATGAACTGTGTTGCATTTGTTTTTCCTTGGCAGAAACTGGGCCTCAAATGTGGAGGACAAATGCACTGAATGGCAGCACTATATAGGTTTTGCCAAGGCTACATCATAGCGAACATGATGGTGAGAGCAACCACAGTCGGCGCCAGCGCTTGTGACTTCCTGGGGCTGCATCACAAAAACGTCACACTTTCCTTGTTTGTGGCACGCCGCACCTTTTAAAAGTTGCTGCTTGCGCAAAAAATCAAAGTGCCCCATATTAAAATAAATGCTCACTTCCAGTGCAGCTGCAAACTCGCACTGCCCTTGGGGCCACACATTCAAGTGAAATACGGAGCAGCTATTTAAAAGCTGCTCCATGTTTCACTGTGCAGGCGGTAGTGATGTAAAATGTGGGTCCAAATCCAGCCTTTGACAAAAACCACGTAATTGTTAATGTACTCAACATAGTTTGTAAAAATGTTTTCCTCCAGAAGCGTGTCCAGTACAGTGAACTGGAAAAACATGCGGCTGCTGTATTCCTTGGACCGCCCACTGCTGAGGATGTCGTCCACAATGTCTATAATCCTAATACCCAGCAATCAACATATGTTTCAGTATCAATATGATGTGAAGGCCGCTACTTAGACTTTTACCACCCTTTGGCTTAACTTTTGAAATATCTTCTAGTCATTAATAATTACGTTGAAACTGAAACCTCTCAGTGTCTGAGACTGAGGCTGTACTTACCCGAGCACAGTATTCGGGGAGATTTTTGAAATCCGCATGCAGAATGCTCCCAAGAAAGGGCAGGGACTCATGACCACTAAGAGGCGAGGCGAGTCGACTGAACCGGATCCTCCAACGTCAGCAGCTGCGAAATGGCAAATCACTGCATGACTACATTCCAGTCAGACACAGTGATTGGCCATTATGCAGTGCTGCTGAGCAGCAGTGCACCACCACGCGCGGCATCCAATAATGGATTGCTGCGCGGTGACCGGCCAAGCCAGGATTGGGTAGGGGGGCCCACTGTCTGCTCGCCCTCTGCCCTTCCTAACGCTGGGGGCTGGCCTGCCCAGCTAAACCTGCACCACCCCTGGTCATTCACTAGGAGGGGGAACTTACTGCGCATGCTTGGGCAAGTTTAAGCCCCAAGCTTCACATGCGCTAGGAAGGTGTACCTGACTGTCTCTGCTGCTACAGCGCTGGTGACGTCACACTTTCACTCAAGCTGTGCAGGACAGCCCCCCTGCACGCAGCGGGTGCTGCCCGGATTCCAGGCTCGGCGGCGCAAAAACAAATTACTCCGACCTGGTGGCGATTTATTTCAAAACAAGTTAAGTAGACAAGTAGTTCAGCAATTCCAGCCGCGGGTCCATGTGGGCTAGTGGGGCTACGCCCCTATGCCCCAATGGACGCACCGCTGCTGCTTGGTAGTGCAATATACCAGAAGGGGAAGTATGACCAGTCTGCTATAATTTCAACAAAAGTTACAAAAGTGATTTCGGTGGATTAACCAACTAAAATGTTTTTTTAGCAGTCAGTTCTATTCAAACCACAATTTTTGTAAAGATGGTATACAAAAATTCAAGTGCGATACAAATTAGCACAAGAAAAACAGAAGCAGACTGAAGAAGAAAGGCCTACGTGTTTCGAATCCCTATAAATCAAAAGGGGATTCTCCTCAGGACCAGAGAGTGTTCTGGAAAACAAAAAAGAAACAAAATCTATGTGTAAGTTATTTAACAAGAATACAAGAACACTAGCGAGCACTACTACACCACAGCTTCACATCGCTTACCCTCATCAATAGGTGCAAGACTGAAGACTCCTGTAGGGGTAGGAGAGAAAAGAGTCAGAAAGGAAACATACCCAGTGTCAGTGGAGGGGGTAAGTTATAAAATAACCTGTCTAAAAGTGATCTTCTTAAGGGACTAATGAACGTTATTTTACCTGAAAACAAATGCAGTGTCAGCAGCTGCTGGAAAGGTGATGTCTGGTCGTAAATGCGGAATCTGGGGGCAAAACGAAATTGGTTTATATGACCAACTCCTAACATTGGTGGCAAAACTGGAAAAAGTGAGCGCGGCACTTCAGAATAAACGCGCTCTTACCAGCTATTCCTGTTATACTGGAATGGGCCGCAGAAGAAGACTGAAGGTACGCTGTATCCAATTCGGGCGCACACAGCTCAAACAATGTCATATGCCCACTCTGTAATCACAAACAAGAGTGGTGCCAACCCACGGCAGCGGTCGTAACCAGTGGAACAGAGACCGCAAATAGGCAAAGACGACGGAGCTTTCCGGGGCTGATCAAATCTGCGTGTGCGTAGAAATTGTACATCTAATGAAGACTACAAGTTCCATGCCAATAATTTGGTGTCCAAGTTGTGTGATCGTGGATATCCAGAAAATTGGTGCGAAAGTGTATGAAACGGGCGAGATGGACCTCAAGAGAAACCTTACTTGAGCGACGAAATAAACCCCAGTTAAAGCGCCAAGTATGTGTAACAACATACTGTCCAAATGCCAATAAACTAAAAAAGATCATTGGACAAAACTGGCACTTGGTAAAAAATTTGGATGAAAGCCTGAAGCAGCCACCCCTTTTTGCATTTAAAAAGGAAAATAGCATCGCCAATTATGTAGTGAGAGCTGCAACCACGAAAGAAAAACAACCTTCGTTACGACAAATTATGGGTTTAACTCCGATCGTAGGGCACCACAAATGTGGCACATGCCTATGTTGCGACACTACCACAGAAGGGGCTTTATTTCAACACAATGGCATATCGTGGAAACACGAAACGTTCAGCACCTGTAAGTCTAAGTTCGTCGTTTATGGGACCACATGCCCTTGTGGACTCCTATATATTGGGAAGACCAATCAAGAGGCTCGCTAGAGAATTTCCCAACATAAATCAAGGATCAAAAATAAAGTGGAAACTGCGCCATTGGCCAATCACTGGAATAGACTGAACCATCAAATCAGTAATTTGAAATGGACCATTATTTCCAAGGTCGAAAAAGATCCACGTGGTGGGGATTGGGACTCCAAACTATCCAAAAGGGAGGCTCTCCTCATTGTCAAATTTGATACGGCCACAACAGGTCTCAATGAACTGTCTGAAATCTATAAATTATAAGCCATTCTGTTTTCCAACCTTTTTTACATGCGGATCCATCCACCCCCCATTTTTTCATTCCTTTGTATGTATAATCATTAACCTAGAGACATTTTCAAAGGTGTTTTGTTGCGGACAAGCCATAAAGATAAGGGCCCCATGGAGCTGTTTAACCTGGTGCCTTGATCACAAGCCATTACATGCCCTAGCGAGTATCGAATTGACCCTGCTCATTCTGCTGTCAGAAAGAACCAGCCGTCGTTTTTGGCGCCTCCCTCACGGGGCGGTTCTCGTCCCAGCACTGCGCGTTAAATGTGGTAGATCCCGCATGTGACGGACATACACTGACTGCGCATGCGCAAGGAAGTAGTGCTTTCAGAACACCGTTCGTCTGCACCGTGAGATTTGATCAGCCCCCGTAAGCTCCGTCGTTTTTGCCTATTGGCGGTCTCTGTTCGACTGGTTACGACCGCTGCCGTGGGTTGACACCACTCTTATTTGTGATTACAGAGTGGGCATATGACATCGTTTGAGCTGTGTGCGCCCAAATTGCATACAGCGTACCTTCAGTCTTCTTCTGCGGCCCATTCCCGTATAACAGGAATAGCTGGTAAGGGCGCGTTTAATCTGAAGTGCCGCGCTCACTTTTTCCAGTTTTGCCACCAATGTTAGGAGTTGGTCATATAAACCAATTTCTTTTTGCCCCCAGATTCTGCATTTACGACCAGACATCACCTTTCCAGCAGCTGCTGACACTGCATTTGTTTTCAGGTAAAATAACGTTCATTAGTCCCTTGAGAAGATCACTTTTAGACAGGTTATTTTATAACTTACCCCCTCCACTGACACTGGGTATGTTTCTTTTCTGTCTCTTTTCTCTCCTACCCCTACAGGAGTCTTCAGTCTTGCACCTATTGATGAGGGTAAGCGATGTGAAGCTGTGATGTAGTAGTGCTCGCTAGTGTTCTTGTATTCTTGTTAAATAACTTACACATAGATTTTGTTTCTTTTTTTGTTTTCCAGAACACTCTCTGGCCCTGAGGAGAATCCCCTTTTGATTTATAGGGATTCGAAACGCGTACGCCTTTCTTCTTCAGTCTGCTTCTGTTTTTCTTTTGCTAATTTGTATCGCACTTGAATTTTTGTATACCATCTTTACAAAAATTGTGGTTTGAAAAGAACTGACTGCTAAAAAACCATTTTAGTTGGTTACTCCACCGAAATCACTTTTGTAACTTTTGTTGAAATTATAGCAGACTGGTCAGACTTCCCCTACTGGTATATTGCACTACCAAGATTATGGGAAGCACTTTTGTATTTTCTGTTTGAATGTTTGAATGTGAATGTGAGTGGGATGACTGTGATATGTGTGACTATTGAAGTGGTGATTGTGATTTTATCTTATTGTGTCCTTTTTTTCATCTTTGCGCTTGCAACTTTTCAATTTACAATGTACTAAGTACCACGTTTGGTATTTTCAAATATAATTGATTAAAATAAACAGCTATTAAATAGCAATCCCCAGTTTTGAATTCTATTTCTTCTTTGGATGCCATTAGGTGTGCAGAAGTAATTGAGGCAGAGCTGACCATTTTCCCGGGCTTCAAGACTGAAAGCTTGAGCAAAGGTTTAGGTTTAGGTTTTTCTAAAGCGCATGGCTTCCCGAAGGCCTCCTAGCGCTAGGTAACTTCTGCTCACAAGTAGGATAGGGCAGCGGGGAACTACTGAGGTTAAAAACCAAGGGGGAGATTTTTTAAAGTCACGAATCGCAGAGCAGCCCCCGCGAGGCTGCGCTGCATTTGCGAGACCGTGAGGGAGCATGAGAGCGCCATATCTTCAGAGATATAGCTCTATCGTCCCCTTTCCCTTGCACCGGCGCTGATTTAAGCTGCCGTGCCCCATGCACACATCTTAGTGCTGCAGCGCTAGGGTGTGTGGATGAGTGTAGCATAGATTTTGTATAGGAAGGGTAACCTTCCTGTACAAAATACTATGCTAGGCACGATGCAAAGCTTTTCCCACTTTGCATATGTGCTGGACAGTACAGCACGCATTGAAAGTTGGAAAAGCACAGAGAAATGTAAGCATTTCTCTTGTTAGCGCCTCCTTTGAAGGGGCGTTCATTTAGGCGCAAAACCGTGTTTACAAATCTTTGTAAATATGGTTTTACGTCAAAAGGCATGGGTAGTTACATGGGAACGCCCATGTACCACCCATGTATCGCCCCCTCAGTGCAAAGTAACGGAAAGCAGTGCTTCGCATTGCTTTGGCTTACTTACAGGTTACATTCCAGCGCAAAACAAGTTTCGAGCTGGAAAGAAAATAGGAAAAAAAATTACGCTAGTTTGCGTCACTTTTGTGGAGCTGAGCCAGCGCAAAAGGTATGAAAATCTCCCCCAAGTTTTGAGCCTTTTCCTAAAACTGGACTCCTCTTCCACAAGCCTCAGTTACAGGAGCATAGAAATGGAAAGAGGGAGTGACTGCTTCTTTGCGCTGCTAGCAACCCAATGCCCATGTTTCTAAGAGGCTTGTAGCGTTGGAATAAGGGCGTGCCCTCGGTGTCAGTGATTTTGATCCTCAGAGAAGGGCTGGAAAGTGTAACTTTGAGAGAGGTTGAAATTTGAGGGGTATAGGTGAGAAAGGTCAAATGAAATAACAATTAAGATGCCACTGAGAGAAAGAACAAGAGAAAGAAAAAAATGTGAGTAGACAGAGAAAAGACGCCAAGACAGGCATACATAAAATTGGCTCGGTCCATAGGTCATAATTATGGTAATTTAGTGTCAGGCCTGAATGCTACTGCTGCTGTTAAATCGATGCATACAAAGGAAAAGAAAATCTGCTTTTTGGTGTGCTGTGCAGTGTGTATCAGATCATGAGCACAAAGCAGAGTAGCCGCAGGCTCAGGTGTAGGGCCACTCCACCAGGGCACTGGCACTCCAGGACAGTAGCAGGTGTGTTTCAGTGAATCTTGTGTTTCTCAGGGAAAGTCTTGAAACTGAGACAGTCGAATTAGGGGGTAGTAAAGGCAGATAGGTGGCTGCAAAGGATGCAGCGGAGAAAAAAACAATTTAAAGAGAACAACAAAACTAGACTGAGAAGACGGACATAAACAGAGCAGGCTTGGGCACACGCCTCAGAAATTGTGTTACCTCATAAAAACGGGGCAGACCTGATTGGTGATTCATGCAAGCAAATCAACATCTGCTTTTCAGTCCACTGTGCATATGTGCACCAAGAAGAGCTGCAAAAGGGAAAGCTGTAGCGTTGGTCTGGCTGGGAACCACAGGGCAATGTAGAGTGTGCACCTGAAACAGCAGCAGAGTAATGGACAAGCCAAGCAAAAAGGCTCAGGCTCACACTTGCAGTACCATTGTGCCTGACGACACAGCACGCCTCGTCCCTGTGCCCAGGGCTGTACTGGTCATAGCGGGCACTGGGCAATCCCCCGGTGCGCCGCACGGGTGGGGGCTGGTTGGGGGGCCGTTTTGTTACAGGGCCGTTTTTGCAGCATAGCTGCAAAATTGGCCCTGTACCAAAATCGGCAGAAAACCGGCCCCGGCAAAGAGCTCGGTGGCAACTCCAACCCCCGAGTGGGGGGCGGCCGAGCACTTTGCCAGGGCCGGTTGTGGTTCCCAGTCCGGCCCTGCCTGTGCCCACAGGAGACAGCCGGGCGCCCAGGCAGAGAACATTGATTCTGTCTCAGAAACTGGGTCGAGTATTTGTGGACATAAAGCAGCAGCACTGACCTTTATGTGGCATGCAAGCAGGCCCCAAAGCCCAGGGGGCCTACAGCAGTGCACCATATATGGTGCACTTGCTGGCCCATATATGGTATGCCCATATGTTCCTCGCGGGGCATCCTGTAGCAGCAGGAAAGGGAAGGACTTCCCTCCTTCTGCAGTGCGAATCCAACCAAATACCAGAGTTGCAGAGCAACTCCTAGATTGGTTGGAGCAGGCTAACCCGGCATTTATTTTGAGGCTGGGGGTCAGTGCCTGCAATCCCTCTGCTGTTTTACAGCAGAGGGTTTGCAGGCTTTGAAGTGCGCATGACAGATTGGCCAGCTGTAGTCAACCAGCCAATCTATCATGAGCACTTGTGGGCAGGAATAATAGTGAAATTGTGGGACTCACACAGCCCTTCCCCCCTGCCCTCGCACTTACAGCACGAAGCTGGGTCAAATTATAATACAACTGTATTTATTGCCATTTTATTAATGTGTGTTTGCCTGCTGCACTGGCAGCAGGCGGTGCGACGCTCCTAACCCCTCAAGAAGGAACCGGCCCTGAGAGGACGTACTCTTTACTGTGACTACAGTTTGGTGCTACCTTTAGAGAGTCATAAACAGTGATTAATTTGTAAAAAAAAAAAAAACAATTGGAGGGTCCTAATGTTTTTCTTACAAAGCCACTAATTTCCACAACGAGCACCAGGCACTGTTTGCATCAACTCCACCCAAATACAGGTTTAATATCTAACTTGTACTGCAGAGTTTGAGCAATGCTAATAAGACCGAATTACGGTGCCCCTGCGAACACTCAGAAAAATGATATCCATCTGTGAATTGTACAGGACAATACTAGCACTGCCCACACCACCCTCTGCCATTCATTTGGCACCAGCACCACATAGTTTATTTAAGTGTACTGTAGTTCTGTTCATAAATTGCTTCAAACCACAGACAATGCGTTGAAGTGTAGGGTAGGGTAATACTCTGTTGGAGTGCTTCGTAAATGCCAAGTTTCCCAGGTTTATGCGTGACCAGTTAGGCTAGTGCCATTTTATTTCCTAGAATTCTGGGACTTGTAGTCCTGGTTTTATACTGTGTTCAACATGACCACAAGTTCCAGAATTATAAAACAAAAGTCAGACTGCCATAACTAGAAATGTAGACGTGGACGTGGACATGCAAAAAAATAGCAGCTAAGCTCCTTGGATTGGATTATGGGATGCAATTAATCAATCAGGAGTTTATATAGCACAGTTACTCACCTATGAGGGTCTCAAGGCACTGAGAATAAAAGTTGAAGCACGTCAAATCCATGATCTGCCCAAGATCACCATTTGAGAAGCCCTACTTTACTTGTGGCGTAAACAAGCAAGGCTTGGGTCCTAAACCACCTGGACTGGACCACCGTATAATTAAAAACAAAAGGAGTGTCTAGGAGGACTATTCCATGTGCAATTAAAGGGAACCTTAGACCAAGAATTCTAAAGTTCACTAGCTAAATTAAGCTTCCTTTTAATTATTTGAATACACAAAATAAGTAAACTTATTTATACATGTCCTGAAGTGGAAAACACAAATTTGAAAAAACGGTGTTATAAAAAACACATTTTGCGCAATGTCATACACAACTCATTTTGAAATAAAGCATGACAAATTTGTGAAAAAACATACTACAAAACATTTATGTGAGAAACACATATACAAACATGAAACAACTCAACCAGTCCTAGATTTTACATTAAACACTAGGCGGACACTATCTCGTCACAAGGCTCTGCCTGCTGTCCTGCTTGCGATTTGAGACAGGGGCTACACATTGAAAAGGTGTTGCCTAAGAGGAGGAAACAAAATTTGACCAATTCCTCATGACACACCCCATTAGGAGTACCCCGTACTCGAAAGTCAACGCGTTTCGAACCCTGGTTGTTTAGGGGTTCTCCTCAGGACTCGGACATGATTGTAGACTCTACAAAGAACAAATGAAAAGGATATATTTTAATGTCCGACCCAACCTTGTTTAAAACGACAACGGGCCACTTCATGTATTTATGTACCTTACAAGGGAGTAGAAAACGTCCGCTGGTTATGAAGAATAATGATTCCCAATTATCCCTGTATGACGGGTGGCAGAAAATCAAAAAACAACTCATCAGACTCTAGCTTATGTCAAGGCTACTAAAAAATACTAACTAAAAAGGAAATGGTATTCCTCCAAGCCAGATTCTTATGCAAGCGGGATCTATTTGGATTACTGCAGATCCTTTGTTGCTGCCGATTCTAGAAGCACAGTAAAAAAGAATTGAGATGAGCAGACTCTTGCATGTACATTGGTTAATTCCAAGTACAATCCCACAGTGCACCCGAGGCAAGATATGAAATTCAGGATGTATAAACAACTCTTTACCTTAAGGCAGTATCAAAAAGCCACTGAAATCCGTTGATGCGGCTTCGTCGACCTCAACGAGGCAGGTTAAATTATTCCGCCCTGCAGACAATAAGGGAAAGCTGTTATGTAACTCATATCGCCCAGCCTGAACTTTGGAAGGCAAAGGCTGCAATACAATGAGACAAATTATGCAGTTCCAAGCGTATAGAAGGAACTTTACTTGTGAGCAGCCAATTGACAAGGAATATCTGTCAAATGAGGAAAATCTCATTTTGAGTATTACTTGCTGATACAGCAATGCTCTTACCAATCACATTTAAGTGAAGAACCTCATTTAATATCAGGAGTGAAGATATTAATTAAGTCCCCATTTCTTTGGGAACAGAAAACTGTCAAAAAAGGAAGTCACGAAAAAGCGACAGGTACCTTTGCAGAAGGGCTGGTGTGCAATGTGGGGCCTTAAACCTTGATGACTTTAGTTTACACATTTGAAACTATTTACCATTTCCTACAACAGTAGATATTTCCTTACCATTCACTTAAGCAGCTTCAACAGGTGGGCGACGTCTGTGACTTCCTTTACACATAAGTAAGGAAGCAGGCAGCAGGAATTTTATATGCAAGCTTCTTTTATTGATAAGCTCCAGGCAAACAGGAAGTAGGTTGTCTCAGCTCCTTTGCCATAGCAACTGTCCCCGCACCGAATGCCGACCAGTGGAACCAAGTAATGTCCACTTTTCAAGTCCATAACAAGTTATACAAACTATAACAGTGGGTTTAAGTAAATGCTGTACTGCACCAAATGCACTGTAGCAAACCAAGAAATATTTGCTCTATCCAACACGGTGCGTTCTTAAGTTAATAAGTTCTTCTACATCAAAAGGACGAAAACTTTAGCAAGCAGGTCATGAACCCGAACCTACAGCCGAAGAATACGTGGACCGAGGTGCCTCATGTGACTAGCAAATCACATTGCAAATCAAACTCTCATCTAAAGGGCAACCAATTGGTGAGTGCACACAGGCTGGATCTCTGAGTGCAGCTTTGATTCTGGAGTACTACAGATGAGCCTGGCAGCAATGGAGGAGGGGGCCAGCTGTACTGTCCACAGCTTCATTACCGAAAGAGCAAATTCCAGAGGCCCCATGTGCAGTTTATCACACTATGTCAGGGCTGGTAGAAAAGTGCAGCTGCACCACAAAAAACTCACATATAATTAGTAATTAGGGAGTGAAGGTTTATGAGAAAGTACAAAAGGCCGGTGTCTTGGGCGCAGCTTTGTTAAAATGCCAGAAGATCAACTGTACAGAGTACTAATTTAACTATACCCTAATGTGCACAACAGTCAGCAGTCCTAGATGCAGCTTTATCATTCGCTGGTAAGGGTGATCATAACAAGAGTAATTCTATCACAGAGGCAAGCTGTACAGAGAAGTCTTAAGGCATGGGCAAAGAAGGCAATTGTTTTCCCCACCCCGGTAATGTCCTCTTTCTCTCACTCTATCTCACCTTTATCAATTTTACTATCAGAAACTCTCTGACACTCTGCCCCTCTAAGCTCCTTAGATATGGTTGTGTGTGTATTTATGTTTTATATTAATTCAGACCTAAATTAGGAGAAAATAGGCAATACAATTTGAAGTTGTTCCCAACAGGGGCCCCCAAAATCTATCTTGCCCAGTGCATCAAAAAATCTTAAGATGACACTGAGGCTGTACATAGAGAAGCGTTACCTTTGGCCTTCCCTGCCATTAAGTGCATGGAAAGAGTAAACCATATAACGCATTGCAGCATCACTTATTTAGAAGTCACCCCGTTCGCCAGTGTCAGTTCAGGGGAAACAGCCATTACAAAGCGGCTGTTATCATGCATTGCCTTTACCATGCGGTGGTTACAATGCGTGGCCCATTACCACGCATATGCCTTTACATCAAATTATGTTGTAAAGGTATGAATGGTAAGGGCATATGCATGGTACTGGTGGTAAGGGCATATTTGCGATAACAGTGTTAAGGGAAATGGTGCGGTGCAGGCTGTCAGTGTTGTTAGAGGAGCGAAGATACCCTTTTGCTTCCTCTTTAGGGCAAATACAATCTCAGCCTTCAGGAGCTGCCAGCCTCATCATGAAGAGTATATCCATGTCAATATACTGGATCCACTCTACAAATGGACTTTCTACTTTTATTTCCTACTCATCACTGAATGCCTCCATTTATAGGAGCTGAATGATCAAAAAAATAGATGAACTGGATGATGAAAAATTACAACTTTGAGGACAAAGAAGAACTGAATTGTAGTCTTTAATGACCTCTGGGGACCACCCTTTTGGTACCAGCTGCATGTCACAACATAATCACATCCAATTTGTAGAGCTAGCAAATCTCAAATATTTCAATGGAGAAGCTATCATAGAACATTTGAATGAAACACAGATTCCCAGTAAAGCCCTTGTGGAGCTATCTTAATAGGAATGGAATGTAGAACGTGTTGCTAGGGTGGAATGTTGCTCTTTGAAGAAAAGAGTGGTTGGGGCTGAGAAGCTGGAAGGTAAAGCTGTAGGTATCTGTACTTATATCTTGCTCAATAAAGGTATTAATCTTCATATCCTGTTTTAGAGACGATCTTTACACTGGCGATAAGTTAAACCCAGTTTGCGCAGGGGGCAGACAACCAGTACCTCCACACCTGGAGAAATGACAGAGTTTGAACTACTACTAAAGAAACAATACGGTTGCAGCATTGTGAGTAGTGGATTTAGCTGCTGTACTTAAGCTGTTTACGATTTTAAGTAGCATCAGTGACCCTGTGCCTGTGTGTAACAGCAGAGTTAAGCTGTCTACTACTGGTACTACTTTATACATTCTTGCAAGAATTTTTGCTGCATGTTGTCTTGGCCCTACTCGCATTGTCAACAGCAAGATTGCAGTGTGATTACAAGTGACCTTGTGCGTGCGGGTGAAAACAGAGTTAAGCTGTCTACTGCTACCACTTTACACATTCTTGTTTTTGCTGCATGTGTTTTACTGTTCTTGAATTACCAGCAACATCTGTCTCCAAAACGATTAATTTGCAGCGTATGTTATTGTGAGGTCGTGCTCAAAATCCAGCAGGAGAAAAGCTACCACACCTGGATTTAAGGATTTAAATTTAAAACGATCAACGGTTCAATGCTCAACTTTGAATCTTAACTCGCTCTGTGCCGCAACTGCATTGACGCGAGCTCTCCGTGCCCTCGTGACAGTTCCTTCATTGCACTCTATTTCCCTTACAAATTACGCACATTCCACGTACAACAGCGGCCATTTTAGGAAGTTGGGAGAGCCTCCTTTTTATCAATTGAATCTGCAGCGTTTATTCACATCGGAATATGCGGAATAAGAAATTGAATGAATATTTCCTGAAATGAATTAGATTTTCAGCATTTGGACACTAAACCTCTCAGATCTCTTTTCAACCTGCATACCATTGAGTTTACATGACGTTCTGGTTTGTTATTTTAACGTTATTATTTTAATTAATTTTATTAGTTTGTTATTTAATTTAACCAATAATTAATTTTACAGGGTGGACTTTACTTCTTGCATTCTATATTGCCAATATACATTGACATTGACATAGTGCATATTGTTTGTTATCATTATGTCTGGCCAAGGTTTAGATGCCCCACCCACTTTTCTTCCTACTCCTGGGCAGCCTTCCGTCCCTTGGAAAAAATGGAAAAAGATGTTCCTTACCTATGTGCTAGCAACTGGCGCAGACAAATATGGTCCTGTGCGCAGGCATCTATTTTACTTCATCACTTAGGAGTTGAAGGACGACGCTTGTATGAAGATCTTCCTGAGATTTCTTTATGGATGGGTGATGGTCAACCAAATAACTTTTACGAGATGACAATGCAAATGTTAGATATGCAATTTACTACTAAAGTTAATGTTGTTTTAGAGAGAAATACATGTTTTTTTGTCGTGTACAAAAAATAGATGAGGATATTGGAACATAGGTTGCCGCTTTAAGGGGACTTTCTTTAACCTGCCATTTTGAGAGGTTGGGGGAATTCCCTTATACGAGATTAGATAGTTAGATGTACTAACAACAAGAGAGTGAGGTAAAAGTTACTTATAAAGTATCCTATGTTGGAGGAGGTGATTCAGATAGCTAAAGGGTTAGAGCACACAGACTTATGAATCAAGGAAATGGATAAATGTAGCAATTCCATACTTTCAAAAGAACAAATTTCTAAAGCATCCAACGTCCATGCATTTGTTGATGAAACCAAAATAGCAAAACATATCGCGAAATTGCTGAACAAGCCTCCTAACAAACCCAATGACACTTGACGAGCTACCCCTGCCACTCCATACTTAATACAAGAGTGATTAAGTGTTATCGATGTGGTGCCCCTGGTTACATTACTTCCAGTACCAAATGCATGGCCAGGAATGCAATATGTTGAGCATGTGGTAGGAGGGGCATCTTGCCAAGGTTCGCAGAACCAAAACTCAATTTGGCCTAGTACAAGAAGTGGATGACACATGTGAGAGTGTCCACAAATTCATGCTGTGTGTAGAAGGTTAGGGTATACCTGACAAATCGTCCAGCAATCATAGTGTGTTGGGTTGTGGTATTGTCAAAGAAAGCACAGACAAACTAGAGACACCTCACTGTATCATAAATTTGGATAAGTGTGATGTCATGATATTGGTTGATTTGGGAAGTTTGTACACACTATATATTTTTTTGTCCTCATTACTACCATGGTTCAATGCCAAACCAAAGTTCGCATACAAAAAGCTGTCTCAGTTTGTGAAAAACTGGCAGGGATAAGGAGCGACGGAGTGGGGGGCCAAGCATCCCTCAGCTATTGCAAGCTCAGTCAAGAAGGCATAAAACCAACCGGCTACCTAAGCAATGGCAACCCTGGTAGGAGTGACAGACACATCAGGCCAGGCTAAGACAGGGCAACGGCTGTATACATAGTGCAGGAGCAAAAAGGGCACCATAGTAGAGTAATCATCGGACCCGGGAAAAAAAAAAAAACCCGGACACTTTATTACACCCAATATAACAGATACCAAAAAGCCCTTTTGCTCTGGTTACCAGACCTGGCCAGGTCCATGCGAGCTGTCTGCAATACGGAAGCCTGCCATTCACTAAAAAAGGGGGGTGATGGTTCCTTCCACTTCCTGCAGATTTCCCTTCTTGCCAACAGCACCGCATAGAACACCAAATTTTTAGCTGCACTTTGATGTCCATCCAGAATCCCAAAAATCACAAGAGGCAGATCTATATTAACCTGGGCACCCAATGATGTTGTTAAAGTCTTACTAGTCGCTGCCCAAAATGTATCTAGCCTGGGGCATTCAAAAAACATATGGGTATCAGATGCTGCCAAAAGCCCACATCTTGCACATGCAACAGAGTTTCCCTCAGTGAATTTAGATAATTTAAGGGGAGAATAATATGCCCTGTGCAGAGTAAAAAGGTGATTTCTGCATAGCCATGAGGGCTTCACAATACTACACAAGAGCTCAAATGACGCACACCAAAGGTCATGCAAGTTATGGCTAGTGATTAAAGGGCTCCACAACGACTCCGGTAAGGTGAACTCTCCATCCGTTTCCTCAAGGATGAGTTTATACCACTGTGAAGTCTCCTTTTTAGCTGGTAAATTATTCACTAGATTGTTGATAAGTAGGCTGTGACCTCCAAGTGCCAACTTATTCATTCTGGATGGTTGAGTTTTGTAAGCTTGCGTCCAACTGGTCATTTGTAGATATTTAAACCTCGAAAGGTTAGGGCCGATCTTAGCCTGAAGATGTTCCCATGGAAGCAGCTCCCCTTCAAAAAAGAGATCTCCCCAAACTTCTAAACCTGCATCTCTTATAGGCACCGCTAAACTCAGTGACACTTGACGAGCTACCCCTGCCACTCCATACTTAATACAAGAGTGATTAAGTGTTATCGATGTGGTGCCCCTGGTTATATTACTTCCAGTACCAAATGCATGGCCAGGAATGCAATATGTTGAGCATGTGGTAGGAGGGGCATCTTGCCAAGGTTTGCAGAACCAAAACTCAATTTGGCCTAGTACAAGAAGTGGATGACACATGTGAGAGTGTCCACAAATTCATGCTGTGTGTAGAAGGTTATGGTATACCTGACAAATCGTCCAGCAATCATAGTGTGTTGGGTTGTGGTATTGTCAAAGAAAGCACAGACAAACTAGAGTCACCTCACTGTATCACAAATTTGGATAAGTGTGATGTCATGATATTGGTTGATTTGGGAAATTTGTACACACTATTTTTTTTTTGTCCTCATTACTACCATGGTTCAATGCCAAACCAAAGTTCGCATACAAAAAGCTGTCTCAGTTTGTGAAAAACTGGCAGGGATAAGGAGCGACGGAGTGGGGGGCCAAGCATCCCTCAGCTATTGCAAGCTCAGTCAAGAAGGCATAAAACCAACCGGCTACCTAAGCAATGGCAACCCTGGTAGGAGTGACAGACACCTCAGGCCGGGCTAAGACCGGGCAACGGCTATATACATAGTGCAGGAGCAAAAAGGGCACCATAGTAGAGTAATCATCGGACCCGGGAAAAAAAAAAAAAAAAACCCGGACACTTTATTACACCCATGATAACAGATACCAAAAAGCCCTTTTGCTCTAGTTACCAGACATGGCCAGGTCCATGCGAGCTGTCTGCAATACGGAAGCCTGCCATTCACTAAAAAAGGGGGGTGATGGTTCCTTCCACTTCCTGCAGATTTCCCTTCTTGCCAACAGCACCGCATAGAACACCAAATTTTTAGCTGCATTTTGATGTCCATCCAGAATCCCAAAAATCACAAGAGGCAGATCTATATTAACCTGGGCACCCAATGATGTTGTTAAAGTCTTACTAGTCGCTGCCCAAAATGTATCTAGCCTGGGGCATTCAAAAAACATATGGGTATCAGATGCTGCCAAAAGCCCACATCTTGCACATGCAACAGAGTTTCCCTCAGTGAATTTAGATAATTTAAGGGGAGAATAATATGCCCTGTGCAGAGTAAAAAGGTGATTTCTGCATAGCCATGAGGGCTTCACAATACTACACAAGAGCTCAAATGACGCACACCAAAGGTCTTGCAAGTTATGGCTAGTGATTAAAGGGCTCCACAACGACTCCGGTAAGGTGAACTCTCCATCCGTTTCCTCAAGGATGAGTTTATACCACTGTGAAGTCTCCTTTTTAGCTGGTAAATTATTCACTAGATTGTTGATAAGTAGGCTGTGACCTCCAAGTGCAAACATATTCATTCTGGATGGTTGAGTTTTGTAAGCTTGCGTCCAACTGGTCATTTGTAGATATTTAAACCTCGAAAGGTTAGGGCCGATCTTAGCCTGAAGATGTTCCCATGAAAGCAGCTCCCCTTCAAAAAAGAGATCTCCCCAAACTTCTAAACCTGCATCTCTTATAGGCACCGCTAAACTCAATGACACTTGACGAGCTACCCCTGCCACTCCATCCTTAATACAAGAGTGATTAAGTGTTATCGATGTGGTGCCCCTGGTTACATTACTTCCAGTACCAAATGCATGGCCAGGAATGCAATATGTAGAGCATGTGGTAGGAGGGGCATCTTGCCAAGGTTTGCAGAACCAAAACTCAATTTGGCCTAGTACAAGAAGTGGATGACACATGTGAGAGTGTCCACAAATTCATGCTGTGTGTAGAAGGTTATGGTATACCTGACAAATTGTCCAGCAATCATAGTGTGTTGGGTTGTGGTATTGTCAAAGAAAGCACAGACAAACTAGAGACACCTCACTGTATCACAAATTTGGATAAGTGTGATGTCATGATATTGGTTGATTTGGGAAGTTTGTACACACTATTATCTAAAGAAAATATATTCCAAGGTATGCGGAGGTAAGAGTTATATGGGGTCTTGGGACAAGTCTGATATCAAGGCTGTTGGATACGGTGGGAAAACTATTGACATTTTGGGGTTAAAGTGGATGGTAATCTGCTTTAATGGAAAAAGTGTACAGTTGAGTGTACTTAACAAGGCAGTGCTCAAATTTACGAGGTTGTCACCATCTGAAGGATCTTGACATTATGCTAAATCCCAATGCGACCGATCCAGTTATGTCCACGATAGTGCATGACATTGATGCTTATGAGACAACCGTAATGGAGAAGTATCCTGAGGTTTTCTCTGACAAGCTGGGTAAACTCAAGAATTTCTCTCATAGAATTATTCTGAAGAGAAATGTGGTGCCTGTTGTATACAAAATAAGAAACGTGCTACATTTAAAGAAAGAACCCCTCCAAGAGGTTATTAGCACAGGGTGTTATAGAGCCCATTGAGGCCTCAGAATGGTTGGCACCCATCATAGTCATTCCCAAGAATGGAGGCAAGATTCGCTTATGTGTTGATTTGCGTGACCTAAACAAAAATATTTGGGTAGACAGTCAACCCTGCCCGATATCTCTGAGAAGCTGATGGCCATGGTGGAGGGAGTGATATTTAGTGCGATTGACATGTCTGCAGCATATCACCAGATTGATTTGAACGAAGAATTGAGACACCTCACTACATTTGTTACACCACTGGGGACATTTCGTTACTGTAGGATGCCATTTGGCTTAGCATCTGCCTCAGCAGTATTTCAAAGAGTCATGCAGCAGATTTTTGTGGGAATGAGAGATGTCCTCTTTTTCCTAGATGATTTGTTGATTGTAGGAAGAAACAGTAGACATCATGAATAGGTGATGACCGAAGTATTGAGGCGGATGGAAAGTTATGGTTTAACGATAAAAAGTGAAAAGAACCAATTGAGAAAAAGTTGTGTGACATATTTGGTACACGGAATATCAGAGGCTGGAATCAAACCTAAGAAGAGCATAGTTTCTGCTGTCAAAGATTCTCCTACTCCCCTTAATAAGGAACAGTTAAAACATTTTCTTGGTTTAGAAGAATATGGGTCAAAGTTTGTGAGTGGTTTCACAGAGATAGCAGAACTGCTGAGGTTGTTAATGAAGAAAAGTGCTGTGTTTGAGTGGAACGAGGCCTGTTTTAAGACTTTCAATAACCTGTATGCTCCATGCCCCGACTCTTGGTCATTTCAATGTTAAAGCTAAAACTCTTATTACTACCAATGCCAGTGCAGTGGGGATTGGAGCTGTCCTGACCCAAGTGTGTGAAGGGCAGGAGAATATCATTGGGTTTGTGTCTAGGAAACTTTGAGACGCAGAAGTATTGCATTCAATGATCGAAAAGGAGGTTCTGGCATGTTGTTTGGGCATAAAGCATTTCAGGTACTTTGTTTGGGGTTTACCTTTTAAGGTCCGTACAGATCACAAGCCCCTTGTTCATTTATTTAAGGAAGGTAGGGGTTTAGAAGATAGTGTAACCCCCAGGATCTCCAGATGGATGTTATCGGTTCTAGAGTATAATTTTTGAAGTGAAGTGTGTGAGGGGTTTACATTTTTTTTTGTGGCTGACTATTTATCTAGAATGCCAGTGGATGAAGTTGAATTGGACACGGATGACACAGTTGAGGTAATAAGGAACGAAAGTGAGGAGCTGGACCTTGATAATGAAGAATGGGAGACTACCATGTTGAATGATGAGGTCTTATAGCATGTCATGAGATGTGTATCTGAAGGGTGGAAGGAAGATCTTATAGAGGATGTTCGCTACAAAGATTATCGTCATGTGGAAGCTGAGTTGAGTGTGTGTGAGGGGAGGTTATTGAGAAGGAGTCAATTGGTGCCACCGGTGGGAATTAGAAAAATAATTGTTAACATCGCGCATGAGAGGCCTCTAGGTAGAAATATTACTAAAAGACAGGTACAGCAATCTTTTTGGTGGCTCGCCATGGATAGTGATATTAAAGAAGTTGTGAAGGAATGCTATGCATGTGCAAAGAGCGACAAAACTAAAGTGGTAAGACAACCCCCTCTGGCATGTGTGACCTTTCCCAAGAGTCTGTGGGAGAGGGTCACGTAGCAAATTTATAATGGTTTTGGTGGATTACCACTCCAAATAGTTTGTGACTGAAACCACTGATTGCATTGATACTGAGAAAGTGGTTGGATTTATCGAAAGGGTGTTCATGAACGATGGTATTCCAAAGACCTTAGTATCTGAAAATGGTGTTCATTTGGTAACAGGAAGAATGCAAGAATTTCTGTGCAAATTGGGGCTCAAGCATGAAAAAGTGGCCTTGTTCCAGCTTCAAGCAAATAGATTAGTTGAGAGAATTTACTGTTTGATAATGGAAAACATGTAACTCTTGCTCTCGAATGTGCTGTCATACTTTGAATAACTCAAGAAATGTATGTGGTCATATAGGGTGACACCACACTCAGTGACTCGAGTGTCGCCGTTTGTCTCCCTCAAGGGGCAAGAGCCTGATGTGAAAAAAGTCCAAGGCTGGATAAAAAATAAAGATTGTATGTCGGTTGATAGTGCTGCTGTAGAAAGTGATGAGGCTCAAAAGCAATTGGTTGCGACAAAGTATTACAAAACCAGGAAAAGTATAAAGGCTCCTGATATTAAGGAGGGAGATTGGGTTGTGGTAAAAAAGGGGTGGAATTGTCACAAATGGTGAGAGCAAGTTTTATAAACCTATACAAGTGAAAACAGTGAAGAAGAATATTCTTATGTTAATTTTCTTTGTCGCTTGGAGTACTGGAAATGTTTGTAAATGTCATGCTCCTCAGCCAGTTCTCTGCGACTAATGTTTTTGTGACCAATGCCATTTTGTTGTTCTCTTTTATGTATTGTTATAGGGCTGATTCTTTTGTTAACTGTATATAAGGGGGAAGATGTGTGGAGTTATCTTTATTGGGATGGAATGTAGAACATGTTGCTAGGGTGGAATGTTGCTCTTTGAAGAAAAGAGTGGTTGAGGATGAGAAGCTGGAAGGAAGAGCTGGAGGTACCTGTAATTATATTTTGCTCTCTTAAGATATTTATCTTCATATCCTGCATTGGAGACGATCTTTACTGGCCTATTGATCTATTGTCACAGAAAACTAGAACAATGACCAGAACTCAGTAGTCTGGTAATAAAATATCTAGAATTTCCAGCAACCTGAGCATCATCGGACCATATTTTCAGTGCAGCTGGGGAAATTATCATAGTCAGATGGACAAGTCTATCTGAACCATTAGAGAGATTCATGATGATCAAAATAAACAAGGATTTTCTCACAAGGATTGTCAGGCTTCACAAGACACAAAAGTTGATCAGGATAATTTCTCAGTGATTATAAGTAGCAAGTGATCATCTTCAAGAAGAAGTCCTTGATTATGAAGATGAGCTGCATATACTAAAAAGTTACAACACAAAGTCTGCAGTAAAAGAAATTGAACATAACCTTAGTTGTTCTATATTTTATGTACCAAGAGATGTAAACATACTAACATGTGCTAGTGGACTCAGTGTGCAGGACAATCAATGACAAATTCATGTTGGCACACTGAGTGGTGTGAAAAAAGACAAGTAATTAAACCTTAAGTTCCTAGAATATTTGGACATACTGCAGCAATATTATTGGTCAGGCTGAACTATCCATCTCTTATCTGCCCTATTGCTCTTTTGTTTCCCTTTTTTGTAGGTACTTAATATCATTTGTTGGACTTGGCCCTCTTGGCAGGGTCATCCCTGAACTTTTTGCCTTCCTCCAATATTCTCTCTGACCTGTTTGTGTTGGTTTAATGACTCTGGCACTTTACCACTGCTGACCAGTGCTAAAGTGCATATGCTCTCCCTTCTGTAAATTGCTATATGTGATTGGTTTCCATGATTGGCTTATTTGGTTTACTGTCAGTCCCCAGTAAAGTGCACCAGGACTGCCCAGGGCTTGTAAATCCAAATGCTGCTAGCGGGCCTGCAGCACTGCTTGTGCCACCCACAGAATCGGCCTAGTAAAATGTGTCTAGGTCTGCCATTGCAGAACCTGCATGCAGTCTGGTACTGTCATGCTGACTGAGCAAGTACACCTACTTGCCAGTCCCTAAACCTTCCCTTAACTTAATATTAGTCACCCCTATGGTAGGCCCAGGGGCAGGGTGCATTGTAAGCATAAGGTAGGACAAGCCCTGGTGTGTGTGGCATGTCCTAATAGTGAATTACAGCCATTTTCGTTTTTCACTATTGTAAGGCTACCTGTTCTCATAGGCCAGAATGGGCTGCTGGAATTATTACACTCTATAATCCCAGCAGGCTCAGGGAACATGGTAGAAGGTCAAATTTAGTATGCCTGAACTCAGAATAATAAAATACTTCTTTTAGCAAAGTTTATTTTAATATCCTGTGTTTGCAAATAATACTTTTAGAAAGTTAGTATTTGCTTGCCTAACCATTTCAGCCCGCCTCTGCTCTGATGTGTATCTGCTGTCTGGGCTGTGTGAGTGACAGGGCTGGGTATGACAGGTGGTGAATAGAGGGATTACACCAGAGTGGGTGGTGGGAGTTCCCCTTGACTCTGAATAGGACTGTGCTCTGCCACCACAATGCTGGCTCTGCCCCCTGGGGAGCGACTGATGACTCTGCCCAACACCTGGTCCAGGAAGAAGGAAGACTGTCAACAAAGAGCTCCTGACTGTTCTTGTCATCACAATGCTGGCTCCACCTCCTGCGGAGTGTCTGCTGTCCCTGCCCCACACTCTGAAAGAAGAAACCAGAGCCTGGAAAACAAAGTGCTCAGAGACTGACTGGATTAGGCAAAGGCCCCCCTGGCCTGCAAGAACAAAAGAAATGGTGTATAAAAGAAGGAGCCCTGCTCCTAAGAAACTAGATCCTGTTGATGCCAAGAAAACACTCTGCCTGAAGAGAAGGACCTGGGAAAGCTGCATGGAGGACTACTGTCTCTAATCCCGAGACACTGGCCTGTGGTGGGTGCCTTGCTGCAAGAAGGAGAGAGGAAGAAAAGACTAAAAGACTTTTGAAATTCAACTTGTGCATTTTGACAATCTCCAAGGGCTTGCTGGTGAACTTGCCCCCTGAACTGCGCCCCAGGAACATTGGGCGCTAACCCCCCTGAAGGAAGAGCTGCTGTTTGTGTGGTCTGACCCTACAGCGCTGATCCAGGGAAGCAGAGTGTGTGAGGAAGCCTCCTCGCATATTCCACGAAGTAGTGCACCCCCGTCCCCTGAGCACCGCGACCTCTGCTTGGCCGCCCCGCTGGACCGAGCACCGTGATCTGTGAGTAAAGCTGAGCCTTCGTCTGCAAAGTAAAGAGGACCTGTCCGGTCCGAGCACCACGAGCTTCTGGCCCCCGAGCCGCAGCCCGTAAAGTAAAGATGGACCCCCGCCCTGCATCTATCTCCCCGCCATGATCGCACTGAGGAGAGCGCCCCGCTGCTGTGAAGCGCACAGCTGTGGAGCATCCAGCGAGAGAGTACGTCCTGTTTTCTACAACCCGTACTCCCCCCCCGCACCACCTGCAGCCGCTCCCCCTCCAGGGTAGAAGCGTACACTGCGGGTGCGCCTGCCCCCTTGACAACGCACTGTTGACCTGCGCCGCGTCTACGAAAGCCTTGAGCTGTAGCTGCAGCCTCCTTGGAAGACACCGCGACGTCAGGAGCTTGGCCCCCGCACCTGTCCGTCTCGAACCCCCTACAAGAGAGAAGGTACTGTGATTGTGGTGCATTGTGTGCCGCGCTCTGGACTGCGGAGTACGTGAGGTGCGAACCTACTGTCCGAGATTGTTGCTCCCAAAGTGTGTACCGTACATGTGAGAGTACGAGTCGCACAGTCACCCTACGCTCTGTACCCCTCCCTGACTCAACCGCGCCGTACGCTTGTTACGCGAGACGCGTGAGGGTTAGCAGAGTCCGGGTCGCACTAGCCGTACGTGACGTTTTCGAGCGCTACGAAGCGCAGAAGCTCGAACAAACAGCGCAAGCACCATTTTTAAATTGCCTGCAGTACTGGGAAGCCATTCTTAAGAGCATTTAACCCCTTCCAAGTACTGACCATCACAAATACGAACTGTGGCATCATTCTAAAGAGTAACTGGAACATTTAAAATCTGTATGTACAAGCCTGCTTAAGAGTTATATATAAAGCCTATATTTTTACAAAACTTACAGTCTTGTGTCCCTGTGTGGTGGGTTTATGATTCATTGTGTATGTTATGACAAATGCTTAACCCTGTGTAATCTAGAGTTTAGCCTTGCCTGCTCGCGCCACGCCGCCTAGAGGGTGAGCAGGGGTTATTTCGAGGAGTAGTCCTTTGCCCTGACTTAGAGGAGAGGGTCCCTGCTTGTCAACCAGAGACCCCCAATTCTAACATCATTTATATGGGCGGTACTGGTAAAATTATGTAATTTTGTCTTGTTTTGTCAATTAATCTAATTTTTATATTATCTCATGCTTTACTTAATGATTATACTCTTTGGCAAATAATTTTTTTTAAGAAAACCTTACTTTCAACCACAAACGTAGCAATGAACAATGGCCTCTGACTTTTCAATGTATGCTTTCATTTCTGAAAGAACTAGATGACATCCGTACCTACCCTTCCATTCCCATGCTTTGCTGTCATTAAAGAGTGAGAGGACTGCACTTCATATTTGTTTGACTCACAACGAAAAAGAACAGCATAAAAACAACATTGGTTTGGATATAGGTGAATTGTGTTAATTCATTAATTCTTCATGATTAATGTGATGATTGTGAGGGACTTAACCAAATTGGTACTTTTAATGTTTGCATCTTCATTCTCTGCGCACACATTTATGCATCTCTATGAGGGGTACTAGATTGGCCTATAGTTCATTGCACAATATCCTCTCTTGGATATTTGGAGATCTCTCTGTTTACTTTGAATCTGAGGAATGATTTGGAGTTTGGGGAGCAGCCCGCTGACCATAAGTGTAATGGAGGTCATTCCATCCACCAATCTGGCCGGAGTACTGCCAACCACATTGAAAGATCTCCACCTACACAGTGGAGGTCTCGGTGCTATCCTGGTGGCTGCTTTGAAGGCACTGAAAGATTGCTGAGAAGCTGCCATGTTTCAGTTGGCTGCTCCGCAAAATGTTTTGGTTTTTCAAAAAAAGAATGCTACCAATGTAGGGTACCATGTCCACCAAACTATATACACCAGGCCCTAAATATAATTTCTGTTCCTTTTCTTGTTCAACAGGTTGATCTATTTCCAGAAGAAATTAAAATCTGTTTGTTTGTTCAGAAACAACCAAGAGGAGTACTCATCTCTGTCTCTGGAAACAGGCGGTGTATTTGTAATAATGTTGACTACTGGCTTGAATGGCAAATGCCAAAGGGATTAATGAGGTGGATGTGATTAGACTAGTTTAAAAACACTAAAAGGGAAAAAAACGTAACTAAATAAAAATATAAGTCTTCAGAGCTTTGCAGAAAAAAATATGATGTGTAATACATTGCGAAAAACAATGCCAAACTGTTCCCCAACTTACGAGCCACAACAGAAAAGACTCTGACTTCATTATGGATCCATTTGTTGCAACAATGCTTCTATGAGCTGGAACACTGAGCAGAGAGAGTGGCAAGAGATATATTGTGAAATTTGGTTTGTATGGCAGGTGCATGTGTGCTACATAAAGGCCAGTGCACCAAGCATAGGGCTTCAAACATGACTCGCTACACCACTGCTAGTCAGTGAAGTTTGCAGAAGGCTTCCATCACATGATTACATTTCACCATACCAAAATCCAAACTAAAGGCCAGGGTCTGAATAAGATGTAATCTTCTAATCACGTAAGTGGAGAGGGGGAAGTCAGGCTGCCTTGACAATACAGCATAACACAAGTGGGTCCGGTAGCTATGAAACAGAGGGGACTGCTTCTACCTCACAATATGAATAACACCTGCCCTACTTAGGTGTACCAGAAGTTCTGTCTGGACAAGCAGGGTGACCAATCTTTTGGAAGACGAAGCCTCATCCGCAATTTTTGGCATGCTTCATTATCAGCAACATCTCTCTACCCTGGTAGGACAATATCACCAGAAAAAGGGAGTTCTGAGATAAAGTACATCTGGACAAATGATGGATCCAGATCAGTTAAAAAAATCTAGCAGCACCCAGGTTTTCACATTAAATTCCGGGGACCTCTGGTATATCTAAACACAATTTTGAGATGGAATGTGAGAACAATGGCTTGATCCATTCCCCTATGCCAATATGTTTCTGCCCCTATCACTTGCTTATCCTGGTCACAGGCATTCGTCAGGGCCAATGATCCTTAATGGAGTGGCATATTTGCGTTTAGTAAATACTTGGTTAAACCAAAAACCAAGATAAGTCCTACCTGGTTCCTAAGTTATTACACCTTAAGTTTAGGGGGTACCATCTCCCCATTCTGGGAATGGAAAAAGTCCTCTGTAGTTTCAGATTCGTCAAAAGACCCATCGTGCCTTACATCTGCATGGAAACCTCACCCAGCCGCTGGACAACTTCCACTCCCACGCCGGGGAGCTGGTATCTCCTAAGTAGGGCAGGGATTATTCATATCATGAGGGAGAAGTAGTCCCCACTGTATTTTGCTACATACCCACTTGTGTTATACTTAGATGTAATCTTAACCGAGTCTTGGTTTTGAGCCCCAAGTAGTACAGATTTTTGTAATCGATTGTAGACAGAATGTCTGAACATACCACCAAGGTTATCGAATACTGCAGAATGATATGGAATATCTTTCTCAACTGCCTTATTTGGAAAAACAGTTAGAGACAAATGAGCTGACTTGTCTTTTCAAAAGAGTTACCGATTCCCAACAAAATTTAAGGCTTTTGTCCAGGCCATCTGTATGAGGTGGAGGTAGCACCTAGCTGAGTAATCCTAAATCTGGCACTTCGCAGACTATCAGTCCACAATTTGTTACCTTATTTTTGTCAGCATTCAGTTGCAGCTTGTTGGGGCTCATTCAAGTTTGGAAGCCAGGAGGTTAGAGCCAAAACTCGCTCTCTAAAGGAGGGCCATCAATGTAAGATGATTGTCAGTCCATCAGCATAAGAAGAACAGTGTAGGCCAAAGATCTAGATATATTAAGTAGTGGTCTCAATTACATGTTGACTAGAATAGGGAACAGTGAGGATCATTGAGAGACTTTACATACAGCTAAAGTAGGCCTAGACTTCAAGGTAGCCAACAGAGGAGATTGGCTGTGACCTGAAAAAAATGAAGACAACCAGGAGTACCTCTAAGAGTTACCACTTCCAATGGGTCAAGTAAGATTGAATGTTTGGTCTTATTGAATGAGGCTGACAGGTTAAACAGAGTAAGCCTGGTAAGATATCCAGCAATCAGACTCATCAGTGGGTTATCCAACACAAAGAAGAGAGCAGTTTATGTGCTCACATTTCAGCAAAACGCCACTTGGACTGCTCTTTGCAGAGGGAAACATCCTTTACACCGCGGATGTTTCAACGCGGTGCTGTTACGACGCGTCCTTTACAACGCAGGTCGTAACCACGACTTGCGCTGGAGGGCGCTACAGGATTAAGAATAGTTTATTTACTATTCCAACACCTTCCCTAGTGTCCACGGGGACTGGTGTTAGAATAGTAAATTAAACTGTTCTCGATCCGCGCCCCCCCAACGCAAGTCGTTGTCACGACTTGCATTGTAAAAAACGCGTTGTAACAGCATGCGTTGTGACGGTACGCGTCGTATCGTCATACATCCCTTTGCAGATAATGGCTAAGCAGTTGCAGACTCATTATACTAAATATTCTTGTCCTTCTTTAGCAATGGCTGAGATTAGAGGTGTAAGTCTGTGGTTACTCTCCACCCTAGTATCCAAACTATGTTTCTTCAGGATGGGTTTAACCTCACTCTTCTTCAAGCAAATCAGAACACCACCAGAGTTGAATAAGGTATAAAGTATCAAGATCGGAGTGTGAATAATTGTAGAAAACACAGAACCTTAATCAAATAGATGTCATCTGGAAAACCCATTTTAACGGATGATAGAAGCTGCTGAATTTGGGGTTCTCGAATTGAGTGCATGACCTCTACTAAAGACTTCTTCTGGAAGATAACTGTTTTTTCCTCAACATAATCAAGGACGCATGATCACTTCTAATGCTTATGTGCAAAAGGCATATCATGTTTGGAAGAAGAGGGCTGGTTTGCCCCCAATTCTTGCAAGGGAGGAAGTACCTCAGGCACACTGTAAAGGATAGCAAGTTCTCTAACCATCCCAAATATGGCACATGTTGAGATGGTAAGCTCCTGAATCAGCATCTCATGATTGGAAACATTAAACTGTTGTAGGCAGTTCTTATGGCACCTAAACTGAAGTGTATATGCCAGTGTTGCGTCGGAAGAGTAAGCCAAATGTCCCTTCCTTCAGGCCAACCAGATCTGTAGCCTCTCTACCTTCAGGTCAACTTTGAACAACCAATGACTGGTGTAGCAGTGGGAGGGTGTTTAAAGTCATGATGTCCAGTGTTTTTTTATGTTCACACATGGCACCCTCATGCCTAATTTTAGATTAGACAAGTGAGTCACCAGAGTTTACCTGGAAAACATTAGTTGGAGTTTTACTGACATTTATGATATATAAAACGGGACCAGAACATAGTAAGCACACAGCAATGGCAGGTTTTTGTTGACTTTTATTACATTTTAGGAGGCAATGAGTGGATTGTTTAACCTTCTGAGATAGCTCAATACCTGAGATAAGATCAAAAAGCATCTGTTTAGAACTGGGCGAGGGTCATCATACCACAAAACCTATCAACAGCATGTACTTCTACTGCACTTCAGGTAGCTGAGGTGAATTTTGTGTTGGCACAAGTGGCTGGCCTTGCCTAGACTTTGGCACTGGTCTCCTTCAGGGGTGCTAAATGGATTTAGGTAAACGAGACACTGAATTGTACTATTTGCCACTGGTGTAAGCACAGGTCAAAACAATAGTCAAATTTACTGTTTCAGTAAACCATTCTACAAGCCTCGTTAAACTCATCTCAAGAGCTGTTTGTCCTACATATTCATACAAATGATTTTCCTCCTCCTTCACCTTCATGCAGTTTCACTATCAACGTACTAAAGCAATCTTGACCTTTTTCTTAGAACTTGGATTTGATTCAAAGAATAATTGCAGTTCTTTTCAGGGTTACACCTTAAAGTCACTAAATTAACCTGAGCTCAACGCTCTAGTAAATAAGGTACAGAAAACAATGGCTTAACTTAAAATATTTTTTAGGGGCAGGCAGTGGTTACAGGGACCACGACCTACCCTTAGAAAAAGAAACAAAAACGTTTCATTTCTTTTTTAAATGCACCCAATTTTTCTTTAAGGAAAACAGGCTGCATATAAAAACTAAAAAAACACTGATTTTTTTTTTTAAAGTCCCAAACATGAAGGTCTGCTGAGCCCAGCAGGCCACCATACCTGGGAGGGCAAGCCATTCTCAATAGGGTTACAAATTGCGAGTGCCTCATGAATAATGATGAGGCATGCAATTTGCGACCCCATTGAGAATCGCTAACAGTGTCTCTGACACTGTAGTACATGTCATTTTCCGAGTCGCAAATTGTGACTTGCAATTGAGTGCATGGCGGACATCTGGCCCCTTAGTCTTTTAAGTCTACCAATCCCCATAAAGTTGTGTACTTACAAAGCCCACAAGGACTTTATGGGAGGCACTTAGAAGCTCAGAGCGTGTCATACAGGGGCCAACAATACCATTGTCATGTCCTGCCTGGGCCAGTTGTCATTGGTGAGCTGGGTACTTCAAGGAAAAGGCTTCTTACAGCTTTTTGTCTCTCTGTAGCCACAAAGGAGGTCAGCGAACAGACACTTGGGCCCAGATTCACAAAGATTTAGTGTTGAGCTGGCGTTACTTTTGTAATGCTAACCCAATGCTAAACCTATTTGGGGATTAACAAACCAGTGGTAATTGGTATTAGCCGTGGTTTGTATAGGTACATGAAACGCTGCTATGCATTTCTTTGCATCAAGGGGGATATTACATGGGTGGTACATGTGTACTCCCATGCAACCAGTTAGCTCCAAAACTTAACGCAGATGTAAAGAAGGCGATCAAAGGAGAAAAGTTTTGATTTCTCCTTTATTATCAAATTTTGTATGCATGCTGCACTATGCAGCACACACACAAAGTTATAGTTATATATAAAGCTTCGAAGTGTGTCTAAACACAGTTTTTTGCACAGGAAGGGCACACTTCCAGTACAAAACCTATGCTAGACTCAGGCACGCACCTTAGCACTATGGTGCTAAGGTGTGTGCCTGATGCAGGGCAGCTGAAATCAGCAATGGACGCAAGTGATGGGGAGGGGAGACTGTGCAAAGACACGAGTCATAAGGGAGACAAACTACAGGTGAGATTTTCCCTATTTGCGCCTAGTTAGCAAAGCACACTTGGCTTAAAGACTGCCTGCAGACATACTAGGTAACCTGGCTGAGAGTCGAAATCGTGTTGTTAGCACAAGAGCAGGTGCCAACCTTATTCCACCATCTTCCTAAACCTATCAGATGCATTACAATGCTCCTATTTTGGTGTCCCTTCTTCTAGATTTCTGTCCTTGAAGAGGTCAAAGGCCCGAAAATTCCATGAGTGACTGCCATGGGAATCTGTGCTAGTGCTGATGTTAATGTCCTTCCATTTAGCACTACATGTGCGCTGCACTTTACAAGTCCATAGTCAAAGCAGGACATCATGTAGGATACATTGTACTGTGCTCCAAAAACGAAAAATGAAATGTATCAAAATGCATTCATTAAATTCATGTTCTGCCCATGGTAATGACCCTTAGTCCTTATCCAAAGAACTCAGAACATAATACTTTTGGGAGCAGCCAATTTTTGTGCTCAAGCTCGCTACAAGCAGAAGAGTCAGACAACATTAGCTCATATATTTCAGTAAATATTTATTTCTTATCATATATTTTTATATGAACTGTTTTTCATATGAATCTCTGTCAATTACAAACACAATGTAAGTATTTTAATATTGTTTTTTTCTTAATACTTGCTTATTACATGGGTAAGTCAGTTTACCATCTCTACATTACAGAGCTTAACTCCGCCAGTATGAAATACTTTTTACTTATCATTCTGCTAGGAGAGACAGACAGGGATGAAAATAAATACTTGTTATATCAATCACACTACCACCATTCCAAGGTCAATATAATGGTTGTCACTGCTGTCCACCGTAAACATGCCAACACTAGTTTTTGAAATCCAGTAAACATGCAGTAACAATGTAATATGATTACACATTCCTGGAACATTTACTATTATTTTACTCAATGCTAAGCAGCAAGAGAACTTGCTCATTGTGTTGTGTAAAAGGAAGGAAGCAGAAATTCTCCATATTTACAAAGACATGGAACATTTCTGTTTCTGCTCTCTCCTAGCACTAATGGACTGCGGGCTGCCTAGCACTGACATGGCTAGGTGCACCATACTGGCGCAAAGCCAATTTGCAAGTCTGGTTTGCATCAAAATACATGGGTGGATACATGGGAACACCCGTTCTCAGTCCATGTAACACGTACCTGACACAAAGTGATGAAGAAAGCAATCTGCCCTGCGTTGTGTTACTTTGTGTTTTTTAAACAACGCAAAGACAAGCAAAATGGCTTTGCGTGGCGTAGTAAATGCCCAAAAAGATTTCGAGGCAGATTTACGTTGCCTGACACATCTCTGCAAATCGGCAGAGATGCGCCAGGAAAGATATGGCACGCAAGTTCATCCTTGCGCCACCCATGATGCGCCGCATTTACAATGCGGCGCACCATGGCACAGGAATGAACAGATGCGTGTCGCATCTTGGGTGTAAAGTTGGCGCAGTGCTGAAGTTGTGTTGCGTGCTGCACGCAACTCCAGCACTATTCCAACTTGCCCTATATTTAACGTGGTGCGTCAAGCCTTACGCCTGCTTCAAGCAGGCGCAGGGTTTTGACGCATCAGCGTTGGGAAAGTGACTAAGTGAAATCTCGTAGATTTCACTGAGTCACTTTTCAGGGGCGTTCCTGCGATGGAACGCCCCCCCCCTGTGTGGACACGCCCACATGAAACCTGACGCAGGTTTCATGTGGCGCAGGGCATTACACCGTGACGCATCTCCATAGATGCGTCACGTTGTAAATGCCTCGTAGGGATGCGCCACGTTTACGCCGCCTTGCGTGACGCAACAGCGGCGTAAACGTGGTGCAAGTGGCTTGTAAATCTGCCCCTTCGTATCGGGCAGTGCCACAAAAGGGACACAACCCCATGCAAAATCATAGTAAATCTAGCCCTGCATCTCCTAGTCTGCACGGAGCAGTCCCACGTGCCTTTCTGGTCCTTCCTGTGGGCCTCATGCTACAACTACTAAACCTTCTATCACATCATTGCAGTGGCTTGTTACTCACCACTTGTCCTTCTATCCTATCTTCTGCTAATCTTACACTTGCGATCGTTCTGAAAGTAGCTCATATTGATGTCATTTCTGGCAGAGACTGCTCTTACTCCACATGTACTTTTAATATCCTGTGCGCTGCTTCACCTGCCATCTTCAAAATCCAAATTTCTCCTTATTCACATCTAGCATGATAAAAAGTTAACGTTTCTGTGGTAGCGCTCTAGTGTTCCTAGAGCGGAACAGGAAGCCACACAACAGGAAGCGGAAGGCAGCCATATTGTTCTCTGGCGCCGAAGGCTAGAGAAGCTGGCCCCGGCGCTCCATGAATAAATATACTTGTTTCAATCTAAAGCGGTGTTCGCACTTCATTACAATGGCGACGAGTTGGGACGTTTAACACCCGAACGCACGCGACCCCTAGCGATTGCACGCATAACGCGTGAGGAAACAAAAACGACCACGGAGCGCGGCAGAGGAGCTGGCAAGGCGGCAAGAAGCGCGGAAAGAGCGCCAAAACGCACACAAGCCAGAAGGGGGCCCTACACAGACACCAGAGCCCAGAAAAGGCCACTGCACAAAAAAATAACACCCTGAGGGGGTAGTGTGCACAGCAAGGCAGCAGAAGACACCAACTGGGATCCACTAGGTACCAAGCCCCGCAACATCACGGTAGGCCCTCGTTAGTGCCTTAGCACCAGAGAAAAGAGGCGCACGCTGGCGGAGACCGCAGGCCCATCGAGTACTAAGGCAGGAGGCAGCTCACGAGCAGCATCTCTCACCACAGAGGGTGGACTGGGAGAGGACAGCGAGGGAGAGCACAGAGAGGACGAGGGAGAAGAGCAAGACGCCCCAGGGAGTCCATCCAGGCAATCAGTCACTGTACCTAAGCCCAGGAGGAACGCCCCAGCCATGGCAAGCCAGAGCACATCCCGCACCCAACTAGTTCCATTCCTCACGAAAAGCGGAGAACCGGAAAGGAAATGGGAAGACTGGAAGAGGTACTTCCTTAACTATCTGGAGGCGCTAGAAGAAGAAGGCGACACCCCATTCAGGAGTAAGAGGAAAAAGAAGATTTTGCTCCATAACTTAGGTCCAGAAGGGCTCAGGATCTACGACACCATTGTGAAAGGGGAAAGAGTTGCAACAGATACGGAGGTGTTTGATCATGCCATCAAAGACTTAGACGCACATTACAGGCCTGTGGTGTGTGTCGCCATTGACAGATTCAACTTCTTTCAGAGGAAGCAGAAGAGCGGAGAGTCTGTTGACGAGTACGTCGTAGCTCTGAGGAAGTTGGCTGTCACGTGCAAATTTGGGGGACTACATGATGAACTCATCAGGGACCAAATCATTATGCATGCCTCAAGTTCCCACATACAGGAGAAATTGTGGGTGTAAATGGCGACGCTCCACTCAAGGAGATCTGGGCGATGGTCAAGAAAGCTGAGCTATCGAGAAGGTGTGCTCAAGCAGCGAAGAGAGACGCCCAGGAATCGCAAGCGGTGTGTAGAGTAATGGCGCCAAATAGAAACGACCGTTGGAAGCAAAATGAGACGCGGAAGACCCAGGGAGGAAATAGAGCTGATTTCTCCACTAAATCACAGGCGGACAGCAAGCCACACAAAACAGGAAAAAACCAGTGTTACAGGTGTGGTAGCAACACCCATCTGGGAAACGACAAGGCGTGCCCCGCCTTCAAGGCCAGGTGTTCCTACTGCAACATCTTTGGACACTACGAGAAGGTGTGTCGCAGAAAACCGAAGAATGCCGTGGTGCGCTTGGTAGACCAAGATCAACGAAACGATTCCAGCGATCAGGACGACGAAGGGGAGGAGGAGGAATTCCTGTACATCGATGTCCAAGTTCTAGAGATGGATGGTTCCAACGCAGACAGGCCCCGACTCGACATGCACATAGGGGGCGTACCCTTGGAGATGATCGCGGACAGTGGAGCACCTATCTCAATTGTCCAGAGGCAGGTATGGGAAGACAACTTTGCGTCGAGGATCAAAGTAACTCTCCTACCAATGGATGTGAGGCCGGTTACGTACACTGGACAAAAGATCCCCATGTTAGGATACTGCCCGCTCTTGTTTGAATTTAGAGGCCGTCACGCGCAGTGCAAGCTGTACGTAGCAGAGAGAGGCCCGTCCGTGCTGAGTTGGAAGGACCAAGGAGCTTTGGGGATCCAGCTCAACCCGGGAGGCATAGAGAAAATCCTACTCGTGGATATGGAAGTCAGGGAAGATGTGCAGCTGTGGCGGAAGACATATCCCAATGTATTCAACGGGCAGATTGGTGAGCTGGGCAAGTACACACACCTCATCAAACTGAAAGAAGGAGCAGTACCAGTAGTACACAAAGTAAGGAACATTCCGTTCCGCAGCAGAGAGGCAGTACAAATAGAACTGGACAGGTTGGAAAAGGAGGGAGTCATCAGGGCGATAGAGAGTGCAGAGTGGCTGTCTCCCCTGGTTGTAACCCAAAAGCCAAATGGCAAGGTACGTCTCTGCGTGGACTTAAGAGAGTTAAACAAAAACATTGTCATCGACAAATTCCCCTTACCGCGCATCAGTGAAATGCTGGCGAAAACGAAGGACGTCACATGGTTCTCCACGGTGGACCTCTCGTCGGCCTACCATCAAGTGAAGCTTCATCCGTCGTGCACCCACCTCACATCGTTCATCACACCATTCGGGTGCTATGAGTTCGTGAGGATGCCTTTCGGCCTGGCTTCCGCCGCGGCCGTGTTCCAGAAAATCATGCACAAGCTCTTAAAGGACCTGAAGGATGTCCTCTTCTTCCAGGATGACATTCTGGTAATGGGGAAGTCGAGGCAAGATCACAATGTGAAACTTCACAAGGTGCTACAGAAACTGCAAGACAACGGATTGACTGCCGAGTGGACAAAATGCAATTTGGGAGTTCAGTCGGTCACATACCTCGGCCATGAGGTGAGTGGACAAGGTATAACTCCGAAGAAAACAAACATGAGAGCCATCATGGAAGCGCCCACTCCGGAGAAGAAGGAAGATGTTCGGTCATTTCTAGGAATGGCCGAGTATTACAGCAAATTCATTCCTCATTTCGCAACAAAGACACACTACATACGACAACTGCTCAAGGAAAAGAACAGGTTTCAGTGGGGAAAAGAAGAGCAAAAAGAGTTCGACGCACTCAAGCAAGAAATGGGAACAGCCATTCCCCTCAAAGGATTTGACCCCAAGGCAGAGTCTGTTCTCACCACGGACGCCAGTGACCGAGGCCTAGGAGCGGTGCTGATGCAGAGAGAGGAGTCAGGAGAGATGTTGACTGTCAGCTTCGCCTCCCGCTCGTTATCGCCCAATGAGGAGAAGTTCAGTGTGGTGGAGAAAGAAATGCTGGCGGTGGTCTGGGCAGTGGAGAAATTTTGACAATACTTGTGGGGTGCCAAGTTCTTAGTGAAAACCGATCACAAGCCCTTAGTTCGTGTCCTGACATCAAGTGGACATGATCATGCTACACCAAGGATCGCCAAGATGACCCTACGGCTATTGGACTTTGTCTATGAGGTCGAGCACATCCCGGGGCCACAGAACAAAGTGGCCGACTTCTTAAGTAGAGCAGCTGCCATGGAAGAGGCAGGGAATGAAGAACGGCAAGAGTGGGATGGATACGTGGTAGCCACCATTCAGGACACAGAGGAGGTGATAAGCGCCCAGGACTGGGAAGAGGCCTACAAGGAAGACACAGACCTGGAGGCCGTAAAAGGATATGTAGTTCACGGCTGGCCAGAGAAAAGACACTTAAAAGAAGAACTGAAGAGATACTGGGAAGTCCGAGAAGAACTGTCTTTGACTGAAAACCCAATATTCTTACTCCGAGGGGACAAGGTGGTACCGCCCAGGAACATTTTGGAACGGTTGATGTCCTTACTGCATGAAGGGCACCAGGGCATCACGAAAACTAAAGCTTTGGCCAGACAAGCATACTGGTGGCCAGCCATCGACGCGCAAGTAGAAAGACATGTGCGCTCTTGCGAGTCTTGTGCAAAGTCGGATAAAGCTCAGAGTATGCTGAGGCCACCGCTGGGAAGATTTCCGATTCCAGATGGCCCGTGGGAGATGTTGTCGGTGGACATAATGGGACCAGTCCTGAACAAGGAGGGTACTCAGAAGTACGTGGTGGTTGCCATTGATAGGTATTCCAAGTGGCCCGAGCTACAAGTCTTGGAGCGAGTGGACACTGAGGCAGTGATAAAGTTTTTGCGTACCACTTTTGTCAGCGAAGGTATCCCGAAGATCATCACCTGCGACAATGGACCCCAGTTCACTTCGGAGAAGTGGACTGCCTTCACCAACAGAAACGGAATTGAAGTGAAACACACCCCGATTTACCACCCGGCGGGAAATGGCCAAGTGGAACGTTTTAATCGGGTGATAATGGGCACCATACAGGCAGCCATTGAGGATGGTATGGATTGGGAAAAGGAACTTGAGAAGATGATTTGGGCATACCGAATCACACCGGGTAGCACAGGCTACAGCCCCTTCAAGATCTTAAGAGGCAGAGAGGCCTTCACCAAAGACAATGCAGCTTGGAGGAAGTTGATTGTCCAGAGCAAGTGGTCACCGGCAGTGGTCAGGAAAAATTTAGAGAGAGCCCAGGAGGTCTACACGGCTCATTACAACAGAAGAAGGAACACTCGAAGTACAGAACTGGACAAAGGTGATTGGGTGAGGGTGAAGCTAGCCATCATGAAGAGGAAAGGGGAGAGCAAGTTCTCACCTCCCCTCAAGGTGGTGGAACCCTATGCTAGATCAGCTCTCCTGAGCGATGGTAAGATTTGGTCCATGGACAGAATGGCAAAATGCAGCAAGATACTGAAGTGGGAAGAAGAGGCGGAAGAAGGAACAGAGAATGTCTTTGAGAATGTCTTTGAGGAAGGAGAAAGTGAAGGTGGAGAAAGGCAAGGAGAGAATGTGAACGGAACAGAAGGACAAACAGCAGGTGAAGAAAGAGTAAGGAGAGAGACAACGGAAGGAGGCGAAGAACGGAGTGAGAAGAAGGCAAAGGACGAGGAAGCAGAAGGTACGAAAGAGAGAAGGGAACACGAGACTACGAGAGGAGAGAGAAAAGGTGAGAGAGTGGAAACTCGAGCAGGACGGAGAATTAAGGTACCAGAGAGATTCAAGGACTATGAGATGGACTGGAAGTAAGACTTTTGTAAATTTGTTGTTGTGCTTAAGGGGGGGAGATGTGGTAGCGCTCTAGTGTTCCTAGAGCGGAACAGGAAGCCACACAACAGGAAGCGGGAGGCAGCCATATTGTTCTCTGGCGCCGACCGCTAGAGAAGCTGGCCCCGGCGCTCCATGAATAAATATACTTGTTTCAATCTAAAGCGGTGTTCGCACTTCATTACAGTTTCTATTTCCTCCCACTAACAAAGCAAGTCTTCCTGACGATCAGTTCTGCTTGGTGCAATTGCATCAAAAAGTTTAAACCAAAATATTCCCTTTTTTTTGGTGTCATAATATTCTATTCCTCACACAGTCCACACACTTGTGCCAGTGAATGGAGCCTTCCTCCATAAAGTTTTGTGCCAATGGAGATTTATGAAATTTGTTTAATATCCGATTTAGATTCAACCATCCTTATTTTGGATTTTTCTGATTTTTGTTTTATACATACTATAACACACATGGGCATCATATTGCGTAAACAATAAAAGACTAACACATGTAAAATGATCCTTAATCCAGATTGCATTTCCCATGTGTGGATGGTGTTCTGTATCTACCTTTATCCGTTTATTGAAACGCAGTTTCACGTGACATTTTTTTTTTGCAATGCTTGTTGTTAGGTTCTTTGAAGTGAGAGTCTTTCTGTTCAAATCAAAATACTGTTCAAGTTTAGAGGTCTTGGGAGCACGAAGAACTGCGGTTGTTTAGAACCACTTTTAGCATATGATCTAATTCTATATTGTGCTAGCGTTTCATAACTATTTGATTTTGTTTGGCAGAGTTGATATTTCATTGATACATTATACTGCGTTGTCTGATCTTTCCCTTCTTTTTAAACAGATGTTCTTTTAACAGAGTTAATAACTTTGTTTGCCACTTGTAAATTTCCATAATGCTAGCCGACTAATTAAATCCAATGAAGCACTACACAGTAGTTGTTGATGAGTGATAACACTTTCTTTCCTTAACATAAAAAAGCAAGACCTTTCTTTTGAAAGCCTGAAAGCTTTGGCAGTGAAAGTATTTTTCCTATCTACAAGTGCATTATAAATATTTCTAATGCATCTTTTACCACTTAGTGTTATTAAAATGTCCAGGAACTGTTTGGTGGCACATAACACCTCTGATGCTGAAACGAATCCTTTCTTTCCTGTTGTTTAACGACTCATAGAATCCCATTATCACTGCTTTGTCTCCTTTCTAGTTTCACACTATCATCTATATAGCGTTTCCAAATGAACATTTTGGTGTTTCCTGTTTGATTAAAAAAATTGTGGTCATAATCAAATTTATACATGAAAGTATTTGCATATGATGTGGCCACTCATAGTGTTTCCAATTACCTGAAAATAATACATTTGATTAAATCTGAAAGAATTAATTAAAAATAATATCAAATAGCTGCATTAATGCACTGTGTTGCCATTTATGTCGTTGTGTTGAAGCAGGAGCAATTCCACATCTTGCAAGCCCTCCTGACGGGAAAAGGGAATTTATAAACATTGAACATCAAGAGTAAAGAGTGTTTTATTTTCTGTGGAAAATTGTTATTGCCCAGTTGCCTATGAAAAATATATATTCAATATAAGTTGAAGACATTTAGGGCCTCATTTACGAACGTGTGGCGTAGGGCAGTACAGAGAGCCTTCCTGCTGTGCTGCGTCAAAAGAAAAGGGTAGAACTGCGCTGTATCTATGAGATACAGCGCATTCCTGTTCTTTTCCCCAGTGCTGGCACACAATTGGTTGCCATGTGCCAATGTAGGCACCCTTGCACAATGGTGCAATGGTGTCTACGTTGTGAGAATTATTGCTTTGTGCAGAAAGGGACACCTTCCAACTCAAAAACAAACAATGAAGGTGATTTCCTCCTTCTGCGTGTGCTGAATGCAGCACACATAGAAAGAGGAAAAAGATGAGGAGAAAAAAAGTGAATTCTCCTCTTTGCACTTCCCCAGGTGAGGCATAGGCTTTTGACACATTTCCAGGTTTACAGAACATTGTAAAACTGGGAATGTGTCAAAAACCATGGGTGCCACTTGGGAACCCACCGTAACGCCCATGGGACCAGTCGTGGCCGGTGCAGGTAAGTGTGGTGAGGCCGGGCTGGGCATGGCTGGGAAGAGTTGACTGACAACAGAATAGGATTTATTTATTAATACATTTCCCCCATTCTGTCGTCTGTCGACTGTCGACTCCCAACTCCCCACCTTGCTTACCTGCACCAGCCGCCGCTACATGGCACCTCTCCCCATCGCACTGTTAGGCAACGCAGTGACTTGCGCTGTGTTGCCTCACACCATATCTACAAGGCCATGTAGAGCCACGCAGGGTGGCTTTATATGGCCTCATCAATATGGCACTGCACTGTGCACTGCTGGAACATCACTAAAAGTGACATTCCGGTGGCACACAGGGGATTATAAATGAGGCCCTTAATGAGCAGTTTCAAGAAGTCATCAACTTAGAGTGCCAGTGCTGCCATAGAGAATTAGTGCCCTATTTATAAAGGAATTTTACCACTGCAAACATAGGTTCAAGCCAGAACATAACTGATTTACACTTGCCAGAGATTCACAGATGAATTCCTACAGGCATAAACCTGTTTACTACAGGAAATTGCTCTACCACAAATATGGGGGCATTCGCAGTAGAAAATCCCAGACAAGTCATGGGAAACGGGAATTCTCCATGGAGAAAAAAAGCAAAAGGTGTGCGTTTGCGTAGGGAGCTTCCTTAGCTACGCAAATATAGGTCCAGTGAAAATTGGATCCCAGTGAAATTGTCAAGGACACCCCCAGTAATATGTCAGGAAACATGCGTCTGACTCAGTTTTCCAGGTACACTACTGCAAATGTTGATGAATAGGGAGAAATGAAAATGTGCATTAGGGCAGAAATGTAAATCATCGCCTGTACTTTCACATTGTTTTCAGAATCTGGTTCTGTTGAACATCAATTACTTTGAGAAGCCTTGATTGGGTTGCAAGGATCATTATATTTCTAAAACATCTGTTTTTTCTTCACAGTGAAGGCTGTTGCCTTCTATTAACTTAAACCAAATAGTCTCTCTACATGAATATCAAAAGAAAATTCAGTCAACAATTGCCTCCCTTTTCCCTTTCCCCTTCTAGTCTTCTACCTTTCCTTCTTTGCTTCCCTCACTCTGGTTTGCACATCAACAACCCCGTCTCTCAGAAAGGACACATCCAAAACATAACACATAAAAAATAATTGGTGGCAGTCCTGCTGTGACTAAATTAGATTAATAGGAGAGCCACCACCATGAGCTGTTGGGTAGGTTCAGCACCTGTTGCATAGGTTCAGCTCTTAGTTTCGGGATGAATCCTTTTCATCCCTTCCTTTTGTACTGCCGGTGATGGTGGAGTTAGTGTATCTCTGTCACCTTTAGTGTCCTTTAAGATCACCCTGAGTACTTGTCTGCAACTAGAGTGCTGGTCCAGGGCTGTGACAGGAGTTCACTGCAATTTCCTCTCCAGTACCTCATGGCGTTTTGCATCTTCCTGGGTCTTTAATCTGCTCACCTTCTTCCACCAGCTCTTCTGGTTCTCTTCTCTCGGGTCTCCTGCTCAATGGTCCTACAACCTGGCTCCAACTTGCCTGACTCCTGACCTACTGCATCATCCTCCTTTACACCAAGATTTGCCTTTCTCCTGAATTCTGACATCCTCTGACTTCTTGTCCTCCTCAGTTTTCATCAGTCTTGCAGTTCCTACATCTGGACTCAACCCAGAAATGATTTCACAAAGCTGAACATATTCTTTGGGCACCACCATCTTGAAACGGTTTGAGTGTCCATTATCTTCCCTTTCACAGATTCTTAATTCCCACTATATTTGATCTTCCTGTGGCGAAGCAGTTTTTTTTTGGGGGGTGGGGGGGTAGTTGTTTGATAATGATGTATCCTCTGAATAAAATAAACTATTTAATTGTCAGATTAAAGTTTGATATAAACTCTTGCTTGGCATTAAATCTATTAATTTCCTTCCTCCTGAGTAGCACTCAAACAATAATCTCTTTATAATTGTAGTGCCATGGTTTATTTATTTATTTATTTTTTTAGGGAAAGGCGGTATTTTTTATTTTATGTGATAACATTTTTTTTGTGTACATTTTTTATTTAATAATTAGAACATTCGTCATGCACAGACATCATGATATACAGTTTGTCATTTAAAAGGAGAAATGCTGTATAATATGCAACAATACAATCAGTTATTACATTTTCATGAATTTCCTTTGTGTCATACCAAGTTCTACAGTTGGTGAGATGCATAGTTCTCCCCGATAGGAATTCCAGGCACCCCACTTTTTATCCCACTTCTTAGGGCAACCTCTTGTTTTGTAGACTTCTTATTTGCCTACCATACATTTGTCCATTTCTGCCACCCAACCAAACCGGCTTGTTTGCAGCTCCCCATTTCATAGCAATGGCTATTTTAACCAGGGGGAATCCCAGGATGGGGAATTGTTGTTCTATGTCTGTAAGGCCATTTGCTTCCCAAATGTTTAGGAGTCCCAGTGGGGGTTTCAGCACGAGTGGTTTGCCCAGTGCCTCTTGCATCTTATCTGTAGCTCGCTCCCAGGTGTGTCATATGTATGGGCAGTCCCATAAAATGTGATAAAGAGCAGGAAGCGGCTGAATTCAAACTGGCCAACCTGAGAGGCGAGAGCACTGGAGAACACGGACTTCGGTAGTGTGCGCAGATCTGCCACTCTTAAGAGTTGAGGCCGGTCCGGCGCTGCACGGCCGGGTGAGTAAGCGTCAGCGATGGGGGCCAGCCTGTGCAGCCCGGTTATCGTTGGGAGTCCTGCGAAGACCCGAGGCTCTGTGGACGGAGATCACTTGAGCCGCGAGTGAGCGTCACAGACCAGGACCAGAATCACCGAGCAGGAGGGACTCACCGGGCCCACTCCGTTGCTGCTGCTGGGGCCCACACGCTGTGAGTGCTGCACGCCGCCGTAGCTCTCCACCTGCACGGCCGCCGGCGGACTACAGCTCCCAGCAGCCTAAGCGGGTCATTTCCGGTTGCTGCGCGCCCGGAGGCGCTGATAACGGACGAGGCTCCCACTGAGGAGCGGGGGGTCACAGACCAGGACCAGAATCACCGAGCAGGAGGGACTCACCGGGCACACTCCATTGCTGCTGCTGGGGCCCACACGCTGTGAGTGCTGCACGCCGCCGTAGCTCTCCACCTGCACGGCCGCCGGCGGACTACAGCTCCCAGCAGCCTAAGTGGGTCATTTCCGGTTGCTGCGCTCCCGGAGGCGCTGATAACGGAGGAGGCTCCCTCCGCGTCGCGGGACGCGCGCGGGACTGCGCCAGGCTAAGCCCGGGCAAAGGGCGGGCCCTCTGTGGCCCTCGGAGGCCATAGGAGGACGGGACGGGCCACCCCCCTTGATCTTCAAAGAGGAGGTAAAGCCACGGATTGCCTATTCCATTGACTATCACATCCGCCAGAAACTGGGGCTGTCCTACTTGAGGCCGATCCCCCTCTAATAGAAGTATTTAAATCAACCCTGCTCAGTATATTGGAGAATAAACGACGCCCCATTATGACCAAACTGTATAACATTGAGCAAAGCATAGCCGACCAGCATAACATTCTACAATCCTTGCAATGCCATAGAAATACAGTAGTGGTTGCTCCCCCGGTTGCTACCCCAGAATCAGCTAATGTGCCGGTAGAGGGGTTGATTGATGCCTCCTGTCCCCAAAATACCAATGTTTCAAGAGCAGGAGGTCTTAATAGGGACCAGGGTGGGGCCACAGCAAATGATCAAACAACGGGGAGTGGAATGCAAACAGCAGGGAGCGCTATATGTGTATCCACTACTGGTGTTAGCAACGCCAATCCTAAGCCTCAACGAAGGTGTCTCGGGATCGAGTGGACCCGGGGGCAGGCCAATAATAGTAATGATGGTGGGCCATACAATCTCCCTTACCTCCACCTTCCACCAGAAGCAACCCCCTACTCAGTTATTCTAGCAAACGTCCCACCCCTCCCTTCTGGGTCACGTGAGCATTGGTCGGCACTTAAACACAAGGCCCTCCATTTTTTGAATAAGAAAACTGGCATCGGGGATGATTTATTCCACGAGTTCAAAATGTTCAGACGTATAAAATGGGTTGGCCACTCCACTAAGACCATGCCAGGCGACTGCGTGGTCTTGAGCTTTAGGCCACCAGCTCTGGTTCGCTACATCCTCGACATGGGCAGCCAATTCCCATTTTTCCCGGCTGCCATTAGAAAACTCCCCCTCAGCTTTTTCTACAGAAAGCATATGATGCCCAGTGCAAGGGAGTTTAGAGCTCCTCGGGGTGATTGCACCTGGCCTGACCTGCCCATCCAGCTTAGCAATCGCTTTGATGTTCTTTCCCCGCTCGAAGAAATTGACTGACTGAGAATAGACGTTCAGGTGGGATTAGCTGGTGGAGTAATGCTGGGGGGGGGGAAGAGGTTCACATGAAATCAGGCTACCCAACCGCAGTAGTATTGGAAGCACAAACCCCCACCCCTTCTCCCGGGCCAATAGATAAAATGTGGCAGCATGGTTACAGTCACGCAAGCAAAGCGTATCTTGCCGAGTCCCTATCTTGGCTAATGTCACCCCGGTAAGGTATGTCCTATTGAGGACCTTCAATTGAATCAGTTTAAAGCGTTGATTAATAGCCGCTTCCCTGTGGGACATCAGGGCGGTCTGCCAGTCCTCATCATCAAGTTGTCCTATGTCTAATTGGCATCTGTCTCTAAGAGTATGGAAGGGGTCTGGCAGATTATTACATAGGTTGCGATAAGTTAGGGAAATGGCCTTACTAAGGAGGGGCTCAGACAGAAGTCGGTCTTCCAATGCTCTCTGAATACATAAGGTTAAGGTGGGGGGCTATTTTTACCGCCATGGATTTGAGGAACTCTATCGGGATACCGGTAGGCTCCATCGCTTTTCCTGATTGAACACTGTATATAGCTTTGCAGATTTCCTCATCAGTGACATCAGCCTCCAGGTCTGCCTTTTCCGTTCCCGACAGGGAGGGCAGATTACTATCCATCAGTAGTTGCCGGGAGTCTTCCGACGGGTAAGGGGTAGAGGGCGTGGTTACCCTCTCCAAATGGTCTGCGAACATATCTGCAATTTCCTGTGGATCAGATATTTTCGCGCCCAAGTCGGTGGATAATTTGAGTACCCATCTGTGTTCCTGTTCCCGACGCTCGAGCCAAGCCAGCATCCTACCCACTCTCTCCCCCATCTCATACACTCTGTGACTTGTGGACAGTAATCGCGCTCGCGCCTTTTCTCGCACAAGGAATTTATATTCAAGACGTTTAGTAGTTAGGCGGTGTGCTGTGGCTTCACTGGGCGTGGAGTTATGGAGCGACTCTAGTTGTTGTAGGTCACTCTCAGTTTCAAGGATGTGCTCGTTGTGATGCCGAATATGACCCATTTTTAGAGCTAACACAAGGCTTTTCAACACTCCTTTATACACCTCCCAGATTGCTGTGCTGAATCTACCGACCCAAGTTTTTCTGCGAAATAGGGGTCAGTCTGTTCAGTCAATTGTTTCTTGATGTCGGGTATTTTAGGAAGCCACAGGTTTACCACTATGGAGCTACTTTGTTTGGGGGCGGTGGAAGGTAAGTTCGACCCACACCGGGCAATGGTCTGAGACTTCCCGCCGAAGCCCTTTGGGATTTTGAAAGTGGCCTACGTCCGTCAGAACTGTAAGGAAGTAGTCTATACGGGACATGCTCTTACGCGCTTTGGAATAGTGGGTATAGTATGTAATTTGTGGGTGAAATGAGCGCCATATGTACGTAAGTCCCATGGCTTGAGTGAATTCCGCCATGAGAGTGTTTGGTCTAGTAGTCGGCCACTGGGGTATCTATCTACCCTATCATCCATAGTCAAGTTAAAGTCACCTCCCATTATCAAGGTGCCATCCGGTAATTTCAACAATATTTTATCTAATTCGCAAAACGCCTCTTTTACCATCACAGGAGGAGATACACCAAGATGACATTCAACACTTTCCCCTCCCAGGTGGCCTCCAGAACCGCAAACCTGCCCTCTAGATCTGCCCAGGTACGTGTGGGTGCAAAAGCTAAGCCCTTGCAAACTAAAATACCAGTCCCCCTGGAGCCAGAGGTAAAGCCTGCGTGTACTAGTAACTTATACCCCAACCTGCTGAGGGCCATGCAACTATTTCCTATGAGATGGGTTTCTTGCAGCAGGACTATATCTGGTGTGTGTCTTTTTAAATGCTGCGACACTACGCCCCTCTTTATTTTGTCACCCAGTCCGTTGACTTCCACGTCAGGGCGGACAGTTTTATATCAGTAACAGTAGTCAGTGTGTAGTAATGACGTTGGCAAAGAGGCGCAGTCGGTATCCCTCTCCAAGGGGGAGGGGGACCAGGCCAGCCAGGGTAGACAAGTTTATCAGTGGGGGCTGGATACCCAATGTGGGAGATCGAAAAACTGCATATCCTTTAAATGACATCACTTGTGATTGGTCACAACTTACCAAGCCAGTTATGGTTCTCACTGCATCATGACAATTAACAATAACAAAAACCTCAACTCCCCATCCACCCCTACCCCCTCCCCTGCACTGCCCCCCTGCCAGTAGATTTCAAACTACACACTCCCCAACAAGGCTGAGTGCTTGTCGCCCCCCTCCCATTTGCGGGTGCTGGTGTACAACCTTCCCACCCTCACTGCGATTTCCTTTGAACATACCTCAGAACGCCAGTTCGTTCAACAGAGAAATAATGGGACAGGTGTTTCGGCTGGAGCCTCTTTGTCACCAGGTCTTCTACAAAGAGGTCTGCTGCAGGTCCCTCCACTCGCTCCAGGATCCCCAGTATGCGTATGTAGTTTCTGGGTGCCCTTCCTTCATAATCATCAAGGAGGCCTTCCATTTTCACCTGCTGGTCATGGAGCTGGGCTACTTGTTTTTTAAGGAGGTCCATGTCAGACGTTAATATAACAGTAGCGTCTTCCACATCTTTTACTCACTCATCCATTTTGCGTCGGTCCGCTCTGATGAGAGAGATCTCTATGTTGATGGTGTCAATCCGTGTCTCCAGAGAGGTCTGGACTCCCGCAATTGCTTCCATTACATCCTGGAAGGTAGGGTCAGATTGAGGAGACTTGGGATGAGGGTCATTTGTCCCCCCTTTGGCCGCTGTATTGGACTCGTCACCTGTATTTCCCCATGCGAATTTGGCAATTGTCTTTTTGGCCTGTGTTTTAGGTTCCCTACCATTGGCCATTGCGGGGAGTGAACGCTCACTATGTGGATCCTGTGGTGGTACTCACCGCTGCCTGCCCTGGGAAGGGAGAATTACTGCGTCCCCCGGTCGGCCTGTCGGTTTTCCCGATTAGCTAAACAGTGGCAAAGTCCAGTAGATGAGCACCACTGAATTTTGTCTCTGGGACTTCCTGAGGTCAAGTATTTAAAGGATGAGGGGAGTGTGATGTAACTTGTTGGCTATGGCAGGTACACTCTTGAGGTATGGCGAAGTAGGTTGGGTCGAAGGTGGACACTGATATCCTCCTGCAATTTACCCCTAGGAGCGCTCATATGGGTACGTGTCCGCAATCCTCAGGGCCACACTCAGCGTGGGCTATCAGCTGATGTGCGGTCTTCAACAATGCCGTAATGCAATAGCCTGACAATGTGGCTCAATGAGGTGATAGTTTAATACAGTGAAAGTCCCGGGACACCGGGGGGGTCCCCGGTGCCACTAGGCCTCAGACCGGGGCCTCACTTAGTAAAGGACCAGAGGGGGGAGTGCGCACCACCCTCCACATACATGCACCTCCCCCTCAGCTCTAACGATGTATGTTGCGTCCGGTAGGTCTTCAATGAGAAATGGACTGCCCGAGCCCTCCAGGTGAACCCTTGCTTCTTTTATCAGGGCCACTCACTGCCTCAGTCAGAAGTTCCACCGCAGGCTGCCACGCCGCCCCCAGCAGCACCTCCGGGGCTCCGCTGAGTATTGCAGACCCACAGTGAATCAGCAATGCGGTAGGTGTGTTCCCCGGTCCCGCAAGATGGTACTCTGGGCCGGCGGGGATCCAAAGGTGGTCAAGGGGACTCCCACCCGCAACTAGGCCTCAAGCAGGGGCCTCGATTTGTAAGCAGGCCTGGGGGAGAGGGACGCGCAAAACCTTCCACTCATATGCGTCACCTCCAGCTGTCTGGACGGGAAGTATACGACCCACGGCAGGCTCCGGCTTCGTGGGGGGTCGCCCACGAGCCCTCCGGGTGTCCCTGCACGTCAATGTGTAGCTCCCTCACCTCAGCCGTGAAGGTCTCAGGAGCGGGCCGCCATGATGTTGCCAGCTAGGCACCAGGGGTGCCGCTTTGTCGCTGCTGATCACCGCTAATCTGGCTCAGGGCGCCCGATGCAAGCCTCCCTGTTGTCCCCGGAAACTCTACCCCTCACATCAAGGGGTTGGCAGTCGATTGTAGGCAGGATAGTGGGAGAAAGACGGTGAGGATGGCGGAGCCGCTTCAGAACGTGGCCATTCCGCTCGGCTGCTAGCCACGCCCCGGTCTATTTTATTTTTAACTAAGTAATTCCATCCTGCCAGTGTCTCTGACCTTTTTGAAGGTAAGAAGGAACTATGCGTTATTTGAAACTTGATAGTATAAATTTCACTTAGATGTGAATTCTTTGTACATTTGTTTTATTTCATTGCTGGTCCTTTAAGGTCTCTACAAAATATTTTAAATCTTAGGATGTCATTTAGATGCTAGTGGGTGGCAAAAGCCTGCAGGTCGATGAAGGCCATGGCTTCTCCTCTCCTGGTGGACGACTGCTTGAGATCCTTTCCTGTCTTGCAGGCATATATCACAGTACACAATTCATCAACTGTATGGTGGATGATTTGAAGGCAGAATATTTTTCTAAGTTGTTGCCATGGTGTGTTTTTTACCACCATCTACTTTTTAAAATCTTTTTTCTAATACAAATTTCTAAAGCAGGATTTGATTTTAGAAAAACAAACAAATCAGTGACCCTGATATGCTGTCTGTCTTTTCTCTGTATGTGGGGGCTACCAATTTATTTCATGCCTAGGAATCACATGGTGGTCCTGGCAGGGATATCCAGTTATAGTTACTCTGCACCAAATAGGTCAAAGACATAGAATGGTGGAGCCAGCTGCCCATATAAATCCAGCGGTACTCACTTTTCTAAATTTGTTTGGGGGACAACACCTTTTTTGGGTCGTTTTCACATTGTAAAATCTTTTTTTTCCCTTCCACTAATATGCTGTAATAGGGCATCCTGACTTGCACCTCACACACATCTAAATTGGTTCACTTTCAATATTTGTGTGCAGTATGTTAGGTCTCACTGCGTAATTGGTACGGTTCCAATAACATGTTTTGCTTCCATTTAATCTAATGTTGTGAAACTTATTGAAAAGCAGTGTAAAAGTCATGTTTGTTAGCATATATGCTCCAACAATTGCTTTACCGATGGAGCTTTGGTTCGTCTAAGACAAAATATCTTTTCCTATATTGTACACCCCAGAAATGACACCCTAACAATATGCCCGCCCTGAATCAATGAGAGATGGTTTTAAACCTCAATTTTATGACGCGTTGTGTTTCTGAGATAAGGCACCATACAACATATCAAAAATACAGTCACTTTAGTAAGGACAGACCCCATAATTGAGATCTAAGCCAGAATTTGAAAATGTAGAAAGATTTTTTTACAAAAATTCGAAAGGTACTGAACAGAAATTGTAAATGCACATGCATAAAGTCATTGCCATCAAGGATCTCAGAGATAGGCCACTGAAAAAATAAAAGCTAAATCAGGGAAATTGAGCAGCAAAAGCAGTAAGAAATAGGACAACATCCCTAGGAGTATTGGAAAGTCTTCTGGCTCACCACCAAATTTGAGTTTTTTTAATAGGTTTTCTTCTCACAGAAAACTTCAGATTCATCATTGTGAAAGCAAAAGAATTACAACGTTAATAAATGGGATCATGATCCTATTAAAAGTCATATTGCCTTACTATCTAAGTACTATCCTACTACATGAAAAGTAATTCTGCCCACTTTATGCTAGTGCCGTCTGGAGATGGCAGGACAAGTTAGTCACAAAAACTACAGCAAGATATTGGGAATGAATACAGTATATTGAGCTAGCACAAGGTCCTTGGGTAACTGCAACAATTACAGTGACCATGTTGAAATCTTTTTCTTTGAGAACAGCAAGTACAACGTCAATGGAAATAAGCAAACATGGCCGCATAACTGTGTGCTGCAGGATACATAATAAACAGTGAACATGCAGTAGGAAGCATCCTTTTTGAAAAAAATGTTGTCAAAGCCTACCTGAGGCCTAGTAAGCATGAGCCAGGAAAACGCATTTTAACAACTCATTGTAAATTTGTTTCGTAAGCAATTGCACCATGTCAGTACATACATGTAAATTTGAGAGAAAATCTATTTTCTGCATGCTGTTAATAATTCACAAATGTATACACAATATGCTCCACTGCTGTGCTGTTAATACTATTAAACTGAGCTCAGACTTTCACTGGCTTCCCAATTAATTTCTATTTTAATTCGCAACATGTTCTTGAAGACTTACATTTTAGTTTTGGAAACGTAGTACTTGAGTTCACCACATAATTCCTATATGTAGACTGTTTTTTCCGGTTGATAATAGAGAGACAGATCTATAAGAATGCTTTCTCTCTCTCTACTCGGTCCTCCCCCTTCATTAGCTCTCATGGTTTTGCCTTTTTTGTAGGTTGTGGTTTAAAAAATATCTTTGTCTTGAAGTTGATGGTTCCTCCTGTCTTCACTAATCATCAGTTGTAGATCTTGCCACTGTTCTTCATCCCTGCCTTTACCATCCCAATCTGACATTAGTATTTGTAGGGGTTGCTTGAGTTTCTCATGGATTTTGTTCCTGATATTGCTTGCACCATGCTTAACTAACCTCAGTTTTGTATATTTATTTTGTATTTTTATACATCTCTTATTAATGATAATATTTCCACTTGTAACTTCTTCAATGATTCTGAAAATTGGAACATGATCATCTGTCCACGTCCTTTCTGACAGTGGGGGGTAAGCAGTGGGGGCTATGCTGGCTCAACAGTCAAAAACCCTTTGCTGGCAAGGAAGCCACCTCTACAGTTTAATGGCATAGTAATGGCAACCCTATTTATTGTCTGGCAACTAGTATGGTCTATCTCCTGATCCCAACTGCAATAAAAAGTGTGGTAGTTGCAAACCTGAACATGCTACAATTAACTTCACTTGCTGGAGAAAATGCTATAGCATTGGGGAAACGGAGGGGCATATTATCAAGAAAGCTCGATACATTATCGCCGCTTTTATCGGCAGGAAACTGCCGATAAATCGGCGATAATGGGCTTGATAATATGCTCTATGGAATTCCAATCGAAGCCCATGTTAGATGTCTTCACATCTAACATGGACTTCGATTGAAATTCAATAGAGCATATTATCAAGCCCATTACCACCGCTTTATCTGCAGTTTCCTGTCGATAAAAGCAGCGATAATGTTTCAAGCTTTCTTGATAATATGCCCCGGTGTGTTTCTGCTTGTAAGTCAACACAATCACTGAAAGGTCTTACATGGCATGGCGTCCAGCCAGCATGTCGCCACTGTGCACAACTTTCCCACCACAGGGGTAGTAAACCTTAAATATAGTGATCTTCACTGGACTGGTGGAGACAGGGCCTCAGTTTCCCGATCAATACCACTCCTGTCCCGCCGTACTTTAAATGAGTGTTAGAGATTGGCAATAAGCTTGATGCAGAACTGTTATGGCACCCACTTCATTGGTGCTTCATAGATGGAGGAGAAGAGAATATATATGTATTTTCTATGCTTGGAGATGAGAACACAAGTACACGTTTTGATATTTGTATTTATAAGAGGTAATGCAGAATTATGCAACTCTAAAACAGACAAATCTTAATGGAAATTGGACAGTGAATAGCAGTTACGAGTATGTTAACTTCGTACTTTCTCAGAGTCTCATCACCTCTTTTTTTTAACAAAATGGTCATTATGAGTTTTTAACAAACGTTCCAAAACTATTTATGTTATCTTAATGGTCCTTAATTGGAAACCTTATTAGGGACTGGGATAAAAGGAAATGGTGGGTGGATTAGGTGAAATTGAGATTGGGTTTTACAGGTATGATATAACAGGGTAGAGCTGCTATACAGATACTAAGCACAGAGTAACCATGTGAGCTTCTGCTTTCTTTTCTTTTGCTTTTCATAGCTAAACAGCCCTTACTCTTGTGTGAGCATACACTCCTGTGAAAGAGTCAACTCAGCTTTGAGCAACGGGCCAAGAAGAAGACTATATATATTACCAGTAAATCTGTGTGAAGAGGTGCCATTTGAGGCTATGATGGTGGTGTTATTTTGCTCAAATCCAACTTTTCACAGAGTTCATGGTGCATGGGATGGAATGCATAAGCTGAGCAAAAGCACAGTAAGAGGTGACTCAAATGCTGGAGGTGATCTAATCAGATGAATGGTACATTGTTGCAGAAAAAAGAGTCAGTAACTGGGCCACTCAGGGCATGGTATAATATGTGCACCTGCCAAGTGCAGATTATATAGTGCATTCATGACTCTAGGGCCCCAGAGGTGGTAGGCTGCGCTGGAGGGGAGACCAATCAGTTCCCAAAATGTATACTGTTGAATGGCTGTTGCAAATTCCTAGGAGGGCCTACGGAGAGAGCTACAGAAGGCTTATTTTGTCCACATGATCCTGCGTGCTCTCTCAGATGGATGCCTAGATGTGCACATTGCAGGGGGGTTGCTTAGTCAGTAAGATTCACATTCAGATTACGAAGGCGCTTGATGGACTATTTCAATGAGGCACAGGGTTAGTACTGCAGAACTCGCAAAGCTGTACTCCACATAATTCCACAGAGTTACATAAAAACTCCGCGAGATTCCGCAGAATTCGGCCCACCCCTAACATAATCCTTAATTGTCTAGAGGTAGGTAACAAGAGACTCTGTAGCATAATAACACAGTCTGTATAGCTTGCAGTGGGTTACGTTTCTCATAATGAAGATGCGTGATAGGTAATGGGTTCAAGGTAGTGAAGAAGGAGCACCCACCCAGCACCAAATCTCGTTTTCAGGCCATATTCCCATTTTGCCGCAGCAGGACCATGTAAGGGGGACCAGAATTGTATGCACTAAACAAATGAATTGCATAACAAACATTTGTAAGGCCCAACCATCTAGTAGGTTTAATAAAAAGCGACTGTGTATCGTTCAAGATGTTGACATCTTTGTCTCAAAAGAGTGATTGCCAATCAATTTGTATCTCAGTGATTTTCAGCTCTCTTGGGTTGTTTCGCAGTTTGAGTGGCAGTGTGAAAGATCATTTACCAATTTCCTTTTTACAGACGACTACCAAGATAATTTACAAAGAACGCAGGAGACTGCCCCCAAAAGTGAAGGAAGGACTGGTGTGCTTCATAGATTACACCACCAACAATACCATTTAGATGTGCCTCTCTGCTACCCATAGCGATCATTAACCATGCCCTGCTAATCGTCCCACACCGCACCTCATCCCCCCAGGCAATCACCTTTGTGACATGTTCCCAGTTTTTCCCCAGAAGGGAAGGATTTTCCCGGAAACGCCAGACCAGCACTCCATCACAACAGGTATCACAACAGGCTACTTGGATGTGTGTTTTTTGTTTCAACCGACAGCGATCAACACCAAGGCATCCAAGGTACTCTTTGACTACAACTCGCAACAAAGGCCAACAAGGCTCATTGGTGGAAGCTGAATTAGTCTATACCTCTTGAAGAGTTTCATTGGCTATGCTAAATAATGTCACCAATGTTATGTCACAGCACTAGCGCAGAGCTCAGTGCACAATAATTTGTAAACCATTTTTTGGGGCTGTACAATGTGGGGGATTATGGACAAGGCAAGTAAATGTTTTGGTAGTACTGAGGGCTCCAATGCTATGACAGTTGAGTCCCGCAGAGTGGAGAACCAATATGTCACTATACTCCATACATGTTTACAACGGATCACTGAAATTATATCGACCACAAAAATATCGAGATACAATAATATCGAGGATAAAATATCGAGGGACAAAATATCGACTGGCTATCTTCAAACTAAAATATCGACTCAAAAATATCGAGTTGCAAAAATATAGACTGTCAAAATATCGTTTTTTTTTAATGTCTTTAAATTAAGTTAAAACTAATATAATAATAAATATATTTAATATAAACTTAGTTAAAATTATTAAATACATGTAATATTAATAAATAATTAATGTTAATTAAAGAAATATAACAAAAATAATACATATATAGATATATATAAAAAGATATTATTAAATAAACATATATAACATTTTTACCGTAGCATAGCAAAATGGTTAAAATTTATTGTAACAACTCTAGTGAGTTCACCAGTAGCAAAAGCGTTGGATAGCGTAGGGGTAAAATTTACTATTCCCACTCCAGTGGGTGCAACAGTAGGGAAAGCGTTGGATAGCGTAGGGGTAAAAATTACTATTCCCACTCCAGTGGGTGCAACAGTAGGGAAAGCGTTGGATAGCGTAGGGGTAAAAATGACTATTCCCACTCCAGTGGGTGTAACAGTAGGGAAAGCACTGGATAGCATAGGGGTAAAAATTACTATTCCCACTCCAGTGGGTGCAACAGTAGGGAAAGGGCTGGATAGCGTAGGGGTTAAAATTACTATTCCCACTCCAGTGGGTGCAACAGTAGGGAAAGCGCTGGATAGCGTAGGGGTTAAAATTACTATTCCCACTCCAGTGGGTGCAACAGTAGGGAAAGCGCTGGATAGCGTAGGGGTGAAAATTACTATTCCCACTCCAGTGGGTGCAACAGTAGGGAAAGCGTTGGATAGCGTAGGGGTAAAGATTACTATTCCCACTCCAGTGGGTGCAACAGTAGGGAAAGCGCTGGATAGCGTAGGGGTAAAGATTACTATTCCCACTCCAGTGGGTGCAACAGTAGGGAAAGCGTTGGATAGCGTAGGGGTTAAAATTACTATTCCCACTCCAGTGGGTGCAACAGTAGGGAAAGCGTTGGATAGCGTAGGGGTAAAAATTACTATTCCCACTCCAAAGAGTGTAACAGTAGGGAAAGCGCTGGATAGCGTAGGGGTTAAAATTACTATTCCCACTCCAGTGGGTGCCACAGTAGGGAAAGCGCGGATAGCGTAGGGGTTAAAATTACTATTCCCACTCCAGTGGGTGCACAGTAGGGAAAGCGCTGGATAGCGTAGGGGTTACAATTACTATTCCCACTCCAGTGGGTGCAACAGTAGGGAAAGCGCGGGATAGCGTAGGGGTAAATATTACTATTCCCACTCCAGTGGGTGCAACAGTAAGGAAAGCGTTGGATAGCGTAGGGGTTAAAATTATTATTCCCACTCCAGTGGGTGCAACAGTAGGGAAAGCGTTGGATAGCGTAGGGGTAAAAATTACTATTCCCACTCCAGTGAGTGCAACAGTAGAAAAAGTAAAAACTTCATAAATAAATATAATTAATAGAAATATTATTACCAAGTAAATTTAATTTCCTATACCAATTACTTTTATTTACCAATTAAATGTTATTTAATGGACCATTATTAATTAATTAACAATTTATTTTAATTTACATAATTAATTAATTATTATTAAATTACTTCCCACCCTATCCCCCTATAAACTCACAACCCACTACAGAAAATAATTTACTAAATATTAATTATTTATCAATTAAATATTTATAATTAATTACCAATTATATTTTAATTAATTACCAATTAATAATTATTTAACAATTATTATTAATGTACATAATTAATTAATTATAATTAAATTACTTCCCACCCTATTCCCCTATAAACCCACAACCCACTACAGAAAATTATTTACTAACAATTAATTATTTATCAATTAATCAATTATTATTAATTACCAATTATATTTTAATTAATTACCAAATAATTATAATTAAAAAATGATAATTAATTTACATAATTAATTAATTATAATTAAATTACTTCCCACCCTATTCCCCTATAAACCCACAACCAGCTACAGATTTATATTACACAATTATTACAAATGATTAAAAACGTACCCTTATTTTAGTCGATATTATATCTAGTCTATATTTTTGATTCGATATTTTGGCTATTAATATCGATATAACTCGATATTTTTTGTAGTTTATATTATGTCTGGTCGATATTTTGTCTACTCTATATTTTTAACTCGATATTATGTCCAGTCGATATTTTGGAATCGATATTATGTCTGTTTACCGTTTACAACGCATGCTGTTACCCCACATTTTTTACTCCGCAAAATCTTTTACCAAGCAAGGCTTTACAATGCATTCCATTACAACGCAATTTACTATTCTAACTCCACCGGGCTGTTGTAAGGGAAATGTGTTGTGATGGTTTGCGGTATAAAACCCTGCGTTGTAATAGATTTTGCGGAGTAAAAAATGCAGGTATTGGACTGCGTTGTAACGCAGTTGTTGTAAAGGATGTTTACCATGAGAACAAGCTACACAAGAAGACTCTGTTTGAACCAACCATGTGCACATTTCTCCTTATTATTGTAAGGGAGGTTACTAAAGCCGAAGACTAGACCACTTAGAAAAGCGCCAGGTTTAGGCAAGGTGCCTGGGTACCTGCTCAAGGAGACAAGGCAATTTCTGGCCCATACTTTGCATGTATTTTAATTGTATTCTGGAATCTTGTCCCCTGCCCATGGACAAGATCGTACCGTACCAATTTACACGAAAGACTCACTGACAATGCCATCTAATTATCGGCTAATCAGCCTTATTGACAGTACTCAAAAGCTTTTCTGTCACATTCTGTTGGACAGGCCGTGTGAGTGGGATGAGGGTGCAGGCCTCATAAGCCTCCTACAAGCAGGGTATAGACCTGGGACCAGTATCAATGACCAAGTATTTTGACTACAACTTATTTACTGGAAGTATGTTGTTCTGGGAGGTGGTCAGCTTTATGTAGTCTTTATTGACCTCCGTTCTACCTTTGACCTTGTCAAAAGGGAGGCCCCGTGAAAAGTATTAATTAACAGGGCACCCCAAGTTATCTAGTTGATGTCATCAAGAGACTGCACCCAAAGAATTATGAGATGCGGTAAACATGGGGAGCTGACAACATCAATACGTGTCATGAAGGGGGTAAGATAGGGTTGTGTCCTTGACCCAACCCTGTTACCAATATATATTAACAATCTGGTAGCTCAATTAGAGAATTGCAATCATGATGCCCTGAGCCTGGCAGGCATGAAGATCCTAGCCCTCCTGTTCGCCGATGACACCTTACTGGTATCCAAATCCCATATAGGTATTCAAAATCTTTTGGAACAGTTTGGTGTCTTCTGCGGGGAGAGAGGGATTGAAATCAACCTGAAGAAACAATTACATGGTCTTTAATCCCAGCCATACGACCCGCCCAAATCCGTCTTTGCATGGTGCTCCTATTGACAGTGTCCGCACCTTTGTGTGTTTGGGTCTCACTCTGACGGAGAATGTTGGCTGGTCTGCTCAGATCCACAAGACCAGGTTGAAGCTCGAACATTATGTAGGTGGCATTTTGAGAAGTTTTAAGGGCACCAGCTTTTGACCTGTATTTCAGGCCATCCTCATTTTTAACTTGCAATAATTGGGCGCGTGTCTGTACATGGGAGAAGTGTGGGGACATGAGAAGGTCACTGTACTAGAAGTGGGTGAGAAGCAATATATTTAATCTTTGGCGAACCTCCCTACCAGTACCTCACTCCTGCTAATATGGCTGGCTCTAGGCCAAAGGTCTATCGCACATAAAGCAGCCCTTATACCTATGCAGTACTAGAAGCAAGTATGGGCCTTAGTGGACCTAGTTAAGTATCGGTGGGATTGGAGGAGCTCCTTCGGCAGCCTGGGGTCTCCAGGATCCCTTGCTTATGGCATATTAAGATCTTTCTGGTTAAGATGGGGTATGATCATCTGTGGGCTAACAAAGGAGCTATGACCGGTATGTCAAAGGCTGCACTTAAGGGCATGTACTGAAGGAATATAGCTGGGGAATTAAGTAGGGTGAGGATTTTGGGAACTTTGACACTAGCCTTCTTGGAATTCAAATACAACTTCAGTATGAAAGACTACATGGACTCCATTTAAACCCCACTAGTAAAAACCATGTACATCAAATCCCTTTTTGGGACTTTCCACTGTGCACTTTAACTGCTAACTGGAGGCTTCATGGCTGCGAACCAAACCTGACCTGTCCCTTTTGTTCCCAGGTGAAAGAAGGCATTAATCATATATAATTTTTCTTCCAGCGCTACTCAAATAACAGAATGAAGTGGATACTCTGACTCTGTCAAAACATGGGGATTAGGGACTTTAGGGCTGTCTCGGGGATTTTTTTTGATCCAACACAACACCCTTGTTTGTGTTTGCACTGTCCTGCTTTTTAATGGGAGTATGTAGAATTAGACACGGTAATGCTGGGCTCTGAGAACTGCATTGCATAGACTATAGTTGTTGGTAATGTGATCCCTATAAAATTCTAGCTCTACCTTCTAATTTATTGACCTTCCCTAATGAGGTGCTACTGGAACCCAGAAGTAAAAGCCAATGGCTTCAGCCACACTGTGAAATTCAATGACTAGTACTGTTTTTTTTAAATCAAGTTTTTATATAAGAAATGTTATTTAATGATTTTTATTATGGTTTTAAGGATTTTATTGTTTTTAAGTTTTTATGTGAACTGTACTTATGGATACTTTTATGGTAGCATTTGCCGAATGAAGAATATGAATACATGAATAACTTGTACACAGCTTTAAGTAACCTGAGTGTAAGATTCTCGCCTGATTTTTTGCATGAGTGGGAGGAGGTCACTATGCTAGATCCGAACCTCCCTAGCTACAAAGGTAACCCAACAATAGTCAAAGCCACCCTGGATTGAAGGGAAAGAGGGGAAGGGAAGAGAAAAATAAGAATGTCCCACAAAGACTGTGCTGTAGTGTGTGTCTATCTGGGCCCATATAAGACTCCTCCTTTGTGAAAAAAGAAAAAAATTAATCAGAGAAAACTTCTTACATCTGTGTAATTCCCTATTATGTATGATTCTTTACATATAGGTAAACAACTGCGTAATTTTCTTTTTATGTCTACTAGTAGATATAATGTCAGCTAGTGATGTTATATATCTAAAGGGGAAAAGAGAATAGGGTATGTGAAGTAGAGGTTAACATGGGAGGTCATTTAACATAATCATTAAAAGACTGTAGCATATCTAATGTATGACTGATATTTTCCTAAAAGAGGTTCATGGGTCATGACTGGAATATTAAAATGAAAGAAAAAAGCGAATACAAATATTATGCATTACTGCATGCATCTCAGCTCTAGTCATCAGACCATATCTAAATATATATATATATACTAGCAGCCCGCCCCAGCGTTGCCCGGGGCAGAAAGGGGCTGGGGGCAGCATTTCAGGCTTGCGTGCACCTTACCTCAGCGCTTGCTCCCAGTCGCACAAACCCAGGCCCCCGCTCCAGTCCGCCTCACTTCACCGCCCCCCACTACTCTCACTTAAATGTCTGCACCAAATGTGAAAGCCGTTTTAAAACCTATCATTTATTTTGCTATCCTGCTCCAGTCCGCCTCACTTCACTGCCCCCACTACACCAAGCAAGTCTACACGCCCCGCTGCAGTCCGCTATCCCGCTCCATTCCGCCTCACTTACCGCTCCTCCCCGCGTACTTCACCGCTCCTCCCCGCGTTTCACATACCTCATGGCGCTGCAGTCTTGCTACGTTCTCCGCTCCTCCATGCACTGTTGTCCTCCATTCCGCTCCAGTCCGCCTTACTTCACCGCTCTTCCCCGCGGTTCATGTACCTCATTCCCTCCAGTCTGGCTAAGTTTTCCGCTCCTCCCCGCGCTGTTGTCCGCTCCTCCTCACGTTCCTGTCCTCCGATGATGTCAGCACGCAAGTTGTTAGCACACATGGCCGGCGCTACTTCTTAGGGACTACTTTTTTTTATTGTTTATTTTTTAAATAACGTTTATTTTATTTTTTTATAGCCTATGTCCATCTACTGGACCCCCCCTTTCCAACGCTGTATTGGGTGTTGCGATTGGTGGTGTACTTTTCGAGTTTACCTGGCTCAAAGGACACAGTTCTCTCATTATAATACTAGTATAGATATATATATATATATATATATATATATATATACTAGCAGCCCACCCCAGCGTTGCCTGGGGCAGAAAGGGGCTAGGGGCAGCACACCCGCTCCCGCCCCGACCCCCTCCCGTCCCGACTCCCTCCGGCCCCCACTCCTCCTGCCTGTCCCTCTGTGCACACCCCCTCCCGCCGCCGACCCCCTCCCGTCCCGACTCCCTCCCGCCCCCATCTCCCACCTGTCCCTCTGTGCACACCCGCTCCCGCCGCCCGCCCGCCTCCCGCCCGCCCGCCTCCCGCCTCGATTTCAATAAATTACCTGAGCTGCGATCTTCACTTCACCGCCGCTCCTCTTCGCCATAACGTGCCCGCGCTCATCACTTCACGCCGCAGGTCCATGTCTCTCCTCCTCGTCATCACGCACGTCCTCATCACGCACGTCGCGGCCAGCGCTACGTCATGGCCAGAGCAGCGTCGCGGCCGGCGCTACTTCCAGGGCACTACTTTGTTTTGAAACTTAATTTTTTTAATTTACTTTTATTTTATATTTCTATAGCCTATGTCCATCTACACACCCTGACATTTTCATAGATGTATCGGGTGTGTAGATTGGCGCTGTGGTTCCCGAGTTTACCTGCCCAAAAGGTGCAAGTTCTCTCTTTATAATAGTAGTATAGATATATATATATATATATATAGGTATATATATATATATATATACTGAGCCTCAAAGTGTCAGCATAAACATAGCAAGTACAAGGTAACAAACGTGTGAAGGTTTCAGTTTAGAAAAAATACATCTATAACAATGTGATTCTGTTTCTGTATTTTTACCAGATGTATCACTTCAATGCAGAATCCATGAGCAAGATGCAAAGTCAGGTAAGTACTTATTTTTCACTTAAGCATGCTAGCGCACATAGCACATTACCAAGACTGGATCTTGGGGAATGATGATTCTTGTTTTATGTCTCTTTTCGTAGCAGGTTTCCAGTGAAGATTTGAAGTAGCGGTAATTGCGAGATCCAAGAAAGCGGACTGAGCCAACACCCAAACATTAAGCAACCCTGACAAGGAGCTGACGAGAAATGCCTCAATAGCCACATGGAAACAGAGGTAAGGAAACCAACGGCAGGAAGCTGCAAGTCAGGAACAACTAAAACTCTAAGCAGCTTCCTGTCTGTTATCTCATTTCTTAATCCTGACATGTCCTGCCCTTGCTACCCCCAGAATATGGGTTGCAGCAAGAGTGACACTGAGCTAATGAGTATTGAGAAAGTACAATAGGGAGTAAACAAGGGAATGAGTAAATGGGTCCAGGAATCCGTCAGTGAGTAAATAGTAAATCAGTGCATTTGTAAAGCGCACGGTCCGAGCAGGACTGGCTCTAGACCGCATTGTGCGAGGAGGACAGGGGGAGGGCTATCAAGTCTCTAGTACCCACCTGTGCCAGGTACCTGCTCTCTTTATCTACCTGGGGGCAGGACTTAGCTGTTCCTGCCCATACGCTCTCCTGCTTGTCTGGTGACCCAGAGGTGTCCAGATTACTCCTGCAGCTACTCCCTTTCTAGGAGGCCTACTATGTTTGGCTATGGGGCTGAGCAGTTTCTTTACTCCCTCTCATAAGTGAGTCAGTAATTAATACATAAAAAGCCAGAATGTTTTATCTTGACAGCATGGTTATTCAATGTAAGATACACATCCTCAGTGCTGTGTTCTCTGCACACCTCATCTTTTTCAATCACAGGTCAGACATAATATACCTAGCTCGCATGCACCTGGTCAGACTTAATCACTACATGCTATTCGCCGAGTGTACACCCTCCAGTATGCACTGTTCTGTGTACATCAGTCATGTATGCATTGTCCTATGTGCACCGTCATGTGTACAAAGTCATGTGTGCATGGTCCTGTGTGTACTGCCTTATGTTCACGGCCTCAGTGCATTGTCCTGTGTGCTCTTTCCTGTGTGTATGTCCTGTGGGCACCTTCCCCGCCGACAGCAAAGCCTCAGTATTGTGTTCAATCTCTCCAGTTAGAGTGTTTTGGCAGTACCTGGGTGTTTCTGTCTATGTGGTACTCTCTACCACCCGACCATTGGCAACCCTCTGTGGACACTTACAAGAGGGCCAGCTACAACTTAGTGCCTGGGATGGGAGAAGCTGCAGTCTACCAGCATGCATACATGATGGCCAGGCATGTGCTGCATACCTTCCCATACATGCTTCCCCTTCCCCCTCTGGGGGCTAGTGTAGTCCAGTTTGGGGCCTGATTTCTACTCAGTTCGAACAAGAACCTCTCTCAATCGGCAAAAAGAAGGAGAGAAGTGCTGCTACGGGACGCTGTGCGGATTCCACGCCACATTGACGATCACCCGAAGAGACCGGAGGGAGTATGACGCCATTCCCAGGTTAAGAAACGACATTCCAAGAAGAACGACAAAACAAGCCCACGCCACAGTTAAGAAGCACAAGGACTTCATAATCTGGACTCTACGTGGCAATACACAAAGTATCACGGTACACAAGTCCTGTTCTGAACATATACCTTCCCTGATGAAGACCTTCACAAAAAGAAGTGCCACATAGAAGGTCGAAACGCGTTGGCCCCTTTTGAGAGAGGTTCTTGTTCGAACCGAGTAGAAATCAGGTCCCAAACTGGACTACACTAGCCCCCAAATTTAGGGTCCTTCATCTCGTGTTCTGAGAACCTTCCTTGGCCTCTCCCCAGGCGAAAAAGTATCCAAAGCTTGAGGACCGTAGAATATTGCAATCTGTCCTTGCCCTTGTCTATAAATCAATAGGACTGCCTCCAGACGTAAAGTTCATCTTTGTATATGTACCTTATTGAATATTTTGCACTTGTTTGACGCACTTTTTTGAAAGTATAAAGCACCACAGGTTTAGGTTTTTTTCACTGTACATAATCTCTGGACACATTGCTCTTTGGAAACAAAATGTTTTTTCTGTATGTGTAAATTGTATATATTGAGAAGATTTGGGTCTAACTTGCCTAATGATGGGTATGGTTGTTTTGCAAACTAAATAAGAAAAAAGAAAAATATAAATGTGAATATCCCAACGTTAATTAAAAAATCGTATGGGCAGAGTGACGTTTGTCTAATTTATGGTGTCAGAGGCATCTTGTTTTTGTATAGATGTATTTGGATTCCATCCTCTGTACAGACCTTAATTGAATCAATCCCCTTTGGTAGTATTTAATTTGATTAACAGCGCCACTCATACCAGTGTTGGGTGCCAGAGCACTTTACATCACACACATTACACAGAGACATACAATCATACACATGTAAATCACTGTATAGGAAATTTTACATAAGACCAAGGACTACAAGTTGTAGGAGTCACATGACAGCAATACTAGTAGTCAGTATTGTTTAATAGTGATTGGTCTGGAGAAACACAAACTCTGAATTTAAAATGTAATGCCATGGTTGGGGGTTCTCTTTAGTAATCAGAATTGATTTCTATCCAAATTAACACCCTTTGCAACATTAGGATAATCAAAGACTGGGGGACAAAACATAACACTCTAATTTATACCTTCCAGTTTACAGACAGCTCTTAAATGACAGTTAGTAGCTCAATGTTCTATGTTAGTATTTTAACTTATAACCTGCAAGTACCAAAAGGATCTCTCTGACAAAAGAAGTAACCCACTGACCTATTTACATTATGAGCACTTTGTGATCTGCATGGCACATGTTCTTTGCAGCACGCACATTAAACCTCTGCTCTACCTTTCTATGAGTATACAAAGAGAGGGGTCCCAGTGAACCGTGAAGGAATAAATAATTTCAAAAAGATCATCCAAAATCATGTATATTCAATATCCAAAATAGGGGTGGCGTCAACTGATGTATAAAAGAGTAGTCGTCGACGTTTCGACCCCAAAACTACAACTGTAGGCGTTGTTGACACCTTACACCGGGGTCTTCATCAGGACAAAGACGTAAAACCAAAGGGTACACTATGTCTTCATGATGGGTGGAATAGCTAATTGCCACAAGTCGATAGGTCAAAGCTTCAGTGCAATAAATCACATAGCTTCCTTGTTATATGAGTGATTTAAAAGTCGACAATTATCTTTGAACTGATAGACAGTTCTTGTAATCAGTCGGTATCAGCATTAAAAAGAACACCTCGAGACCTAATCTTGAGGAGTGGTTCGATCTAATGATCTCACGGAAAACGGCACCTTAAATGAGGGTTGTCCGCCGCATCAAACGATACGCCAAAGCTCCCGGGGTCAGCTTTGCACTGAAGCTTTGACCTATCGACTTGTGGCAATTTTACGTCTTTGTCCTGATGAAGACCCCGGTGTAAGGTGTCAACAACGCCTACAGTTGTAGTTTTGGGGTCGAAACGTCGACGACTACTCTTTTATACATCAGTTGACGCCACCCCTATTTTGGATATTGAATATCAGCGTCATATACATGATTTTGGATGATCTTTTTGAAATTATTTATTCCTTCATGGCTCAGGGCTCTGAAGCCAAATTATTTTATATGTCAATTTTGAAATAATCAACGGTCACATTAACTATTTCTTTGCACAATTTTTCTCTCTTTTCACTGCACTTTTTCTTTTCTTTCCATTGGGCACTATGATGATTGTGTTGCCATTATTGTTTTCCAATGTATTGTGGATTTAGCTCATTGTGATTGATCAGCAATGCGCTTTGATGAGTATATGTATTTTATGCTAATGTGATTAAAAGTGATGAGATTGTAACGGTTCACTGGAACCCTCTCTTTGTATACTACTTGACACCCAGGTCCCCAGTGACTTTTTTTGGGTAAACCCCCCCTATATTTACCCTACCTTTCTATGAGTCAAAGCTTCCACTAGACAAAACTCTGAACTCTCTCTGGGAAGAACATTAATCACCAAAGATTATCATAACATTTTTATTGGCGCCGAAAATTGCTGGAAGGGGCAGCAAGTGCTTTTAAAACCATAACTTACTTGCAAAAACGACTCCCCCACCTAAAGTCAGTGCCTGGTGCGGCCACACCGTTTGCACCGCCATAGAGTCAGCCCTTCTCAAGGGTCCTGTGACCTCAGTGATACAGTCACTGTTGCTCAAGCGTGTGCTGCTTCATAGGTCTGCCCGCAAAACTGGAGGTGACCTTCAGCATGGATTGTGGTGGACAGGCCTTCAAGGTTACCCCACACTTGGCTCCGCTATGGTCCACCTGATGGTGCTAAGACACCAGGGCTTCTAGGGTCTTGCGGCGACTTCTAAGTTCTAGCATGGAAGGCTGAACCTGGTTCACCAGTTTCGAATTTGGCGGCTCTGGCCATAGTGCCACTTTCTCTCCCCCACTGAACACCATACTGCTCCATTGAGAGAAACTTACGCTGCCTTCAGCTACAACCCAATTCTGCTCTGCTATAAGCACCTGGATGTGACACAATGCAAATTACGCACTAGACGAGTAAAATGCTGCCTGAAAAAAAAGTGACAACATTCTGGAAAAAGCAAACACCCATGGGGAATTCAAGATTAATTAAAGCATGTGAAATGCAAGCAGGAACAATGTGGTTACTTTAATGCTTTCACACTCATTATTCAGAAATCAGTGAGTGTTTTTGCATGAAAAATCAAGGACATGACTTCGGGCCTGGAAAGGACCCGTTTCAATGTCCATTGCTTATAGCCTTACAAAACGTCAGGAGTATGGTTTAAAAAGACCACATCCCTGCACACGGAGCCACGGTATATATTTTGTTTACCAACCCACCCATTAACCAGGTATTGCAGTGCCTCCAGGAATGGTGCACTACCCCTCACGTGGAAAACAATGTTGTTCAAAGAAAGATGAGAAAAAAAAACTAGTGCTTCACTGGCAGACTCTGTGAAGTGCCGCTAATGGGTTTGGGTGTGAATAAAACCTCTCTGGCCACTTTGTGACCACTCTGTCTTGCTTTATTTAGTTATTTATTTATTTTTCATATTTTGAACCTTTTATTTCTCTCCGTCTCAAGGCAGCACTTTGGAATAGAAAAATGTCAGAAAAAGACGACCTTCCCAGCAAAAGTGTTTTTCTTTTTTGGATACATTTCACAGGGGAACAAATCAACAAAAGTAGGAAAGAGAGAGTGAGAACTGTTTCATGAAGTCACAGCTTTCAATAAGTGAGGAGGAGCTAGACAGAAAGATGAAATAAGAGGAAGAAAGGGGGGAGCTGCCAACGTCAGAGTAGAAGTAGACACTGCCCTTGTCTTCTCTGGGCAAGAAGGAAAAGACAGAGTCCTTTTTCTTCTCTGCCGACCCGCCCTTCCCCAAATGGCCAGGAAGGCAGAGCCTTATCTGTAAGCTATTTCTGCCATCCTAGGGAGCATTTAAAAAAAAATAAAAAATAGGGGAACAGAATCCATTGAATTAAAGAAGTAGGGGAACGCTGTGCCCTGCTGATCACACCCACTTTGATCACTGGCTGTGCTACACATGCTGGCATCTGGTTGGTTCCAGATCTCAACAGCCAGATAGGTAGGAATTTGATAGACAGAATTTTCTGCATTCCTCCCTTCTGTCTTGGATGTCATAATCAAACTCACACCCCAGTACCTCCTCTTCACAGAACCTCAACAACAAAACTGGACACCAAGCAAGAGGTTTACACCACTGATGAATTCCCACATGCCCTTTGTGCAATTGATTTGATACATGTGCAGTTGTTAAGTTGCCCTGAGTGTACAACTGGAAAGTTGTGGGCTCACTAATTCTTGTACCATCTAAAAAGGGGAACATGGAATATGAGTATGCACCATTATATAGGCCTGTGTCATGGATTGCAGTCTTCTTGGACCAGGAGGGCCACACAAAGACCCGCCCTCATAATAGATGTACCGCTAAGTGGGGGAGGCAGCAAGCTGTGTAGTCACGAGTAGTAGAGAACATGACCATTTAACCCTGGTTCACTGCAGTGAGCCCTACTGGCTTACTCACCTCTTCAAAAGGTCTGTTGCTGTCTGTTACACTCACCCCTGCCCAACATTATGTTGATCATAAAATGTGTGCATCACAAAACTATGTACAGAATGCATGTGCCTGTGCAAAACATACACAACACATAGGTTCAAATGTGGAACACTGTGCACATGGTTAACGCATGTGTGCCAGTAGTATGTGTTCACCTTGTAACACTCTAGTGCTGTCCAAAGGGAGTGTAGAACCAAACACTGTGAAGTGACTGAGTGTGTCTGCTGCATACCATAATGCTTATTGTAGTCAATGCACGTAGATCACAGTAATGCTCCCTGAATGTCCTGTGACTGTAAACAGAGGGCCATATTATGAGCATGGCCACACAGTGCAGTGTGAAACACTGTGCACATGGTAAACGTATGTGTGCCAGTAGTATGTGTTCACCTTGACACACTCTAGTGCTGTCCAAAGGGAGTGTAGAACCAAACACTGTGAAGTGACTGAGTGTGTCAGCTGTATACCATAATGCTTGTTGTAGTCAATACACGTAGATCACAGTAATGCTCCCTGAATGTCCTGTGACTGTAAACAGAGGGCCATATTATGAGCATGGCCACACAGTGCAGTGCAGAAAGTCTCCCACATGCACTGCTATGTGTAGAGGCAAAAGGGCAAGAAGGTGCTTTATCAAGTAGAATACAATCCTTTTCTGTCTTTTCTCTTGCGCTGGTGGTGTTTTGACTGCCAAGAGCCAATGCAGGGACACTTGAGCCATGGGGCAAGGTTGCATCCAGGAATGTATTTGTGCATTACAAAACTTCAGAAACTGCGTCTGACCCTTAATTCAGCACCTCAATCCCCATTCAATAAAGATAAACTTCCTGTGCATAACACTTCCGCCGCAGTTGGGCTCCACTGGAATCCAGACAATAGATTTTGAAAGAATGGGAGGTGCACAAGGGAAAGAGTCCAAACGCTAATTAGGAAGTCCTTTAAGTTTCTTTTATTCCTTACAGTAAAACATGCAGTTGAAAATCATCCAACATGTTTCGTTCTTTAAAAAAGAACTTCTTCAGGGCTGAAACAATTGACACAAGACAGCACATAAATATACACCCATACATTTATATAAAACAATTGAACACATAACAACAATAATAAACCTAATACCGTGATATTGAAAGGGTAAACCAAATCCTAATTTAGAAAGCAAGTTTAAGCAACCAATATAGAAGATATCACAACATGTAAAAAATCCTTAGTAACACAAAACTCCAAATCTCACAAGCAACATATTGTGTATTCCCTTATTTACATTGAATTATTTTTTTCTAAACAGCAACTCAACAAAAGAGCTATACAGAATCATAAAAGAAATGTGCAAACCTACTTGCATGTCCGAAACATTGCACCCTACAACAGAGAACTGTGAAATGATCAGTAACTTTTTCACTGACAAAGTAGAGAAAATCTACTCAACATTTAACCCAAACACCCCAATGATCCCCACTAGCAGGGGAGAATGAGATCCGTCTTCTAAAAATCCCGTTAAATTGAATAACTTTGCCCCAATTTCAGGAGCAGAAGTTGCCAGAACCATGAAGGAAATCAAATCTTGATCCCCCTCTTGATCCCTACCCACACTTTATTTTCAGACAGATCATATTCACCCTCACTCCAGGTATCACACAGCTTTTTAATAACTCCCTAGAAGCAGCAATCTTTCTTGAGACATGGAAACAAGCCGTTGTAACCCCACTACTAAACAAAGCCGGCACAGATGTGACAAACCCGGTCAACTATAGACCTATTTCTCAACTCCTGTATCTCTCCAAAGTGTTGGTGAAGTTGATTTGATTAATAGACAGCTGTCCAAATACCTAGAAGATAACAACCTATTGGACCCCTCCCAAACAGTATTCAGGGCCACCAATAGCACAGAGGCTACTCTGTTGGCCGTCACGGACAATATCAGAAATTCTCTGGACCAGGGCAAAGCTGTGGCCCTGATCCTGTTAGACCTGTCGGCAGCATTCAACATGGTCTCTCACCACCTTCTAATAGGAAACCTACATGAAAACGGATAAGCCCTTGAATGGCTCATTTCTTTCCTGTGCAACAGAACACAAACGGTACAGCTAGGAGCCTTCTCATCCATCTCATCCAAACCTAAGCAACTGAAATGTGGTGTCCCGCGGGGAGCATCCCTCAGCCCCACGTTGTTCAATGCCTATGTCACCTCTGGGACAAATTGGTACAAAATGGGGCTTTGGTGTATGCTCCTACGCTGATGACACACAACTCACAATCACTATAGGGAAGGGGCATGAAGACACCAAAACGAAGCTCAACAGCTGCCTTACTGAAATGGCTAACTGGATGGCAGGCCACTGCCTAAAGCTAAATGCAGACAAAATGGAGATCCTGCTCCTTGGAGAAGCCAAACATATCTGGGACACTTCCTGGTGGCTTCTTTGGTAGACGCCAATGCACTCAAGCACTGTGCCAAAAACCTGGGCGTAACTATTGATGACACACTATCTATGCAGGCCCACATACGAACTCTATGTGGGAAAAGCTTTGCCACCCTAAAACTTCTAAAAAGGCTCTTCCCATGGATCCCCCTGGAAAGCAGGAAAACAGTCACACAGGCCCTGCTAGTCAGCAGGCAATGCCCTCTTCATGGGCATGCCTGATTACCTATTCAAACGACAGGTGGTGCAGAATACTGCAGCAAAACAATTTTGCAGCAAAGGCAAATACAACTCAGCAAAAGATTGCCTAAAACAACTCCACTGGCTACCCATGCGTCAAAGAGCTTGTTTCAAGCTCCTTGGACATGCCCACAGGACACTCCATGACACAAGCCCCATGATTCTCCAGAACAAAATACGCTTCTATACTCCCGCCAGACCACTAAGATCGCAACACCTTGCTCTTGCAGAAACAAAAATAAAATCCAGAACGGCATGCCGTACCTTCTCACACCTGGCAGCACAGCACTGGAACAAGCTCCCAGTCGATCTCAGGTTGACCAAAGACTACAACGTCTTCAGGAGAAAACTTAAAACACACCTATTCCCCAAAGACTGATATCTGATTCATCAACTTCACAGACCCTACACATCACCGTAATCCTTAGCTCTATAAATAAAATAAATAATATACCATAAAGATAATTTTTTTTAAAGGAAGATAACGGAAGATAGTAAACCCCAAAGAGAAGTAGAAAAAGTAATAACAAAGTTTTTTAAAGAAAATCTAAAAGCAAAAAAGAGATAGAGAACTGGAGGGAGAAAATCTTAAATGAGAAACAAGAGCTATCGGGCATGATCTAAAACCGTATCCAGTTTTAATCCCATAGCTCAATTAAAAGCGAAGGAATAATACATATGTGTATGTAGATACAATTGTTTTAACGAAAGGGGAGGCAAAACGTGTAAAGAAAACCTAGGACATTAGTAGAGAAGTGACTTTCAGGTATTGATAGACAAATATTAGTCAAAAAACTTCTAACCAGTAATGGTAATTGGCAGTTGTCCTGTCGAGATTTAATCACAGAGGTATAGTAACATGATTCCTACTGTAAGGGTTCCAGGGTCAAAAAGGCAGTTGCAGCGGTCTAAAAGAGAAAGCAACACGAAGTCACTTTCTTAGGGCATATATCTAAATAATAATAGACAGATGACTGTCAGAAATACACAGACAAAGGAAAATCTAAAATTCTCACCAGTATTGCCGGTTAGCAGTGCTCCTGTCGAAATCAAATAGCGAAGGTGTATAACCAAATCGCAGCTCGAAAACCCCTCAATACAAGTTCCAGAGCATAAGTGGCAGTTTCTAACGGTCTAAAAATAAATGTTGAAACACCAAAAAAATCATTATGTTAAGGACTGTATATAAATGAGTAAAAGTGATTTAAGGCCTCCCAATCGGAGGTAAAAAGGCCAAGTATTAAAAATATGACGGACAACTGGAAGTCAGCTTTTATCACCTATATTGGTCGCCTTTAAAGGATTATTCCACAGTACATTGCAAAAAGAAGTATCCCAGGCAATCACATCTTGAGGGCCCACATTAAAGGTTCCTGTGGACCAATTGCAGCCCAAACGTTCTAAGAATAAGGATAACATTAATTGTAATTGTATTACACATCATTAACAGTTTTAGTATATCTCCAGACGAGTACGGACAATTTTTTCAAGAAAACCCTAATCAAAGCTGTGTGGGGAAATTAAAAGCTGGCGCATACATAAATGATGACAAAAATCGAATTGAATACCATAGCCCAAAGATCCAAGTTGTCATTCTAGTCGTCAAAACCATTATATAACTTGGAAGCAAGATCTTTATTTATGCGTACTTAAAAACCATTGCAGGGCCGGCGCACACAAAAAATCATATATATCGATAATAGCCTGAGACATAGTCAAAATACAGGGTGGTTCGGCAAACGAATATCACCCCCACAGAGTCATCGAAGTCCCAGCAATTACGCATTGAGGGCATGTAGTCCTTGCGATAGGATACCACAAAAGAGGGTGTTACAGACTGGGACATAATCAGAAAAAGGTGGTTTGACAAATGAGTATCAACCCCAGAGCACCATTTGCGGTATATCAATCGCTCATTGAGGGCATGTAAGCCTCTTGATAGAATACCACAAAAGAGTGTTACAGGGCATAAATGACTCATGCCAGTAAACTCAGCAGTAATGTCTTGGGGATGTCTATGGCAGGTACGCCTACAAAGTGTAATGGAACCCCAATGACAGTTTTAAAGTTTTAAGGGCAGTCTGACATTGAGGCGGAAGTGAGTCATGACTGATAGATAGAGAATGCAGATAAACTGTCTGATTTTGGGCGCCATATTGGAATGGTGAGTTCCCTACTGTGAAACCTTCAGCGCGCCTGCTACACAAATTTAAAAAGCAGAATTACAAATAAAAAAGATTTATATAAACACAAGAAAAATGGCACCATTGTGTTCCTTACTGCAATGTTCTGTTATGGGATATCTAGTATCCCTGCTTCGTAGTGCTCTTCGGTGTTCTTGGATACGGGTTTTCAAACAGTGTGTGATACTCCCAACGTATATTTTTCTGCATATTCACCCCAGAACATACATGGGTGGTGTTACAGTTAATGTATTGCTCAATCGAGTATGTTTTTGGGCTGTTGTAAGAAAAGTTCTTAGTTCTGTTCTTCCCCATGGGGCAGATGTTACAACTCCCACAGGTAAAAACCGTTTAGGTTTACATCGTAACCATGTCCTGCTTGTTTGTGGTGTTGTCACATAACTTGGTCATAGATGTTTTTTCAAGGATACCCCCCTTCTGTATGTAATGGCAGGTACATCAGTAATACAGTCCTTGAGGCCCGGGATACCAGTGAATACCAGTGAATACATGCTAGTTCTTATGGAAAGGCCTTACAAATCTTATCACCCTGTGTAGTATACCGTGTGATAAATTTTGCCTTGTCTCTGTTCTTAGATACTTCCCGGGATTTTACCGTATCCTGAAGTGTAAGTTCCCTATCTGTAGAGAGAATCCTGGTTCCGCTCTCTCCAAAACCTTATTGCCGTATCCTCTCTTTTTTTAATCTCTTTCTTGTCTCTCTAATATTGGATAGAAAATTTGCTTCTTTACTACAGTTTCTCCTAATGCGTGTGAGCTCACCAAAAGGAATATTATTAGTAACAGAACTCGAGTGGGCACTAGAGGCATGCAGTATGCATTGCATGTCGTCTCCTTTCTATACAATGTACTTTGAATTACCCCATGCTCAACATAGAAACAAATTTCAAGGAAATTGATACTGTCATTGTTAAAAAGACATTGTTGGTTTCATATTAACTGCATTATCTTTCAGATAAACAACATATTGCTGTAGCTGTTCAACAGAGCCAGACCAAAGGCAGATAATATCATCTATGTACCTCCCCCAGAACACGATGAATTCAGTCCAGGGGGAGGCACATCGGGCCCAGGCATGCTCCTTCTTGTACCACCCCATGAAGGGGCAGGCATTAGAAGGAGAAAACCTGGAACCCATCTCAGTCTCTTTGATCTGTTGGAACCAACGATTGTCGTGTAAAAAGAAGTTATTCCGATAATTATTCAGATGATATCTACCATTTCAGCAATCATTTTGTTATATTCATATAGTTCTGCACCCTCCCTGTCCAGCACAAGCGCATTCCCATAGTACCATACGGTTTGTCAACACATGTATAAAGACTCTCAACATCAAAAGTAATGAACAGCAGTTCTTCCTGTAGTGTAGTTCCTATATTCCCAATAGGCTCTGCGCATTGGAATAACATAAACAGCAGTTTAGACGTAGGACTGAGGTCATCTAGGTCTCTACTGACTATGTTAGACTTAATTAGGTTTGCCAGCTAGCTCAGAGGTCACTAGAAACTTTCTCGAGTGAACAGGAAGGGGTTAACTTTCCTGAATAGACAACAAGGGATTAGTTTCTGACAACCGCATAAACACGGCAACTGTGCTCCCTCAGAATAAAGAGTATATCTCTAGAGTCGTGTGAAAACAATAGACAGTTATTTCACTCAGTCAGTCGTGCATACTTAGTTTCACCAGAGTGCAGAGAAATAGAGAGACAGGCGTTTTCAATAAAAGGTGTTATTTATTGAGCAGTCTTCTTTCTCATGCAAGAGAAATGAGTTGCCACAATTGCAATACTTATCATAAAGTAAAGTGCGTACAGTAAAAGGAGTATTATGAAATAATTCTGTAAAAGCATTGATATGGTTTCTTAGCCATATGATACTTTAAAACGGATAAAATATATACATACATAAAAACATTGACTAACGTACTCAACTGGTGCTTCTAAGATACGCCTACCCCGGTGTACCTGACCTAAGCCTAATACGTGGGAAGGAGTAAGTAAGTTGCAGTTTAAGTTAAGTTGGTTTTTTGCCAAGAATCTGAATCAAGATTTCTCTTAAGGGTTTAGTCAGCCCCGTACCTTGGTAATAGAATGTAGGAGGTCTTGTTTCTCTCTCTCAGGACATCGATCTCCAAGCAACCCGCAAGGGTGACTGGAAACACCGGAGCTGGATTTCTCGGCAGGAGAAAAGACAGCGTCTCTCTCAGTGCGTCAAATGGGAGGGTCGGCTTCCTTCGGCACTCGCATCAGCTGTGCGTCGGGCAAATAGATAGCCGCTCTGCTCCAAACCACCGTGTGTTTGCTTAAGGCAACTGTTGGTATATTTATACCTGAAAGGTGCCGAGTTTGACGTAAGGTTGGACATAAGACGTCACTAAGAACTAACAGTTCTTTCTGGACTCCAGGAGTTCTTGTGCAAATCAAAACAAAAGGAGGGGTATTTCCCGGGCTGCTGGAGGCTTGGTTTGTTTAAAGAACGCGTTGTACTTTCTAGGAGTCTATGGGAGTAGCCTTGCCGTATTTGGACTGCATGGGCTATGACTAGATATGGACATGATACCTATGCCTTTATAAGGATATGTTTTGTTATAACCACATAAGGGCATGAATCGGGGATATCTTGATTAGGGTCCTAGATAGATTCACAACACCCACTCCACGTTTAATGTCCATCATTACTAAATATAAAGCAATACTAAACATATAACGATGCATGTGTTTTCCAACCCACCCCAAAATACATAAATTGCATTTGAAATGGTGTATGGTATATACACGAAAATGAGTATTTATACTGTACGTTTTTCAAGCAGTGTTTTCATTCAGGAAATGCATATATAAATATTGGCTGAATGAATTGCGAAAATTACATTTATGAAATGGCTCTGAATACAGAAAAGAAGGTCGAGACCATTCCATCACATATTTATACAATACTGTACATGTGCTAGAGGTTGAGGTAAAATATTGTCTCTAGTATCTCTAAAAATAGAAGCTCTGTTCTCTAAGAATAGTTCTACTTTAAGCAGAGTACCATGTGCCAGAAAAAAAGGTAAATATTTTGGAAGTGGAAAAAATTATTTCGCTTTCAGGGGAAAAAAATAGTTCCAAATGTTTTCAGTAGTTTTGTTTATCAAAAACTAAAGGCCGAATTCAGAGTTCAGGGAACGCTGTGTGCTCGTTGTTTTAAAACTTATTCTCGTTGTTCAGAGGAGAACATCATATCAGACAGGCTTGCGAAAAATTGGTCTACAAGATCAGGTGAAAGTTCGACCAAGTTCGAAAAAGTTAAAATTGTGCATATGTGAGAATGGTTGCTATCATCGATGTTTGGATCAGCAAAGCTCACAGAAGGTTGTACCTGTTTGGTGCTGCTTTCCTCTCGTACTTCGCCGCCACCTACTCGTAATGGTGAAGTCTCAACAAATGCCATCATCAGAATAGGTAGCCGCTGGGGACAACACGTTGCATGAGTCGTTACCGGACCTAGCAAAGTATCGATATCCATTGGTACTGCTGATGGTAGTGTAAGACAGACGTCCAACACGCATTCTTCTCCGCATAGCAGACATCGAAGCACAGGTAAGATGCAATCTTGCCAGATTGGTCTGAATGAAAGAAACCATGTTGTATTCAGATCTCGCAAAAAAATCCGAGGACTTTAGTGATTCGGTCTCGGTAGCGTATTGCTAGGATCGTCTCTTCCATTGTAGCTGGAGCTTTGTCTGTGGCTTGGCTTGCCATATCAGAGCAAAAGGATCAAAAATAAAATTCCTGCTACGGGTCCCAAAAGAAGAGGCAGGCCGCCGAAAAAGGAATGGACAAAATTCAGAAAAATGCCCAGAACTGTTTCAAAGGGTGCTAACAGTCCCGAAAAAATTGTATTAAATACATGTGCGATGCCACTGGTATCAGACATGTTTAAGATTTGACCTAACATTTCTACGAAATGCACGGGGCAATTTGTCGGTAATAGGGAATGTATCTCTGCCGCTGTCCTTGCAACTTGCAGATCATACGTCTCTTTGGACGAGGTTAAAGGTACAGTTGTCTTTAAAAGAATAGACTTTGTTCTGCTTAAAGTATCAATTCGAATAGAAGAGATATTCAAAGATGGCCATATTGCCGCCTCCATGTCTGGATTGTTGTTTGGATACAATACTTGCATACAGCAAGTGACCATGGAAGTAACGCTCACGAGATAGGCTTTTCCTGGCACCGTGCCACAACAGCTGTGGTCACTTATTAGAACGTAGCTGCCGTTGGAAAGCTGTCCAAAAAATGGCTCTATCTGTGTCGCAGGAGTGCCATGCAGGTGACATGAAAGGTTATTTGATGAACCTTCACAGGCTCCATGTAAGTTAATACTTTGACACAGAAGTGTTAAGCGCTTAGTGATTTTTAAAAATTGTTACCACTATGAAATACCTCCTTTTTTCCTTCACTATAACATTTGTGTGTATAAGGTAAATTCCATGTTGACTTGATGTATCCTTTACCCAACCTTTCATACAGGCCTGCTGGTATATATTTTTGGCAATACTTAAACTGGAAAGTTGTTATCGGAATTGTAATTGTTCCGTGTATTATCCATTCAATGACAGGTCTCTTTGACATTGTCAATGGTAATCTCTCGAGTTTTTCAATGCTCAGAATCGTAAAGTCTGCTCCTTTTTGTGCCAAACTGATTCGTTTATCAGTAAGGTTGAAGATAGAAAATAATGACGTTATGTTGATTAGACACCATGGCACGTAGCCTGAACGCAAGTTTTGCAACGTCCAGCCAAGTTGTACAATAGAAGGCAATTGGGACTGACCATGTTGTAACATTAGTAAGTACTGCTCTATTATATCAATAGCAGATGATACAATGCTGTCCAGTGAATATATTCTGGAGGACAGAGTCGTTAAGCCATTGTCCACTACAGAAAGTGATTTTTCCAAATTTATACGATCAATTTCTCGTTTTTTTCTGCAGTTTCAATTTGTGTTACTTTCCAAGCTTCGTTGTAAGCAGCGAATATACCGGCGTATATGAAACGTTTTTGACGCTGTTTGCGTGGTCCCAGTATGAAATCACGCAAGTCAGCACCGTCTTTAAGTAAAGATAAGTGTTGCTTAATTTCAGCCAGTGTGGATTTTTGTAGCCATTCGAGGCATAGTTTCCCTACACTGTATGTTGTAACTATCCCTGGATGTTGTCTCTGGGAGTATCTTGGGTCTGGCCTGTTCTGTTTTAACCCCTGTAATTTGTTCAGGAACCTATCTTGACAGTTATTTGTGTCTGTGGGCCAGATCAACCATTTTTTCCAATCAGGATTTGTTCTGTTTTGGTGTAAAATATGGGATACGTCTATTTCCACATCTCTAGTGCTATTACTATCAGGTATGGGCTTCGGAATAGACGGTTTATTTAAATCTTTTATCTTGGCTAAACCAAGACAGGTTGTTTGCTGAATGGTGTCATTCAGGAATATTATCTGTTCTGGGATCATGCAGGCTCTAAATAATGCTTCTAGACCTTGTACCTGCCAGTCTTTTGAACCCCAGATGGTTTTTGTTTCAATGTTGTTTTTCCAAAATTCAAAATCAAATGTAGACATTTTGTCATAAAATTTTTCAGAATAAATCAATTTAGTATTTGTCAACATTGTTTTCATTCCTGTCTTATTTAACATTTTAAAATAAAACTTTTCTGGATCACTGTTGTTAAACCCTGAGAAGTATTGGAATTTCTCATAAAATGTTTTCGAGCTGCCTTTTGGTGGAGTTGGACAATGTTCCCATTGATTATAATTAAAAACATTTCTAGGTTGAGCAGATTTATGCAAATAGTGATGACCAAAATGATTATAGCAATACAATTCTTCATAATTTGATGAACCTGTGAAATCTGTGAATTTAGCTGACATTACTAAATCTGACATCATATTATTAATCAGAGAAAGTACTTGGTGTCACAAAGTCATTTAATGAAACCTTGAACTGATGTGGATATTTCAAGAGCTCAATCGGGCCATAGATTTCATAATCAGTTTTGTCCCATGCTACCCCACCGGGTATTGGATTGGCTGTGATGTTCACTGATGACAGTTCTCTTTTCTCGATGTGGGAGGATCTGTGAGGCTTTAGGACCAAGTTGTCGTTCTGACTTGCTGTGTCCATTGTACTATATTTTCCTTCAATGAATTTTCCCAAACATAGAACCATGATGAGCCAAAGTAGGAGGAAAAGTACACCTAACACAATCCAAAATTCAATCCATGGTGTAATCAGATATGTTTCTTTTAGTTGATGAAAAAGTTCAGTCATTTTTCCTTTGAAAGTTTTTGTTGCTGGCGTTTCTTCATGCTCTCTTGGATCATCAGAAAAGTCATCGAAATTGATGAAGTAGCCAGATGCAGTTCTGTCAATTGTTGGAATTGCTTCCGGATTCTCATTTGTCTTTGCATTTTCTTTGTTTCATTAGCATAGTCTGAGGCTACATCGTTGTAGACAGGTGTTTCTTGACAAACTGTTGCAATTTGGGTTTCAAGAGGCACAAGTTCCTTGGCTTTGTTGCATAAACCTTTTTTATTCACTGCAGGCTTATCAAATGTGATTAGTCTCTCAGTTTGAACTTCTTGGATTGTAGCAAGATTTGGTCTTCTGCTATTTCTTTGGAGTCCACTGGGCCTACTACTTATTATTGACCAACAAAAGAAATGCCAGTACTGATATGCACAATTTTAACAACAATGCAACTTTGCACCAAAAACCCAAAAATGAATCAGGAATTGGGGATACTACTCAATAGCTTTTTATTCACATTATTTTCAATATTTGACTTAACATTTGATCTAAATTACAAAAGGATGTATTTACAGTGGACACAAGGGACAAAAACTATATATTAATGAGTCAAACATTCACTCAAGTACACTCATATCACAAGCAACATCATGTATACATACTGGGGAGGAAAAAAGCCAGGGGGATGGAGAAAAATCACAAGAAAATATATACACGGTCTACAAAATATTTCAAAAAAGTTTTACAAAACTAATTAGAGTATGGGTACATTCCTATAGTTCTACAGGATCAAATACAACTCATTGAGGACCTTTTTACATGGTAATGTACAACACTATGCTTGGGGTTCGGCTAATTGAATACCCAAAGGCATCAGTAGACCAGTAAGGTGGGGCCTACGCGTTTCGAATCCCACTGGAGTCGTAGGGGATTCTCTTCAGGGCCTTTCGAGTTCCTATGCTTGCACAGCGGATATGTGTCCTTGTGACAATTGTCCCCGTGTCTTGACTACGCACTGGAGGGAATAGCGGTTGCCTCTATCTTCTAATACAGGTGTATTCTCGATACACTCCAAACATGAGACCCAACGGAGTACGGAAGACAATTTCAGCCTCATCTCGTCCGGAATTCGTGACAGTAGTCAGCCGGCGAAGCCGGGTCGGAACCTTCAGCGTATCAACCTGGGCTGTCGGCGTCTCAATCTGCACTACTCCCTCGCGCATGCTTCGCCGGCTGACTACTGTCACGAATTCCGGACGAGAGGAGGTTGAAATTGTCTTCCGTACTCCGTGGCACCGAATGATAAATAATCATCGAATGCCACTTTTCACCGGCGTGGCTCCGCACGTCAAAAAAAATATTGATGGCTCCTGCAAGAATATAAGCCCGTCATTACATTGGGTCTCATGTTTGGAGTGTATAGAGAATACACCTGTATTAGAAGATAGAGGCAACCGCTATTCCCTCCAGTGCGTAGTCAAGACACGGGGACAATTGTCACAAGGACACATATCCGCTGTTCGAGCATAGGAACTCGAAAGGCCCTGAAGAGAATCCCCCACGACTCCAGTGGGATTCGAAACGCGTAGGCCCCACCTTACTGGTCTACTGATGCCTTTGGGTATTCAATTAGCCGAACCCCAAGCATAGTGTTGTACATTACCATGTAAAAAGGTCCTCAATGAGTTGTATTTGATCCTGTAGAACTATAGGAATGTACCCATACTCTAATTAGTTTTGTAAAACTTTTTTGAAAGATTTTGTAGACCGTGTATATATTTTCTTGTGATTTTTCTCCATCCCCCTGGCTTTTTTCCTCCCCAGTATGTATACATGATGTTGCTTGTGATATGAGTGTACTTGAGTGAATGTTTGACTCATTAATATATAGTTTTTGTCCCTTGTGTCCACTGTAAATACATCCTTTTGTAATTTAGATCAAATGTTAAGTCAAATATTGAAAATAATGTGAATAAAAAGCTATTGAGTAGTATCCCCAATTCCTGATTCATTTTTGGGTTTTTGGTGCAAAGTTGCTTTGTTGTTAAAATTGTGCATATCAGTACTGGCATTTCTTTTGTTGGTTAATGTTTAGGCTCAGCCTTACTGATTAGAGCCAGCCCCCTGTTGTTTTTTACTACTTATTATTGGCCACATGATTGTGGTTTTACCAGGTCGATTGATACAACTCTGTTCTCCTTTTTACCAGCAAGGGGCGGTAGTACTACTGATCTTGTTCCGCTGACAGCTAAGACAGGTACTGCTTTTCTGTAAGAAGGCCCAAATTCCTTCTTCACCGCAATCTTTTCTCTGACCAGATCCCCAATCTTTGGAATCCAGACAGGTCTTGCTGGGACAGGTGGTTTCTCTTCAGTGGCTGTTGGCTTTAACTTTATGTTACTTAGACTTCTTCTTGTTTCATTTAAGTCCTGTAAAACAGCCAAACGGTCTTTGATATCAAAGGATTTTTCATTCACCACTGAAGTCTGACAATCTAAGTCCTGGATGTGCATTCTAGTACCGAACAATAGTTCGTATGGAGTGATACCTTTTAGAGAATTTCTTGGCAGATTGTTAAGACTACGTTGGACACTTGTTAAATGTTTAACCTACCCATCACCCGAACCTAATACCCTCGCCGTTATAGATTGCTTTATGTCACGGTTTTTTCTTTCCACTACCACATTTCCCTCAGGATGGAAGGGAGAAGAGTAATGCAATGCAATGCCCATGCTGGCCATGGCCTCTTTGTAAGCTCGAGAGCTAAACGCAGGACCCTGGTCAGAATGTAGCATGCCAATTGCGTATGTGCTGATAAAGACTCGCAAATCTTTTATAAAAGTTCTGGTGTCAGCCGAGCGCTGGGGTCTACATCTTAAGTGAATCTAGTCTTAATAATTATGGGACCGCCTTTTTCCTTCTGGATTTTTGCGTATAGATAGCCTGATGCTTTCTAATAAGGGTATCTGGGCTGGTGTCTCGTCTGGTTCCCCACTGCAATCTCTATTGCAGTTCTGACAATTAGTCGCAAAGTTGTAAATTTGCACGCACATTCCCGGCCCCCAGTATTGTGATTGTAATTCTATTACAGATGTCAAGATCTCTTGGTGCCTCAGACCCTGTCCCATATGTGCTTCTTGAATCAAGTAAGCCCTCCGGTTCGTGTTTGGAATTACTCTATACCCCACTCCAGGGATTTGAGCAAAAGGAACGAAGTTTGCATCAATTATGTATTTATTTCCGAGTGGATAATTTAGAGGTAACGCTGCATAGTTGCCTGTCATTGAGGCTTGTAGCGTTTCACCGTCTATTTGTTTTTTAGTACGCTTTTTTGTGACTAGGGAAGCCGGTTGAACCGCTGCCGCTGTGGCTCTGTTAGCCTATGAATTCCCTGCAACGTGAACGCCATCACGTTGATGACTCAGTGTATGTTTCACGTGAGTCTTTCGTAGTTCTTTCTGCAAAAGAACTACTTGTTCCCATAGCTTTTTATGCTTTATTGTGGCACCTGTGTCATCTTTGTAACCGTTTTGAATCCAGGTCTGCATGCTCTTATTGTAAGACTGGACGCAGTAATGCGAATCGTACACTATTAGTGTGGGGAATTCGCGATCAGCATTTTCAAGCGCCATCTTAAAAGCCAGTAGTTCAGCTCGCTGAGCTGTACAATCTCGTAGAGATTGAGTTTTAGTGACCAGTGGTCTAAATTTTCCTTTGTGCCAACGACCTTTAACAATCGCGCACGCAGCACTATATGCTTGTTTACCCCCAACTGCGGGTTGTGCTGATCCGTCTGTATATATTATACAGCCGTAATGTTCCAGAGGCAGGATTTCGGTCGGCAGAGGACATTCAAATTCATATTGGAGAAATTCTTGTGTTTTTAAGTTAGGATCAAATTTGTATACTACGTCTGATGCAGCAAGAGAATTAACCCATTGTATCCATCTCGGATGTAGTGCTTTAGCATTTGGAATGCTTGCTCTTGTTACTGCTTCTAGGGCAGGTACTGGTGTAACGATTATTATACGTTTACCTTGTGCCAGGGCTCTTTCTTTTGCTACAGCAGTTTGAACCGCAGTCAGAATTGTTTCAGTAGAACTGAATTTCATTTCAGCTTGTGTGTACAAATGTGATTTGTAAGCTATTGGTACCGTTTCTCCCACATTAGAGGTCAGGTACGGGAATCCGCATCTTCTGAGATGGCTCGGATTACAAGGTTGCGATCGTTTACGCGTGTTTGCAGTTTTGTTTTAGTTAACATGTCTGTTTGTAATGATCTTAAAATGTCTGTGTGTTTCTGAGTCCAATTGATTGGTTTGAAATCAGGTTTTATTAATTCATAGAGAGGGTTAACCCTCTCTGCATAATTTAGAATGTATGTTCTTCCGAAATTCAGGAAACCTAGTATTGATTGTAAGTTTTTCAGCGTTTTTGGTGCTTGGAGTACAGCACATTTCTCTAAGAAATTGTCTGCTAGGCTTTTGCCTTCACTTGATAATTCATATCCTAAAAACAGGACAGTTAGGGGAGCAATTCGTGACTTTTTAAAGTTGAATTTGTACCCCTCAGCTGCGAACCCAATATTATGGTGTTCACTCTTTTTAAGTGAGTCTCCAGGTCATCATCTGTTAGATAGATGTCATCGACATAAGACAATGCCTCATCATCATATATTTGTAGTAACTCTGTTACCCTTGCTGAGAATAATCCTGGGCTATTCTTGAATCCCTGTGGGAGTCGACAGAAATGTTTTTTCGACCCCATTGTTGAGAAAGCGGTCAAATACCTGCTTTCAGGTGCAATGTTTTGACAAAAGAATCCATTAGAGATATCTAATGTCGTTTTATATTTTTTGCGCACAATGTTATTCATTAGTGCTGCACTGTGTGAGTTTTGTACTGCAAATGTTTTGCAACAGGAGTTTAAGTGTCTGTAGTCCAAAACTAGACAATATGAATCGTCTGGTTTGGAGACAGGAAACAAAGGATTGTTCATTTGTGAGGTGCATGTTTCAATCACCCCCTGATATTAAAGTTGATCTAAGATCTCTCTGACTTGCTTTTTAGCTTCTTGCTTAACAGGATACTGCCTTTGTGCAGTCGGTTGACTTTTTAACTGGATTTTGTGGGGAGGAGAATCCTCATCCCATCCTACATGATTTTTATATAATGCAGGGGCTTGGGCCACTGCCCATTTTCTTGCAAATGTGTATTTTATATGAATTGGAATGTGATTTGAGAAGGCAGGCATAATCATTTCTTCGCCATGAGGGCACTCCCTGACAAACTCTGGTGGCCAGTCTTTTTCAGCTAACAGGATATCATAGCCTTTACATAAGTTATCCCAAAAGAGACCCCTTATTTTCCTAGTTTTGTCCCCCTCTATACGCAATGTGATCTCGTATAATTTATGGGGTTTGCTAACTCTGGTGTCTGCAGTTTCAACCTGAATGTATTCATTCGTGTCCACTGTCTCCAGAAGATTCATCAGGATCTTGCGAACTATGGTTACTTCTGCTGCGCTGTCTAGCACTGTCTGGGCCCACTCTCCGTTTTTCAGTTGTGTCCTCAGTATCCTCGGCATGTTTTATTTTAATACTGGCTACCTTCTTTCTTTGAAATTGTAATTTTTTACTTTGATGAGCAGGTTCCTTGTCTATGGACTTGACGTGCTCTTCCTTGTGTTCTGACCGTCCTCTTCTTTCTGATTTCTGTGGGGAAGTCTGAAAAGATCGAGAGGGACGTGTATCAATATCTTGATATCTGTCAGGTTTTCTCAATTTATCCCTATCTCTAAGGTTGTATCTTTTCTCAGAGGGCTCCCTTTGGGGAGACTTGTTTCCTCGTTCTGGAGATCTATCTCTCCGTTGAGGAGACCTTCCTCTGGACTGAAAACGTTTTTCTCTGGGAGTGGATTGTTTATTACCTTCCCAACTCTTTTTTGGAGTTTTCAGATCTGAAGTCTGCATAACATATTGGACCAATTGTCTATGTATTTTAATTAGTAGTTTTAGCTGAGCTAAAAGTTCCCGGTCTGACATTTTTTCTATGTCGGGATGTGGTGTGTAGCTGGCTAGAACCGGCCACGTGGCTCCTGGTCTACCTAGTGGACGAGCTTGGTAATATGATTTTGATGTTTTAGGGCGCCATTAAACCAGAGCAGGTGCTCTTGGCAAGTTAGTGGGATTTAAACGTCCTCGAAAGGAGCGTATTCATCCGGAGGTTCCTCTATTTTGTAATAGTGGAAGTCTTGTGTTACAGCGTTTGCTGCTGGAAAATGTATCCATGAATAGAATACCTCTGTCTGCCGATATTCGTGGGCCTCTACCACGAATATGACTGTACCACCTCTCGGTGATAGTCCATTTTCTATAAGCTTAAGAGTTATAGTTCTTCTTACATTAACCGGAATAATTATAACATTCGGGTCATTCTGTTGGAGAGTTGTGTCATCTAACAACAGTTGAGATGCTAAAACATCTCTTTCTTCGTCACCGTCCGGCATTTTACTGACAGAAAGTTTTTTTGTTGCAGAGCAAGTTTCAAGGAAACAAAGATTAGGTGCACAATATTTTGGAACACTGTATCCTTCAACGTTGACTAAACCAAAAACTAATACATAGGAACTCTTCCTACTAAGTTCCGGCGGATATTACCTTTTACCCACTCCAGACGTCTTTTGGAGTTTTTACGGGAAAAAGGGTCTGTGTGAAAAGCACGACTGAGTTACTCTAATGTCTTACGTTAGATTATCGCCTTACCAACCGTTGGGCGCCGTGTAGTGTAGTTCCTATATTCCCAATAGGCTCTGCACATTGGAATAACATAAACAGCAGTTTAGACGTAGGACTGAGGTCATCTAGGTCTCTACTGACTATGTTAGACTTAATTAGGTTTACCAGCTAGCTCAGAGGTCACTAGAAACTTTCTCGAGTGAACAGGAAGGGGTTAACTTTCCTGAATAGACAAGAAGGGATTAGTTTCTGACAACCGCATAAACATGACAACTTTGCTCCCTCAGAATAAAGAGTATATCTCTAGAGTCGTGTGAAAACAATAGACAGTTATTTCGCTCAGTCAGTCGTGCATACTTAGTTTCACCAGAGTGCAGAGAAATAGAGAGACGGGCGTTTTCAATAAAAGGTGTTATTTATTGAGCAGTCTTCTTTCTCATGCAAGAGAAATGAGTTGCCACAATCGCAATACTTATCATAAAGTAAAGTGCGTACAGTAAAAGGAGTATTATGAAATAATACTGTAAAAGCATTGATATGGTTTCTTAGCCATATGATACTTTAAAACGGATAAAATATATACATACATAAAAACATTGACTAACGTACTCAACTGGTGCTTCTAAGATACGCCTACCCCGGTGTACCTGACCTAAGCCTAATACGTGGGAAGGAGTAAGTAAGTTGCAGTTTAAGTTAAGTTGGTTTTTTGCCAAGAATCTGAATCAAGAATTATCTTAAGGGTTTAGTCAGCTCCGTACCTTGCGAATAGAATGGAGGAGGTCTTGTATCTCTCTCTCAGGACTCGATCTCCCAGCAACCCGCAAGGGTGACTGGAAACACCGGAGCTGGATTTCTCGGCAGGAGAAAAGACAGCGTCTCTCTCAGTGCGTCCAATGGGAGGGTCGGCTTCCTTCGGCACTCGCATCAGCTGGGCGTCGGGCAAGTAGATAGCCGCTCTGCTCCAAACCACCGTGTGTTTGCTTAAGGCAACTGTTGGTATATTTATACCTGAAAGGTGCCGAGTTTGACGTAAGGTTGGACATAAGACGTCACTAAGAACTAACAGTTCTTTCTGGACTCCAGGAGTTCTTGTGCAAATCAAAACAAAAGCAGGGGGATTTCCCGGGCTGCTGGAGGCTTGGTTTGTTTAAAGAACGCGTTGTACTTTCTAGGAGTCTATGGGAGTAGCCTTGCCGTATTTGGACTGCATGGGTTATGACTAGATATGGACATGATACCTATGCCTTTACAAGGGTATGTTTTGTTATAACCACATAAGGGCATGAATCGGGGATATCTTGATTAGGGTCCTAGATAGATTCACAACATTCCGACCACCAAAAGTCTTTACATTTCATAAGAATTTCTTTACTGTTTCTTATGTTTGATGGTAGGTCAAAGACATGCTTTTGTAACCTAAGGTCGACGGATCCAGAGAGCTTTTCGGTGGGCGAACTCACCCCTGAAATAATAGGTCTTCTCAGGGGGAACTGTCCCCCCTTGTGTATTTTGGGTAGAATGTATATACATGGGTGGGATGGACAATCCACCTTCAAGTACCTGAACTTGTCATCCGTGATGAGACATACGTCTCTCCACTCACTTAGTTTGGCATTGATCATGGCTGTCAGTCGAGGCATAGGGTTGGATGCTTCCTCCCTATAGCAGGTGTTCACTGAGCTGTTGGTTAATCTCATTAAGGTAGTCAAAAAGATTCATTAACTACTATGCTGCCGCCTTTATCAGCCTCACGTATCACGATGTTGTTGTCATTGCTCAAGTGTTGTAAGGCCTGTTTCTCTAAATGGGATATCTTTTGGCCGGTCTGAGGTTTATATTTGTTAGGAATTTCTAGAGAGTATAATTCTTCAGACATTTTGTTATACAAAACATCAATGTTAGGATGATAAACACCCACAGACACACATTTTGATTTTGGACGTAACCCACCGTCAGAGGAGAAATCCTGCCTGATGTCAAAGTCTCTTAATAAAGTAGGCATGTTTAATACTTCATTATCACAGATGGACATTAGACATTGTACAGTTCGGACATCAGGAATTGTATGTGTGCCTGGCTCCCTCAGTATGGAAGGCCCCCGTGGATCAAGAGGTCTGTTAGAGAAATAATCTCGAAGTTTTAAAATCCTTATGAATTTATTAAGGTCAATAGGGGTATTAGCAAAGACCCTTACTTAGTAGTTGGATTTCATCACCGTCAAGTACTTTATTGGAGAGATTAACAATTTCCAAGTCACAATTGTCATCACCATCCATACATAAATTAGTCCAATCTGTCACTAGGCTATGTTCCCCATCTTGTGCCTGGTCGAAGTGTTCCCCTATCCTGTTGTACCTTTGGAATTTCCTTTTTGACATCCTTCCTCCCCTCCTGGTCTTCACTGTTCTCTTTTTGCACTTTGTAGGCATACCAGCCATCGACACTCCCAAGACTTTACTGGTGAGTTTACTGGCTTGAGTCATTTGTGCCCTGTAACACTTTTTTCCGGTATCCCATCTCGAGGCTTACACACCCTCAATGCACGATTGGTATTACACAGATGGTGCTGCAGGGGTAATACTCGTTTGTCAAACGACCGTTTTTCTGATTATGTCCCAAGCTGTAACACCTTCTTTTGCTGTATCCTATCTCGAGGTCTACATGCCCTCAATGCGTAATTGCTGGGACTTTGATGACTCTGTGAGGGTGATACTAGTTTGCCGAACCACCCTGTTTTTTGACTATGTCTCAGGTTATTATCGATAGATATGATTTTATGTGTGCGCCAGCCCTGCAATGGTTTTTAAGTACGCGTAAATAAAGATCTTGCTTCCAGGTTATATAATGCTTTTGACGACTAGGATGACAATTTGGATTTTTGGGCTATGGTATTCAATGCGAAGTTTGTCATCATTTATGTATGCACCAGCTTTTAAATTCCCCACACAGGTTTGATTGGGGTTTTCTTGAACAAATTGTCCGTACTCATCTGAAGATATACTAAAACTGTTAATGAGGTGTAATATGATTACAATTAATATTATCCTTATTCTTAGAATGTTTGGGCTGAAATTGATCCACTGGAACCTTGAATCTGGGGCCTCCAGATGAGATTGCCTAGGATACTTCTTTTTGCAATGTACTGTGGAATAATCATTCAAAGACGACCAGTATAGGTGTGAAAAGCTGACTTCCAGTTGTCCGTCATATTTTTAGGTACTTGGCCTTTTTACCTCTGATTGGGAGGCCTTAAATCACTTTTACTCATTTATATAAAGTCCTCAACATTTATTTTTAGACCGTTGGAAACTGACACCTATGCTCTGGAACTTGTATTGAGGGGTTTTCCAGTTGCGATTGGATTATTGCACCTTCGCTATTTGATTTCGACAGGAGCACTGTTAAGCAGCAATACTGGTGAGAATTTTTGATTTTCCTTTGTCTGTGTATTTCTGACAGTCATCTGTCTATTATTATTTAGATATATGCCCTAAGAAAGTGACTTTGTGTTGCTTTCACTATTAGACCGCTGCAACTGCCTTTTATACCCTGGAACAATTACTGAGGGGTTTCCAGTAGGTTTCAGGTTACTATACCTCTGTGATGAAATCTCGACAGGTCAACTGCCAATTACCATTACTGGTGAGAAGTTTTTTGACAAGTTTTTTTACTAGTATTTTTCTATTAATACCTGATAGTCACTTCTCTACTAATGTCTCAGGTTTTCTTTACACGTTTTACCTCCCCTTTCGTTAATACATTTGTATCTACACACACATATGTATCCTTCCTTCTCTTTTAATATAGCTATGGGATTAAAACTGAATACAGTTTTAGATCATGCCCGATAGCTCTTATTTTCCATTTAAGATTTATTCCCTCCACTTTACTTTCTCTTTTTTTGCTCTTAGATTATCTTTAAAAAAAACTTTTACATTTCTTTTTCCACTTCTCTTGGGATTTACTATCTTCCTTTTCATTTAAAAAATCTTTTTAAAATTAAAAAAAATAATATTTCAAGGTAAATAAGGGCATACACAATATGTTACTTCTGAGATTTGGAATATTGTGTTACTAAGGATTTTTTACATGTTGTGATAACTTCTATATGGGTTGCTTAAACTTGCTTTCTATATTAGGCTTTGGTTTACCCTTTGGATATCACAGAATTAGGTTTATTATTATTGTTATGTGTTTGGTGTCATTTGTATTTATATATGTAATGTAATTTCTTTGTGTTCAAGTGTTTTATGTAAATGTATGCGTGTAAATTTATGTGCTGTCTTGTGTCAATTGTTTCAGCCCTTAAAAAGTTATTTTATAAAGAACGAAATGCATTGGCTGATTTTCGACTGCGAGTTTTACTGTAAGGAATAAAAGAAACTTAAAGGCGTTTGGACTCTTTCCCTGGTACATCTTCCATTCTTTAAAATAAAAGGAATATATTTGTGCAGGAAGATGCATATTCTTGCAAATCAAAAAAAAAATCATGTGAGGCATATTCTACCATCGAGGTGTGCTGCAAAATGATAGAGGAAGTAACAAGGAGAATTAAAGATATAACTCCTTGTTACGCCACCCCTGGTTTGTTCTTTCTGGCACACTCCCAGGTGTGCCTGGTTTAGTGAGTGTGGAAATGCATCCAAACTATGAGAGTTGCATGGGTACACCCATGCACCGGTCATGGAACCTCTTTTGGTGCAGTCTAAGGCAATACAGTGATTTGTGATGCATGGCTTCCCTCAAGATGAATGACCCCTCTCAGGCCTATGCAAAGTCGGCTTGGGTGAATAAACAAATATTGTATTAGATTTGCATTGCACATGCACCATGTTGCATTGTGCAAGTACCACACAACTTGGGTCATACATATACAGCTGAGTGCAGAAGTGTATGTATCTTCACATTACATGGAGATCCTTGGCTAACGTTTTGCGTAAGACATGGCAGTCTGAAAAAAACATGTGGAATATGAATTATGCCAGATGGAGTTTGAAAGTCGATTACATCTGCAAACTAGGTGGGCCATGCACTGGACTAAGGGGGAGCCAGTTTTTCTCTGTGCTTCCCTAAGTGTGTTGCATCTGTCACACATCACAAGGAAGGATTCTTGACAAATTGCAGGAATAGATAGTTTGTACAGAATATGGAATGCAATAGAGTGGGCCCTTGGTCCTAGTAAAAATCTTTACATGGACATATGACCGTGGGGGACATCCAAGTACAGTGGCGGCCACCACTCGTAAAAGGGGGGACAGGGACATTTTAATAATAATCATTTTTAAAAAGTACCTGACACCACCGGCCGCCTATAGCGTCGCTCCTGCTGGTCTCTTCCTGGCCTCGGCAGCCCCTGGGACAGACTACCATCCAATCCCCGTGCTGCAGAGCAGCGGGGAGATTGGCCTAAGTGGGCAGGAAGACGCTCTGTTCAGGTCATGGAGTCTGTGGGGTTTCTCCAGCCCAGCTGCTGAAAGCAGCTGGGCAGGAGAAACCTAAGTGTGCAGGTGTGTTTTGGTCAGCCTGAGATGGCTGGGCAAACACATGTGCATACTTAGGGAGTGCACAAGCACTCTTCCTTTCCCCTCCCATTCCCCGCCCCTCTATGCACACACTGGCTCAGAGCAGTCAAATGAAAAATGAAACGATGCTAGCGCATCATTTGATTTTTGGTTTGCTGGCTCTGTGCCAGGCAGGGGAGCGGCGCTCCTCCACTATTGTGGAGGAGCCATTCACTGTCCAGGTGTGTACCCTGGTAATGGCTGTGACAACTGATGTGTTAGCATGCAGCTCATGATTCCTGCCTTGCTGGGCTGCTATGCTGCCTGCTGTTCCTTGAACCCAAGCTGACCCCGACTCTCAATCTGCCGGAGTAACAGGCACATGAAACATTTCCACCTACCTAGATTCACCACCTGGACATTGCCCTCTGTCACACAGCCCTCTCAAATGGTGTCACCCCAGACCTGGATCAATGGAAATTGGCACAAGGTGTGTGTTTCAATAATACACAGGCCTCGTCAGGAGATAACATACATTAGCCCGGTTGCATGGGTTCTAACCAATGGATTGCACTAGCTGCTCCAGTCGGAAGCCACGCTTTGACACCAGCGCATGGAACTAACTGCAGAATGGCCACTGCGCAGTGCAGCTATCCGACATTGACCATTTCAGTAGTGATGCGTCATAAAAAACATCGTAAATGTCGGAAACGGGGAGGATACACCCAGGAAATGATGCTGGTGTTGAAGGTTGCCCACCAGGAAGTGTAAAAGTTAATTTCAGTTTCTTTTCCAGTGCTTGAGTGTTTGCTAGGTGTTTGAGGTGTTTTGGAGAGTGGTTGCTATATTGGGGCGATTTGTGTTCTTTTTGTTGTCTGGTTTGTCCCTGTCTTGTGTGAATTGAGTGCGTTTTGTGTCTTTTTGTTGTAAATTGTATCTGTGTTTTTATTGTTTTGCTGGGTATTTGTCTATTTAGGGATTTTATATATTAGGGGTAGGGGTTAGGGTAAGGGATGTTTGTTTGCAGTTTGTGGGTATAGTGGTGTTTAGGGCCTGTTGTTAAAGGGTAGGGCAAAGAATGTCAATAATGGAGGGTTAGGGGGCCTGCTATGGCTGCTGGTGCATTACCTGCCCCACATGCTGGCATCGGGGTTAGAGTCAGGCAGGGATACCCCTCCAAGGAAAGGAAGGAAGACTGGGAGAGGGTGCAATGGAACATGTGCAAGGTGTTTGGGGTTGCGAGCACCATCTACAAGCTCAAGCTCAAGCATTGTTAGAAAGATGTCATGGCACGAGAGACAGATCTGGTAGACCACATTGGATTGGAGATTAGAGGCCCCATAGTTATGTATGTTTTTAGCATCTGCATGTAGTTATGTTACTATCACATTTAGCAAAAATGTAAACATGTAAGGGGCATGTTGTGGTTACAAAAATCAAGTATAATGCAACACAATTGCTATTCAATGCTCAATCTTCTACAATGTTTTTTTTTTTTTTATTAATTTTTATTGCAGATACTCAGACACCAAGAGGACCACATCAGCAAAGTTATACAGTCGAGAAACATTTACGGAACGAAATAAAGATCACAGAATCCCCCAGCTCTCATCAGTGCACAAGGCACCCGTCAGTATATCAACATCCTCAAGTCTGTCTCGGCGGCGCACCGCCTCAGCATAGGGGGTGTCCATAGTAATCATCTGGGCATCTGCTTTTTTGTTTTATCTGAATTCCTCCCCCCCCCCATAACAAACAGAACTATGCGAGGGAAATTCACAAAAACATCTCCGCAATCAACATTCATTAGTACAGTCATGATAATAGTATACGCAGTTCCCGCCAGCCCCAGCCCTCCCCCCCTGTCCCAGTGTGCAAGTGGCCCAAAGACCTTCAAACAGGTAATGCGTGACATACACTTCAAGGCCCACTCCTAGCATCCGCACCCAGTTCGCCTCCCCCCGACCCACTCTCCAGCCTATGATACTGTCTCCACTTCGACCAGACCCTTGTAAACTTTTTTGGGCAACCTCTCGATTTATAGGTCACTCGCTCCGCCGCCATGTAGAGGTCCAAACCTCTTCTCCATTCCTCCATAGTGGGGACGGGCGCAACCCCCCAGTACCTTGCAATGTCTCGTTTCGCTACTACTAAGGCCAGCGTCAGAAACATCAGTTGGGGGCGGGGGAGATCAACATCGTTAGTCATTCCCAGGATGGCTAGTTTGGGCTCCTGGTCAAGCGGCACCGTCAAGACCTCCCTCAGTTCGGCAAAGATGAGCGTCCAGTAGGATTGGATTTTAGCACATGCCCATAAAATGTGGAAGAAGTCCCCCCCCTCGTGTAGGCACCTCAGGCATCTATCGTCTGGTGTTTTTCCCATCCTGAACAGTCTGACCCTATCAAAGTATGTCCTGTGCAGCACATTATATTGGATCAGGCGGAGTCGGGACTTGATAGCCACTTCCCTCGGGTGCATAAGGATTAGGTCCCAGTCAATCTCCTCCAATGTTCCCACGTCATGCTCCCAGGCGGCCCTAAGTTTCGTTAGATCTCCCAGTATGTTGTTTGTGAGTGTTTTGTATGTAAGTGATACAGCCTTGTTGGGAATCTGTTCCTGCAGCAGTCTGCCTTCCAGTGGTGCATATTCCGGGAGACCCTCTAAGGTTATAGCCTGTGCCCTCCATGCATGACGCAGTTGGACGTACTTAAAGAACTGCGAGCGATGGAGCCCATATTCTGCTCTCAAGGTAGCGAATGATTTTAGTTCTCTCCTGTCGATTACATCTCCCACCGTGGAGATCCCAATGACGTCCCATTGCTTGAAGCCAGTGAGTTTACGTAATTCGTGTAGCCACGTGCAGTGCCAATGTGGGGTCTGTCGGGTGGGTTTCCGCTCCCAGCCCATGCGTCTCATGGCCATCCTCCAGGCCCGGAGCGTAATGTTCGTGGCCGGAAGCAGGGGCTTCCTCCTCAGACCACCGTACAGGTACGTAAGCAAATTATTTGGGGACAATTTGGCGCGTTCCAGCACATATGTGGGGTGGTCCGCCTGGGCATGGAGCCAGTCGTTGACGGGGGACAGGTGTTCCGCCCAATAATAGGCCTCAAGGTTTGGCAGGGAAATGCCACCGCTGTATTGGTGACGTTGGAGGGTGGTTAGCGCCACTCTTGGCTGCTTGCCCAGCCAAATGAACAATCTTCTACAATGTTAACCCTTTTTATGTGTGCTGCATTGTTCAGCACACGGAGACATATGAAAATGCCCCTGGCAATTGTATTTGTTCAGGAAGATGGCCCTATCAGGACTGAAAAAGAGATACCTTCTTGCAGGGCATGCACCCTTGCCCCATGTTGCAAAGTCACATTCTCTGATGATAGTCAGCAGTTTATTCACCAGTGCCACAAATACTCTGATATGGTCTTTACAATGTTGCATACAGTGGATACATGCCATTTTCCATTGCAGCACTACTTTGGACTGCCTAGAGCCAATGGTTTCCCCTTTGTGTCATGACGCAAGGGGGCCAGAGATGATGCTGCCTAGCAGTACCCAAAACATTCACATGCCTGAGGCATGCTTCAGAAAGGTGATGTTAGATATCCTTGAACGTCAAGATCCAGCCACCTCTGCCATGCATGGTTACTAGCTGCATCCCATATTCATATAGTATATACATATGTATAAAGCATGTTGAATATTCCAAATCACTGGAATGTCATAGTACTTTTAATGAAATTTAGACCCTGTGTAGCTGCACTATTTACAATTCAATGCTCAAATTATTGTCTTGTAGTTTGACCTGTCTCCTACACCAGGGGAGAAGTTGACACCGTCTGGTATCCCAATGCTACTAGTAAGTGTAATAAGTACATGGTTGCAGCTGTGTAAGGTTTATGTGGGATTTATGAAAGTTGTAACATTGTCATGTGAATGGTGATGTATCAATCCCCTGAAACTAAATTACACTCGTTGCACAAACACAACTGAACTTGTACCCACACGAATGCTAATTTGACAGGGATGCATGTCAATGTGCATGTAAGGGCAATGTATGCAAGGAAACCGGAATCATGCATCTTTAGCAGCTGTGATGATGTTTGCTCATCTACTGTTTTGATGTAATTTGGCACATACCATCATCTGGCGCAAATGCTGCAGATGTTGTACAAATTGAAAATTTGACGTACAACACATGGTTTGTTTGCCCCATGTCCATATTTCAGTATGAAACTGGTGCTGATGAGGTGGAAAATAATTACCCAGATAGTGTTACCAAGTGTAAACATGACAGTATCATGAAATCTGATTTTGAGAGAGTATGTGTCAAATTGTGGCATATAATGCTTCAACTTGCATCAAACTATGCTTATTCATGCTGCATACATTTAAACTCACCTGCTACATTCATTCAGTGTGAATGACTATAGATGTGGTTAGAGATTCATGTGATCAACACTTAAAATGTTTTGGGACTCATACCTGTCCCTGTAGCTATGTGTCAAATCATAAGCCAAATTGCTAAATCATGTAGGACAGTGCCAGCGGAATACCCATGACAAACAAACCATTTTTCCTATGATAGATGCTGCAAATGTTGTTTCGATAGTGCAAAGTTTATCCTAAGCATGGATTAGAGTCATGACAGAGGACAAATGAAATCTCAACATGTGTTTCTGTAAGGATGTTAGTATGTTAGTACATTATCATGAGTATTCTTTAATCCTCATTTACTTAACTCACCCCAACTCTATGAAAGTATGTGTAGCTTTGTCAGAAGCCTATGGGCAAATGTTAGCCTACCTCACGTTAGATTAATTTATGTTTCCTTTTTCCATATTTTAGACACTGTATGTGGGGCTCTGTTGGTGATTTCACACACATCTCATCACAGGTTGTCTCCTATTGTTGGACTCTGTGTGAACGTGATAGGGCATGGTATATGTAGGATCGTTTTGTAACTACAGATTGCTACTCCCTGGCTGAGTTGGAACACACATTGGTGCCAAGCACTACCGCATACATGGGGTCATTGCTGTTGACAGGTTACTAATTACGTATGTAGTAACACCTGCCTGAAGAATCTCCATCATTATTGCCATTCACTATTTCTAAGTGTGGCACATCATGCCACTTGCTTTGATCAACTACTTTCAAAGTTTTATGCCCATATGTCTCCTAATTGCTCTTCCCCATGTGAGGTGTTGCATTGTTTCTGATTCAGTGGTCTGGCACTTACAGGATGAGATGTAATGTGTAACTCCCTTCATACTCAATACCTATTAGTCCCCTCAAGGGCAAAGAAAAACATATTTTTTTTACTTATCTCAATGTAGCTATTTTGATCAGTTATCAGTTGACACAGGTCCTTGACCTGGAGCCCTAACATTTCTTGGTTATTGGATTGGCTTTGTGCAACCTTGTGTGGTACAGGTATGAAGGTACTTCATTTGGGAATATGGCTATGAGTATCTGCCTATTAATGGTACAACCATACAGATTTATGTACTGTAGAATATCTTCAGTGTGAGCATCCCCACCCACACCTCATCTGCCATTTTCTGAGGACTCCTACCACTTTCTGCCGGAATTCAGTCTCGGGTCCTTGGAGTCCTCATCTGGGAAAAAGCAGCTAGTTGAGGCATGTCCTGTAGGTGTTGTTTCTTCCGGGGACCCAACAGTGTGTTCTACCCTTGCCATGCCTGGAGGAGAAGATTCAAAAGAGTCCAGCAGCTTTTGGAAGGTGTCATCATCCATTGGGGGAAAGCAGGATGGCATCAGAAACAGGTTGGTCATCAAGGATGGGTTGCTCTACAGGAGGTGTTGTTTGTACCTCTGGAGGAGATAGTAATATGTCAATAATGAAACATGATAGATGCAGCCGTAAGTGCTTTTGATGACAATCAAACTGATTTTGTTTTCACTTTAATGTACACAGGGATATGTGGAACATATGTTGCTACAATTTAATGAAGCCATATTACACTATTGTTGCCTTTCACATGGGTATACCTTTAAATTGTTCACACACCCGTTGTATGAACAAGGGGGCCTATTTGTGTACTTACACACAACGCAACACAGCTCGGGAGCTTCACGGCCTGTCCTGTCTGCAAGAGTGAGTGCAGCTAAGGACTCCCTTTGACATATTATGTTGCTTTCCTGGTTTATGCCTACACTGTTGCACCATTATCTTCTTACTACCAGTGCTGAGACCTTTACACCATGTCACCAGGTTGGGTGCATTAATTCTAGCCATCAGTTTGCACCCCAGCACTGACCAGGTAATGTAATGTGTTAAGTTTAACATATTATACTGCACTGTGCCTTTCACACAGTATAACACACTAATCTGTCTTGCTGTTCTGTCTTGCATGCAGTTTGTGCAATATTGTGGCCTAGGGGTCATATTTGAGACACATCCACACAACTGTACATAGCAAGCAACCTTGCTACACTGCAGATATGGGAAAGGGAATGCATATACCATACTTTGCTTATTTCTGTGGAATCCAGTTGTTTCCTAGCACACACACAGTCATCTCCAGAGTCCACATCATTGGTCACTTTGAGCCACCTCTGAAGAGGATGGCCATCATCACACTTTGTAATATGCAACAGCTCAAGCTCACTCTAATTCTTCAAACCCAAGATGCAAATCTGCAGAGTACCATAAATGTTTTCACTCAGTCCACTCACTGTGTACATCTGTCAATCATCATTCAAACCCAAGGACTGTACTTCATGTCACACACTGATGACACCCATTTCACCTCTACCTGCTTTCACATATTTTGCCTAGTGATACTTTTCTTCTTATGGCTCCCTCCTGACACCTGTAGTATGCTAATGCTCTTTACTACGGCGTGTCAAGTATCAAGTTTATTTTATCTGATTTAGTTCTCTGCTGAGAATAACAAATACATAAAAAGAAAAAAGCAATAAAATATGTATATTATTCAAAACGAATGTGCATTCTAAAACAAGTTTAAAAAAGTTTTAAAACATTTTAACAGATTATAACACATAAATTCATTAGGAGGTGACTTAGGAAGCAAAATTAGGTTATGTGCAGTTATTCTGTTGCATTTTGTTTGAATTAGTTTTAGGTACCACTTTCTGGCATTTACCACTGTCGGATTAGGGCAAACAAATAAAATATGCTTCAGATCTTGCTCGCCTCCCTTATAGAGGTCACATAAACTACTGGCATTTTCGTTGAGTCCACTTAGAGGTTAAAGATTTAAAAGGGAGAATCCCAAGCTGAAGTAGTATAATGCAACGCCGAACTCCATGCTTTAGGGTTAAATGATTATACTGTTGCAATTGCTTATATTCTTTTGAATCTGCATAATATTCTTAATGGTGCAATTTAGTGCAATGTTGAATATTGAGATCATAGGTGATCCTTGGTGTTGAATGTTTTAGGAAAAGCCTCAGATGCGCAGGAGACCAAGATTTCAACAGTTCAATTGTACATTTTGTTAATTTGAGTTTGATAACTAAGGGCCAGATGTTGGTAGGCTTTTACCGGTCAGTAACGGCCGACATCGGCCGTTACCGACCGGTAAAAACCTTTTCCTATGTAGGAGGCTATTTTACCGATTCGGTAAATAACGAATCGGTATTTACTGATTCGGTATTTACTGAATCATCATTTACCGATTCGGTATTTACCGAATCGGTAAATGAGATGTAGGAAGCACTGTAAACAGTGCTTCTGGGCTTTAAGAATTCGTTATTTACCACCAATTATTAGTTGGTGGTAAATTTAGTGGTAAAATTAGTTGAGAATGTGGCACCTACAATGAGCCAAGAGGACGACATACTCCGAGGCTTGAGGCCTCGTAGCACGTTCATGGCTCCGTCGAGTCATAAAGTTATTGACACCTTTGAAAATCTAGCTAAGCATGACATCGCAGCCTTAGGCTTCTTACAATATTCAAAACGCCATAATCTAACGACAAAGGAGAGGAACATTCTACACAATTTAGCTAACAATAGGTCCATCACCTGTCAAAATGCAGATAAAGGGGGAGCACTAGTGATTATGGATACCTCGTATTACCAAGAACAAGTGGCCCTACACTTAGCAGATGTGAACACATATACACAATTGGAGGAAGATCCCACCATTGAATTTTTCGAGGTACTGAAGAACATCGTCATAAAGGCATTAGATAGTGGCACAATCACTGACAAAGCCAAGAGGTTCCTCATCCAAACCAATCCCAGGGCACCATCATTGTACATGTTGCCTAAGATTCATAAACATTCCACGCAACCCCCTTTCAGACCTATAGTCTCCACCAAAGGCAGCATCCACGAGCCGGTTGGTAAATTTATAGACAGATATTTACAGCCATTTGTAATTTCAACACAATCTCACATCAGAGAAACAACCGACTTTTTCGTCAAACTCAACGCATGTTCTATCCCTCCCGGAGAAGAAGTATGGCTGTGTACGGTGGATGTTCGATCCCTGTACACGTCAATTCCACACAACCTTGGCTTGGAAGCCGTAGAACAAGTGTTAATTAGCTCTGCAATGGATAGAGACCTCCAAGTACTATTGATGGAACTAATGATGTTCGCCTTGTACCACAGTTATTTTCAGTTCAATGACCATTGGTATTTACAACTCTGTGGTACTTCCATGGGCAACTGCGCAGCTCCTACGTACGCCAATATATTCATGAAGCACTTTGAAGAGCAACACATTTTGAAAGATTCTTCCTGGCAGGAACATGGCAAATTATTTTTGCGATTTATAGATGACATTTTCATCTTATGGTCTGGGTCATCAGACGCATTGCAAACGTTCTTACCCAACACGAATCAGATAGATGAACGCATTCAATTCACCTGGGACATGAACAACGAATTCATTCATTTTCTGGATGTTAAAATACAATTGATTGATGGCAACTTGTCGACAACCTTATTTCGCACGACAACAGACTGCAATTCTATCCTACACTTCAACAGTTTTCACAGACCTGACTTAAAGAAAAATTTACCATTTTCACAACTCCTCAGAGTTAAGCGGATTGTTTCTTCACCCGTGGAGAGCGAACAAGAGATCACCGCTATGCTCAACAGATTTAGAAACAGAGGATATCCTGAAGAGATTCTCAAAACAGCGGAAGACCGATGCAAGAGTATTAACAGGAAGGACCTGATGAGAGTCAAGGAGAAAAAAAAAGTCAATAAGCAGATGGTAGTAGTGTCTAAATATTCCATCATCAGCCAAAAATACAAGATAATCATCCTTAAACACTGGCCTCTGTTGAGTGGTGAACCTGATTTCAAAGGATTATTCGAGAACAAACCGATTTTTGCGTACACGAGAGGTCGGAATCTCAAGGAAATGCTAACCAAACCCATTGAGAGTCCTACACCAGCTGTATACAAAGGATTGTTGCCCTGTTATAATTGCAGCAATTGCCATAATATTATCCCAGGAAATTTCACTCACCATCCCATGAAGGGAACCAAGATCAAATTGAAAGTAAACGCAACTTGCAATATAGCCAATGTTATCTACATGTTGAAATGCCCCTATGGATCCTGCTACGTGGGACATACAGAGAGGAAAATACGCAAACGGATATTGGAACATAATAGCGATATCCGAACCAGAAATGCTAAATCCACTGTAGCCTCGCACTTTATGGAGAACAATCACACTGTAGCTCAGCTGAAGTTCCTAATTTTAGAAGTGATTAAACCTTGTGACAATAACAAAAATACACTACTTAAGAGAGAAAATTACTGGATTCGCTTTATGAGCACGATGCAGCCTAACGGGCTCAATGACAGAATGGAATTCACATGTTACCTTTAAGTGAACTGAACACTAGAGGCTTTTATGTCAATCCACCTTTGGGACTGTTTATATGAGCATGTTATTCATTTAAAACAATGTTTAATTTTTTTTTTTGTTTTGTTAGACTGTTTCGATTACTTGCTACATCTGTCTTTCATTTCCATAGTTGTTTGCACTCTCGCATTTTGCGCTCTTTGTTATTTTCATTCCGGGTCACACTGTTTCAAAATGGCGCTCGTACTCGGGACCATAAGCACGGTCCTTTCTCTATTTCGCACTTCCCCGTTTTACACATCGCGCATGAGGACGCCACAAACCTGCCTCCGTTACCGGCGAGAGGCTGTTGCTATTGCATCTCACCAGCACCGGATTATCACAATCCGTCCACTTTTCCACAAGTAAGTCCTTCTACTGAGGACCTGCTTTTAATTGCGCAACAGTGTACGTACTGTGTACCGATCACAGAACTTTCGCGTATGATTACAGATAACTCAGCGTTTCAAGTTTCACCGCCGTAAGTGTATTCTCACGTGGTTTATGCTTAAGTTACTAATACTAGCGCACGTTATTGGAACACTGTCTTTACTGACCAACACTCCCCCGCATTCACCGTTCTCACTGAATTGAATAGCACGTATCGCTCCTTCTTACTTTACAGTTTTCACACGCATGGCACAGCAATGCAACTTGCATGCACGTTTCTGCACATTATTCACCTAACTGAAGACACGTTTTTTGTGAACTTTGATAATGCACCAGTTCCATACTATATGATGACAGCTCTGATTTTGCACACAGAACAGCATGTCTTGCATGGATTTGACATTTGAGTGTCAGTAGAGACGTTTCTTGATGAGAACCCTTCCTTTATTTCTAGAACTATCCCCTGATGAAGGTCGTGTTTAATGCCCGAAATGCATTGGGAAATTGAGTTTTGGTGAACGATGTATTGAGAAAAATACACTGGATTAAATTGAATACTGAAGATACTTGATCATGATGAGAATGATCATTAAAGTTTGAACTGAAGAACTTTTGTTGAACTTTTTTGATTTAAACATTTCATTGGATGAGAAACCTGTGTGTTTCCTTACAGCTGTGCACAGAGGGTCAGCCTCAAGTCCGAGGCTGCTTTGTAATAGTTCATACTTTTGTCACGCTGTTAGGAACAGACAGCGATACCTCCGTAGCACGCTACAAACTGATTAACTGGTTCATATCTGGATAACAAGGCTGTGCGAGTCCTATTTCCAAATATTGTGCTAGAAAATTAGTCAGTCTACCTTTCATCACACGCACCTCCTTAAGATACAATGGATCCCCCATTCAGAATCAAGATTCTCAGGCACACCTACAAGGCACCACACTACCAGGGGCCCACCTAGCTCACACTCCCTCTATGCTTTCAACAAACAATAATGGACCTCTGCTGTGCATCACTTGTATCCACCCCCACTCCCAACATCCGTTTGAGCTAGAAAGGAGGCAGGGTGGTTTCTTACATGGCAGCCAATTCCTGAAACAATTCACCCAGCAGATCGAGCCAGCTGCATGCAAAATGGTTTAGTGATACTGACTGTACACCTGGTTCTTCACATGATCCTAGTTGGAGAGCCTTCACATGCTGGCCACCTGGATCCCCTCTCAGGTGAGGAGTTTACCCTCTACACACAGCATTCCATCACATTCCAATGTTGACTGACTGGCACCTGGACAAGCACATTTGCTTCATGGTCCAAGTGGTAAAGGATTTTCACTGACATATCTACAAAGTTTCCAAGGTCCATGCATGCTGTGCTGCTTCAGTGCAGGGTTTTTGCTTGGCATTGTGGGACTTTTAGTCCTGGTCAATCATATTGTACATTACACTACAAGTCTCATGATTCAGAGGACAACCTGGAATGGGTCAGCAGATCAAGCATGACCCCGATAAACTTGTTGGATGGATTATCACGACCCAAGTATATTACATTTATGAGATAACATGTGAAACACTCCAGACCTTTCCCTTGCATACATCTCAGTTCAGGGCTGTAAACTGTGTTGCTGCCCTGCACATCATGACAGTTTTAAACATATATTCCCTTGCTTTGACTTACAATGTAGTTCTTCCTTGTCCTCGACCACAGCACGGTCCTGCTTTTGCACTTCTGCCCCCAACTCTGTTGGGATAGGTTGTGCCACCTTTTCCTCCAGTGGGTTCAACTCCTCCTGGAGATCACATCCTTCTTGGCCATTGTCCGACACTGTCCTTTTTATTTGTCCTACACTGTTGATCTTGTCCACGTTGGACTGTCAAATGTTTTCCTTCTTCCCTAATGGCAATTTGGAGGTGACAAAGAGAAGGTCTTCATTCTTTGTCAATTCAGATATTGAGATCTGGTTCTCTTCCTCACTGAAATTGGTCTTCCTCTTCCCCTTGGCTGCTGTCCGGTTACCTCGGTTGGCGTTAGTGTTGTTGGCCTCCATTTATGAGCTTTTTTGTGGTCTTTAAGTACAGAGGATTCTAATGCCTAATTTTTTCCTGCTAATTTGTGGCACTTTAAGACATGCAAATCATCTCTGTGCCTTGTAGGTCACAGTACGTTATAACACTTTGCATCGTCTTACTTTCTGATGCGTCCAAATTTCCGACACACCTTTGGTTGTTGTGATATGGTGCACAGTACCATGAATACATTACATCTATGCTGCACAGAAATAATGCAACACAGCACGACTCATGCCGAAACGCAGCATTGCATCAGTTCTCATAAATATGCCCCAAGAGACAAGTCAGTTGTCATGTAATCCCTAAATGTGTCATAGATTTTTATCATAGATCGAGAACTTTATAGTCTATAAATCAAACAAAAGAGGTGATTGTACAGCGCACATTCTGAACCCAAGCATTTAAAAGTGCTCTCATATGTGATGTTTGCTTAGGATCACACAATTTGGGCACTCAGAGAAGTTGGTATGGATTCCAGGTTATTTGGTTTCACATTTTGTAATGTAGCCATGAGATGTTACTTTCTATCTCTATTCTGTTTAACATCAAAGGCCTATTTTTATTAATGTTTTATTCCTGCCTCATGATGAAAAAAGCAAACATTGACCTAGCAGACCCAACTCTGAGTCCCCAGTCTCAACTACAAAAATGCATTTATTTCGGGGTTGTCATACTCCATCCATCCCCTCCTCCAAAGATACGCCCCTGGCATAGTGTGCTGGGATACTGCACATGCTGTGACGTGCACTGCCCCCCTGCCTGATACGATGGACAGTGAGAGAAAGTGCCAGTAACTTTGACAAAACAAGCAAATCATCCAGTACACAGCCAACTTGAAGCCTTTTTCTTGTTTTGTTGTGTATGTGTTGAAGACTGGGGGGCAGTTTACTAATCGTTTAAGCAACTCAACACAGCTACCCACGTTGCTGCACTGTGTTGCGTGAAGGAAAGAAGAGAGCTGCACCATACTTTCGAAGAAATGGCACTGTTCAGGTCTCTCCCCATGCTGGCACACTTGTAGCTGCCTACCCCCAATGCAGACACCCTGGCATCAAGTGCTAGGATGCCTGCGTTGTGGGCAGCATTTTGTTGAGCAGGAATGGAGACCTTCCTGCGGGAAAGCAAGTCTTAGAGGCTTATTCCTCTCTATGTGTGCTGCAGATTTGCACGGCTTTGTAAATCCTGACTAACATTTTGAATCATGGGTGTGCCAAAAAAATGGCACAACCACGACACAAAATGTTAGCAAATCTGGGCCCAGGTAGCCAGAATAATTCTGAGCTATTTCTTGTGTGGATTATTGACGGTTTCCTTTTCAATTTATCCTTCACTTCTCAGGGTTACTGTAATTTTGCTGACTTTGGTTCTTTGCGTTGCGATCTGCCATGTCACATATAGCGAATATCCGTCAGTTGAAGAATCATAGGACATGCCATAAAACCCTCACATTCCCTTCGAGTTCTAGGGAGTGAGTTGCCTTCCCATAAGGAAAGCCCACTTAAATTAAATGAATAGGGGAGAAAGGACAATTTTTATTTCTCAATTTCTAATTACCCAGGGGGAGGGGTGGGGGTGACAGGTTGCCAATCGGATTATGAAAGGGGTACCATTTAAGGTAACCAAAATGATCCAGTATGCTGAGTGCCTGTTGCATGTTTGTCTTTGTCGGGAACGTACCAGAGGAAGTGGTGTGCAGTCATGCGAAGGAAGTGTGTTCCTGTTTCCATGCTCAGCAAGCGGAAAGGCTGTACATCTTTGGTCCCCATGCTCAGCACACAAGGAAACACTTCTCAGTGTGCAGCTCAGACCCAGTTGCATATCAGAATATATCCCATGTCACAATACCATGGCAGAAGGGGATTATAGGTGTGGCCTCTCTGGAATTCATCATCAAATTTGACACAGTGGGATGGGAGTTTATGTTTCAAGTCATACAGAACTAAAGTGTTAACCCCTACATCGTGAGGCAGGTAAGGTTACTTTATTTCAGCCCCAGGCACGTAATAGTACTGGTATAGATGTCAGAGTGAGACACTCTTCAGAATTGCCAGCAGTCTCCCCATTTTTTTGCTCTGGTGATGGAAAGTATGTCTTGCATTTTGAGGCTACAGATGAAGGGATTGTCGATTGTTGGTGGAGTGGCGTTTACAGTGTCTATGCATACCATTGACTCTTTAAAATACTCAAAAGATCCAGTAAACTTTAGACAACTTTTTTTTTTAGAAAAAACTGAACACATAGGGTGAACAGTTATTAATATGACTAAATTGGTTTAAGTCACAGATATTCCTTCTAGTATCTCTGTCACATGGCCAAAATTAATATCCAACCAAATTTGGGTCTTGAGTGGCAAACTGGTAATCTAAGTACCCTGGGAATTAAATTTGGCTAACACATGGTAGGGATGAAATCGTTATCTTGAACATGAAATTTGTACTACTTGTGTTCCCAATCAGCAGCATCCGGTTGGTAAAAGTAGTGGTGCTGCTGGGTGTCTGTATGTTGTCAGTGGATATTCTTCTACTAACAAGAGCATTTTCCACACCTTTAATAGTCTCATGCTTTAGGCCAGCACCTGCCCTATTTTAAAATTATCCACTTTGAAAGAGATTGCATAATAAAGGAGCAGAGCATTATCTGGACACAGTAATATCTGGGCCCAAGTTACAGCTAAGGTGCACTGCCCTCGTCTGTGCCACAGTGCACTTTTAACTGGGTGCGGTAGTTGCTGATATGGTCAGTGCATCCTTTGGAATTGCATGTTCTTTCCTAGCACAGTTGAAAACTCATGCCTGCCCTGGGTGCAGTGCTTTAGTGAAAAGAGGACCAGTGTTTCTAAGCTGCCGGCCCACCTTTCACCTTACAATCAACAACCTGGACTGGATTTGAAAGGAGGCAGAGATCCCCCCTGCAGGAAAGTGCGGTAAATGACTGAATCTGCCCTTAGGGTGATTTCTGAGGGCTCTTTGGTCCTTCTACCAAGAGTTGCCCTTGGGGACGTGATGGTGAGAAAGGCATATCACCACCTCTATGTGGACATTTTTGCTTCTTTGTGTCTCCTGACTGCCTCTGCGTCCACATTTATAATATAGCAAAGGCACAGAGGCAGAGAGTGAACCCATTTTCATTGAGCCATGCCCCATGTAAATTGTAGAGTACCACCCTGAGAAGCGGATGAATATGAGAGACTTCAGCAATACCAAAGTGCTCTGGGGACAGCACAAGCCTTTTGTGACCAAGGGCCACGTAGATTAATGGCTCCTAGCCTCCCAAATATAAGACACTACCTTTACCACACAATCTAAATCACACAGTGCCTTTACAATGCAGGCACTACATTGAACACAACATTGCCAACCGTTCCTTGAGCACGTAAGTTGTTAAATTGATTTGCTTTAGGGAACGCGTTTGTGCATTGGTTTGGATTTAAAGTGCAACACCTTCCCTACTGTTACACAGGCTGGAGTTAGATTAGTAAATGATACTATTCCAAAGTCCAGGACGTCCCTAAGGCAAGCCTGTGCAATGACTAGTGTGCTAAAGGAACGTGTGGTACCCTCACGTACTTGATGTACTGCCTGAGTTGTAAAGGCATGCATGGTTCTGTCATACAACCCGCTACTACATCTTCCTGGGTGGGTGCCTAGAATCTCGAGCTGAAAAAGTAGGCTTTTGATGGGATGACAATTCAATAGGGAGCACAGATATTACTTTCTCACAATAGTGCAGACAAGCACAAGTGTTTTTCATATGGTCTCAATGATGCTTCAGATTTTGAACAAGGTTTATAAGTTGATACTGAAGGGAATGATCTTTGCAGAGCAAGCACTACTATAAGGGTTGAAGGAGTTCTATAAATTGGATTCGGAGGCAAGAGCAGTTAGCTTGGGGGAAGAGGATGTAAGCTAATGGCAGATTTATTTTATGGGGAAGTTCTCTATTCCTTTTTTGCCTGATTATATGTTCTGACATGAAATGGATTCCTGGTAGAGCATGGAAACCTAATGAACGTCTGGTACCTTTGCCATTGAGTATATATAGTCACCGATTTATAGCCCTCTTTGGAGTTGATTGAAATGAAACCCCATGCTCCAAACTACTGATAAAGGCTAAATGAGAAAGAGGTTGGGATACACAAATCTCAGATGGTAAATGCAATAGAGTGCTGGCTTTCACTCAAGAGATGAAAAATAAACCCAGATTTCGCTTTGCATGTTTTAAGTGATTGCACATAGCCCACTTTATGTCTCTGGCTCTAAGTAACACATGCCCAACCCACCTAGAAAGGTACCCAATAAGTGGGGAGTAATGCAGGTATGATTCACATGGTTTGAATTTTTAGGGTTGCTTGTGTGTTCAGGAATATAAAACATATATTGTATATCGAAAACTTGGCCCAAGTGCATTAGAATGCTTTACTTGAGCACGTGATTATGTTAAACATTGTCAGACTCTTTTGGGGGGGTGTGGGGCACTTTGACATTAAGTGACATATTTATCAATATGTTATGCAGCGCAGCAAGTCACCTTGGTGTGTTGCACTGCATTACAGGAAAAAGGGCAGTAATGCCCTATTTTACACAATACAGTGCATTCCTCCCTTTTCCCAGCACTGGCGCACAATGTGCTGCCTGGCGACAACGCAGGCACTCTTGTGCTACGGTGCAAGGGTGCCTGCGTTGTAAACATTATTATTTTTATGCAGGAAGGAGTACCTTCCTACATAAAAACAATCCCACAAGGCATTTTCTTCATTTTATGCCTGCTGCAGAATGCAGCAGACATGGAAAGAGGAAATAAGGAGAAAGAAAGATATCTCCTCTTGTTACGCCTCCCCTGGTAAGGTGTAGCATTTTGGTGCATTTCCAGTTCTACTAGTAAAGATAAATCTGGGAATGAGTTAAAATCCATGGTTGTTGCATGGGAACACCCACACACCACTCAAGGAATGCCTCCATGGTGTAGAGTAATGCAATGCTTTATGCTGTGTTGCGTAACTCTGGATTGATCAAGCCACTGCTAGTCCTGGCCCCTTCAATTACCTTCGTAAAGAAAGTATTGTAATTTTTGATTTGCGTTTTGTATCATTAGAGAAGTAATTTAGCTTTGGTAGACATTGCTAATCTAGACAACATTTTAAAAAATGATGGCTGTGTTTCAGTGGTGATATACTGTTTCAGGAACCATGAGATCTATACACTTTATTGTGCTGTAAAAACGTACGTTTTGGGGGACAATTAGTCTTATAGAAACAGAAAATCATCCCTCAGAGCAACCCTTCCACTACTTTCCAAAATGGTGGCCCTATAATGATGTGTTTTAGTCATCATATTGGTAGTTTATTTTAATACTGTTTTGTTTCAGGTTTTCTGTTGATTCAAATTCATAAACATGAGCGAAGCAGGTGGTCGCAGAGGATCTTTACCTACTGACAGAGTGTTGCTAACTAAAAAATCTGAGGATTCCTTCCACAAAGAAAAATGTGTCATATGCCAAACTAATCCAAAAGAAATCCAAAAATCTGAAAGAAATAACATCAACTGTGACTGGATAGGTGAGAGTGTGAGATGCTGCAAAAATACAGCAAGACATAGTTCACAAAATATTTAAGCTTATGGGTTAAGAGGATAAAAAATGTTAGCATTGCAATAGCAAGTGCTACAAGTCGTATACAATGGAAAAAAGACTGGATAAAAATCATCAAAAAATAGCAGAAACCAGTGAATCATAACAAGAATCCAAGTCTTCTGAGAAAGCGACGACAACAAAACCCAATGCCCATCCACGAAGAAGATCAATTCCCACCACACATCCACCTCCAACAACTGACAGAAAGCAGAGGCTCTTCAATATGTTACCTGTGGTTAAGCCAGAACAAGGGGCAAAGGAATTAATGAAAGAACAAAGTACAGAGTGTGTGAGTCTCAAAGGGTAAATATGTTTTTATCTGCAGCTAGTTTCTTCCTAGATGAAGTTTTCAGCCGAGTAGCTGATCTGAACAGCAAGGTGAATGTATCTGCAGCAGATTTGTATACCCGCCCGAACTATATGCACACATACATTTGAAAATATGAATGTACAATGATCTCCTAGCAACCAGCCTTCAGATAAGTTTGCACTCTTTAAAAAAGCCAATTAAGTTTTAAAGCCATTCTTGTGTGCTGACTACAGGTTCACAATCAGTGAGATGAAACTCTATTGATCCATATCAATAAAATGAAGATTTTTCTGGTGATAATGCACAATGACAGCATTTGTTTTTGTTAGTCTAACAAAACAAATGAGCTACTTATGGTGTTTCAGCTGATTTGACTCCTAAAGTTCCTGCTGCCAAAATAAGATCACAGAATGCATTCAAATCATCAAGAACCATTTTAAGAAATGTCATGAAAGTTTTCGATTTTTGACTTAATTAAAAGTTTTACGATGCCACAAAACTTTACTAATCATGGGTGTCAACATGAATGCCTGATGTTGTTTTAACATTTTTTACATCATTGTTTAATATCCGCAAAACTGCTACAAACTAAAGTTCTTGAGTTCGGAACAGAAGCCGACAATATTGATGATGACTTTGAAGATATAAGCGAAGAAGTGGGAGACAATCCCATGAACCCACAGGCTTATGCTGTGCAAATGTACTGTCTTTTCCAAATCACGTCGTTACACATGGATTCTATTAATGTGTTTATAATTGTTTTTTGGTCCTGATGTTGTGGTTGATTTGAGACCCTGGATTGACTGGATGCTGATGTGAATGACGTTGGGTAATTATATTTTGTCCAAGAGAGTTTCTTCTTAACCCCATGGATGCTCAGCATATTCCCCTCCTGTGCTGAGAATTTGTAAATCCCTTTATTCATGACGAGCCCAGCTCGTCATGAGTGTGGAAGGGGTTAATACAGTTCCGGAGTACCAAAAGCCAGGAACTCCGGCCTTTAGGCCATATCTCCTTCTCCTTCTCTACACATGAAAGTTCATGAAGAATGGAGTGAATTTCGTAAGGTTCTGACTCACTGGATTGAAACAAACAGCTATGAATGAGAGGTTCTATATGGAATGCACGGTAATGTTTCATACTGTGAACACTGCCAGTGGCCCCTGCTGTTCTGCTCTGTTAAACTGAGTCTATATTTTTTGTATAAACTTACATTATCTGTCATGCTTTCATCCTAATTACATTTTCTTTTTTTTCTGTCTTAATTATAAAAAAGACCTTTAAAAAAATTTGCAATAGTGAATATACACTTACCTCTTTATATTTATGTTGATGATACAATGGTATTAGATATAATAAATACAATATTTTTGGAAGGTCGATATTCTAGTCACTATATAGTGACATACAGCTATGGGTCGAACAGTTTATTTTAGCATCTCGCCACTGAGTACCTTTTAGCTGAATCTGGTGATCCCTTCGAGGTCTGTTGGGCCCAAATGCCCACGTGCATAATAATGTAGGCTTGGGCATTAGAGTCGTCAGATTCGCTTCAGCCGCTGATATTCACTGCTGGTCCACTTTAGGGATGTGGGACTTTGCATAATTCTGCCACTGAATATTGTGAAATGACCTGTAAGTTTTGTGAAATTGTGCAAAATGTCAGGTACATAGCAAAACAGGATATGACAATATCTTATTTGACTTTTTAAGTGAGTGTGAACCTCATGATTAAAGTCATGTGAGACATCGTCAGGAAACTGATTCGAGCAACAATATTTTCTTGTGAGTCATTCTCTGTGCGAACCAGTGCCCTGCTAGTATCTTGCAAGACATTATTATTTCTTTAAAGCAAAATGTCACATAATTTTCGAATTCCTCCAGCATAGTTATAATAAGTGTAGTCTGTTCTGGACCACATAGACCTCCAAAGTCAGACTATTGGCTCACATGAAGCATAAGTGGGCAGCGTATGGTAATACAAAAAAATACCAGGATCAGCACTACAGAACATGGCCTTGCTAGCAGCAATTTGATTTTACTGTACCTATGTATCTAGGTCACAGCAAATAAGTCTCGTTTCCAAATGTGTCACTTTCTATCTGCCCTACTTTTGACGTGAACCCGCCCTACTAATCGAAAGAATACGGCTTAGGCTGAGCTTCCATTTAGCATTTGGCTGCACTAAAACGTCGCTGGAAGGCAATGCTGGCGCAAGCACCATGAGGCAGATTTATGTTAACTGGCGCATCCCCAGGGATGCGCCAGTTAACATGCGCCACGGTGCGCCACTGCTCCGCCACCCATGGTGCGCCGCATTTATGATGCGGCGCACCATGGTGCAAGGCAGTGAGGATGCGTGACGCATCTCTCGGTGTAGGGGCGGCGCATTGCAGGAGTCATGTCGCAAGTGCGATATGACTCCTGCAATGCACAGGAGCCACCTATTCTATGCATTGTGCGTCACCCTTACGCCTGCTTCAAGCAGGCGTAAGGAAGTGACGTAAAAAGTGACTGAGTGAAATCTCATAGATATCACTCAGCCACTTTTAGGAGGCGTTCCTGCACAGGAACGCCCCCCCTGCGCAGGAACGCCTCCTTATGGCGCAGGGCTTTACAACGTGACGCATCTCTTAGATGCGTCATGTTGTAAATAGGGCGCATTGTTTGCGTCGCCGTTGCATCACATTTAGTGACGCAATTGCGGCGCAAGGAGGCGCAAGGCCTTCATAAATCTGCCCCTAAATTTCATTTTGTTCATTTGTGAAACCACACGTCCAGTAAAAGAGACTAAATTTAAGGGAGATTGGGAGCATTGTTTATCCATCACATCTGAAAAACGTTGGGGCCTGTCCTGCCCGACAGTAAATGGAATGTATTGCTAATACTCACAATTGCCAGCGCCCTGAGTCACACCACAAATGGAACAGCGGGGGCGAGAGCTGGCTTTTAGTACTGAATATCTCGAAAAGAAGAAGCTATAAATTAATAAATAATTGAATTAAAATAAAGGACGATGAGATAAACGCACAGCCACTTGCTTAATGTGGGGCGTATCTAAATTATCCTAAAGTGTATGACAAATTGGATTCCAGAGTTATACATTGCAATTTCGCTCAAAATAAGTCATTAAATGCTCCAACTAATTCCAGGAATTACCTCTCATAGATGTTATGAGATTTTATTGTTATTTTTCTACGCTATACATTAAGAATTATATATTGTTCTGGTAGTCTGGAATGCCATACCTAACTGCACCACATTTAAAAAACAACTTACCTATAATGGCCATATCATGCCATTATACACCCACCTCAATGATACATAAATCACACAGATTCATGGAAGGGTTTATTACCAGAATGGTGGAGTCTGTCACACTTTGAGGGAAAAATCAAACTTAACTATCTCTGTAGTATGCTGATGAAAATAAACTGACATCACACACCTCATTGTTGATACCACTGACAGCAACACGGATGACAACTTGTATGAGACGATCAAATAGAATGAACTTCCACATCTGTTTCACCAGCTTTGACGTCATCAATTACACCATTGATGACATGAGTGGCTTGTGATAACACCCTCTGTAGGTGATGAATCACAAAGATACACTTAAAATTAGAAATTCTTCAAGACACGTCAAAAATACTTTATTCGGACACTAAAAGCCATAAAAGCAAACATAAAACATTTAAAAATATACAGTGTAGCCAAAATGAATTTGACCAGGGCTATATATACAAACAGATAAAGATAAAACTCATCATTAAAACAAATACCGAGGGCCGCTCTAGAGAAAAAATACAACAGATAAAGTGCAAAAGTAATGAGGCAATAGCTTGATAAACAGACTGCATAATCAGGTCATTTCAAGCACAAAAGTGAGCACATATATTTCCCAAAAAGCATAAGACAAATACAGCCTAGCTGCTGCATGAACATCCTCTTCCTGAGTCTTAGGGCCCCTGTAAAAAAAAAAATTGCAATCCCAAAATAAACCATAGGGGGAGAAAGCATTTGTAGGTATAATAATGCCGGCCTTACTTGAACAAAATGGACGGACCTAAGCAGCCGGAGAATACATTTATTACGCAGGGTGGTCGTAAAATTTGCTGAAAAAAGTAAAATGTAAAGTGTCTTGTTCAGAGACATTTTCAAAAGGACATGGCTTCAGGGCACCAGGCTTCGTGTAGCCTTTGGGAAAGGCTAGTAGCCAGTGCACCAGATTCAATCTAAATTGAGTTAACACGTAGCAATGGTGCGTATTAGTGACCAGTGACTAATAACGCTACACCTGTGGGCTCAGACTCAGTGTGACATACTTTCTGACCGTGGGTTTAACTAATTCCTTGCCCTCCCTTATCCCATGCTGTTTAGCCAGAAACAGATGTTTGGTATTCCTAAAGGCTGCTGAGCCTAAGGGCCTGGGGTTGGTATACAGGTCAGGGGAACCTAGCCATCTCATTCACTCTATAATGTACTTTAACCACGCAAGGGATACGTAGGGCACCCTCAAGTGCAGTACAGTCTGCTACGACAAGTTGGTGGCTTGGCTAGACCAAATTCTCAAGCAGCGCAGTAGGGGTGCAAAAGCAACAAGGTCAGAGATGTACCCCATGCCAAGCTCCTCATGCAGGATAAAAGCTGGATTGCAGGGGGGGACAGCAAGAAGCCTACATTTGTTTTCTTCGGCCTGGATGTTCCACGCATTTAAATATCCCCACACATCACATCCATACATGGCCATAGGGACGCATTTTTCTCTGTACAACTTTAGCAGGGCGGGGACAGGCTTTGACCTCAATTTTTTTTGCAAAGTCCATATTTGCCCCTACTGCTCTTGCTAGAACGTTCTTTTTGTGTGTTCTTTGGGCAACCCAAGTCTCTCGGTCATCAAATAGCACCCCCAGGTATGAGAAGGTTGACCCTTTTATTAATTATGCCCCCCTACATAAAAACTCGCACATAGCAGCCTTCTGAGTACCTATCATCATAGTATGGGATTAAAAAGAAATTGTGGCAAGATCAAGTGAGCCCATGAAAACGTTAAAAACATTTAAAAGTTATTGGAGACCTACAGCAGTCCTGGCAAACAACACTGCATCGTCTGAATACAGGAGTGCAGGGATCAGTTTAGAACCAGCTCTCGGGATATCTTTGCTGCTAGCTGAGAGAAGGTCCCCTAGCATGTTCATGTAAAGCGTAAACAGCAGGGGGGCTAGAATGCACACCTGCCGTATCCCTCCTCTGAATTCCCAGGAGCCCAGTACACCACCATCCTCACTGAATCTCACCACCTAAGTGGTATTGTTTTGGGCGGAGTGTAGAAAGGCCACTAGGTCTGCGTCCAAGCTCAGGTCCTGACGAATCAACTGCAGTTTGGATCTGTTAATACGGTCAAATGCTGATGTTAAGTCCATGAAGGCCACGTGCAGACAGCCCTTCTTTGTTATTGTTTATTTCCCTACCACTAGGTGCAGGTTAATGCATTGATCAAGTGTCCCTTTGCCTTGCCTGAAACCATACTGTAGGTCAGAGAGAACATTAAAATTATCTAGCCATGAAATTAGAATGTCCAAAATCACTTTCTCCATGATTTTGGCAGCCGAGTTTAAAAGAGAAATAGGTCGGTAACATGCAGGATCGTCCCATGATCCCTTTCTAAAAATAGGTATAATAATAGCCTTGCCTCAAGAGGAGGGGAATCCACATATGCAGGCCGCATTAAAAACCTGTACCAATATCCTGGCCCAGACCAGAGGGTCAGCCTTATGAAGGTGCGAAGGATCCCATCTGGCCCTGGCGCTTTCCTCCTGGCTGTGGCCAGGATAGCTTTGTGTACCTCTTCTGAGCTAAAGTGCAGCTGTGCTCTAACTGAGCTGGGGTTCCATTGTACATCAGGCCCTTCTGAATCGTCACCACAATACATTACTCAAAAGTGCTGAACCCATCGTTCTGCGGCTATAGTGCAGTCTGTACTGGAATTAGCTATATCAGAAAAAAGGGACTGTTGACCACAGCCCAAACCTTTGTGCTATCTGACAGTACACTTGCCTGCCCAAGACCCTCCCAAGCCTGTTTCCTAATGGACTTTTTCCTCTAAATGATTTGTTGCATATTTATAGGCCCTCCTACAAGTCCTGACCTCAGCCTCATCCCTCAGAACTTGTTTTAGTGCCAAAAATAAGTTTCTATGGGCCTCAGAGCAGGTACCGTCAAACCATCTCTTTTCCTTTGTACCTTTAGACTTGCTCTTAATGGTTAAACTATTTGCAATCTGCTTAGTTAGCTTGTCAAAAGAATCTAAAATAACTCTGTCCTGCACTCTAGTATCCATACATAGTGATATCTATGTTGTGCACTCAACATGCAAATTGTCAAGGAAGGTCTCCTGTATCACCTTCTCCGACTTCAGCCTACGTGTTTGGTCTTTAGTGCTAATGACAGAATTTAAAATGCTACAGCCCTCCCCTCCATGTAGAGCAAAGGAGTAAACTAATAAGCATAAGGGGGTTGTGATCACTATGGTTGCTCCAATTTGCTCTAAGCAGCACAGGTTATTAGCTAAGAGAAGCTCTTTTATGTGAGGGCCTGAATGCGAGTGCTCAAAATGTGTGGCCAGTGTTGAGAAGCCCACATGTCCCATTTCGGAAGTACAATTAAGGTGACATTGATGAGCATTAAAATCACCTAAAATTAAGACCTCATAATAAAAGTGTTACTCCCCCCGTAATGTTCAAAAAACCCTCTAAGGCTTCTAAAAGTTCGATCTCAAAACATCTAGTGAAGGAGTTATAAAAATTGACTACTTGGGGGGGGGGGGGGTTCTTGAACAACAGCTCCACTGCTAACAGATGGGGTGAATGACAATCTACCATTCTAGTTTTGCATTTTAGTTCAAGTGAGACCAGTAGAAGAAGACGCCCCTTGGCTCTACCCACTGTTGAAGAAGTAGCTCATTTAAAAACGAGGTGAAGCCATCCAGAAAAAATACTCTCAGTAGTATCCCACGTTTCCCGTAAAGCAATTAAATGGCAACATAAAAGGGACCTCTGCCATAGCACGTTATCTCTTTTTGACATTAGACCTGCAAGATTCCAAGACAGGATCTTCATACAGGAAATGGGTGATAGGTGCTGGCTTTAGAGATGGAGCAGAGGCTGACTTGGGGAGTGAAATAGATATAGTGCCAGCCAGGCCTAAGGTCCTTGGGCCCTGTGACTCGGCCTGAGCTGGTGATTGTCAGTCATTGCCATCTAACCCCTGTGGGCTTAACAAGAATCTGTTAGCTAATGGAAGTACACATCTGCCATTACTTCCCTGGGTTGGCTTAACTGGCCTGGATGCCCGCTGCCTAAGGGCGTCTGGGGGAGAGGTAATTGGAAGGGTAAAAATACTGTAGGGGGGGCATTCTGATCGATGTTTTGGAACTTCTCTGAAGCTGACTCTCAATGAGCACTTTGGCTTCAGCAGGGTGTCTCACGTTGACTATGACACTGTCCTCCTCAATATTTTTCCCGACCCTGCATCCCACCCATTCCACTCTTCTGGCCGTGATAATATGAGGGGACAGGGATTGACCATTAACAACATTGGTATCACACCAGTTAGTGACCTTATGCATAAGACCCAGCGTGATTTCTTTCAAGCCTTGTGTTATAGGTAGAACTCCCAATAACAATGCATCTAATGGTTGTGGTTCAGGGGGCAGCTCCATGGTGCTCAAGTATCCAGCTTGTGGCATGAGGGGGGTCTATTTAAGGTATATGTGTGAATTAAACCCCCCTTTGATAACTGTCCCCCTAGTGTTTATACCACCTGCGTTGGAGTGTGTAAATTGTTAATGGCATGGGTAATCCCAGACGGTTGAGCCACCCCCTGGCTTAGTGGCATATTATTTTGTGTCTCCTGTATCGCCTGTTTTGGACTACTAATCTCAGCAGGTAATGCCCCTGTAATATTCAATTCCGTGGTATTGGGCCCATCAGTACAATTAGTCCCTCAGGGGTATAGACAGGGTGCCTATAGAGAAAGAGAATCAAGCTCCGTCACCGTACCCTACAGCTGTTGCTGTATGGGTGCTAATAATGTACTAAACAGAGATTTCAACCTGAATTAAAAAAATCTAAAAATTGTTCAGAGTCAGTGTTAGCTGGTGAAAGTGTATTTTTCTGAGGTATAATCCGAGGGGCTTTTTTACAGCCAGTTCTCTTCCTTTTGATGGGGGGACCGTCCAGGACTGGAGCATCTTCCACCATTGTCAGGATAGCCTTGGCATTAGGGATCACAGTAGATGAAGTGGCAGCAGGTGATAAAACTAGGCCAGGAGTTACCCCTTCGGCTTCGTGGTTCTCCATTAAGGTTAAATCCTGTGCAACTTACCTAGATTCCAGAGACAGCCTCCTTTCAGTCAGGGCTATCTCCTTTGAAATGACATTGGCTGCCCTAGTTAAAAAGGAGACTATGGTAGCTGCAGTATTCCCCCTGATACCCCAGCAGTCATTTTCCTTTTAACCATATTTATGGGATTTGGGAGTGGAGTCAGGTGTCCCAGCAACAAATTATACAAGCTCCTTAGACAGACCAAAGAAGGCAGAACACTCACTCAGCTACGGGAGACTACCAACCGGGTGCAACAAGAGATATCAAAATGTGAGGCGGGTCAAAGGGAGAATAAAGTAAGGGAGGAACAGTACCTTGATCCTTCTATCAATCCATGAGACCAAGGGACCTGGTCCAGCCCAGCCTCCGCCTGCCGCTGACGGGTGCAGACGAGTCCGCTCTTGGCCCAGTCTTGGCCTGGTCTTGGCCCTGTCTTTGCCCAGGCGTGTCCAAAGCAGCGGTAGCCCCAAGCAGTAATTAAGGCACATACGGGTGCAAGGATGACATGGGTAAGGTGCACCAGGTTGCGAGAGCCTACTGAGGCCCGTAGTCTCCTGTCCCCACTGCTGTAGCGCAATTCCGGCTTCCCGCGCAGCGGGAGCCCCAAGCGGTAATTACGGCACCTCTGGGCACATGGATGATGTGGGTAAGGTGGGGCAAGTTGCGGAAGCCTGCTGGGGCCCGTAGTCTCCCGTCTCCATGGCAGTAGAGCAATCCGGGCTTCTATAATAGAACTGGAAATAGAGGGACAAGTGGGGGTATGTGTGTATGCATGTGTGCATGTATACCTGATTATTTGTATGACGTAAAAGTACCAGAAGAGAAACCGAGCGGTAAAAAGAGAGGTCAGCTCAAGGACAGGATTCAGCATTGTAAACAATGAGGCAGGCTGTTTTGGAGTGATGAGTCCTATCACCTAGAGATGTAGTACTCTCTGAAAAGGTGATCCTCCTGTTTCCTTCTCAATTGCAGAAGTGCCTCTGCAGTTTCTGGTGTTGATGGGGAGGTTGATCCAAATGATGACAGCTTAGATGGTGAAAGCCTGCCTGCTGGTTTTCACTCTTATTCGGTTCTTAGGTTCTAACCAGATGGGTGCTGCCCTGGTACGCTAAGACTACAGAAACGCTAATTACGCATTATGAAAGGAAATGAAGACTCCTTTATTTTGTTAAGAACTTCATATGGTAAGCTGAAACAAGCAGCTAAAAATTACCAGTGTAAATGCAACAAATATATATATATATATATATATATATATATATATATGTATATAAATTGTTTACCAATAAATCATGTGTGTTTAAAATAGAGACCAGAGTGAGGTTAACTGCAAGATGTTAAGCCAAATATTATAGCTTGTATTTTTTGACACATTATTACTCAGGCTTATCTTGGGAGTCTTTCCCTGCCCTCCATTACTCATGTGTCCACCTTTTTGCTTGCTGTATTTTTTACCTTGATATGAAGTTGACATGCAAACAAATCACGGGTCTTTTTTTCTCATTTCCACTAGTTTGATAAATGAGTCATGATCCCTGTTGAGATGGCAAACGTCCTCTGCATGTCTTTTGAGATGGTGCCCACCTGCTGTGAGTTGCCAAGGTAATTATATGGATACTTTTGTCATTTTTAGCCTCAGCATGTAGAACAATAGTGTGAATTCTGCGGGACTAAGTGGAAATGGATTGATATACCGAGATGTGCCCTTGGGTCCACCTAATGTCAATAACTGACAACAGGAAAGATACGCAGAGAACTCAGAGACAGACTTCCCTCTCCAGCACTAGCATTGTTGTGATGACTGTCTTGGGAAAGGTAAAGCAGATTGCATCCAACAAACTTTTGGACAATGTCCACCTGTTCTTTAATGAGTGTGACTACCATCAGCCAACCAGTTTGTGTAGGGCTGTCAGCCGTGGCAGCCAAATATAACAGATTAACTGAACTTTTACCTGCTGCCTGCACATGAAAAGTGCCCATTGGCCTCTCCTGCCTAATATTGTCAACCAATCCCTAGAAATGTGGCATGCATGTTATACATAATGGTTCATATGTACAAGGACTTAGTCCCACCAGAGAGTCACTTTTTAAGATGCTCTGGTGGCGTTAAGTCCATCGCCTTATTTAAAGTGGCTTAACGACGCCTTGTAAATAAGGCCCACTTTCATGCTACACTTAGTGTGAAAGTGGCGGGCAATGGGTGTTGCGGTGAGCATTCCACGGCAACAACCATTGATTTTGATGCTGCCCTCTATTTACATTGTGGCATAAATATGGGGCAGCGCCAAACTTAAGGAAAAAAAAACCTGGTCTTAACATGGTGAAATGAGGAGAAATGTTTAGTTCCTCCTCATTTTTTGCTGTTTCTATGTATGCTGCATTTTGCAGCACATATAGAAACAGCAAATCACAATGAATGCGTGTTTATGTGTAGGAAGGTGTGCATTCCTGCACATAAAAATTCATTAAAAAAATGACGATTTGAAACTTTAATGTGTGCTGCACAATGCAGCACACATAGGAGTTACACATCGCCATTCTGGATTGTTTTTGGGCAGGAAGGGTCTGGAAATATTTGGTAGTATCAGTAGTTAGAGATCCTGTTTCCTTTAGAATATTTTTCCTATCACCATTGCTTATACAATTATTTTTGTAACATAACATCCATGGGCCCTGTTGGCAAAGGTAAATTGGTTGTTTACTTAAATTGACGACCAAATTTCCCTTTTCTACGAATTCCAGAAATTCACAAAGTGATTCCTGGAAGGTGTAAGCCCATTTACAGAAACGCAACTCTCTACCTCTCTCGACCATGAGTGTGGAGATATCCGCAGTGTATATCCACGGAAACGGTGGGAAAATGGCAATTTTAAGGCAGGGTTTGCATTAACAGTCTGGAAACACTCAAAAATATGGAACTTTGTTGGCATTATCATACTATGATCAGACTTTTTTCCATCCTGGATATGATTGGAGGTTTACTTAAGAAGAACAGATCAACCCCACATTGGATGAGGGATTCAGGAAGGGGTTTCGTAACAGGTAAACAGAACGCAAAAAAGTGCATTTGCAAGAGAGAATCCATTCTACTGAACAGAGTTCACTGCCATGGAGAACTATTTACAAAGGGGATGGAAACATAAGTTAGGAATCATGATTTCCAATGGAATCCACCAGGAGTGGCCCGAGCAGGTAAGAACGGTGGGGCCAGGTTGGGGTGGGATTCGACATACGAGCATGAGGGAAAATTAAATAATTAATTATTTTCCCTATTCCTCGTCTGTCAAAATATTTTGACACAGTAGATCTGTGCCCTCACAGGTTTTTTAAATTTTGCATCAACCTAATGGTAAAGTACTCCTTGTTTTCTGATGTTTTCTCCTGCAATTGTTCCTGATGTCCTTTTAATTGGGAATGATGTGCGTCTAGGCTGAGTTTTAGATTATGTGAGCACATATTTATATATGGAATATTATACTGCAGTTGATTCTCACGTTCTCCATTCATGAGGTTTTTTTCAATTCTGCATGTGCAGATAATGTGTGAGCATGATATTTATAAAAATGTGTGTGTTTAACCTAGAATACAGTGTTGTTGCAGATCAAACGACACAAAGGGGCATAGAATGGAGATAGTTTGTGATGATAGCTGCAGGCAGGAAGCATGTCCTGTACATACTCCTGCTTCCTAGCCTGTCACATGTGAAGTAGGAAGCATGCACCTTCCTTAATTTGCTAGTCAAAAGTCTGGAAAATTCCCCATTTTAAAATAAAAACAATTCAAAACAAGTTTAATGTGGAGGATGTCAATAAAGAAAATCAAAGCTATAACTTTTACGTTTATGTGATATGAACATGAATCTGGTGAGGCAGCTCATTGGGCTAATGTGGAAAGAGCAGAGTTAAAAGTCAACAGTTCTAAGACACCAGGTGCATTCAGTCTTTCGCCTTTTATCTTTCCAAATTTGAGACCCAGAAAAACAATGCTCATAAGAATACCAATCCTGATAATGTGAGGAAAAATTGGCTGATATTTCAGTGTGTTCCTTTACCATATTCTCAGCAACATTGTAAACTCCCATTAGAAATCTGCCCATTCTGTATTGTGATCTATAGCAGTCACCTGTCAATGCTCAAAAGGCTCAAGCACTGTAAATGGAATGGTGCAAGGATATTCAGCAACAAAGTAGTCAATTTGCCATTGGACCACTCCCTTTCAACATTAGAAAAGACAATTATTCTGTTTGCTTTCTTGTGATATTGGCCACTCTAAAGCCTTGCCTCCTCTTACAGAAGCACCGACCTGTTTTAGTTTATTTTCAGTTATGCAATACCCCAGCACTTCCATTGTATGATTGTATGGGAATGCTTCCCACATGCTAAAGCAAAGTGCTTTGCAGGCGCATGATGTTGGGCCATTCTCCAGGACATGAAGTCCCACTGCTTCACCTCACTAAAGGGAACATATGCTGTCTCTGGGATATATCACCCCCCTGCCAAAAGTCAATCTTATTGCAATACCAACCTCACGGACGTTCAGCCCCATTGCCTCCAACAGTTACAGTCTCAGTAACTGTCTAGCCTCACCTTTAGTACAGGTGCAGCCGCTGAGATGAGTAACCCCCTGCTACTCTTGCTGAGAGCACTGTTGCATTCCCAGGGACATGCAGATTTCCTTCATTCATGAATCACAGAGAAGTGATGTAATGCAAATCAAAGCGGTGTGTGGGGATACATGAACAACGTCTGATGGAAAGTAAAGGTCCCAGCTACATCCAGGATGAAGGTGTCAGGCCTAGCGTTATGCTTGGATGCCAGGGAGGGACCAGAGAAGATTGCTACAGCTCACTTTATGTACTCTACAAGTGATGGCTTAAAAACAGAGGCTGACCTACTCAGCCTTTCTTCTCACTAGGTTGTTAATGTAACTGCTAGGTTCGTTGAGAACTGTGGCTACTCTTCGAGCTCAACGAGGCCACTGAGTTGGCTTTGCCTGCTATCTCCCTGTGAATGGGTTGTCCTGCTGCGGTGAGGCCTTAGAGGGGACCTCTTTTAGCAGGACATCATGATATCCACCGCTCTCGTGCCAAAGCAACTCTACTACCGAATGAAATACCCCACACAGTCTCTGCTGCTGTCTTCCCTGCATTTGCCTTTTGCAGCCCTTTACCCATCTGAATACAGCCCCACACATGCCTGGTGAGAGTCCTTTTCCTATCTGCCCCATGTTTAATACGAGTCACGACCCTGGTGCAGCTCTCTGCGCACACCCCTTGATCCAGCCCTCTCCCCATCTTTCTGTGCCTCATATACCTCCTGTATTGACAACAAGAGGAAAATGTACAGAGAAATTGTGATTTAAAAAAATTCCTTTCTGCTCACATTTTCCTCATTTTTACCACATTTCTAGCCCAGATGAAACCATTGTTCAGACTTATTCGTGGACGTGAAATGAGTATGAGATAAAAATGCAAACGAGAACTGCATTTTTATCTCATGTTCTCCCCATGTTCATCCCAATTCAAGGGACTTTAAATGACAGTGATTGTGTCATTTCATCCCTTGTTTTCCATCATTCTAGATCTGGGTGGCACTAGTGAAATATTTTTTAGCTGTGTTGCCGGTATTTGGCAGATTTCCTCTGGAACTGCAATGAGAAATGTTGAGAACACTGGGACTGGGAACCTAGAGTGTTGTGAACACTTTATGCAATAGGAATCTACAGTAAACATCAAAGTGCTTGGTTGTTCTCTGTGGTGTGGCATGTTTGTATCGCAATACACCTGCCACTGAGAGGCGATTCAACAGAGATGCTATGGCAGAGCTGTGTGTGGGAAACAGGTCCTGCAGGCATTCTTCAGATAAAGTCTGAGCTGCACCAGTAGAGCTGTGAGTTACAGCACCTAAACAAGCAGTCATCTGTGGTAGGAGTAAGGTGCAAAGAAAACTGTGCTTGGGTATCCGCCTGGACTCTTGAGGGTGCTTCTAGAAAGGATCAATGTACCTAGTTATGTCCAAATATTGGCATAACACAGGGTGCTTCAGTCCATTGCACTGCCAGAGCTTTAATAGCAGTGCTACTGAGCATGATGAAGTTGCATAGGCAGAGCGGTGTGTGGGTCTGGTACTGTGGAATATCAGTAGTGAGTCAGGATTGTCAGCCAGGTAGGGTTTTGGAATCAATTCATGCTGGGGTCTTACCCTTCCTCTAGTATACAACCCTGCCATCTTCTTCACCTGTGGTCTAATTATTGATACCGGGTCAGTCCCACTGCCATTAGCTAGACTTTTTCCTTCTCATCAGAGCTTGACAAAGGTGTCATTGATCTCATCCTGCTACCATAACTCATGAACTGCTTGCTCTTTTTACTCCAGGACCAGTGCTTGATGTCCTGCTCATGACCCCGCCCCACACTGAAAGACCCAAATCCTCCTTGCATATGCCTATCTGGGGCATTGTTATTCTGGCATTGAAATGTGTATATACCTGAGGCATTGTAATACAGCAGCAGAAATGTGTGCTTAACTGAATCCTTGTGGAAACTGGTAAGCTGCCACATTGCGCCAACCAATAAGCCAAGCTGTGGTATATCTGATCACCACTGCTGGCTGGTAAACATATTATTTATCATACTATGGGCAGTGCCGAGTAATATTTCAGCAGCGCTATGATATTGTTTGCATATTTATACATCACTTTTGTGTATGAAGGATGAAGAGAGAGAGAGAGAGATCTGTTTTGTGAGGTTTGAGGCACATGCAAATGATTTCTAGTTCACTGACAAAAGGAAGCCTGTGGAGTGAACTATTTTCTAAGGTAAGCAGAAGGCAAGACAGTCTTGCTCAGTAGCCTAGCAGTAGCGCAGGCTCCAGCACAATTGATTGGATTATAGCTGCCTCATTTTAATTTTTTTGCCGTAGGGCAGGTCAGCAGGCCTTGCTGCTGCGCTACCCTACGGCAAAGGAAAAGGGAAGGAATGCATCGTCTCTATTAAGTACAGCACATTCCTGTCCTTTTCCCCTGTGCCGGTGCACAATGGGCTGCCGTGCGCCAACACAGGCACCTTGCACCGTGGTGCAAGGCTACCTTCATTGCAGGGATGATTATTTTTGTGCAGGAAGGGAAACCATCCTGCATAAAACAATCACAACAGGCTTTTTTCATCTTTCTATGTGTGCTGAAGAATGTAGCACACATAGAAAGAGGAAAAGTTACGAGAAATAAAGATATGACTCCTCGTTGTCTCCTTTACGCCTCTCCTGGGAGGCGTACATTTTTGGGACTGCCTCAGACTTACAATTTCTCGTAAACCTGGGGCAGTGTCAAAAAGCCAAGGATGTTGCTAAGACTGCCCCCAGCAACCCTTTCAGGCAGTTTTTTGCGTAAAAAGGGGCACATATTTATAAGGCCATGAAAAGCCACATAAGGTGGCTTTACGTGGCCATATAAATCTGCCAGACATCAAGAAAGTGATGTTCCAGTGGGGCAAAAGTGCTGGTAGGGACTCATAAACGAGACCGCCTGTATCTGCTTTGGGTAATGAGGGCAGCTTGCACTGCTGCTGCCTTTGCTGTGTTTGTTCTGGAATCATGAAGGAGCCTACGATTATACAGCCCATACTGTTACACATGTGTGCCTGAGAGAAACTTCAAGACTTAGGTATTCATTGTCATATGGTGCTATGTCTAGCCTTGAGGCTAGCATTGGGCATAGGCTGACTGCATATGATGTCTGACCCTGGGAATGGGATTTCTTCATCTCTAACTTATGAAAGCAGTCTTATCTAGTTTAGGCTTGGTGACTATAATAGACAAGCCTTCTCTAGCAACGTTTCTGTAATGTCAGGAATGTTACATTTGTTTTTTAATTGTGCACTGATTTTGGTTTTTATTCAGTGATACTGTGATGTCATCAGAGTCGAAGGTCACAAAAATCACTTTCTGTAATGCACCAGGCCTGATGTTGTGTGGGTCAAAGGCATGTCATGTCGATGCTGCTACCCCTAACATGTTGGTGAATCGACGTCCGTGTTGAACACCTGATCAGAAGTCAGGATAGGGCTGGGGCTGACCCTGCTTCACCCAGCTCGAATCTGTTTTCTGATAGGGTGTTTAGATAGGTGGTTTGAAATGCATCACCGCCCGAGACAGCTTCATTCTTCAGACATGCTACTCTGATGTGGGCATGCGCAGCTTGTCTATGACTTGCAAATGTTTGAAGGAAACTGAGATTTAAACCGTCAAACATGTGCAATCCCCAGAACTCTGCTGAAACCTTTCCTTTTAATGTGACATGCACACTTAGCGCTGTCAGCACACAGACAACAGAAATCAAAGCACTCAAAGTGACTGATGTGTCGATTTGACTGTTTTCATTTCTGCTGCTGTAGGTGCGAAAAGCAGCTTCTCCATGTATGTACGATTAAGATACTGGGTTGCGCACCAGCATCCTCTATGGACCCTGGTCTTTTGTTCATGGAGGGCCATGTTGAAAATCTTTTCCATTTCATCGCCTGGTTTTGGTCCACTGTCCAGTAACTAAATTCACAAGATAATCGGTGCTTGCATTTATATAGTCACCCAGTTATTATTGGAATATGTGGGATTTGTTTAGCTCCTCTAATTAAATTATGCTTTGTTAGCCTATACTTTATTTTTAATGGAAAAAAAAATAGATGGCAATACGAACAGTGCAAGACAATTTAATTTTTTTTAATGAGGTTCTTATTGATAAGCCCCTGTGCACTGCCGGAACATCACTTTAACTGACATTCCGGCAACACCTAGTGCAAAGCCATATCTACAAAGCCACGGAAAGCCACCCTCCGTGGCTTTTCACAGCCATGTGGATATGGTGTGAGGCACGCAGCGCAAGTGGCTGCGTTACTTCGCATTGAGATGGATATGGCATGCCATGGACGTTAAGGTGGGTGTTCCCACATCACACTCACGGCATTTGACACATTTCCAGGTTTCCAACGTTCTGTAAATCTGGGAATGCGTCAAAAGGATCACCTCTCCAGGGGAGGCGTAGGGGAGACGCAGTTTTTTTCCTGTTTCTAAATGTGCTGCATTCAGAAGCACTCATAGAAGGAGGACATCACCTCCATTGATTGGTTTTTGAGCAGAAAGGTGTCCCTTCCTGCACAAAAACAATAACAATACGGTTCATTCCTGTCCTTTTCTTTTGACATAAGGCAGCACAACAAAAAGGCTGTGGTGCTGCGCTACGCTAAAAGTTTGCAAATGAGGCCCGGAGTTTCAGATATTTTTAGGGGAAGGGGCCATGAACGACACCCCCGCAATAACCCTAGAATCTCCCTAAGCCACCAAAACACTTTGTTCACTGTGTACGTGGTCGTGCTCTACGCACTACCTAAGGAGAGTCCGCTTTCGCCCCAGTATTATTCTCCCGGGCTCCACCGCTAATAAAAACCGCTTATCCTTATTAATCTGGGAACACATTGAATTAAACAGTCTGTGAAATTAGCAGTGAATATTTGAAGGAACTGCTCAGTGAAGACATTCAATCAGTTAACTGCTCTCACTGGAAAACTGGTCATATATTGTTAGAGTCCTTTGTTGGCGGGTTTTAAAGCGGCGGACCGTGGTAAGTGGTGTTTAACAGTAGAATCATTAGCATCACATTCTGCTTTTTTAATATTCCCTTTGCCCATCAGAGCTTACCTGCTCATGGAAGAAAGAATTATAGTTACATGTGTTTGTTAGCATCTGTTGATAAGATTTAGAGAGGAAGGGGAGTGTGTGCTATCTGCTTCCCTCTGCCTTACATTGGTGTGTGCTAAACTGTCCTTCCTATTGCTTGTAGCTTGTGGTAGCTTCTTCATTTCTTTATGGCATCTGCAACTTCTTTCTATATATTCTTGTGTCTGTTTTTGCCTTTTTGTAACCTCTTTGATTGCTCCCTACAACCCCCTCTCATTATACATGCATCTCCTTATCCTAAGCATTAACATATTAATTCTGATTACAAATGTAGTCCTAATTCCCTGACTCATATCGACCTCATGCTTGACCAACCCAATTTGACTTACACTGCCCACCCTAAACCAATTCAACCAGTTCATCCCTTTACCAATCCTATAGGACTAATTATTGTCATACTCATAACATATTGACCTAAAAAATGTCCAGAAAATATTAATTCAACCCATAGTCAATTTGACCTGTGCTGTGCAACCAAACCAAGCCACTCAACTGCAATGTATGTCTTATTATTTTATACCATCTTAACCCAGAGCATACTGAGCATTGCCCAATTCCTACTATGCCCTGATTAACCAAGCCCGTGCATTCTTTGGTTAACTCATGTTACAATATAGCAAACCCAATACACTGTCCTGTGCAACCCAACTCCACCCGATGCACTGTACAACGTACTCATACTACACCATGATTAACATGATTCAACCCACATTATAACCAAGTCTTACCTCGTACAATACATAACATTAATATTCTCAGTCCATTACATGCCATAGAATACACAACCTAATCCAAAACCAACCCATTCCATCACTAACGCAACAAATAAGATGTTCAACTGTCACAATAAAACCAACAAACCTATACAAAACTAAACGCAACCCATACGGAATCCAATGCAATATATTACTCAATATTGTTAGAAATGGGGGTCTCTGGTTGGCAATGGCTGGTGCCACTGTCCAAATAGGGACTCTTCTTTCCAAGTCAATGGCAAGTGGGCTACCCCCTTTGACAACCCCTGCTCAACCCAGTGGTGACGTAGCACGAGCAGTTAGGCCTATCTCAGAGGCAGTGTGTGAAGCATTTATGACCACGTACAATAAGGCAGTAATGACACCACAAAAGGACACAACTCAGGTATGTATAGAAAAATAATATCTTTATCTAACAGTTTAACTCAAAAACTCTCAAAGCGTTTCAACAACAAAAGGGGACACAGCACGCAGCTTCTCGAAGAAGCGGAGATGATGACAGGCGGACTCCCAGCGACCACACGTCTTGGAGGTGGAGGTCCGCAGCGTGCACCCACAATGATTCAGGCACTCGGGCACAGGCGGGCACTCAGCGGCAGCAGCACGCGGATGCGCTGGCCCGGGCTGGTGGTGACGAGGACTCTCGTTGTGCAGCTCCGTGGTGGGCTTACAGCGGCAGCAGCTCTTTCTTAGCTGCGGCGGCCCACAAGACGATAGTTACAATCCTCAACAAGGGTGAACAAGGTGTGGGCACACAGCAGCAGCAGCTCTCTCTCAGCGGCGGCGGACCACAGGACAAATCCCAAGGATGCAAAGTTGTCAAAGGTGCGGGCACTCTCTCTCTGAGCTGCTGCCGCCCACAGGACAATTCACGGTGATGTAAAAGTTGCCAAAGGTGCGGGCACTCTCTCTCTGAGCTGCTGCGGCCCACAGAACAATTCACGGTGATGCAAAAGTTGCCAATGGTGCGGGTGCTCCGCGGCCACAGCTTTCTCTTAGCTGCGGCGGCCCACAGGACAATTCACGATGATGCAAAAGTGACAGAGGGTGCGGGCACTCATCGGCGGCAGCTCTCTCTTAGCTGCGGCGGCCCACAGGACGGGTCACAATGATGCAGAAGTTGGCAAGGGTGCAGGCACTCCACGGTAGCAGTGCTCTCTCAGCTGTGGTGGCCTACACGACAGAGGATGGTCTCAGCCAGGATGACACAATGGTGACGCTCAGCGGCTACAGCTCTCTCTTAGTTGCAGCAGTCCACACAGATTCAGCGAACGGCTCAAAGGTGAAGAGTCCGGCAGACTCTCAACGGCAGCAGCTCTCTCTCAACAGCAGCGGCCCACACAGATCCAGGGGAAGAGTTGAGGGTGCAAATTTAGGCGAGCTCTCAGCAGCAGCAGCGGCTTCTTAGCTGCAGCGGCCCACACCGGTTTAGTAAAAGGTTCAAGAGTTCAGATTTAGGCAGGCTCTCAGCGGCGGCAGCTCTCTCTAAGCTGCAGCGGCCCACACAGGATTAGCAAAAGATTCAAAGATTCAGGTTCAGGCTGGCTCTCAGTGGCGACAGCTCTCTCTTAGCTGCAGCGGCCCACACAGGTTTAGTTAAAGTGTCGAAGGTGCCTAGTCCGTGGTCCTCACAGTAGAATTAGAGGCTCCAGATTACTCAACGAAGGCCTCACCTGCAAGTAGAATTCCTCGCACAGGAATTCCGACGGCTGACGGGATGAAGTCAAATGTCCCTGAGACTTCTGCAGGAGGTGCTCTCGATTTAGGCCCTCTGGTAGTTTCTTCGGCAAGCTTGGTGAAAGTCTCTAAGTCCTTTCCTCTGTTCACTCGGACAGAGTTTTGTCTTGACACCCAGAAGGAACACACTTGGCCAAAGTTCCAGCGCAGCATCTTATACCTAACAAGTCTTTGTTCTCTAAGGTCGAGAATCACTGACTCCAGTCAGAAAAAGTTCAGTGGGGTCCGGGAGCACTTGGTGTACGAGGTGACACCCTGCCCTTTCATAATTAGGGGGTCTGCTATCAGACACCCAGTGGGAGGTGGAGCCATCATTCACCTTGCCAGGCATGGCCCGACTCAGGTCGAAGAGTCACCCCTCCCCACGCTCTGAATACCGATCTCTCTTTTCAGCCAGGTCTGACCCAGCTGGCCCTGCTGCTCTAAAACCAGATGGCCAATACACATACTCGCAACAGCCTGCAGTAAAGCTTAGGCAAGAAACTACCGAGTTTTCAGGAAAGGCATTTCAACACATGTGATATATAAACGGTCCTCACTAAAAGGTGTCCCTCAATGAGTGAGCATAAACATATCAAACTTGAAGTTCCTATCAGGTTCTTAGGGCCAGATAGGATGATAGAAAGTAACCCTTAACCAGCCCATCCTGGCTTACGAGACAGATCGTTTCACACTAGCGACAGTGAAAGGGAGGGTAACTCACTTTTGAAACATGCTACACAGATGTAGGCACTATGGTTATCCTTATTGATACAGTCATTTGAATACAGGGAGAGTTTGCGCTGTGGCACTGACTAGCAGTGGCACGGCGCCCAGAACATCTAAATCCAGCCAACATAAAAGACAGGAAGAGTAGAGGGGAAGGGAGACCCACACCAATGATGCCAGATCTAACAAATATACAGAACAATCTATAATTAGACAGGAATATCCCCTGCATGATGTACATTTATGTTTCCATGTCATGAGTGTCTAGCCACAAGCATCTGAGGGTCTTGAGTGAATTGAGATGAGCAACATGTCCTTCATCTCTTTCAAAAGGGCTGCCACGTTTACATACACTTAGCATGTCCAACATCTCTTATATACGTGAAGGCTTAGTGCTGTAAATTGACATGAAGGAAGGTGTGTGATACAGAGGATGCACCAAGTGTGATCTCATTTAGCTGACTGTGGACGATCATCCCTGTTGCAGATGTAGCATGTAGAGAAATGGTGCCAGCAAACCATGTTTTGTAAATAATTAGTTATAACAGACCTTTTTATCTATGCCATTGAAGTGGAGTCCTACTTGTTCACTCGTTTAAAATTTCGCTTCTATACGCTAACCCAAATTCTTGCGCTAACATCCTAAGTGACTGGTATGCATGTGTGTGTATGTGGTCTGTGTGGTGAATACAGTGTGTATAAGTAAACCAGAATGATGGAGACCTGAGTATTCTATCTTGGAAGCCCGTGGCATATTATTACATACATGATGGAGGTGAGGTTTGTTTTCCCAGGTGTGGATTGCTGACATTCTTGACGTTGGAGTGAGCAGACGCAGACACTGAAGTAGGGGGCAAGAATAGAGAGGGCTCCAGCATAAATTAAATTAAGACTTTTTGCGGAGAGGGGTAGTGCTACATTGCATCTTGCAGCACTGCCACTTAATAGATGTTAGGGTGAGGGGGTGGAAATGCAGTTTATGTTGTTCGGAGTGAGAAGGATCCTTAAAGTGAGGTCAGTCTTTTCTCTTTTTTGATCACTATGAGTATACCTGTTGATCTAGGTACAGAAGGTTCACACCACTTTGTTCCACTGTTGTGGGTACTGCAGGCTGTAAACTACAATGGTGTGAGGAGCATTCCTCTGCACAAAGACTGGGTCTGGAGAACAGTCTAGAGAAGATAAATGAAAAGAAATGCAACTTACCAGTTCTTAAAGTGTAGCCTGAGAATCCACAATTTCTGTCTGCATAAACAGTATAAAAGTGGGTGCCTCTGCTCCATTTGATGTCCTGGCTCTACGGGCCATATTATCAAGAAAGGGCAATACATTATCGCCGCTTTTATCGGCAGGAAACTGCCGCTAACGCGGCGATAATGGGCTTGATAATATGACCTTGTAAATTCCCATAGAAGCCCAGGTTCTGGTGTTAACTCGTTCCGGACCATGTGTTAGGCCAGTAATGATAATGAGATGAGGTTCCCTCAAGTCAGAACTGTTTCCTTAGTCCACTCCCGTTCACCATAGTTCCCAAGCCATGTGTTACTTAGAAGAAAAAAGAACCAACAGTACCCAGGTAAAATCACGGGACCACTTTACTTATTGCGCCAGGCCGCAAGGGCCAACCATATCTTATCCAGGCTTGTAGTGTCACATGCAATGTCTGATTCACTAGTGAATATTATGTGTGACTGGCACTCTGCAAAGGTCGGGGGTTTGGAGATTTCCATGCTCTGCAAATCTCCCTTCTAGCTATCGCCCTTTCTTGATAATATGGCCCTAAGTTCTCTTCGGCAAAGGAAGACAGTGCTCTACAGAGGGCTACTGCACATCCAGAGCTGATGTCTGCCTAGCAGTTAGCTCCCCAGAGGTGAGGGAATATCACCTTACGACAGGCCTAGATGGAAAAAGAATGGTTTCTGGCCTTAAGTGCTACCGAGGCTAACTTGCTGCTAGAGAGAGGGAGCCTTTCAACCCTAAAGAAGTGATACTGATATCAAGCACCAGAGCAGATTGACCCCTGTTGTTGTGTGCGTCCACCAGCTGAACGACGGAAGAAGAACAATCTGCATGTCCTGATACTTGTTTACAACAATCTCTCAGTGAAAACCAGTTCAAGGAGAGAACCACAGTCTGTTATTGTCTCTGATGCCATCAAGAAATGTGTGCCCGAGGTAGAGCAATCTGCCATCAAGAAGTTTGTCCCAAGGTAGAGTGCAGTACCAAGAAGTTTGTGCCTGAGGCTGAGTATGCCACCAACATGTTTGCGCCCTAGGTGGGGTATGCTGTCACCCGGAAGATGTGCCTAGGCAGACAGTGCATCGCCATCCATCCTTGTGCCTGAGGTATGCTGTGCTGTTGCAACGGAGAACCCACTGAAGATGCCCTTATGCTGCTCTTGCCTTTCACCCTTGCAGCCTGCCTACTTCACCTCACCATGACCCAGAAGAGGACCCACCATTTTCAGAGTCTCCCCTTACCAGCGAAGACGTCAGACAGCGACTTCTGTTGTTCTCCTGCTGCCATCCTCCCTCGAATTGAGTGCCAAGCCTCCAGCCAGTGCATCTCCTCCCAGAAGCGGGGGTGAAGTGAGACGCGTGTTAAGGGACATCGACGAATGCTAGAAAACAGACTCCCTGCACTGTGGTGAGGCTACAAAAGGAGGAACTTGCTTGAGAACTGAGGGCTAGAACAGAAAACTGTAGTGATCTGCCCTAACCCTTTTATTCATAAACATGGGGCACTCAAGCCATGGCAGTGAGTCTTACCTAGACCTACCACAGAGGAAGGGAGCCTTGAGGCCGGGTCACCCCCCTGCTCCCACGCCTGCCGCTGCTGACACCTGCCTCCTGCCTGCCTCCTGACTGCTGTAGAGCGACCCAGCCGCCGCTGGGCCACCCGGATCTCACCCGCCACCCACGCTTCACCCAGGGACACCGCCTGCCGCCCGGAGGTTCCCGCCGCTGCCCCCCTGCGGCCCCGCCCACCACCAGCCCATTGGACGGCCCGCTCCCGCCACCCAGCTGACCCGCCCACCCGGCTCCTTACTTAAGGGGTCCGCGGGGTCAGCCAGGGAGTGACCACTGCGCCTCTCACGAGGCCGGGTCACCCCCCTGCTCCCACGCCTGCCGCTGCTGACACCTGCCTCCTGCCTGCCTCCTGACTGCTGTAGAGCGACCCAGCCGCCGCTGGGCCGCCCGGATCTCCCCCGCCTCCCACGCTTGACCCAGGGACACCGCCTGCCGCCCAGAGGTTCCCGCCGCTGCCCCCCTGTGGCCCCGCCCACCACCAGCCCATTGGACGGCCCGCTCCCGCCACCCAGCTGACCCGCCCACCCGGCTCCTTACTTATGACGCCCCCAGAGCGACCGTGCAGCGGACGCGTGTAGCGGGAGCACCGATTGAGCGCCGAAGGTGCGCCAAAGGTAAGCCCGTCTGCGCCCGTCCGCGCCTGGACCGCGCCCAGTGCCAGGACCCCTGGCCCCCGCAGACCCCAACCCACCCGCCGGACGTACGACGCCGCCACCCTCAACGCACTCAACGCCGGCCGAACCCCTGGATGCTACCGAGCCACCCCGAGACGCACCCACGGACCCTTCATCTGCCAGTCCTGCAAGTTCTCCTGCATCCGGACCTGCACTGCACCAGCATCCACCAAGCAGAACACCAGCAGCAACCACCTGAAGTGCATCCTGCTCAACACCCGCTCGGTCCACAGACACGCCGTCGAGCTCTGGAACCTACTCGACACCACAGACCCAGACGTCGCCTTCCTCACGGAAACCTGGATGAACGCCTCCTCAGCGCCCGACATCGCCACCGCCATCCCGGACGGCTACAAGATCATCCGGAGAGACCACGTCAACCAGACAGGAGGAGGCATCGCCATCATTCACAGGAACACCATCCGCATCACGACCACCACCGACGATACCATCGCACCCGCCGAACACCTGCACTTCCAGATCCACGTCAACCCCAAGACCACCCTCCGCGGCACCCTCATCTACAGACCCCCGGGACCACGCACACAATTCAGCGAGGACATCGCACACTTCATCAGCCCGCACGCCCTCCCCTCCGCCGACTACATCCTCCTCGGGGACCTCAACTTCCACCTGGAGAACAACGACGACCGCAACACCACCACCCTGCTGGAAAACCTCGCAAACCTCGGACTCAAGCAACTGGTGACCACCCCCACCCACCTCGCCGGACCCACACTCACCGCCGTCTTCTCATCCAGCAAAGACATCGCCTTCAGCCACGCCACAGGACTCCACTGGACGGACCACAGCTGCGTCCACTTCACCTTCAGAAGAACGACGATCCACCACCACCAGCAACAGGTTGCCCGAAGAAGCTGGAACAAGATCACAGCCGACCAGCTCGCCGCCTCCCTGAGTCAGCACCCTCCCGCCAGCTCAGCGAACCCCAGCCAGGCCGCCGACAACCTCACGAAGTGGATCAGCAACTGCGCGGACGAACTCGCCCCTCTGAGGACCCCGCCCAGCAGACCCGGCAGCAAGAAAGCCCCATGGTTCACCGACAAACTCAAGAGCTCCAAGAAGAACTGCCGAGCCCTCGAGAAAGTCTGGAGAAGGGAACCAACACCGGACAACATGACCACCCTCAAGCTTGCCACCCGGAAGCACCACCAACTGATCCGCGCCACCAAGAAAACTGCATTCAAGTACCGGCTGGACAACAACGCACACAACTGCAAGGAAATCTTCAACATCGTGAAAGAGCTCTCCAACCCCAACGCCGGAAACAACGACATCACCCCATCGCAAGACCTCTGCAACTCCCTCGCCTCCTACTTCCACAAGAAGATCGCGGACATACACAACAGCTTCAGCATTCAACCATCGCACACAACGAGCAAAGCAACGCCGCCCACCACCACCCTCCGCGCCTGGACTCCGATCAGCACCGATGACACCATCCGCATGATGAACACCATCCACTCCGGATCTCCGATTGACCCCTGCCCTCACCACGTCTTCAACAAAGCCGACGCTGTCATCGCACCCCACCTGCGGGACATCATCAACAACTCCTTTGACACCGCCACCTTCCCGGAGAGCTGGAAGCACGCCGAACTCAGCGCTCTACTAAAGAAACCAACAGCGGACCCCACCGAACTCAAGAATTACCGCCCCATCTCGCTCCTCCCGTTTCCAGCCAAAGTCATCGAGAAGACCGTCAACAAACAGCTGGCCGCCTTCCTCGAGACGAATGGATCCCTCGACCCCTCACAGTCGGGCTTCCGAGCCAACCACAGCACCGAGACCGCCCTCATCGCTGCCACCGATGACATCCGAGCCCTGATGGACAACGGAGAAACAGCGGCCCTCATCCTCCTAGACCTCTCCGCGGCATTCAACACTGTCTGCCACCGCACCCTAGTGCAGCGCCTCAGCAACGTCGGAATTCAGGAGAAGGCACTGGAATGGATCATCTCCTTCCTCGACGGAAGAACACAGAGAGTCCGTCTACCACCGTACAAGCCAGAGGCCACCAAAGTCATCTGCGGCGTCCCTCAAGGATCCTCGCTGAGCCCCACCCTCTTCAACGTCTACATGAGCCCCCTCGCGCCCATCGCACGCCAACACAACCTGAACATCATCTCCTACGCCGATGACACCCAGCTGATCCTCTCCCTGACCAACGACCCCGCCGCCGCCAGAGCCAACCTTCACGAAGGGATGAAAGACGTAGCCGAGTGGATGACGACCAGCCGCCTGAAACTGAACTCAGACAAGACGGAAGTCCTCATCCTGGGCTCCTCGCCCTCCGCCTGGGACGACTCCTGGTGGCCCCCCGCCCTGGGCACCGCACCCACACGACAGACCACGCACGCAACCTGGGCTTCATCCTGGACTCCTCCCTCTCCATGACCAGACAAGTCAACGCCGTCTCCTCGTCATGCTTCAACATCCTGCGGATGCTACGGAAGATCTTCCGGTGGATCCCCACTGAGACCAGGAAGACGGTCACCCAGGCCCTCGTCACCAGCCGACTGGACTACGGCAACGCCCTCTACGCCGGAACCACCGCCAAGCTCCAGAAGAGACTCCAGCGGATCCAGAACACCTCAGCCAGACTCATCCTCGACATCCCCCGACGCAGCCACATCTCCGGACATCTGAGAGACCTGCACTGGCTCCCCGTCAACAAGAGAATCACCTTCCGTCTCCTCACCCACGCACACAAAGCCCTACACGATCAAGGCCCGAGCTACCTCAACAACCGCATCAACTTCTACGCTCCCAAACGCCACCTCCGATCAGCCAGTCACGCCCTCGCCGCCGTCCCCCGCATCCGAAGAACGACAACAGGAGGAAGGTCCTACCTGGCCGCCAAGACCTGGAACTCCCTCCCGACCGACCTGCGCCTGACCCAAGACCACCTCTCCTTCAGGAAGAAGCTGAAGACCTGGCTGTTCGAGCAGTAGCAGCACCCCCCCCTCCCCCCCAAGCGCCTTGAGACCCTCCGGGTAAGTAGTGCGCTCTATAAATGTCCTTGATTGATTGATTGATTGAGAGAAGGGCGAGGTGGGGCACAATATAAGATACAGAAACCCAATCACCAGTACATGAACTGTGGCTGGTCTATGGGTGGTGATGTATTACATGGTAAGTGTGTAGATTAAAGTACTTGTCTTGGACCAAAGTAAACCACTGGGATGGACATTAAGTTATTGCACTGCTCAGTGACTATTGTGTGCTGAGTGTGAACAGCCTCACACTACCATCCTGAAAAGCCTGTGACTGCTCGTCATCGCTATAAGTAAGAATCAAGTGCTAAATGGGTTGTGCTTAGGCTAGTTTGCAGTGCCATTAGCAGAACGAGCCCAAGACAGCAGAGGCAAGAGACTCCAGCCTGCTTGCCCTGCGGACCCACCGGATGTGGGCTGACAATAATGTACACAATACCCGTCAAATACCATGACAGAACATTACATAGTTAACAAGGTACAGCCCAAATGATAAGCAATACTAAAAAAACAACCAACCCATCTCTCTCTCTCTCTCTCTCTCTCTCTCTCTCTCTCTCTCTCTCTTTCTAGATTTATTTCCCTGGTCTAACCATCTGCAGTAATCCTCTCTCTCTCACTCTCTCTCTCACCCCCATCTCTCCCCCTATCTGCAGTAATCCCCTCTCTGTATCTTTGTGTACCCCTCTCTCACTATTTCTCGTTCTCACTCATCTCTCTCTCGATATCTCCCTCCCCCTCTCTCCCCCACATGCCTCTTTATCCCCCTCCCTCCTCTTCTGTCTCTCTAATCATATTTCATTCTTCCTCTTCTCCAGTTCTATATTCACTCCCACATTATCTGTGGCTGCTCCCTTCGTCCTCGTTTCATAGGCCCCAGTGCATGCCTGCACGCGTCTTCAGTTTTTGTGCTCTCGAGGAACATGTGTTTTAATAAACACGGAACGTTCCATCAAAATCGAAACCTGGACATTTCCCAAAGCAAACACTCGAGCGCTCGCCATACGGGCTACCATCGACGGTTTGGGCCAGAGAACCGAGGGTTTACTTGGTTTAGAGGCTTGCACGCGCCACATGCCGCTCATCTAGACTGTTGATGTGACACTTTAGTATTTAGATTCAATAAATGTAGGAAAGGGCCCTACCATCTCATATCTGCTAGGAACAGAGTTCGTCGGAGATGGAAACCTTTTTATGTATTCACTTTCATTGTAATGCGGAACACACGGGGATTGAACGCAATCTGCATCCACCCTGCGTCACGTTCACTTAGCGCGAGCCCTTGAGATGCTTCTGTGGAGATGAGCACGAATTCTTTGAATTGTACATTTGATAATCACATGGAAGAGATGCCGGACATGTTAAGCGTATGTAAATGTGGCAGCCCTTTTCAAAGAGATGAAGGACAGGTTTCTCGTCTCAATTCACTCGAGACCCTCGGAAACGAGTCGCCGCGCAGATTCCACGGCATTGAAAGCACAATAACACGGAGCAGGGAAAGGGGTACATTTTCCAAGGCCCTACTAATGCAAAGATGTCATGATTTGCATGATGTTCACTATCTCAGTTACAGAAGGGCAAGGAGGCTGATAATGCAACGAGTACTGCTAGAGCGGAACCCCAAAACAGATACCAACACAATGGTCGACATTTAGGGTACGTTGGCCGAACTGGGGCTGTATTACAGTGAGTGCCCTGGGGGCGCAACGGGCGTTTGTGCCTGCTTTGCGCACCCCCGGGCACTTTGTATTACAGAATAGGCTGCAGGCGCTTGTGCGGCCCCTTCTGTAATACCGATAATGCTGGTGCACATAAAGTGCCAGCACTATCTGTAGGGGGCGTTCCCTCATTTGTATGGGGGCGTGCCTCATGCAAATGAGGGAATCCCTTTACCCCTGCGCCCACGCCGTATTACAGACGCAGGGGCAAAGAATCCCTCTGGAGGTGCGTCAGTGCGCTTCCTGATGACAGCCCTATGGTGGGGGTTCCCCTGGACCGCCCCAGACATCCCGCTGCAGGCGGGTACAGTCACTGACTGCACGCGCCTGCAAGGGGATCTCTAATCACCTTCAAAAGTGCAGATGGGTGCCGCCTGCACAGTGAAAATATGGAGTGACTGTAAAGCAGCTGCCCTGGTTTTCACCTTGAATGCACTGCTTGCAAGGCAGCATGAGTTCGTGGCTGCCCTGGGGGGCAGCACATACATGGTAATAGAGTGCATTTTCACTGTTTGTGCCAAGCGCACCTTTTTAAGGGTGCGCCCTGCGCCAAAAATGAAAATGTGCTTTTACCATAATACAGTCCCTGGTGTTCAAACCTACGATCTGAAGGTCATCTAAAGCTTAACCCAGGCAAGACAGAATTAATCTTGCCTGGGAAAAACGAGCTAAGTTGGAGTCCATGTTTCTGGCCCCCTAGTATGGGGGCCCCACCAACGAGATCTCTCTCGGTTAAAAGTCTGGGAGTTACACTCAGCGCAGATCTCTCTCTGAAAGGACAGATTGGCACAGTGGTCTCCGCTAGTTTTTTTCAACTCAAGAAAATAAATAAAATAGCCCAGTTCCTGACTCAATCCGCACTTACTCAGGTTGTCATTCCCCTTGTTCTGTCCCGACTGGACTTTTCAAATAGTCTTCATTTGGGACTTCCAGCGGGCCAGCTAAAAAGACTCCAACTTGTCCAGAATCAAGCTGCCAGGCTTATTCTGAAACAACCAAAATGGCAGTCTATCAGACCTGGCCTCGAACGACTCCATTGGCTGCCTGTGACGCAGCGGATTGCGTTTAAAACCGGATGTATTATTTTTAAAACCCTACAAAATACAAGTCCGAAATTTATAAAAAATCTTGTTTCTAGATATAATCCCTCATTAAATCTCCGTTCTGCTCACAAAGCTCTATTGGTTGTCCCGAGTTTTAAGAAAAAACGCCTTGGCGGCTGCTGCTTTGACCATCTTGCAGCCACCTTTTGGAATTCCTTACCACTTCCTTTAAGAATGAGCCCAGACCTCTTCACCTTTAGACACTCTCTTAAGACATGCCTTTTCAAACAGGCTTACCTCTGAGTAATTTTTGTGTTATGTTCCCTCCGATAGCGCCATGAAGCCTACGGGCGTACGAGCGCTTAACAAATAAATATTAACATAACAGAACATTCTCTAGCTCTGCATCAGGTGCTTAAGCCACCACAATATTTTATGGTCTACATATAGAAGTCCAGGGTACAAGTACTAAAAAAAAAGAAGTGGGGGGACTAACTAAGTTCGGCAGTATGCAGAGATGTCATGGCGCATGACATCACAGCATCATAGGACGTGACATCAATACTCATGACCTCACAGAAAGTGACGTCACAATAAGTGACATCAGATCCTCACACTTCACACATGTTACGCAAGTCTATCATGAGTACATTTGAGCGCCTTATGAGATTTAACAAATTAGATTTTGTGTCTGGGGTGTGCGAAACAGTGACACAACTCCAACGAAAAATGTGGGATTGAATGTATGCATTTATTTTTAAAAACATCTGCCACAAAGAAATTGGCAACCAGGAGAAACATATCAGCAAATCTTTTATGCTTCAGTGATTGCAAAGTCTACATTTTCAAATATCTTACAGGGTTAAGGTACTTGCTGTATAGATCTCTGTGTGGCCAGTAAATCCCAAGGAACAATAATAATGGTAAGATGACTTTGGAGGGTAACGCATTAACTGGAGACACTTGTGTTTTCTCTATTCCCATTTTTGAATCAAAGTAGTGCAGAGGGTTAATGTGTCTCCTGCAAAGCACATCATCTAACACATAGATGACAGATTTTTATTTTATGTAGCTAAGTAAGAAAGTTGCTGCTTTTAACAAAGAAATCCTTTTGTTACTCGCAGTTCATACATTGTAATCCTTCTAATATAGCACAGCAATCTATAAAGGACATGTGGCTCCTACACCTTGTAACCCTCACTGCGTTATGTAACACATCTTGTACATTGATTTAAACATTTATAAGATTTATTGTCAATGTATAAAGTGTGTGTGTGAAGTAAAGCTCTCTGACATATGATGAGTAGCACTATATAAGATATAAAACAAAATGGTGTTTTTTAAATTGTTATTTGTGTAAATACAGGATTGGTCCAACACATCGGACATTCTCGCAGTGCATAGCTCTCATATACAGCTCATATACAGGGACTGAACAAATTAAAAAGCATGCCCCTCGTGAGTATTTGTGAATTGATAACAACAAGCTGTGTGCCTTTGTTTCCCCTCCCCTGATATTGCATCTAGGTGTGAAGCTCAGATAGCTCCGAGCTAGAATACTGGAACAAAAGGCCCCTTAAATTCAGCCTTTGTTATGGGCCCAGCTGGAGTCTGAAATATGAAAGCCTCCTCCCCGCCTGCACAGTGCTGCCCAAAACAAAAGCAGACAGCATGCAAGTACTGCTGAACGTGTCCCGGTGTCTCAAGATTACACTAGGACAACTAAAGAATATTTCTGTGTGGCCCACTTCTTGCACTTTGGATGGCGTTCACCCTGTGAAAATAGCGGGTGGGCTTTGTCTACTGGAGTGTACCCCTGACTTGTGCTCTGTAGACATTCATTCACCGAAATACCAGGGTTCATGGAAATAACTTTGCATGCACTTGGACCTATGGATGACATCACAAGGATGTAACTTCACATGATAATTGACCTAGTGGCATAACAGGAAGTGACATCAGGTGACTTTTGACATGCGGTCAGTGAGTCAGGAACCAGTGAATTCTTTTGCAGTCCAAGCGATTGGTATCGGAGTATCATAGATTAAATATAGTCTGACAACACTATTGTGTTCCAAATATCATTTACAAGAATACCACCCCATTGGAGTTATTTAGACAAAATCAACAATCTACGGGGCAATATTTTGAAAACAATACTTAGGACACAATATTTATGTCAGATTATAGTTTTGTAAATGATATTCTGACATGCAACCAAATCTGCCAAATTGTGAAAGTTGTACAATGGACTGTACATGACATACTCACTCAGGTTACCCTTAGTTGGGAGGTATGGCCATCATTTTGCCTACATTATCATAATTAATTATCAGTGGAACCATCATTAGAGCTGGCCGACAGAGCAATGCACACTAGCCAGTAACACATGTACACACTGCAACACACCAAGGGCCGGACGTACAAAGTATGTTTACAACCACAACAAGGATTTTTCAAATTACAAACACCAAATTGTGAATCAGTAACCACAACACTGAGTCCGCCCTCCTAGCCTCCATGGATGACAACTGCACTCTCCTCGACCAAGGCCACACGGCAGCCCTCATTCTACTAGACCTCTCAGCAGCCTTCGACACCATCTCCCACTGCACACTCCTCAGACTCCAAGATGCCGGCATACAGAGAACTGCCCTAAACTGGATCCGTTCCTTCCTCGCCGGTCGAACTAAAAAAATCAGACTCCTGACCTCCCTCTCTGAACCAACAGAGTTCAGATGTGGAGTACCCCAAGGATTCTCCCTCAGCCCCATGCTCCTCAACATCTATATGGCACCACTCACAACCATCATCAAACATGGACTCAGCATAGTTTCCTTCGCCGATGACACCCAGCTCATCCACTCCCTCACCCAGGAACCCGACATCAGCAGACACAGTTTTCAGGGAGGAATGAAGGGCATGGCACCCTGGATAAGCAGCAGCTGCCTGAAACTCAACGCAGAGAAAACAGAAGTCCTCATCCTCAGATCCAATCCCTCCACGTGGGACGACACCGGGTGGCCCCCGCCCTCGGCAACCCTCCCACAGACCACGGCCGCAACCTCAGCATCATATTCGATTCCTCTGTCACCATGAGCCGACAGATCAATGCTGTATCCTCCAAGTGCTTCAACACCGTCCGCATACTCCGCAAGACCTTCAAATGGATCCCCCGAATCCAGAAAGACCATCACCCACGCACTCATAACCAGCAGATTGGACTATGGGAACACCATCTATGCTGGAATCAATAAATCTTTAATCCACAAACTCCAGACCATCCAGAAAGCTGCAGCCAGACTCGTCCTCAGCATCCCACAACAAGACCACATCACCCAGCAACTACGAGACCTCCACTGGCTCCCCGTCAAAAAAAGAGGCATTTCAAGCTGATCACATATGCCTACAAAGCCCTCCACAACACTGGACCCCCTTACCTCAACAAAAGTGTCTCCTTCTAGGCCCCAAAGAGAAACCTTCGATCCACCGACCTTGCCCTGGCCAAAATCCCCCACATCCGCAGAGTCAGAAAAGGAGGACGATGCTTCTCCTACATTGCAGCCAAGACCTGGAACGAACCCCGCTCAGCATCAGATGAATCTCCACATTGCAAGCGTTCAGGAAGAGCCTCAAAACCTGGCTCTTCGGATCAGCCGGAGCTGCTCGAATTCCCTCCCCACAGGGCCTTGAAACCCTCACAGGTGAGTAGTGCGCTTCACAAATCCCTGATTGATTGATTGAGTAACTTGTCACAGATTCACAATTTAGGCTTGCAAACAAATACATCTCTCCCAAATGCCGAATCGGCGTGGTATGTATTAATATTTTGCAACCAAATTCCAAGCGCAAAACAGTAATACTTTACTACCAGTTTAAAAGTGGTGGTAACCCATTCACAAATGGGAACGTTCTCCTTGGATCCTGATTGACCAAATATTTTTTAAGAGCAGGCAATGGTTCAAACAACGACTGCCTGCTGTTAGAAAAGGAAACTTAAAGATTTAATTTTATTTTTTAAAATACATCCCATTTTTCCTTTAAGAAAATAGGATACATTTAAAAAAGAATGCTTTATTAAAATGTCAGTCACAGACTTGGTGGTCTACTGATCCAAGCGGGGAACAACCATTACAACGCGGGTTTTACCACGCGTTGCTTTTACATCGCATGCATTACAACGGATGCGATGTTACAACGCGTGGTAAAACCACGCATACCATTACATCGCATGTGCTTTTACAACGCATGCGATGTAATGTGTAATGGCGGCGGCAGTGGCGGGGGCGGCTAATCACGTCATTGTGAGGAAACTTAGGCTGTTTCCTCACAACGACGTGAAGCAAGCAGGAAGGAGGAAGCAGGATCCGACGGTGACGCTGGAGAGGAGAGAGGTAAGTGGGTTTGTGCATGGGGTGGGGGTTACTTTCGTAGGGTTTAGGGTAGTTTAAATGAAGTGTTTTTTAAAAACGTTTTAGTGTGTGTTGTGGTGTTGTCGTGTTTGTTTATTGTAGTGTATTAGGGTAGTGTAGGGGTGGGAGTAGTGTGGGTAGAGTAGTAGTGTTTTAGGGTTTAGGGTAGTGTAGGGGCGGGAGTAGTGTGGGTAGCGTAGTAGTGTTTTAGGGTTTAGGGTAGTGTAGGGGTGGGAGTAGTGTGGGTAGCGTAGTAGTGTTTTAGGGTTTAGGGTAGTGTAGGAGGTGGGAGTAGTGTGGGTAGTGTAGTAGTGTGGTAGTGTTTTTGGGTAATGTAGGGGTGGGAGTAGTGTGGGTAGCGTAGTAGTGTTTTAGAGTTTAGGGTAGTGTAGGGGTGGGAGTAGTGTGGGTAGCGTAGTAGTGTTTTAGGGTTTAGGGTAGTGTAGGGGTGGGAGTAGTGTGGGTAGTGTAGTGTGGTAGTGTTTTTGGGTTAGGGGTGGTGTAGGGGTGGGAGTAGTGTGTTGTGTAGGTGTAGGGGTAGGGTTGTCACTTACCTTGCATACTTTTACCACGAGTATAGCTTTACCACACATGCCTTATCGTTGTAATGGCATGCGTGGTAAAGGCATACTCGTGGTAAAAGTATGCAATGTAAAGGAATGACATGTCATTGACATTGCGTAGTAATACCCGCATTGTAATGGCACGCATACCATTACATCGCATGTGCTTTTACAACACATGCGATGTAATGTGTAATGGCGGCGGCAGTGGCGGGGGCGGCTAATCACGTCGTTGTGATGAAACTTAGGCTGTTTCCTCACAACGACGTGAAGCAAGCAGGAAGGAGGAAGCAGGATCCGACGGTGACGCTGGAGAGGAGAGAGGTAAGTGGGTTTGTGCATGGGGTGGGGGTTACTTTCGTAGGGTTTAGGGTAGTTTAAATGAAGTGTTTTTTAAAAACGTTTTAGTGTGTGTTGTGGTGTTGTCGTGTTTGTTTATTGTAGTGTATTAGGGTAGTGTAGGGGTGGGAGTAGTGTGGGTAGAGTAGTAGTGTTTTAGGGTTTAGGGTAGTGTAGGGGTGGGAGTAGTGTGGGTAGCGTAGTAGTGTTTTAGGGTTTAGGGTAGTGTAGGGGTGGGAGTAGTGTGGGTAGCGTAGTAGTGTTTTAGGGTTTAGGGTAGTGTAGGAGGTGGGAGTAGTGTGGGTAGTGTAGTAGTGTGGTAGTGTTTTTGGGTTGGGGTAATGTAGGGGTGGGAGTAGTGTGGGTAGCGTAGTAGTGTTTTAGAGTTTAGGGTAGTGTAGGGGTGGGAGTAGTGTGGGTAGCGTAGTAGTGTTTTAGGGTTTAGGGTAGTGTAGGGGTGGGAGTAGTGTGAGTAGTGTAGTGTGGTAGTGTTTTTGGGTTAGGGGTGGTGTAGGGGTGGGAGTAGTGTGTTGTGTAGGTGTAGGGGTAGGGTTGTCACTTACCTTGCATACTTTTACCACGAGTATAGCTTTACCACGCATGCCTTATCGTTGTAATGGCATGCGTGGTAAAGGCATACTCGTGGTAAAAGTATGCAATGTAAAGGAATGACATGTCATTGACATTGCGTAGTAATACCCGCATTGTAATGGCATGCATGGTATTAGTATGCGATGTAATGACATACATCCATCCAAGCAGGCCACAATCCCTGTAATGGTGCCGATTCCTAATGGGTTGCCAACTGTGATCCTCCCCATTAAAATTCATAGGGTAGGTTGATTTGCGACCTTTTTGGAATTTCTATTTAGCGATACAACTTTTTAGGTTTTGCCTGGCGAAAAGATGCGCTCTGCGCATCTTTTTCGCGCAGGCGAAAACCTGATGAGAACTGTAGTGTGGGTTTGGGTCGGCCCTCGTCATTCATTGGCTGGCTCCATAAATGGAGACTAGCCATTGGACGAGGGGCCTGTCCGTCAATGCCGGACCAGATTCGGGGGCGTTCCCGAGATTCTTTGGCTTTTGCCGACGTCACGCGACGTCAGCCGAAAGCCGGGAACGCCCCCGAATCTGGTCCGGCATTGCCGGGACCTGCCTTTTTTTTTTTGCTGACGTGTCGGGTTTCCTTGTTGTAATGTTTGGATTTGGGCGGTGGTTTTATTTGGCGTTGCTCCCGCGCTAGGCGCGGCTGCCTGTCCACTTTGCCCGGCATCTCTAAATGCTTTTGCACCTCCACTGCCGTGCTGAGCATCTGGGGTGCGGCAGTGCTGGGTTGGTGGCGTTTTCCGCCAGGACAGGACAGAGCCTGCTCTTATAGGCAACGCGACGGCAGCGCCTCGGCTCTGTACACGACAGAGCCTGCTCTTATAGACAACGCGACAGCAGCGCCTCGGCTCTGGACACGACAGAGCCTGCTCTTATAGGCAACGCGACGGCAGCGCCTCGGCTCTGTACACGACAGAGCCTGCTCTCCCTTTGTCGTGATACTGTTTGCTTGTGTTGTTGTTGCCCCGCGTTGTGTATTGCCCTGTAAAACACCACACTGTGCTTTGTGTATTGAAGAAAACAAACATGCCGCTCCGCGGGGGTAAGGGGGCTGGCCGCACCCCTTCGGTCCTCAATATACAAACACACACACAGATGGGATTTGCGAAGATTAGATCAGCCCGCAGCATTGAGAAGATATTTAATAAGCTCTTTTGTGGAGGGAGGGGGCACTTCACCTGCATGCCTCTCTCTCTGGGAGCAAGCCTGGACGGGGGCTTTGATCCCCCATCTCCCGCCTCTCTTAAGCCGACTCTCCGTCCGCCAATGTGGCTTTAACAGATTTTTAAAAGCTGCTTCTCGCTGCTAATCCCTTTCTCTCTGCCCTCCCGGGCTTTGTGCTCCTTGTTACACTCTGGGGGCGCTTTCACTAGGCTCCCGGCTTTCAGGGGCCCTCGGGCGTGCAAGGGGGCAGTGAAAGCTCAGGGCAGGGGACGTTGTGTTTGTGGGGACCCCACACCCCGCCCCGGCAACCCTCTGCTCCAGTAGGCCGTGAAGAACCTCACAGGATGGCAAACTTGGGCATACTCCTTCGCCCCCCTAAAAAGAGTCAAGAATTTGCACCTCTGCTCCAAGGCCTCAAAGTCAGACCAACAATAAACGGACACACCCGAGGGCCCTTGAAGGGAAAGAAGCAACTCCCTTATAACCTGCAGCACCCCACATCTGACCCGCAGCCTGCTACCCCACCCAGAGAACCCCAAACACGCAGAACCCCCGAGCAGCACGGCTGCACAGCTGTCCCTCCTTCACACAGCTGCAGCGTCACGATGCACCAACCATGTCCCTTCAACAACGCTCACCCAGAATCAGATCTCACTCTCTGCTACCCCAGCACTGACCTACACACATCTCTCTCTCTCTCTGCTACTCCAGCAATGACGTACACACATCTCTCTCTCTGCTACCTCAGCACTGACCCACACACATCTCTCTCTCTGCTACTCCAGCAATGACGTACACACATCTCTCTCTCTGCTACCCCAGCACTGCTGAGCATCTGGGGTGCGGCAGTGCTGGGTTGGTGGCGTTTTCCGCCTACATGCAGTGCTTTTAATGCTCCTACCCTTGAGCGATCAGGTGCGTTTTTGTTTTACTGCCTCTTGGAGGCTGAATCGGTTTGGGCATTCTGTGGTGTGCGCTGTACTTCAGCGGTACTTGCGCCGGGCCATGCTCGTTTGTGTGGTTCTTCTGCCATTTCACTTTCTGTGCCCTTGTTTCCGGTGTCGGAACTGCCGTTCGGGTATTCAAACTCACGGTTTGAGTCTCATGTGCGACCCACTGATTGCCTCCCAGTGAGGAGGGGCTCTTTATCTGTTGCAGCCAGAATGTGGGTGCCTGCCTATGCTGGGCGTCTTGTTGGTTCCCCGGCGGGTGGCTGTACTGCTTAGAGCGGGGACTGGGTTCTGGCTCTTCGGCTCGTGTCCTATGTATTGTGGTGAGCGTACTTGCTCTCCAAAATTCCCTTCTCTTTCGCTGCCTCTGAATCTGGCTTGGTGTTGGTACCGCATACTTGCGTGGCAGGCCATTGCTGGCTTTGCTTCCATTCAGCTCTCCTGCTTGTGTTTCCCATTGTGATGAAGCTTTCTCACGGAGCAAGGGTTTGCATCCAGCCAGTGAGGGGAGTGGATTCAGCTTAACGGCTGGGGCGATTGTCCTCCCCCTGGTGAACTGGGTTCGAGTCACGGCAAAATCATCATCATTCTGGGCAAGTAACTTACTCTACCCGTGACTTTGTATCCTATGTTGGTACGTTTTGCATAAATGGTCTCTGTCTCTGTGTCGGATCTTGGGGACTTAATAATCGCCAGACTTGTGCCTTGCTTATCACTTTGTGCAGCACTCGTTCCCCGGACAGGGAGGCCTTTACGCTCCTTGTACGTGTTTTGTCTTGCGGTTGCAATTCATAGTGTCCCATGGTGGTAAATCTTCGTGCAGTGCTTTATGATGCATGTTTCACAGCAGGCTTCTACACGGGATATGTGTATATACATCCTTGTGATATATGATATGTGATATACATCCTTCATCCATCCACGCTATCATCTATACATCAATACACCCACCCTTTCATCCATCCACACATCATTCATCGCATCCACCCATCATTCACCACAGCACCTTTTCACACATACATACATCATTCATCCATGCAATTTTTATCCATCCATACATCCAGCCATGTTTTCTTTCATCCGTCCACCCTTTTATCCTTTCATGCATCCTTTCATCCACACTTTTATTCATCCATCCACACTTGCATCTTTCCATCCATACATCCATCCTTTTCTCATCCACCCTTCAATCCATACACCCATCATACAGCCACCTACATTTGCACACATCCACCCATCATTCATGCAACATTTTTATTAATACATCCATCTACCATTTATTCTACTAACAATACATCCATCCACACTTTCAGCTTTCCATCCATACATTCATCTTTACACATCCACCCTTCTATCCATCCACTCATCATTTGTCCAACCACCTTTTCAACGATCCATCAATCATTCATCCATGCAACATTTTCGACATCCATCTTAAAATTTAATTCCCCAATCTATACACACATCAACGCATCCATCCAGCCACACATTACTTATCCACCTACATTTTCACTCATACATCATACATCCATGCAACATTTTAACTATCCATCCTTTCATTCTTCCATCCATCCATCCTACATGCTTCATCCATCCAACGTTTCATCTATACATCAATACACACACACTTTCATCCATCCACCCATCATTATCACACCACCTTTTCACACATCCATACATCATTCATCCATTCAACATTTTATACATCCATACATCCACCTTTTATTACATCCGTCCTTCTTCCGTCCACCCTTTCATCCTTCCACGCATCCTTTCATCCATTCACACTTTCAACAATACATCCTGCATCCATCCACCCTTTCATCCTTCCATCCATACATCCATCCTTTACACATCCACACACCTTTTCACACATCCATCATTCATCCATGCAACATTTTATCCATCCATACATCCACGTTTTCTTCCATCCACACTTTCATCCTTCCATGCATCTATTCATCCACACTTTCAACAATGCATCCTGCATCCCTCCACCCTTTCATCCTTCCATCCATACATCCATCCTTTCAACATCCACATTTCAATCCATCCAACAATCAATAATCCACCCACATTTTCACACATCCATTCATCCATGCAACTTTTAATACATCAATCTTCATATTCTTCAGAAGTTATAGGGTTTATTAAATTAATAAAGTCACTGTGCAATATTGTGCCTCTGCATGGTTCGGTGTCATCCACATGTACCTTATTAATGTTTTACAACAATACATGCACTCACATTCTAAGACCTTGACCTCCTTGTATATGGTGTTTCAAAAACTTTCTAAGCATCTGCCTGCGTCCATCTAAGAGTGGCTTCAATAAGATATATTGTACACCATTGTATAGTTACCTAAAAATATATTCTTCATAATAAAAAGTTGAAAATAACTCTCCAAAGATTTATAGAACTCTAAGGGCTTACTATACATTGCCAAACAAGGGGACAGCTTTCTGTGTGTGAGCGGGGTGGCTCTAAGTGTGGAGGGGGCTTTGTAGGAGGTGACTCGCAGTTTATAGAAGAGGCTCACAGTCTGTGGAGGGAGCTCAAAGTGTGTGTGGGGGGGCTCGCAGTGTGGTGGTGCTCGCAGTGTGTGTGGGAAGGGCGCAGTGTGGGTGTGTGTTGGGGGCTCCCTGTAGGTGTTTGTGGGTGTCATTTGCAAAAGATAAAGCTAGTGCCATTGCAAATAACAATGCCATTTAGTTATGTTAAAAAAAAAGGTCAAGAGCTTTGCCAACAGCTCAAACTTTAACAAAGGCAAAACCATTGCATTGTAAATGCTTGTTGTACTTTAGGAATACTGATTTCCTAATTGCGATTCAGAGATGATTGCCATTAGGAAATTGGTATTTCTGATATTAGTACATCTGGCCCCAAGTACTTGAGTACTGCCTAGTTTTAAAATATTGCAAAATATAATGCTCTATTTTACTTGCTGCAGTGAAATGACCTGGAACAAGTTACATAATTCAAAAATGCACAAGCAACAAGCTAAGCATGATATATTAGTTCTTAACTGTCTGATTTGGTTTGCTATTATTGTGACAATCCAAAAATGTATTGATCCAGTCCAGTGCATTTAGTTTAAAGCTGCAGCAATATTTGAAAGATGCCAGTACTTAAAAGACATGTTAATAGATGTACACCAAGCTTTGTTATAAAAATTGAACAATGCAAGGAATTTTATTTATTTATTTATTTTGTGCATTTGTATGGCGCAACAGCTACCCAGAGGGTTTCCCGGCGCCTTGGATTTAATTGAGGGAACTGAGACTTAAAAGAGGGAAGAGCTACTGATCAAAAAGCCAGGATTTCACTCCCCTGCGAAATTTGAGGTAATTCGATTCCAACCGCAGATTAAGGGGAAGGGCATTCCATAGGACAGGAGCCAGATAAGAAAATGAGCGTCCGCCCATGCGTACTCGCTTGACTATAGGGACAGCAAATTTGGCTTGTGTCATGGATCGGAGAGCGCGTGATGGTACATATTTCAGAGCCAATCTACACAAATAGGAGGGGGCCTCATTCATACTGATCCTGAACATATAACAGAGTGCTTTAAATTTCACTCTGTTGGCGATTTTCAGCCAGTGCAATTTCTTCAAATGCTCAGATATACTAGTACGCCCTGGAAGATGAAGAAGCACCCTAGCTGCGGCATTCTGTACAATCTGCAGACGGTTGATAGTATCTTTATTGGCTCCTAGGAGGAGGATGTTTCCATAGTCCAATCGGGGCCCTATTAAGGAGGCCTGCATTACTGTCCTTTGTGCCCCATCAGGCAGTTGCCATAGGATTTTCCTTAACCATTTAAGGATGGCAAAGCAAGTTGCGGCCGTTTTTGTGACATGAGCACACATTGATAATTTGTTGTCAATAATTATACCTGAATTGCGGGCAGATTGAACCGCGACCGGGGACGGGCCCATTTCAACTGGCCAATGAGTAGGGCCCCATAAATTCTTCTGATTGCCAAAAATGAGTAGTTCTGTTTTTTCAGCATTCACATTTAGTTTATTATCATGGAGCCAGTTAGCCATTTTCAGAAGTCCAGAGCGAAGGGGAGAGGGATCGGATTTGTCTGTGGATGCTAGGGAGAACACTAATTGCGTGTCATCCGCATAGGAATAAATAGTAAGACCCATTTCTTCCGCAACCTTAGCTAGTGGGGTAACATATATATTAAATAAAAGTGGGCTCAATATGGAACCCTGAGGTACCCCATACAGAGATTTATGAAAGTCAGAGGAATTATTTTTAGAGAAGACTTGGAAAGTACGGTGTAACAAAAATTGTTCCAGCCATCTCAGGGCATTCCCTTGTATTCCTATATCCCCCAACGCACGGATCAAGGTCTGGTGGGAGATGGTGTCGAAGGCGGCACTCAAATCTAGAAGAATGAGTGCAGCCGTGTGCCCCTCCATCTAATTCCTTTCGGATGGCCTCAGTGACCCCCAGTAAGGTTGACTCCGTAGAGTGTCCTTTTCTAAACCCAGACTGTGAGAAATGCAACCGATTGTTGTCATTGACAAATTTAGATAGCTGGTTATTAACATGCTTTTCCAAGACCTTCGAACAAATAGGTAGCAATGATATTGGTCGAAAGTTTGAAAAAATCTCTGGGTCCCCCTCTGCTTTTTTCAGCAGAGGGACAACCATAGCATGCTTCCAGTCATCTGGAATCACAGCCTCCACTAATGAAGCATTTAGTAAAGATCTGATTACGCCCAGAATAGAGGGATCCAACTGCTTTAGAATAGACGCAGGGATAGGCTCCTGAGGAGAGCCAGATCTAATGCTGTTAAGGATATCTACAAAAGTCTCCATGTCCATAGATTGCCAATCTGTTAGTACATTCTCCTTGGTGATTACCTTATTAGTTTTCTCACCAGGAAGGGAGGTGTTATTTGGGGGGACTGTGTCCTTTACATTGTAACTAAACTGAGAATAAATATTTATAATTTTCTCATTGAAGTAATTGGCTATATTGTTTCATTGCAAAGTAGATAAAATCGGCGGTTCTGGTTGGGAGGCTGCTCCCGCCAAATTTTTTAAAACATTAAAAAGAGTGCCAGAATTACTCTGTGCCGCTAAAATGGTGTCTTTAATATGATTACCCTTAGCTGTTTTGCAGGATGAATGGTAGGCATTGAGCGCTTGCTTGTAGATCTCCTTGTTAGTAGAATTATAATCTTTCCTCCACATCCTCTCTAATTTTTTGCAGTTGCTCTTTTCATCACATAATGTTTGAGAGAACCATGGGGCAGGAGGATAACAAGATGTGCGTTTACTTAATGTAAAAGGAGCTACAGTCTGTGCAGCAGTCGCAAGCAAGGTATTGATGGGTTTGTAGTCGCTAATTCTGAGATCACTTGAAGCAATATTAGGGCTAGAGTGAATTAATTGAGTATTTAGGTCACTTATGCTAACTCTTTGCCAATTCCGAAACCTTGCTTCCAATCTGACCAAATTTTTGGTACTGTGAGCCCAAATTATGAAATGGGTAAGAAAATGATCCTACCATACGGTCGGAATGGCGGGTTTACATACTATTCGAATAAAATTGGTGAAGATCGGATTTAATAAATGGCCCGCAGAATGCGTTGGACCATTATTCCTCAGTTGGACATTAAGTGCTTCAAAGTCTGCGAGGAAATTGAAAATCATAGGGCAACTACTATCCTCCAGATCCAAATTAAAATCTCCGAGAATGGAGAACATGGCGGCTTCCATTAAGAGTGGAGCAAGCAGGTCAGGCAAGGCTGCCATCCAATCACCAGCCGCCCCGGGTGGTCGATAAACCAAAACACCCGAAAAAGTAATTTGGGGAGTTAAGGTGAGTTTAAAAAGACCGGCTTTGCAATTGGGCCAATCAAGATTTGACCATTTGCATTGATAGTTTTTTTTAAATACTATCCCTATGCCTCCCCCAACTTGATTTACTCTATCTTTCCTTACTATAGCGTAATTTGGGGGAAGGGCTGAAGCAATATCTGGCCCTGAGCTAGCATTCAGCCAAGTTTCAGTTAAGAAAAGTGCATCCGGCTGTACATCAGTTAAAAGATTAAAAAGATCCTCTTTGTGCTTAGGCAATGACCTACAGTTCGTGGTAAGGAAATTGAACTGTTTGTCAAAAACAGTGTCCAAGTCGACAGTCATGTTCTGTGCTTTCCCATTTTCCCCAGTGATGCCTAATTGCATATGGGAGGGGGAGTACATACAAGTCGGGCAACAAGCTGTGATATTGTCTAAAAGCAATGGCTCATGGTTCATACAGTGTTGAGGTCTAAGTCGAAGTAGCTCCTCACTAGAATAACCATGAGCAATGGGGAGACGAGCAGGAGTGGTGGTCCCTGGCCCCGGCCGGGCGCGGACTGGCGCAGACGGGCTTGCCTTTTGCGAGCCGCCAGCGCGCCCGCTGCGCGCGTCCTCTGTGCGACGAACCCATGCCCGTTTAAATAGTGTTTCTGCAGGGTATTTCCCGCCCCCGACCTCTGCCCCGTGACTCGAGCCTAGTCCCGCCTACGCTCCCTCCACGTCAAGCGGGAGAACCCGTGGTGGAACGGGGAGCTGGCGGACTGGACGGTGGGCGTTAGAGAGGTGAGGTTGGACACATCACAAAAACCAATAACAACTTTAAAAGCATGAGCAGCGTTTTGTGTTTTTAAAAAAAAAGCAGTTTAAAAAGTAGTAGTGCCTCAGTAAAGGTTTCAGTGCAATTCAGGTGTGCAAATAAGCAGATTATCGTATATCATACCCGCCGCCTCGCACCCTTAACACACAATAAATCCAGCGAGTGCCTGAGAGATCCACTACTAAGTAGTGTTTCTGCAGGGTAGTTCCAGCCCCCCGACCTCTGCCCCGTGACTCGAGCCTAGTCCCGCCTACGCTCCCTCCAAGTCAAGCGGGAGAACCCGTGGTGGAACGGGGAGCCGGCGGACTGGACAGCGGGCGTTAGAGAGGTGAGGTTGGACACATCACAAAAATCAATAACAATTTGAAAGCATAAGCAGCGTTTTGTGTTTTTCAAAAAAAAAAAGCAGTTTAAAAAGTAGTAGTGCCTCAGTAACGGTTTCAGTGCAATTCAGGTGTGCAAATAAGCAGATTATCGTATATCATACCCGCCGCCTCGCACCCTTAACACACAATAAATCCAGCGAGTGCCTGAGAGATCCACTACTAAGTAGTGTTTCTGCAGGGTAGTTCCCGCCCCCCGACCTCTGCCCCGTGACTCGAGCCTAGTCCCGCCTACGCTCCCTCCACGTCAAGCGGGAGAACCCGTGGTGGAACGGGGAGCCGGCGGACTGGACGGTGGGCGTTAGAGAGGTGAGGTTGGACACATCACATAAATCAATAACAATTTTAAAAGCATGAGCAGCGTTTTGTGTTTTAAAAAAAAAAAAAGCAGTTTAAAAAGTAGTAGTGCCTCAGTAAAGGTTTCAGTGCAATTCAGGTGTGCAAATAAGCAGATTATCGTATATCATACCGGCCGCCTCGCACCCTTAACACACAATAAATCCAGCGAGTGCCTGAGAGATCCACTACTAAGTAGTGTTTCTGCAGGGTAGTTCCCGCCCCCCGACATCTGCCCCGTGACTCGAGCCTAGTCCCGCCTACGCTCCCTCCGCCTTGAGTTGAGGAATCAACTCAAGGCAACATGCTTTGGGCCATGTACTAGGCCTTTTATGGTGGCTAAAACTGCTTTCCAGTTTAGAAATAAATAACAACCACCTTAAACATAACAAAATGAATGCAGTAATGTTGCAATGATGTAAACAAGATGGTGATTGACGTATAATGTTTCTTACTTATGACATCAATCAGGCAGCGCCTTGTGCTACAAAACCCTATTTTGAAAGAAAGGCATACACAGTGCAATAGCCCTTGGACCCATTGAAAAAATAATTCAATTACATTTCCAAGTACATGCCACATTAGTTCTCAAGTGACGATCACTTGGAGGGCCTAACCTCCCATTTTAGCACTATTTAACCATATTTGAAATTTGTAACGCTATTATAATATGGTGTCCCAAGTATAGGATGATATGTTTTGAACACTGCAAAATGACTCTTTTAGAAATGGGCGGTATGCAGTAAATCACCAAGTTTCATGCTCCAAACACAATTTTAATTGCCTACTTTCCCTTTATAGGTTTCGCCTGCCAGCGCTTGCTTGTGAAATCTATTGTATTTAATATAAATCTTAAAAGGGGCTTACATTCTGCCCTCATATTTCGTTGGCTGGTGTGCTTCATTTTCCTCCGTTTCTGTTGGCTGTAGCATGCTATTTCCTGTTCCTCTCGTGTGTTTCTCTTATCAGTGTCCCATGTCCCAATTACAGTTTTCATCTGCTTTTGTGGAACTAATTTTTTGGTTTTACCCGCCGAACTTTTGCGCTGTGCTTGTTTTTCAAGCCTCCTGCTTATGTTTGGCAAAGCTTCTCTTTTGATTTGCTGAGCATTCTCTCTCTGAGCTTGCTCTGGTTTTGGAAATAGGCTTGTAAATCTTAATTTTATCTTGTCACAAACAGAGTACAAATGCCATAAATCTTTGAAGGGAAAGCACTCTGGAAATGAAATCAAGATGGGGCAAAGAGGCCCAAGAGCTCACGTTACAGACTGAGGAAGGCAGCATTCCCTGCAGAACTTGGAAAAACAAAGCAGCCCACAACCCGGATCAATAACAATTAGCAAGTTCATTACCTGCTCCAGGCTTCCTCTGAAATGCAAACACACAAACATCTCAGATACCGCTTTAGTTTAGTTTGAATATCGCTGTGTTTCTCTAATCATTTTTGTTTCCTTAACCATCATTTAAGGAAACACCATTCCTTTCATTTCCCGAAAGAAGGCCTGGCCAGTAGGGCAAATTCAGGTGTTTGTGTTTTCAATGCATTTTATTCACACTGAAAACGTTCATAAAATGCTTGTGTGAGTTGCTGAAAATGCCAATACAATCCAGGGTGATGTGATTTGCATTTCACTGGGAGTGAAGTCATCATGCTCTATGGTCTGGTCAGAGCAGCTACTCTTGATTTTCTCGGCTACCAAGTACAACATTTGTCTAGTCTTCTCAACGGACTAGTGTGCATAATTCTCTTTTCTTTGGGTTTTATCAGTGCCACTTTTTGACTCTTCTCTGTTTGAATGCCCTCATTCCATATTGTGCTCACCCTCCGCTTTTTTACTTGTCTAGAGTTTCTCCTCCTAAGAGCCCCTCGTACACTTTGACTGCGCACATTAGGGCTCGGTGTCCATATCACAAGAATCCTTTTACCCCACAGAGCTGCCCGCTGGGTTTTGTCGTCCATATCTATAGCGGGGATACTGAAAGCCCCAAAATTCCAAGGTGCTTTTTCAAACTTGGGGAGATGGAGTGCTGGTTCTTTGGCCCGTATTACGGCCTAGCTGTTTAACTTCACTTCAGAGAGTTCTCACTCTCTACCCTTGAGTGAATACCACTCCCCTCTTCACGAGTGCAGCCAACAGGAGCATGTCGCATGCAACTATTCCCAGAAGCACTTAGCAGGTGTGTTTACCTAACCCACACCTCTGGGGGAAGGAGGTGTCATCTCCTACAGAGGACTGCACAATAATAATATAGAAAAGGAAAATCCACAGATATGCATGTATACACAATATGTATTTTTGAAACAAGTAACAGACTCTAAGATGGCGCTCACGGCCGACTTCTTGAAGGTCACGAGTTCGACCCACTCAAGGTCCGCCCCAAGCCATTCCCTTTACGAGATTCATAAAATGAATAAGTGGAACACACGTTATTTACCGATCTACAGAACAGCAAAACTGCTCTAGCTGGTGCGATATAAAACAACATTATCCAGAGTTTTGACGTGTAGCAAGGGAGATAAGATATACTGTTATGCAGAATCATTGCTCACGATGTGGTGTGCTTATTTTTTCCACTACAGATTAGAGTACATATCCCTTTTTTTCTTACATTCACCAGTGTAAATGTCATATAAACACCACAGCATGACACGTACATTCCTAAATATGTTGAATACTCAGGTTGTTCTGATCTAAGCATGTGGTGCTTCTTATGCCAACCCTTCAAAATATCCTGCATTCATGCTCTCAATCCCGTAACACCAATTCAGAAAATTAATTTCACATTTGGCACAATAAGCGGACCCACAGAACATACGTTTTGCACTGTGATTGTGTGGATCAAACAGATTAAGGAACTTTGCCACACTGTGTTGTAATGCCAAAAATTCCTTCGATAAATACAAGGCATGCACATATTTATCTGTGCCACTTACTTATAATTTTTCACGAATTCACCTCTACAGTCTTCTCACACACTTTTATGCAGTTTCAGTAACTTATATTGTGCAACTGCTCACTAAGCTAAAACTTACAACAAAAAATAACTTATTATGGAACCAATCTTTTTATTAGTATCATAAAGAATCATAATAAAAAGATCACAGCTTCATGCCTACATCCAGAGGCCGGCAGAGCATACATCTTGCAAAGTTATACAGCTGAGTGCCTACAACCCTGGGGCCGGCAGCGTTGAAATAAGCGTGTCAATTTGTAGCAAGCATTAAGTCCTTATTACTACAACCAGAAGTCAAATAAAAGAAGAACACTCCCAACAAAACCCGCCCTCCCTCCAACCCCCACCCAGGTTCCGCACCAGTCTACCCTCCCTGTACATCCTCCCGTCAGAGAGTCACACAGCGTCTGTGAGTACTCCCTCTATTAAATGCTATATGGGTATTTAGAGGGTGCCCTTCGGCAACAGCATAATAATTTGGAGGTATTTAGGGCATGTGATCTCGCACAGTTCTTTGGAAAGTAGATGCAGAAAAGGGGCCCATAGTTTAGCATAAGACTCCCCTTTCTGATCCACTACCAGGGACATTCGTTCCATAGCGAGGATTAGCCAGAGCCGATGCAGCCATGCATTAAAGTCTGGAACAGTGGCTGATCCCCAATGGACTAAAATGGATTGTCGTGCTGCTAATAGGCTATTGCGATTTGTCTGCCTTTCAGGGAGCGCAGAGGAATGGTAAGGGGATTCGATAGCCCTGGAATGGTATATGCCGGGAATCTAGGTATAGACGTGTCAAAAGCCTCTTCAATGTTATCTAGGACCTTTGTCCAGAAGCGCTGCAATTTGGGACAGTGCCATAGCAGATTAACTAAGATTCCTGTCATTCCCCAACCCCTACAGCAGAGATCAGATTTGCTTTTATCCCAACTATGTATCCAAGCTGGCGTATAATACCAGTACGAGAAAACCTTAAAAGCAGATTCCGCCCCTGCTGTATTGTGTACTGTATGGTGTGTGCGATAGAGTATATTATCCCATTCTTTAGTAGATAGTGGCCTCTCCAACTTCGTTTCCCAAAGAATTTGAGCCTTTGTGCATTGCCCTGTGTGATTCGTAAGTAAAGCTCAGAAAGGTATTGGTTGCCATTTTTACAGACTAGCCATTTTTCGAATGTCGTATGTGGCCGGGGCTACCCACTATAGTAGGAGGACACTGTCACCCAGTGATGTAATTGGTGGTATGCAAACTCATCAGACGCTAAGAGGCCATAATCGCGTTTTAGCTGAGCGAACGGAATTAACCCTTTTGTGTCAAAAAGAGACCCAGGTCTCTTGCATCCTACTTCTCTCCACCTTAGGAACCTTGCCGAAGGCCGACCAGGTGGGAAGTCTGGGTTGTCCACAATCGGGGTCATCGGCGAGGGAAAAGTGGTCCAGCCATTTTTGCTAGCCACCGCATCCCAAGTCTTCAGCGTTGGAAATATAACCAGTGAGGAGTAAAGCCCCCAGGCTCAGTGCTTATGGGGCAACCAGATTTCACGCCAGATAATAATTCCAGCCACCGCCTGGTCTATGAAGTTCCAATGCTTACCAGACAGTGGTCTGTTCCATTCTACGATGTATTGAAGACACAATGTCTGATAATACCTTTTAATCAAAGGAGGCCCGACTCCTCCATCCTTTTTCAGGAGTGCCATTTGTAATAGTGATAGGCGAGGTTTATTCCCCCCCATACAAATATGTTGATTAGGGACTGTAGTTGGCCTATTGCCTTTGGTGGCGTAGACATAGGTATGGATTGAAATAGATAAAGAATATGGGGAGGACTGTCATTTTAACAGCCGCAATTCTCCCAAACCATGCCAGTCATAGACACGCCCAGGAGTCCAACTCCTTAGTTGTGTGCTCAAGCAAGGGGGCATAATTGAGAGCTACAGTACGTGCAATGTTTGGAGCGAGTCGGATGCCCAAGTATGATATGTCTTGCTGGGTCAATTGGACAGGGTATCGGTGCTGTAAATTGTCCACCACCTCTTGAGGGATTGACAAGTTTAAGATATGCGATTTAGTCAAATTGACTTTAAACCCCAACACTTCTCTGAATGTATTTAGTTATAGGAGTAGAGCAAGCAGGGTGGTTTGAGGATTGGTGAGCAAGAGGATCACATCGTCAGCGTATAGGCTGACCTTGTGAATGTCTGCCCCAAACTTCAGGCCGTCAATTTGTGGATTGTCCCTTAAGCGTTGTGCCAACGGCTCGACATATAAGGCGAATAAGATGGGGGACAGAGGGCATCCTTGCCGTGTCTCCCTTGAGATCGGGAACAGAGCAGACTTAGTTCCATTTACTCTTACAAAAGCCCTGGGTGCCCTGTAGATACATTTTATCCATTTAATATAGTTCTCCCTAAACCCAAAACACCGTGGAGTGTCAAACAGGTAGGCCCAGCTCACCCTATCGAATACCTTCTAGGCGTCAATGGATAAAAATAAGGCCTGCCTGCGTGGTCTCTGTTCACTATCCATAAGGTGAAAGAGGCGCTTTGTATTGTCTCCCCCCTGTCTGGTAGGAATAAAACCTGCTTGATCGGGGTCGATTAAGTCTGCCATAAGGGGATTTAGGCGCGCTGCTAGGATACTAGCGAATATTTTCACATCAATATTTAGAATAGAAATGGGCCTGTAGGAACCGCATTCCATAGGATCTTTGGTGTTCTGATTAAGATTGTGTTGGAATACGAGGTAGTATCTGTGAGGCCTGCACAAATACCATGACTACATTTGTCCTTCACTGGGAACCAAACACCCAATTGTAGCGCCTGACTCTCAGAGGGTAGTGTTGCAGAGGAGTCTGAGGCCTACTGAAGGGAGGTGGTGTGGGCTAGTAATTGCCACTATAGGTGTGCAGCAATAACCCTCAATAACTGATTGTCCAGTCTGTACTTTGCTTTATAAAAGTAAGTGTACATTTATTAAACACACACACTACTCAATACTATGCACCAAGTTACAAATATACGTAAGCTGTTGGAATTACTTTGTGACATTGCATAACATCTCCACCCCTCCCACAGGGGGCTGGGGTCTAGTACCACCACTCCCATTTATGCACATCATCTTGCCCCCAAATGCAGTTAGTTGAACCTAGCAAAACCAAAGGGGATGATGGACAGAGTGTTGAACATTGCAAGCAATCACCCCCAGTCAACTGATCCGGCTTTAATCCATCATCATTCTTTAGCTCACTCCGCCACCCCAGGTCAGACATGGACATATGCAAATCAGTCTGACCCTGTGCCTCATTTCATGTAAAAGTCCAACCCGAACTGCCAAGCCATGTCTTCCCTGGACCGGAAACAAGCATCCCGGGACCGGTTTCTGGCTAATCACCCGTCATCAGCCAGGCTAGCTTGAATCCAGTGGCAAAGTGAGCAAGGGACCCACGTTTGGGCATACCCTGCCAACTTAGGGCGAACAAAGCAAAACCAAAGGGCTTGGCAGTTCTGTCTGGACTGTTCCCATGAGGCACATGATCAAGACTGATTTGCATATAGCTGTGTCTTAACTGGGGTGGCATAGTGAGCTAAAGAACGATGATGAATTCATCCCAGATCTGTGACTGGGGGTGAGTGTTTGCAATGTTCAGCAATCTGTCCATCATCTCATTGTATTTGCTTTGTTGGCCCTAAGTTGGAAGGGTATGCCCAGATGTGGGTCCCTTGCTCACTTTGCCATTGGATTGAAGCTAGCCTGGCTGATGAAGGCTGTTGGCCTGAAACCGGTTCCAGGATGTTTGTTTCCGGTCCAGGGAAGACATGGCTTGGCAGTTCGGTCTGGACTGTTCCCATGAGGCGCAGGGTCAAGACTGATTTGCATATAGTTATATTTGAACTGGGGTGGCAAAGTGAGCTAAAGAACGATGATAGATTCAACCCAGATCTGTGACTGGGGGTGAGTGTTTGCAATGTTCAGCACTCCGTCCATCATTTTCTTGTGTTTGTTAGTTGAACCTAACCTGGAGCGAGAGCCCTGCACACTGGTATCATCCCTGCGGCAACCCACCCTGTAACCTCAACAAGCACTTTAACTAGGTACACCTGTTCTGGTGACACACAACCCTGACGGAGCATTTCCTACTGACTATTGAGAATACACCTCTACATCTTAAGCGCTACCAGTCTGGGTTCTTCACCTAAGCGCAGCAGCAAGAGCACATGTTTGATTATCACTTTAGAATGACAGTACTACTCACATTTGTTGGACATTAGAATGCATTGCAATCACAGCCCCTAAAGGCATAACAGATGAAATCACAGGATTAAGCATATACAGCCAGACACCAGATGTCCGGCAACAAAACCCCACTTTGCTTATGACATCACCTTACACAGATACTTCAGTCCATCTGAAAGAAATTACATTAATAAATGCACTACAGGTGCAATTACACCTCTTCACCTCCAGGGAATGCCCTTCTCCAGCCATCCCCAGCTCAGTCCTTCATCCCATGGTGCACTTCTCACTCCTCGTCCAGCTGTAGAACAAAAGTTCCAGCCCAGGAAGAGTTAACATGCTGTCTGAGCCCTTGAGGGGTGTTTTCGTACAGTTCCCCAGGAGACTTAGGGGGGTGGACTTCCACTTTAGTGCTGGGGGAGACTGCGTTGCTCCTGCAGCTTCCCCTGCAGCTGTACACACATGTGATGGTGACCCTGTACTCCTGGGGCCACCAGAAGCAGAGAAAATGCTGTTTGCCCTTGCAGGCCAGTAGGGGCCTGCAAGGCATTATGGGAGCTCCTGAATATCACAGCAGCGGCTCTCCTGCTGCTTCGGGGAGAGCTGCGATGTTTGCCTCCCGCCTCCCTCAGTCTCTGTTGGAGGGTCTGGTCCCACCGGACCCCCAGGTGAGGGCTTCGGCTCGCGGAGCCCACCCCGACTGCTCCTTTGACTGTTTGGGGGCCCGGTCCCATGGGGGCCTCTCGCACCTCCATCACTCGTCGGGGCCCTGGTCCCACCTGGGCGCCCCGTCTTGTTTCCTCCTCTTCGTGGGGGCCCGGTCCCACCTGGGCACCCCGCATGTCCAGCTTCTGGGGGAGGTGGGGTCAGCCCGGGGACCCCACCCGAGCTGCTCCGGCCGGTTCCCGATCCGGCCCGCACCCTTGTGTGCGGTCACGGGACCTAGCCCTGCTCTTCTGGTCTGCCCGCTCCGGCAGGCAGACACTGCGGCCGCAGCTGCACCGGCGAGTCTTTTGGGGAGTGCGACGGCACTCACCCAACTTCCTGAGGCTGCAGGGGAGTGCAGCGGCACTCCCCCCTCCTCCTCCCACACTTCGGGGCCCAGGGATGGGCACCTGGCCCCCCGCCTCACAAATCTTCGCCGCGCTCCCCGGCTTCGGCGGGGCCCGGAGTTAGAATCCCAGGCCCCAGCGTCTTCTTCGGGGGCACTGCACACGCGGCACGGAGTTGGGATCCCGGGCCCCCGGCACTTTTCCCAGGGGGGTGTGACGGCGCTCCCCTATTCCAGTTCTTCTCGGGGGCCAGGGTGGGCTCCTGGCACCCCTCTTTACTAGCTTCACAGGGAGTATGATGGCGCTCTCCTGCTTTGCTTCTTGCGAGGGCAGCCCCAGGGACCTGACCCACCCCGGGGGGCCATCTTGGACCGGCGGCAGAGTCCCACAAGCTTTGTCGCCTGTCATGGCAGAGGTCAAAGGTTGCCTACTTTCTGGGGGCATATCTCAGCCCCAGGGTTCTGATCTTGGCCTCTTCTTGCTCCTGGTGGCGCACCCCAGCCACAGGGAGTACTTTACTTCACCCTTCTGGTCACACAGAGGGTGGATTCAGCAGGGAGCTGTCTTCACTGGCTCCCTGCACCAGCCTTTTGCCTGGCTCTCCTCCTGGGCCTCTCTTTTCCCTGCGCAGAGTCCCCTGATTCTGAGCACTGGTCCTGGTCTCTTCTATGGCACTGTTCAGGATCCTGGGACATTCAGGGGGTTTCTCTTTCCAACTGCCCATTGTGCCAGGCTCCAGCACCCTCTGCCTCAGCAGACCACACCCCAGAGAGAGCTTCTCTTCCTCTGCAAACCCTTTTTAAAGTTTGGGGATGGGGCTGGCAGGAAGTCTCTATTTGCCCTATCAAAAAGCGACACATCACTTCACTGCCCCTGCTCCCTCCTTCCTGCCCAGGCCTCTGGGTTGGTTCAAGATGGCGTCATCCAGGGTCTCCTGCCACATGGTCTCTGAAAGCCCCTCCCCCCCCCAGAGCTGCCTTCTCCCTTGTGCAGCTAGATGCCTGGCACCCAGTGACAGCTGCTGATGGATCAGCCTGTAGCTCCACCCATCTTCTCTCCTTGGAGGAAAGGTCATCAATCCAGGCTGCTGGGGTCAGCCCCCAGCCAGGCCCTGGTTATGAGCTGACTCAGAGAAATATAACATTTCTGGATGTCCCAAAAGCAATACAAATATGAGTTTGGACTCTGCAGAATACTTCTTCTCACTTAGGTTATAGCGGACTTTGGTGCTTGTCTGGAATTTGTAGGCCCTAGGAAAGTAAAAATAGCCTATGTGCTCCCTATCCCCATAAGAGAATAATGAAATAAACACCGTAAAGCACACTGACATTCCCTGGCATGTTTCTTCCCACAGTATAAAGATTATTCCATGTCACCACCCAATTCTGCATAAATCCTGCAACACCATTCACTTTGTAGCGGCTCCTGGACTGCGCACACCAGTAATCTCCCCTGCGCAGCCCGTACATATGTGCACACGCATAAGCACATGCGTCTGCAGGTAACCAGCCCGGTGCCCAATACTCCCGCTGTTGTGCAGCAGCCTAGTCAACATAGGGGGACACCAGTAAAATCCACATGCAGTCTCTATCACCATGAGTTCACAGTTGGTGAGTTCCAATTTATGAGGCTCTCCCACAGTAAAAGCTCAACAAATAGGTGCCCAAAAAGCAAAAAATCAGGACCACTTTCTAACAGATTGCAACCTCATTTTTCTTGGACATGCCAGAGGACCAGAATTATTGCAGGAAGCGTCTAGAGCACATGCGTGCAGTGTCCCTAGAGAGGAGGGAGGTCTCCTGTAGAAGACAAATATCACCACCCGAGTTTTCTAGCAACGAAAAGAATGGCTGTTATCTTCATAGGGTTGTTCAATCCCCAAACATTAAGACTTACCATCTTTAGAGTCTTACCCATAGGGGGCGGGTGGGGATGTTACAGCAGGAAACACACTTATCCTACTTTCTAGCCTTCTAATGCCCCAAGAGCAGATGTGAACCGGTAAGGAGACATCCGATGTGTATTGACTGTTGTGGAAACCCAAAAAAGAAAAACAGCAACAATCAAGGACAATAAGAAACCCTCCATTAACCCAACCCTTTGAAACATAGAAGGACAAAAGTTTGTCTGTAGTGGAAAACCCATGGGGGTCATGGCTCGGTTGAGGAGTCATGTGTTGGAATACCTAATCATCCATGAGCAGCAAGAGAACATTTGCTAGCGGGGATCGTGAAACGTCCTCACATGCCCCTCGGCACTTCTCCAAGGAACCCATTCTGGAGCATTCGATTATCTAAATCTTGGGGAGATCGGTCGCTCTGGAGGTTGAGACAGTGTAGTGAGAACTGCCTCTCTTTCTTTGGCCATCGTCTCTGGGTCTGGTTTCAGCTTGGAGGCAGATTTGCCGACCAGCTGCCAGCGTGAAGACCTCCATGCAGCATGCTCTATAGGCCCCTCTGCATGCTCTGCCACCAAAAGACTCTCCAATCCCAGTACTTCATGCGCGTCCTTGAGAGAGCGAAATTGCCTCAGTTTCCCTTGATGCTTAAAGAGGATGCAAAAGTGATGACCCCAGGAATAGAGAATCCCTTGTTCACGAAGGTGGGAGGTAACAACCCTTAATTCTTGCCTCTTAATCAAGGTGGACGCCATCAGTTCCTGAAAGAGTGCCGGGGTATGGCCTCGGAACAGAATGGGCTGGGACTCTCGAGCTTTGCGTATTAACTGCTCCTTGAGCTTAAAATCGTTGATACAGAATAGAATGTTCAGTGGTGGGGCCTTATCCCCTCTAGGTAGGCCCACACTATGCACCCGGTCCATCTGCATGTCTTTTAGTGTCCTCATCGCCCAGAACATGGTGAAAGTGGGCCAAGATGTAAGACCTAAAATCATCTCTCTCCGCCCGCCAAGGCACACCACGGATCCGTACGTTGTTTCTTCGAGAGCGATTCTCGGGATCTTCTGCATGTGCTTGTAGGTCCAGGTGCTGCTCCTGCAGGTGGATCATGTCTTGTTGCATCATGTGGAGCTCCTCCTCCCTGCTCGCACCGTGCTCTTCCAGAGTGGCCCATAATTCACCCACCTCCTCAATATCGCACCTGACCTCTTTCAAATCAGCGGAAAGCTGTCCCTTCAAGTCTTGGATGTCTTCCTACAGGGAGGAGAACAGCTCCATCATAAAAACCTTGGTGGCCGGTCCATCACCCCCCTCCATCGCCTTTACCAGTCTCTCATCCACAGGTGAGGTGCTCATTGAACTAGAAGCCCCAAATTGTTTTAGCAGCATGTCTTCCAGGGTCCTGTCCTTCTTTGCATGGGCCGCAGCCCGTATTTTGACCCAGGCCAATAGGAGCTCCGCTGGTGACCGAACATCTATTAAACCCTGTGGTCGCCTTAAGACAGTCTCGAGCACCACCCCAGCAGTTCGCCCCAGTACCATCCAGGAGGAGAATGGACACCCTTGTCGCTCCCCTGAGTGCTCTTAGGTTGCGGTCGCGCTAGGACTGCAGTCGCGCCTTTGTTCCAATTATGGGCAGCCTCGTTGGACTGAGGCTTCCTTCTCCACTATTACAGTGCCACCTAAACATATGACCCCAATTGGCTTGATGTCACTGCCTGAATCACAGTCTCCAGATCCCTCTGCTTGGCTCTTTGAAAGGCCACTGGTAGGGCCAGTGATATGACCACCTCCGTGTGCATCAGGGCAGTTGTGGGCAGGACTCCACTCGTGCTCCGCCAGAAATGACTTTCAATCTCTGGGGTTCTCTGTCCTCCACCTCCGGTAGTGCACCAAGTGCGGGCCGCCACCGTGAGGGAAACCCTGTATTGGAGTGGCTGCAATCAGAGGCACCGCCTGTTCCCAGAGACTGTGGAATCCTAAAGGCCAGTCTCCAGTCCACGCCACGCCTGGGCAGCTCCTCCTGGGAAGTGCTCTGCCGGCCGCCCTCAAGCCAAGAGGAATCTACTGATAGGGCTTGCACCAAGCTGTTGGCTGTATTACAGTTCATCTGCCTCAAGCTGGTTTCCTGGGCCTCCACCATTCTCCGGTTCTGGCACAGTTCAGGCAAGAGCTCCTGGGCTGAGGACAGGCAGAGGGCAGCGTGTGTGTGGACCGCCCGGTGCTCACCACTCCACCGGAGGCCTAGCTGGGCCCGGAGCTTTTTTGGCCGCCAGCAGAGCCAAGATGGCCGTCCATCTACTCCATGACGATCCGTAGATCTTGGCATCTTGATCACCAGCCCCATAGTGTTCACTGCGCTGTACCCGCTCCGTTGCCCTGTCGGTTTTGCCAGTGTCTCAGGTCCAGTGTCTCAGGTCAGGTTAGGTAAGATGGCGTTCTCCGCACCGTTGCCATCCAAGACGACCGCTGTGCTCCCAAATCGCATCCTTTTAGGGTCGTCGCCAGCCGGGAGCGGTATGCTGAGAACCCACCAAACCTCTAGTCGCCAGCCTGCGGGAGGCAGATGGCCTCCAGCCGCTCCGGATTGAGCCAGATGCTCTACCTCCACCTGTCTCGCGGCCGGCCGAGACTACGCTCCTGCTGGTGTATTGATCAGGCCAGCGGGGTCGTTAGAGCTGCCAGAAGGGCTCAAATCTGGCACTCCACTACTCCTCGTCAGCAACCAGATCTCCCTTGCCGCATTTAAAGACCAAGAATGAGCCACAATACAAGGCTTGAGAGAGGCGATGCCGGAGGGACACGATAGTGCATCCTATCCAGCAGTCTTCTTGGCCACGCCCCCAAAAATAACTTCTTATTAATCACATAGGCGAAACCTGTTGCTTTTACCAATGTTTGTGTTTGTAATTTTTGACTGCAGTGCGTTCTCTGAAATAATGTATTGGATAGAATTAGAAAAGCGTAACACATAATTAAAAAAAAAAAAGAGTTAATTTCAATCCCTCTGGCTTTCTGTTTGATTTAAAAACAAACCTGTCCCCTCCTACTCTCTGAAGGGACCTAAAGTTTTCTGAAAAAGTAAGTCGCTTGGCAACAGAAAGTATTAAATTATGAACTTTCTCAGCTAAAACTGGGACATTAGGGTGACATCAATGAGCATGCTACACACAGCCTCTGTAGAGTTTGAGTGGAAAAAATCTCAGCCACAGAAAATAAGCATCATGTGTCTTAAAAAGCTGTGTTTATTGCCTGGCTTCACATTGCAGCTGTTGCAAGACAATTATGGGAGAATCACCAGGAGGTAACTTAGGCTGCGCCAATATATTGGTCCAGGAATATATGTTTTGATTGGGTGGAAGTTGTGTCCATCCACAGAAAAGTGTTTTCCCTATACATAGCTGCATTCATTTTCTTTATTTATGCAGCTGCCTGAGCATGAATTCCCAGGGGGAAACACATGACATTGCAATGTTAATAAAGTGGCTTAGATAACTAGTTAATTTATGTTCTTATTCTCTGGCAGCAGGACAGATGGGAGGAGAGCAGTCATTAGCCTACATGGATCTTCATGTCTTGCATGCCCGTGCATATGTCACCTGACCTTTTAACCTACACCAATAGTATTCTACACTTGCTTCCACACAAATACATATCCATTCCCACACTAGTTACTTCGCATTACTCAGTACTATGAAACATTGCTTTAAAGCTAGACCTATTGGCATTGCCAATGCAAATTTGTTTCTTAGCTTTGCAAGCTCTACCACACAGGTCCCAAGGGCAGTGAGTTAAGTCGCAAGGGGAGAGTGGTCTAGTTGTGACTCCTGGTGACCACTAATTGACATCCATACAGCACTATTAGGCAACATTCATGCACTCCCCTTTTTTGTGGTGCTGTACATGGTCTTCTCATACTCTCAAAAGTACATTTTATTTGTTCTTAACTTGATAAAGGAGGTTGCCTTCCATTCCCCACTCACTTTTCTCTGGGATGAACTAGTGTATACATCATAGTGCCTCTTGAAAGCTCCACCTAGTGAGCAAGTGCCTTTACTGTACACCACAAGATCCTCTTAAGGAACATGGTGGTGGACACAGAGAACAATATACTCAAAAAATGCATTTATTTGAAAATCTGTGTTTGGGGATAGTGATATTTAGGGCCAATTTTTTGAACTTTTGGTGCAACACAGCAACCAAAGTCGAAGAGCAAGACAGTGAAACACTGTCATATCTGCTATGATATAGAGATGCTGTCAGCTCTGTATTTCTCTATCCCTGTTCTGGAGCACTTTAGGCTGCCATGCAGCAACTCACAACTGTGGATGTGTACATTCCGCCATGCATAGGTTTTGTACTTGAAGATAACACTTCTAGTACAAAAACTATGCTTGGAGAAGGTTTATTACCTTTCCCTCTGTGTGTATGTGCTGCACAGTGCGAGGACGCATTTTGCGTATTTCGCATTAAATGTGGTGCTAAAGGACATTTGTTTTCTGTGTAATTTTGGTGAAATTTCATGTACTCATGTAAGTTATGCAAATGTGACACACCTAGTGCTGACCCAAGTTGTGAGCGATCAACCAGTCTACCCACACGCTCGGGGACTTATTTATGAAGCCTTATGCCACTGTTGCATCACTTTTTTATGACACTGCGGTGGCGTAAACAATGCTCCCCACTGCGCCATATTTACAAAGTGACTCACCTATGCATGTGTTTCAGTATGCAGGGTGGGCATTCTCCCGTATAAAAGTCTTGTAGAAGTGAGATTTCACTGCACCACTTCTACGAGTTCACTACGTCAAATCCTTGTAACTGCTTCACAGCAGGTGTAAGGACTGACGTAGGCCCTTTTACATGAGACTCGCCTATGTGTAATGACACATTGCTGGAGTTGTGTCTGTTTTAAGACACACTCCAGCAATGTATCAATACTGCGCCACCAAATACGTCAGGATTCGTGACGTATCCGGTCAATCTTTGTGACATGGAGTGCCATGCTGTAAATACGGTGCATCCAAGGTGTCGCAAGGAGGGCACAATGAAAAGTGTTGCATCACTGTTTTCAACCAGCGATACAACGTTTTTCATAAATGAGGCCCCTGGTGGGCATATTGGCATGAAATAATTATATACCCGAACAACACCATGCTTTTTGGTGCTACTTCACCGAGGCCTGGAGTGACGTGTAATGCTATTGCCTCAACATATACCTCAGCATAGCCAGGGCCAAACGTCATACCATAGTGGAAGACCTGCTCCTGGCCAGGAAACCACGACTGCTGAATAGGAGCAACTGACAATCAGGCTTGCCTCTGCCTCTCTGTTTGTTCCCAGTAGCCCCAGCAAGGAGTGAGGCAAACATCCATGGTCCTGCACCACATACACATATACCAATAGTGTGAACTCAGCAAGCTCATCATTCCTTGTTTCACTAAGCTGCATCACAGTTTAAATAGGTAACAATTGTCCTGAAACTGAGAGACTGTGTCTTGATCACACAAAGATAAGAATGCTATTTGGAAGTTAACATTTGTCACAACAAACATTTTTGCTCAACCATTGATTGAACTATCTTATAGATTACCTGACATGGTGATCACTTAGTGAATTTGCACCCATGTCTAACCATTGCCTATGACTTTTTATCTCTGCTAAGTCACCAAAGATATTGCTGCCTGCTGCCTGCTACCATCCTTGCCTAGTAATGAGAAGGACTGGGCCTGTATCTCTCCATCCCCAGAATCAAAGTGAGTCCAATGGCATTGCTGGCTTGCCTCCAGTTTCCGAAGTCTCAGTGATATCAAAGACTTCCAACAAACCTGCTACAGCACCGGGACTCTTCCAACTGTGAGAGTTGCCCTGCCAAGTGGTGCTAATCCAGCCCTGAATCCTTGCAAGTGAGTTTTCTGTGCTGATTATTCAAAATGAATGCATTGCAGTCGTTGCTCCAGTCAGAACTGTCATATTTCTTTTGGCACCTACACATCACCTAATTCGAGGACATCACATCGCTGGCTGCACAGCTCAATGATGATGCATCATCTACCTTGAAAGAAGCTGCCGCATCTCGAATTGTGTAGCTCAGAACTGACGCATTGTCTACATATAGAGAAATTTACGCCGATGCATAGCCTCCTCTGCTCCATGCATTGGGACTGTCAATGGCACAACAAGGTACTTTTTCAGCGGAAAAAGGTTGGTGCCTGTACCAGACCAGCACTCCATCATGGTCAGCCTGAATGTTTGGATTTGCCCCGGTCAAGTGAGACCAGATAGCCCCGGTTTGCAGTTTATGCTTTTAAGCACTATAATCACAGATATTTAAAAAAAATCATAGTTATGATTTTATGTATTGGATTTTCGCCATTTTGGTCTTGTTCAATTAATTCATTTAAGCTCTATTTTTCTAACCTGGTGTGGATTATGTTTTTGTTGTGTTTCCACTGTTTTGCTATTTTAAGTGTTAAACAAACACTTTACACATTGCCTCTTAAGTTAAGCTGGCTGCTCGGTGCCAAACTACCAGAGAGTGAGCACAATTTATTTTAAGGTATGTCTTTGACATACCCTGACTAGTATTGTGGTCTTTACTTGGACAGGGTGCATACCTTTGCCAACTAGAGACCCAGTTTCTAACAGGACATCACTGGCAGGATGGGAGGATGGAGCTGGGCACAGCGTCTTGCCTCCACACAAAGGGCTGCATACTTCCTGTAGTTAGTCTGGAGTCAGGACAGGCGTGGCTGGATGCCTGTGGACTTCAGAAGGAAACCTCTAAAAGCTTCTCTCACTTCAAATAAAGGCCCAAGTATAAATAATGGACACCAGACACCAACTCGTAAGTACAATACTGGACATGTGGAGACTCTCCCACCACCTTTTGAACCCAGAACTCCAATGGACTCCAAGGGCTAATTGGCTGGCCTCCTGACTAGAGTCTCAGGGGAAGAAGGCTCCAACAACCATGAACTCAGCACCTGAACTCTGCGTTCTGTGAGTCCTACCATGTCAAGTGGTGCCACCCCAGTCCTGGACCCTTTGAAGTAGGTCTAAAGCTGCTCTGCCAGCCCATCTGTTTGGCCAGCAACACTGGCGCGTGATCCCAAGCAGAACCAACGCATCGCCTCAGCTACAAAGGTTCTCCCAGTGCTGGATGCCACATCGACCTCGCAGCCACTGTGTGATGCATTCCCATCTCCGGTCCTGGCTTCACAAATCTCTTGCGATGGCAGCCTAAAAAATGGTGCAGGTTCTTGCATCTCAACCTCACTGCTCTTGGAAACTCGACTGTGCGACGCAGCCCCAATGCCAGACTTTGTATCCCAACCCTTGTTGACGAGATCCTCAATGGGGATGCAGGACCTTGACTTGCAGCTGCACAGCTCCTTGGAACTGATGCCTTGCCTCACCTGCATGATGCATCCATGGCGCAGGACTTCACAACGCTGCATAACCAGGATTTAAGGTACTCTTTCTTAGTGGGCCTAAATGGATCCCTGTAGCTGGCCCGAGCTGCATCGTGGTCAACCTGAACTCGCGACTTTGTCCCAGTCTGGCATGACCAGATATGCACAGTTCGAGCCTTGTTCTTTTTGGTACTAAATCTTAAAATGTATGTGTCTCTGATTTTAATGCTTGGATTTTAGTTGTTTTGGCCTTGTTTTATTTATTTACATTGTAACTTTTTAAAGAAAATTGGTGTGGGATTTTTCTTGTGTTGTGTTTTTACTTTATTACTGTTTGAAGTGCTGCATACATACTTTACGCTTTGCCTCTAGGTTAAGCCTCACTGCTCTGTGCCAGGCTACCAGAGGGTTGAACACAGGTTAATTTGGGATTTGCTTGTACCTCACCTTGACAAGGATTGTGGTTGGTACTTGAGTATGTTTTCACCCCTTTCAAAAAATAATACAATTTCTCACAAGGACCAACCCCAGGATAAAAATAGGCAAATTACCTTAACCACCATGGTTGTAGCCCACTAGCCCATGTGTGCCCTAAGTTCCCTCGAATATTGCGTGATAGAGGCAAATGAAATAGCCACCTTTTTACCTATAAATCAAGATTCCTTGGGTCCCCTTGCTGACTAAAATTAAATCGGGTTCCTCCGGAGATCCTTGTCCACCTAGAGTCATGCAGGTTATAGCCCCTGCCATAGTTATGCCACTCAATGATTTACTAAATTCCTCCTTGAAGACAGGAATCATTTCTGATGACTTTAAAAAAAGCCATAGTGATACTATTATTAATACAAACCAGGTTCCAATCCAGAGGTATTAAAGTACTACTGCCCCATTTCCTTATTGCCTTACTGTGCCAAACTCCTAGAATCTCATGTTGCTCAGGAACTTAGTACACATCTGTGTATTTCTAAGTTTCTTGACTCTAAACAAGCAGGTTTTTGTACCAACACTGAAACTGTGATACTACTGTTCATTGATGACCTTATAAAGAACTTGGATGTGGGCCTTGTCTCGGCATTAGTTCTGCCTGATTTGTCTGTAGCCTTTGTCATTGTGGGCCATAACATCTTGCTATGCCGTGCAAGGGCTGCTTGCACATGAATGGGATGCTTCATTTTTAAATAACAGATCTCACACAGTCCATTTGACCTCAATTAGCTCAGTAGAAGTTAAAGTTCATTGTGCAGTCCCACAAGGCTCGGGTCTCTTGCCTCATCTGTTCAACATTTACATTCAACCCCTGAAAAAGGAACAATATAGTAGAGGATTTTTAATTATACTGACGCCTCTGAGTTTAATATGTCTTGATGGCCAAGCTGTGTCCCAGTTCCTATTTCAAGATATGATGCACTTTATCAGGGAGTGGACGAGGAGTAATTATTTAAAGTTACATTCGGAGAAACCCGTAGTAGTGATTTTTAATGGCAATCCCGCATCTTGGTCCAATCTTTAATGCAGGAGCGGCCCATGCAGGTAAAAGCGGTGAGGCAGGTGGGGGGAATCAACAGTTGACAATGAGGGGAAATTAAATAAATAATTAATTTTCCCTCGTCATCGTCTGTCAAATCAACCCCCACCCGCCTCACCACTCTTACCTGCATGGGCCGCTCCTGCTTTAATGGCCTGGCAAAATGGGATCATTACATGTTCCCAAGCCAGCAGCAAAGAGTTTAGGAATAATAGTTGACCAACAGCTTTCTCTAGGATTACAAATTAATGCTGTGGTTTCTAAATGTGTTTTATTTTGCACCCTCAAGAAACTTCAACAGTTTTTTCTGTTAATGTGATGAGGACTATTATTTTAGTTGTCATCAGTGGGAGATTGAATTACACGAATAGAATTCATGTTGGCCTCCCAAATTGCTATATTGGAAGATTACAACTGCTTCAGAATGCAGTGGCCAGGCAGGTATTCAAGGCCTCTCACAGATCACACACCTTGGCTCTTTTGAAACGGCTCTCCACTTGTTACCAGTGAAGCAGCATATTCAGTTTAAAATTTACTAATTCGTTTTCAAGGTTTTGCATTGGTCGTCCCCCGATTTCTTGACAAATCGAATGGTGAGATACACTCTGAGGGGCAATCTCAGCTCTTCTAGAGCTAATCTCCAGGTAGTGTTGAGATTCTGCAAATCAAGAGTTGGAGGTTGCAAGTTCTTAAAGTTAGCCCCGACAACATGGAACGCCCCCCCACTGCGCATTCGATCCCTAGGTTGATTAAAAACCTCAGGACTGCTTTAAAAATCTGTCTCTTTAAGAAAGCATTTGAGTTGCATACCTAAGGATAGCCTCATGGTCTAGTATATGTATCTCTCTCTCAGTGTAGCACAATGATATCCTATGCACTGTATAATTATCGGATAACATAACACCACATAACAGTAGAAGAGTACATTCAGATGCTCTTCTCCGCCTTTTTCCAAAATGTTGTAACACCAATGAACCCCCCTGCATCTACATCTGTATTATATCTGCCTTCATCACTTCCTTTTAGTGTCCTTCAAAAGTCACAGTCTTTGTGAAATTCTGGGCCTCATTTATGTGGTAGGGCAGCGCCACAGGCCTTTCTGCTGGGCTGCTCTACGGCAAACGAAAAGGGCAGGAATGTGCTGTATCTATCAGATATGGCACATTTGTGTCCTTTCCCTCTGCGCTGGCGCACAATGGGCTGCAGTGTGCCAATGCAGGCACCTTTGCACCATGGTGCAAGGGGGCCTGCGTTGTGGGGATGATTCTTTTTGCGCAGGAAGGGCAACCTTCCTGCACAAAACAATCACAAACGGTGTTTTCCTCGTTCTATGTGTGCTGCCTAATACGGCACACATAGAAAAAGGGAAAACAAGGAGAAATAAAGATATTTCTCCTCGTTTTGCCTTCCTTAAGCCTCCCCTGGGGATGGGTAAGTTTATGTCACTGCCTCAGATTTACGAATTGTTGTAAATCTGGGGCATTGTCAAAAAGCCATGGGTGTTGCTGGGTACGCCCCCTGTAACACACATTGCATGCCCCTTTAATGCAGCAAACTGCGTTAAAGTGGATGATATTTATGAGGCAGCATTAAGCCAAAAATGTGACGTAGTGCTGCCTCGTAAATATTGACAGGCTCTTGCCTCACAGAGCGTCACAAAAAGTGACATTCTGGCGGTGCAATGGGGCTCATAAATGAAGCCCTCTATTTCTTTTTTTGCTCTAACAATTTTTAACTTCTGCACCTCCACATTTAAATTTGTTGAATTGAAATTAGTACGTTACCAATTATTTTTCTCTGCCAACGAGCTCAGCACGCAAAACATTTGTGAAGGTAGACGGGTGAGTAAGACGCCTGCTGAACATCACAATTAAAGTACCACAGATAATCACTGAAAAGCAAACACGCCACTAACCCTATAAAATGATTTCAAATTAATATGGAGCAAGGTTTTTTTTTCAAAGGCAAATGTAAATAGTGGTGTGTTGGAGGCACTACTTTCAAATAGCATCCAGGTATTTAACTTAAATGCATGCACACGCCCACTGACAAGATTAACTAGTGCTATCTTTAAAACAATTTTAGCAAATATATGGGTTGTGAGATATACCTCTGAATAAACAGCACGGGACTCTGATCGTTAGTAACATTGTCTCTTAGGAGCAATGTTAAAGGATAAACGGCTACAATTTATCACTGAAATTATTTTCTTGCACAGAACTATTCATTTCAATGCTAAGAGAAGGCAAAATAAACATATCACGATTTCATTATTGTTTATAAAGCAAGGGGCCAATAGGAAAGTGATTGGTAAGGAGGTTATTCGCCCCAAAGTGCAAGGACAGGGAGTAAGAATCAATACTGAATGTGTTTCACCAGAAAAAAATGACTGGTAGGTTTTGGTTTTGCTTCTTGTTAAAGAGAGGCTAGTTTTGAGCGTGGTTTCTTTGCCGAAGCCCAACCAACTACTCTAAGACGTGGACCATTCCACCGTGGATGAGCCCTCAATGTAGTATCCTGATGTAAATGGAATTCTGGAGGCGGGTCAAAGGCCATCTGGCCAACAGAAGGAAGGCTCACAAAAAAACTGATGTTAAATACACAAACTGGATGGAGTTTAATTGAGGCCGTTAGAGATTGCAACTGCCCCTCCAGCATTTACTTTGTAACCCCTGGTACGAAACTTGCTGCTTCTGCTTTTAGGAGTCTTGGAGGCTGCAACAAGCACAGAAAGTAAACAAAGCTCTTAGACGTGTGTGTATTTTCTGCAATTCCACATATTGCCCTTTCCTGCCCCTAACCAGTGATTAGGAAGCTATTGCAGGAATAAGTGTGCGTGTGTGTGTGTGGGGGGGAGGGGGGGGGGGGGCCTACCCTGTAAGTTCACTGGGAGTCAAAGGGTGTGTGACGCAATTTTCTCTACCCCGTCATTTTGATGGAACATCCATGACACACTGGTTTTAAGTCCTCATGTGCATTGTTCTCCTTCTTTTCGTGTATTTTAATAAACTAGTTTGTTTTTCCTTCCTGCTCTCTCTTCGTCATTCCCCCTTGAACATGGATAAGAGGAGTCTTTAAGAGGTTTGTTCCCCAGAAGCCATCTGCCTTTATTCCGTCAGTATGCCCGGAGGAGCCCTAACATGCATTATCGCCTCTTCCACATCTATTCCACAGTCTGTATCTTGGCCACCTGGGGCCAAGCAGCAGCTCTTGATGTTCTGCTTGGTTTAACTCATCAGTGAATTATCATGTCTTTAAATTCCGGATTTTTATATGTCTAACTGCATCATGAAATACAGCTGAGTTTGGAGAATAGTAATTAACGTTGGTGAATGAACAACCTTTAAATAATTAGGACATGACTGAGTGTGCAGAGAAAAATGTAATTAGAGGTCAGGGACTCACAATTATACCGTGGCAGATATTGCATTTCCAAATGCACCGCAAACTGCACCATCAAAGTAAGAACGTCTCAGTTCAAAATTCTGCTCCAGTCTCCAAATGTATGCAATATATTAAAACTGAAAGTATAAGAACATATTTTTTATTTAGGGTAATGTCGCAGCCACCCTACCTCAGAAGCACATAAATGATTACACCACATCCGAGTTCTGTAGCACACACCTTTATTCTTCAGCATGCACCCATGAACTTAACGCATTGCGTCATACACTTTATTGACCACACCCAGACAGGAGACAGTTCATTATACTTTTTTTGCCAGCATGATATTGATCGATGCTCCAGTGTCTATAATAAAAGGCATAGTGCAGCCATTCACCTTTTGCTTGATCTTAGGGCATTGTCTGAAGGAATGTCATCACTTCACATGATGATCTCTCTTTTACTTGTGTTCTTCTTTGCAATCAGCCAATCCAACATATGCACATCTTTCTGCACATTGACATCGCCATTGAACAGCCATCTTCTTCACTGTTGCTTGACGATGACGTTGAAGAGCCTTTGGAAAATGAATTTGATGATGAACAACTTCTTTTAGTCTCTACTTATCTCAATCAATGTTGCAGTTTGGCCTTGTGGGCATGGCTAAAATGCTTCTAGAACTTTCTGGCCCCCATATTCTCTTATTATTATGACACACTTGATTTCTCTTTTGCTTTGCAGACCATTATGAAATGTTTTTCTTTCCCACAGACCTTGCATGTCCGTCCAATGGCTGACATTTACCTAGAAAAGGAAATGAGAATCCATACCGGAAACACAATTTCTTTTTCCACAGAGACATCCTCTTATGTGCCTCCACCTTGCCTTTCTGCTTACTTTTCATGACTAATGCTGATTCATTCTGAGTTGTTCCAGATTCCATATCAGCAGCTGGTCGATCTGCATGTTCCTCAGCTCTTGCAGCCATGAGTACCTTTTCTAAACTGAGTGTCTTTCTCAGCATGTGTTATCTGAACGAATATGAGAGGCAACCATTGATGACTCTGAGACTCATTACTTCTTCGTCATTGAATTCAGTCAACTTCCAGTGCTCAATGAGGGCACCAAGTCTTTTGACAAATTCACCCATCATTTCATCAGCCAGCCGTCTTGCCTTGTTAAATATGTACCTTTCATAGCTCACATTTGTCATTGGAATGAACTTGGCTTCCAACATTTCTTTGATTTGATGGTATGATACTTCAGTAGCTTGTGGTATTTTCTTGATTACTTCTTTCCCCCCATCACCTGCAAGGTTCTTTAAGTATGTGATGATCTTTTTGTCATTTACTTCTTCTAGAGCATTGATGAAGTCATCAAACGTTTCGCTCCATGCAATCCATCTGGCGCCAATATCCTGCTTTTTGGTGGTGTTGAATGGTGGTGGAGGTTTCAGGAATGCGGTGGTACTGTACTCCATGTCTTCTGTCAAAGCTGTTGATAAATTTCATGATTACGATTGGCTTTTCTTCAGATTCGATGCTACTGGCCACTTTATGCGCATCGGCGGCTCACCTGGGCTTGGGCGTAACACTTGATTCAAGGTTGTGTGGCACCTACCTCACTCATGCTGGTAAGTACATTTTTACTTTCCGTACTTGGTAGTCACTGCCTTTAGCGTTTCTTTGCACTTAGTCACCTCTGCCTTTAGCGGTTCCTTAACCACTTGGCTGCTAAGGCACCTGATGCTCTTCCATTGACTTTCCATTGAAATCAATGGAAACTCCATGACGAGTTACCCTTGTCATTAGCACTGAAGGGGTTAAACCTGGTTGTCGCTGCCATTAACGCTTCTTGGTACCTGGTTGTTGCTGCCTTTAGGGTTTCTGCTTTATATGGATGATTGCTCTGTGTTACACCGTGGCACAGCCTCTCTTCTTTTGGTCATACCAGTAGAGTTCTGGCGGACTTTGTGACTGTGATTCTCGGTGCTTCTTCACCTTCTTCAATGGCCTTGTAATAGCTAGAGCAGAACATTGATCACACATACGACAACCATGGATTGCTTTTTGGGGTGCACCTTCCACGCACCAGCAGTTTGCTGGACCACGGCAAACACTCAGGGAAAGCAGTCTTATTTCTTCAGGTCATGTGTCCCCTACTCGTCTGCAGTTATCGCATCCACCCTAGCTCTGAAGCGCATAAATGACTACGTCACACACAGAGCTCGTAGCACACGTCTTTATTCTTCAGCATGCAACCGTGAACTGAACGTATTGCATCATGAGCTTTATTGACCACACCCAGACACACCCAAACTTATTATGTAACTTGTAAGGATCTGCCGAGGCCAACAATGGTCCTACTGCACATGATCACATGACACTGCAGGTAACATCTCCAAAATACACCCTTTATCGATATATAAATTGCAATGGTCGGATTCCCACTTCACACCAGGAGTAACTTTACCTAATTGTGTCTACACCTGTAGTGCCACAAATATTGGTCACTCTTCAAGAAATATGAGTCACAATTCTGTTCCGCTTGAAAGTAATATTATTTAAAAAATATGCCAAACAAAATGGTATTATTCCTAAATATACATACTCCAAATGCAGGGTAGTATTTCTAACATGTACTGAGTCGATAGTCACTATGAACTAGATGCAGTATATTCTTAGCCAAATCGCTCACCTGTTCTTAATACCCGAATTGCTATTAGTCAACCACTGGCTACTCTGAAAATAGCAAATGGTATAACACACTGAACATTATAGTGATCAAATATATACGATAATTTAAGAAATTATTCATGGAAAACCCTGATACTCCATTGAAGGAGGTGAGCCGATTAGGGCCACCCGGGTAACTGGTGACTAACCCTGGCCACAGTTTGCGTAGTAGCACTACGCGTAGCTACGCAACTACACTTCGCACTATCGAGCTACGCGTAGCTGCGTGAACTGCGTAGTGCACTGTGCAAAATTCTGTTCGCACTGATTGCACAGTGCCCGATGCTTGTCCGCACTGTGCAATCAGTGCAAAGCGCATCCTGCTCATTGCAAGCGGTCGTTTTCTGCTGCTCGGGTAGATTTCTACTCGAGCTGCAGCTTTCTCAACGCAGACTGGTAGTTTCTCATCGCGAGCGGTCGCGAGCATACGCAACCAGTCGCAATGAGAACCCTGACCTCCTCACGTTGAGAATATCACCGGGAGGTTTATTTTCCACGCTCGCGATCGACAACTTGATGTTGCTGATCGCGAATGAGGAAAAAGTCTCGCCAGGATGTCATTTTGCTCACTCTCGGTCGCCAACTTGACGTTGAGGACCGCGAGCAAGCAAAAAATGACCGCTACGCTATGCCTTTTTGCACTGTGCTACATGCAATTAGCGTAGTGCGAAGTAGCTCAAACTTCGCAAAGTACGCGAGCAAAGTATAGTATTTCGCCAGTGTTACTGGCGACCAACTCTCAGCTTTCCATGCAAATGAAAAGTCGGTCAGACAGTAGAGAATACAAACCAAGTATATTTTATTCAGGTACACTCGAGCGGAGTCCAGTCTGACCAGCCTCCTAGGATTGCTGCAGAGGGACTGACTTGAGGCAACCTAGAGATACATTATGTACATTTCTAAACAAAGAAGGTCCCTCCCATAATGGAATTCTACTAGCAGGTGCAGCTAAAACAAAAGAGAACAGTAAGAAGAGTTTAAACTCGGAGCACGGGCACACATTATTTTTATGCCAATGACATTCTGTTTGTTTCTACCGCTAGGCTAGTGGGAGAAAGCCTCTATCTATGGGAAAGGAATGCGTTAATAAGAACAGTGTATTCATTAGCATAACAAGGCCTAACCTTGGGTAGATGGGACTTTCCACAGCCTGCTTCTTGAAAAGGGAATACGCAGCTTACGAAATTATTCAAAATGGCGGCTGAACATAAAATGATGCAGCGAATGCTAAGTTAACATAAGAACAAAACACAAGCAAGGTAGCAAAACATATTCATTTCATCACCATGTACTATTTCATAGATGCCCTGGTTGTGTTGTAGTAAGGGAAGCATCACTAAACCATATGCTTGAAACAATAATGTTACAGAAAAGATGCAGATAGAAGTGCACTCCAATGCTGATTGGCATGCCATTTCATTGTCTTATCATCAATGATAATTGCCAATTCATCTATAACATGATTCTGCTGTGGCACAGAATTTGAGTGTGAGCAGAAACTGTATCTTTGAGGAACCCCCACATGAGTGGCCCATGCAGGTAAGAGCGGTGGGGTGGGAGGGGCTCGACAGACGACAGCAAGGGAAATTTAAATAAATAATATATTTTTCATCATCGTCTGTGAAGTCCCCTCCCACCCCGCACCACCGTCCCACCACACTTACCGGCATGGGCCACTCCGGAGCCCTCAGATACCTATTGCCATACCAGTGTGCCCTATATTGTGAACAGTACCTGAGATCTTACCTTGTGATGGGCTATATTATCACCTAGTGCACAACGCCCACCATCAGTACCACCTAATTTAGGCTAATTTAAAGGCAGACTGAACCTGACAGCACAGAGGCCTCTTTAAGGAACTCCTGTGTATTTTCCATGTTGTCCGCTTCTGCTGTGCAGACAACCCTTAGGGCCCCAGCGGCTGCATAATGGAAAACATCATTTGAATACATCAGAACTGTGGCAGTTCATCCATGCCCTGAAATAAACACCTTAGCAATCTTGGAATGGGCAGAGTTACCATTAATCCCATCTCTATGCAGCTGCTCCTGCTTTCAGCCACATCACTCACTTTCAACCCCCATGTCAATAAAACTGCTTCAACCTGTTTCGGGGATATCAGGATCTTGAGGAAGATGTTTTCATGTCTTTCTCTGTCTTCTCGAGAGCAGGCAGCTGTTGCCCTCATCCTGTCTAGGTTGGATTATTGTAACCTTCTCTACCAAGACATTAAAAAGGGATTGATTCATAAGTTGCAACTTGTTCAGAATGCAGCAGCGAGACTCATGGTGGATCTTCGCACTTTAGTATCTAAACCTTTATCCCTACTACCCATGACCATTCGTTCTAGCCCTAGCGCCTTGATGCCCTTGGGCAAAGTTCACGATTTACAAGATCATCATGCATTCATTCATCCATTCATTCAATTCTTACAATTGTGTTTCTTCCGTAGTTGTATCAGTTACATATCTGCTGCTTACATTTTAGTGAACTGATCCACTGCTCAATGCTTCCCTTTGTTAAGCAGAAGGAGAAAACTGATAATGTTGGCAAAAGAGGGTAACAAGAATGGGCAAAAACAAGCAAGTTATTATATATATATATATATATATATATATATATATATATATATATATATATATATATATATATATATATATATATATATATATATATATATATATATATATATATATATATATATATATCCGCTACATTTCTTTTGGGAGAAGTAGGTTTTTGGACATATTTGCGCCAAGCCAGGAGCGCATACGAATGGCCCTGTCAACCAAAGAGACCCGGATTCAGACTGGCAAACAGCTGCCCTGCAGCGATTTCTACACCCTAGGGATCGGGAATTCCGGTGTCCACCGTAACAATAGGGGAAACGAGTGCGGAGCGAGGTATTGGACCTCCACTAGGACGTCGTGTGGCTACGTGGCTGTCCCTGCACATCACCTTTCCTACCTGTTCGGTTTTGACAGCCCGAGGGGACCAAGGGAAGCTCCTTGTGACGACGGTGTACTGCCAGGTTTTCCGGCCATCCCGACCTGCAAAAAGACATTAGAACCGGCATTTCACTCTAGAACCGGTCCCCACATCACCGGCCTGGCGTCACAAATACTATGGATGCTGGGAGTTGGAGTTTGCATACTTCACCGCAATACTCCGACAGGTGAGCTGAATTGGCTGGGGGAGGAGCCTAATGTCGACAGCACATATATCAAGCATGCAGGATTGTGGGACTCATTTGTTCAGGAACTCCAGGTGAAAGGCGCTGAAGAAGGCTTGTCCCGCCAAAATGCATCGCCCAAATTCATTACTGTACGCCTGAGAAATAAAGAGCATCCACTGAAACCCCCTCTGGCCTCCGCTACATTTCTTTTGGGAGAAGTAGGTTTTTGGACATATTTGCGCCAAGCCAGGAGCGCATACGGATGGCCCTGTCAACCAAAGAGACCCGGATTCAGACTGGCAAACAGCTGCCCTGCAGCGATTTCTACACCCGAGGGATCGGGAATTCCGGTGTCCACCGTAACAATAGGGGAAACGAGTGCGGAGCGAGGTATTGGACCTCCACTAGGACGTCGTGTGGCTACGTGGCTGACCCTGCACATCACCTTTCCTACCTGTTCGGTTTTGACAGCCCGAGGGGACCAAGGGAAGCTCCTTGTGACAACGGTGTACTGCCAGGTTTTCCGGCCATCCCGACCTGCAAAAAGACATTAGAACCGGCATTCCACTCTAGAACCGGTCCCCACACCACCGGCCTGGCGTCACAAATACTATGGATGCTGGGAGTTGGAGTTTACATACTTCAACGCAATACTCCGACAGGTGAGCTGAATTGGCTTGGGGAGGAGCCTAATGTCGACAGCACATATATCGAGCATGCAGGATTGTGGGACTCATTTGTTCAGGAACTCCAGGTGAAAGGCGCTGAAGAAGGCTTATCCCGCCGAAATGCATCCGCCAAATTCATTCCTGTACGCCTGAGAAATAAAGAGCATCCACTGAAACCCCCTCTGGCCTCCGCTACATTTCTTTTGGGAGAAGTAGGTTTTTGGAAGGCTTGTAGTAGCCGAAACGCGTAGGCCGTCCTAATCGTTGCACTATCATTTTTGCACATGGTGTGTAAATAAACTCTTGTTCAAACCTACCTGTTGCTGTGCCGTGACTTCAATTGCCAAGGGGCGAGAAGAATCCAAGAAATATATATATATATATATATATATATATATATTCACTGAAAAAACCATAGGTTATAGACCATATATAGTTAGGAATTAGCATTTACAAAACCTTGAAAATTCACTGAAAAAACCATAGGTTATACACCATATATAGTTAGGAATTAGCATTTAAAAAACCTTATTTTACTCACACAAAACCAATGAAATTCCATATATAGTTAGTTGTACTAACTATATATCACGCACCCGCAATCCACTGCTGATCATGTCACATATTACATCATTCATGACATGGTCAGTGACATCACTGATGACATCACTGATGACATCTCAAATGACATCACTGATGACATCACTGATGACATCTCAAATGACATCACTGATCACATCACTGATGACATCATTCATGTGATAATACGATGAACCTCTTCAGACTCTAATATAACCTTAGATACACTCAGTGTAAACACAGACTCACAGATTGTCACTCATCCATGAAGTTACACACACACCTAGTCAGTCATGCAAACAATCAATCACACCTCCATTTCCTTAACTATACAGTTAAACACACCTTACTTATTCAAACATATACTAAAACATATTTACTCACTTATACAATCCTGGATACAAGTTCACAATGATCCATACAGCCACTCACACATTCACTGGCTCTTATGCACAGTTATTTATATATGTCAACTCTCACATGTACTGTATTTTACATATGTACTTACTTTGACATGTAGCACTGAGATATCTATTCACTCACCAATACAGTCATGCACACAGTCAACCGCCCATACAGCTGTTTCCACATGCACTTTTGAACCCATACATCTATGCAGAGAGTCATACACCTCCCAGCCACCCATACACACTCTCAGTCTCCCATACAAATACTTGGGCAACCAATCAATAACCCATATAGTTAATCATATAGCTACTGATCAACACATGCAGCAGTTTACATAACAACAGACATAATGATGCACAAATTAAGACAGTTTAGTCACTAACCCATGCACTCAGTGAGACACATTTAATCACTCACTCATACAGTCAGTCATGCACCTACTAAATCCTTTGTTCAGACACTTCTACATCCACTCATTCTTCAATATGTAAGACATATTTTAACTTTACAGAAACATACAGTCACTGGATGTTGTCATCAGTGATGTCATCAGTGATGTCATTTGAGATGTCATCAGTGATGTCATCAGTGATGTCATTTGAGATGTCATCAGTGATGTCATCAGTGATGTCACTGACCATGTCATGAATGATGTAATATGTGACATGATCAGCAGTGGATTGCGGGTGCGTGATATATAGTTAGTACAACTAACTATATATGGAATTTCATTGGTTTTGTGTGAGTAAAATAAGGTTTTTTAAATGCTAATTCCTAACTATATATGGTGTATAACCTATGGTTTTTTCAGTGAATTTTCAAGGTTTTGTAAATGCTAATTCCTAACTATATATGGTCTATAACCTATGGTTTTTTCAGTGAATGTCATTGGTTTTTTAAAAGCTAATATATATAGCTGTAAAATGTATTCTTCTTCTTTAAATCCAAAAATATATTTTATATGTTTATTAATAATTTTTTTTAAATATTTTTTTTGTTTCGCTCCCGGTCCGCGAACCGGGAAGCTTCCCGTTAGCTCAATTTGATTCCGCGACCCGGTCCGCGAACCGGTAAGAAATCAACATAGTGACGGTATCGCGTTGCCGCGTAATGCGTCTTATGACGTACTGCGTTAGGGCACCCGGAAGTGCCCCGGGGCGCGGACCGAGGCGCGAAACGCAGCTCCCCGGAAGCGATCCGCGGCGCGAAAGCGCGACGTATCGCGTTGCCGCGAAATGCGTCTTGTGACGTATCGCGTTAGCGCACCCGGAAGTGTCCCGGGGCGCGGACCGAGGCGCGAAGCGGAGCGACCCGGAAGCTAACCGGGGAGCGTTCCGCAGCGCGTAACATGAGCGTGAGAGGTCATGTGACTTGTTAATAAAACTTTTCATTGGTTCATTTCACTTTTAGTTTCATAATGATGGAAGGCTAGGTCAGGTGACCTAAAAATAACACTTTTCATTGGTTGAGAAGTATTGTTTTTCCCAAATGATGAAAACCCCTCCTTCTTTCCTCACTCTGACTTTCATCATTGTGAGAGGAAGACCTATTTTGCTTGTTGGAAGACCTATTTTGCTTGTGTGAAAATGGCTTCATTGGTTGCTTCAGCTGGTGCACCCCCACCACCACCACCACCTCCTCATGGGAAGAGAGGACCACCTCCCCAGGTCCTTACCAACACTGAGGAGGAAGAGGAAGAAATGGATGAGGAGGGAGAAGAACCACAATTTTTAGAAGAGTTGCCCCGGGTTTCCAGAAAGAAAGCCAGTTTCATCTGGCAGTTTTTTTCAATGCCTCGTGGCCAAAAAAAAGTCAACGCAAGGTATGTCACCTGCCTGATATGCAAGGAACAATTGTCCAGAGGGACGGACAAAAAATATAGCTTTGGAAATCACACAATGCACAGGCACATGACGAGGAAACATCCCCTAAATTACAGCCGGGCAGAATTAAGGGATATGCACGACAATCCAAGACCAACTCCTGTGGCCAGACCAACAATACCGGTTTCTCTAACACCAGAAGAGGCACGGGAAACTGTGCCAAATATTCAAGAAAATTTTGGGCACATGATTCACTTATGTATGCACTGTCGTGCATTATTAGCTTGTGGCAACATGAGCATCAATGCACTCAACCTGGCGTATGAACACCATGATTGCCCTAACCGCCCCCAGTAATTTTTTTTTGCTCCTGTTGAGCCATTTTCAACGCCTGTTTTTTGTTGTTTCCCCCCCCCCAAAAAAAACCAAAAAAAATATAAAATCATTCAAAAAATACAAAAAAAACAAAAAATGTTCAAAAAATAAAAAAAAAATATAAAACAACAAAAATATTTAAAAAAAAGTTCTTTTCAGAAGTACCTTCCCTTTCCAAAAAAATTGCTAGAATGTTTAGCACTCTGGCAAGCTCTATTTCTTTTGGTTCGCTTCCGGGTTAGCTTCCCGGTACGCGGACCGGGAGCTAACCAAAAAAATTAAAAAAAAAAAAAAGTGTAAGTATAAGGAAAGGAAACAGAGAGTGATGTTAAAAGAAAGACAGCTATAGGGAGTAAAGAAGAGATACTGTTTAATAGATCTATTTACCGAAGAAAAGACAGAAGAGGGTATAATTGTGAAAACCAAAATACATAACGAAGTGAAAGAAAAAAAAAGAGAGTATAACATTAACAAAGAAGAGTTTCTTGGAGAATGTGAGTGAATGTTCAAAATAAGATTAAAACATGAGGAATAACAGAGAGAAAAAATAGAAAACAGAAAACAAAAAATAACAGAAAAAGATTAATTGAAACAGCAAAGAAATGTAATTAACATAGAGCCATATCATCAACATAGGCAATAAAAGTTTTGCAGCTTTTATTGGCAGAAATGTGTCGCTAAAGCTGCTTTTGTGGCAGAAAACTGCCACTAAAACCACTTTTGCACCAGTTTTCTGCCAATAAAAAGAACAATAATTTTATTGGCTGTGTTCATAATATTCCCCTTAGTGTGCTTCAACTACACAGAGAAAGCATTATGAACAAGTAGTGATAGACTGATCAGTCAAAGACACTAAGAGTAATAGAGACGCAGTGAGTGAACAAGAGTGAGGAACTATGAGAAGAGAGGGACTGAGAAAAAGAGTGGAAGGAGTTGAGTAAGTAGGTAATAGAGAAAGGAATGAGGGAAGTAGCAAAGGCAGAAAACTGAGGGTTAAAGAAATGAAGCAGTGGAACTAATAGTAGTTAAATGTGATATAAATGTAACGAAAACAGTACAAAATATTTACCTTATAATTGTCGTTAAATTACTCACTTTTTGTTTTTATACTTTCAATCTGTGAAAGAGAGAACAAACATTTGAAAAATATTAAAACATGTATTTAAAAATTTGAAAAGACAAGGGAAAAGATTGAAGGACAAACAGTTTTTCAAAAACTTTGACACTTACAGAAGCTTCTGCTTCTCCAGGCCCCCTACACAGTCCTAAAGATATACATTTTAAACTAACAGTATCTTGATGCAGATGAAGTGAGGCCTATCTTAAAACATGGTGCATCTTTTGCATTGCTGTTGTTTCAGAAAAGTGTCGCAAGACACTAAAATTTTAAATAATTGCTTCAGGATGCCAATAAGATGTCTACTATCCAGAGGTTTGTTTCAGGTGAGGCCTACTCAGGGTTGCAGATGAAATTTCGAGTTGTTGAAGAGAATAGAGGACATAATACATGTGAAGGTCTACCAATGAAGTGAGTCATGTTCACTGCACTCTTCAACAAAGTCCAAACCTCCTATGTTTCCCTGGACAGACCTAAACTTGATCTGCACAATGTGATTCGTAATGATAGGAAACACAGGTGATGTAATTGAAATACATGCAATTTATTTTGCTCATTTCACAATCACATCACTTGTGTTTCCTTTGCTTAGGTATCTCATTGTGCAGATGTAGTCTAGCATATGAAAGAATACGCAGAAGTGCAGCACTGCATGCAACAACTTTGACACTTACAGAAGCCTCACCTTCTCCATGCCTCCTACACAGTTCTACATATACATCATAAATGCAAACAGTACAGAATTAATTATACATGTTAAATGGTTTATTTTTGCTGTTTTCAGAATGTATCAAAATTCACTAAAAACAGTGACTTGAAGGTATTCATCATGTAACAGCGGGGAAAAAAAACACAATCAAAATGATTGTGTTTAAAAAACCCATACAACATCAGAAATCAAAATTCAGAACTCCTTAAAGTTAACTTACTTTCCATGACGTCCAAGGATGTCCTATGAACAGCTTACACTCTTTTGTGCTGTTATTACTTTCAGCCCGCCACTTTCTGAAAGAAAATCTCCATCGTTTTTAAAAACACGTTACATGCAATAAATGACTTCTTGCTCTCTACCACAATTTTCCACAAGGCCAAATCTGGTCAGAGCCATTTATAACTCTTGGATTTCTTGTAAGCCAATCCCGTCATTTGGCATTTCCGCAACTTTCAGAATTAAAATGTTGAAGATCATTTTCACAATCCTGGAATAGTAATATCTTCCCCTTCTTGCTCAGTCATGTTCTACTTTTCCTATGACACTGATACAAGCAGACTTACACTACCTCTATGACTACTACAATTATTTAATTCTCTACATCACTTTTAATCACAAAGCAATGTAAAACAGTAGACAGCATTGCAGACTTACATTCCCTCTACTCCATGTTTTGATTGGCTGCTTCAATTAGCTTATAAAAAGAAACAGTTTTTCTGAACTCATTCAAAGTGCACGTATTTCTCCATAATGTCCAGTCCTATGGTTAGAAGTTATGTCTCTGAACTACACTTATCCTCAAGGCCAAATTCTGTAGGAGCCATTAGAACTTCTTGAAATTCCACAGAGCACATCCCGAGATTATTTCCCTAAAATTTTGGTTTTAAAAACACCAGGTAAGAGTTTTTAAGGTCATACGGCAATTTTTTTTTGAAAATTAAAACAGAATCATTGCAGAATGACCAGCCATTTCTAGACTTTAAATAAGCTGTGTAATGTCCTGATGTTATTGAAGGGCCGTCATGATATATAATTGCTGCAGTTACAAAAGTCCTTCCTGATATTGACAACTGCGAAGCTACAAAATTTTTAATTAAAGTTGTCAATTTTGTTCCATCAGGCCTACATCGTTGGAACATTAAAATGACATACTGGCCATATGTTCGTATAAATAATGTGGACATCATTTCAGATTTACATTGGCTACATTCCATGTTGTGATCAGCTGCTTTTACTAGCTTATTAAAGGAGACTGATTTACTGTCTGGCAAAGTTAAATATATAAATCTTTCTGAGTCTACACTAGTAGTACTTGATACCATACAGTTCTCGCAGTCATGCTGCCATTGATAAGAAAGCCCAAACAGCTGATCTACATCTACACCTTCAGCATGTAATACATCAAGCATATACATTAAAAACTCCTGACAATCTTGCTGAATATTTTGAGAGAATTGTGTTTGGCCTGAACATCTGTCTAACAGATTTCGAATTTCAGACACACTTTCTATGTTTCTTCTATCAGTGCTACATTTCTCTAACACAGAATTTAACAAACTGCAAAATCTTTGATCAGAATTGACCACAATCTCTTCTTTTACATTTTTTAGAGAAAACAAAACATTAACCACTACATTAGCATAGCAGTTGACACCAGAACTGTTTTCAAACTGAAAACCAACAACATCTTCAACAGAATCCTTTTTGTTTCTGCTTGTAATATTAGGTTCATTGACTTTTTGTCTTTTTGCTACAACCTCCCCAGTATTGTTCTCATTCCTTCGTTTCCGGCCTACCACACGTTTCTCAAACAAAGGATACTGAGGCAAATGTGGCGCATACTCTCTTCTTAACCTATTGTATTCCTTAACACAATCTAGATCCGCACAAATGTTTGTGACATCACACTCAATCAAGTACAATCCCGATAAAGTTCTAACTCGTGACAATGCCACATATGCCATACCCTCCTTGAACACAGAACTGCCAATATTCACCAATGCACTGTCTACACTTAAACCTTGCGATTTATGGATTGTCACCGCATATGCCAAGCAAACAGGAAACTGCTTACGGCGAACATATAAGTCTTTTACATGCAAAAATCTAGCAGAACAACGAGCAATTAGCTGTACTTCCTCAATGCCATCAAATTTAATTTTTAAAAATTCAATTCCATCTCTATTTCTGTATTTCACAAAATCAACAACATTACCCATTGATCCATTTACCAGACCTCTTTCAACATGTAAATTCCTTCTTAAAATTATACGGCAGTTCAAGCACACATTCAGAGTCTTTTCAAAACCTGCAGTTTTAGATATACTCTTCTCTAATGAATCCAATTTTGTTTTCAGATTCTCAGACAAAATAATTGTTGATCCCATATGCTCTACTCTATCAATAGCTTCCAGTTTCACAATCTCTTGCTTTTCTAAATGCAACATTTTGTTGTTAAATTTGGCACATTCTGCAAGAGTTGGCATCAAACATATTCCAGATTTCTTCTCAGTAATTTTCTGAAAAATATTCTCAGGCACAACATCTTGTTCTGGATATAAATTTGACAGTAATCGTGTATGTAAAGCTTCTTTCCCATGCTCGGTCACTTTTCCAATTCTAACATCTTGTAGAATAGTCTTGTAAACTTCATCCTTCGCCTGACGCATATTTTCATGCAGTTCAGCATAATTGAAGTTTAACCATATATTGACGTTGCCAATGCTGCCTAGGCACTTCCTGGTATCTTCATGCGTGAGCATTTTGAACACAGGTTGCCCTTTCACTGGTGTCAGCTGCAGAAGATCTCCGAAAACAATGATGTGTTTGCCACCAAATAACACATCATACTCTGTTTTGAGAACTTCTTGCATCCTCAAATGCACAAAGGCAAGCATGACATTGGAAACCATGCTTACTTCGTCAATGATAAGAAGTTTCATTTTCCTCAAGATTCTTGAAACTTCAAAACAAGCATCTCCAGATAGCTTGTGATATTGTAATTTGTTGTCATGCTCCACTGGCAGCATCAGTAAACGATGTAAAGTAATCCCTTTAATATTATGTGCTGCCAGTCCAGTTGGAGCAGTGACAACACAAGACAGCGATGACTCTGTCCTTTCCTGCAAATAGCATGAAATTGCTTTAATGAGGAAACTTTTTCCAGTTCCCGCTTCTCCACTCACGTACAGTCGGACAGGCTTCAACGACGTACATGAGCACTCTTTCTTATCATGACTTAATCCATGATCAATTTGCATGGTAACTTCGTCATATATTTTCCTCTGCTCAACGTTGAGTTGTCTTTCCAACTCTTCTAAGTTAACCGCATCCTCTTGAGCATGTGCCATGGCTCTTTCCACTTCATTCATAGCAGTGGCAGCTTCATTTTCGATAACAGGTCCTCCTAGTGGATCCTGACTCAATGAAGCAAAACTCTGACTGTCCTGAGAACTGTCTCTGGCAATCTCGGCTGCAATCGTTGCTTCCTGCTCAATTTCCGCATTCAACATTTCTACATATTTGGGAAAAGCAGGACATTCTATGGTCTCCTTGGCGGCATTGAAAGAGTCTTCGTAACAGAGGAAATCTCCAAGCAGTTCCTCTTCTGCACGCCAAGGCTTGAAAAGTTGCAAAAGTGCTAAATAGAAAAACTCCTTTTTTTCAGGAGATTCGCCACTCAATTTTCGATGGTTTACCAAGTGGCATTTTCTTTGCTTGACCAGACATCCCTCACTTCCTATTACAGCATACACTCCTTTCTCAGTATCTTCTTTGATGTTCCTCTTGAATATGTAATTTTGCAGAACCTCATACAGACAAACATTCTCGAGGTGACTGCTTCGATTTGGATAATATGTATCCAGCATGTTTGTCTTCAAAATGTCGGTACTGTTTGGCTCCTTTTCCGCCAAATACTCAATTTCCCGCACAGGTTTGAGAACTCGATTACGCGTTGCTGCAAGACCAAGACTCGCCCAAACGATACTCCTGGACTTGGCATAGAGACTTGCTGAAGACAACCGGTCAGAACATTCGTACGCTCCGATTTCTCGATGCGACAACATCTTCAGACTGAAACTGTACAACTTCTTGCTGAGGCTCTTTTCATGGGAAATGTCCTCCCACATATCCTTCAATTCTGTCTTCTCTTTTTTGGTGATGTAAGACGTCACATACCGAGCCACAGCCATACAGTTATCAGCCACAAACTGTATATCCATGTTAGCATTCCACATGGACAAAATCACCGGGTTGTAGTCGTTGATGTACTTGGACTCTTCGTTCCTCTTCAAATTGTAAGTGTTTTTAGGTGATTTCTTCATGACATTGTGTCGCAGCGAAGACATCAAACTGTTTACTCTTCCTTTAGAAATCACCGGTCGTGGAAAGCCGAAACGACATTTAGTGTAGAACTTGTCCTTGTTTCGGAATTTACGACGGCAGTACTTTCCACATCGATGGCTTTGGAAACGCAGAACTTTTTCTCTTAGGCTTTTCTTCTCCTTTGCGTTTGGAACAGCACACGTAGAATACTGTTGGATGAAACTCATCACTGAGTCTTCTGGATCCGTTCCAAATTTAGGTGCATCCTTGATCCACAGCAACATATGTATATGAGGAGCACCTCTTGCTTGGTACTCCTTTCTCCAGAAGAAATCCAACACCTCTCCAAGAGGTGGATTCTTCTTATTCATGATGAAAGACATCATAGCTTCAAATCTATGATTGAAGTACCTACATACATTGACTGGATCCAAAGAGCACAGTTCTCCGGGTGTCTTGAATTCGATGTTATCTACGTTAGCATTTGCCTCTCGTAGAAATTCAAGTAAGTCTTCCCAGCCATACTCGGCACAGCTCAGAGTGAGGAACCATGTGGGAGTACCTAAGTTCCTCAGCATACATTTTAAATCACCATGACGACGGTACCAGTACTTATTAGTACCACGCTGACACGCCATGAGATTAATTAGGTGAGAATCCAAAATACTGTCTTGGACATTGACTTTATCCATAAAGTCACTTGCCGAGATGTTTTGCATGTGTATACCACTTTTCAAGATGTGGTTCACTGCATATGACAGTCCAGACAGATCGCTTTCAAACAGGAGATGAAACATATAAGGAATGCATTGTCGAAACCTAGCATCTCCTGCATACAATCGCAAAGTCCGGTATTCAGAAGCAGGAATTTGATGAGGTCGCTCATCATATCTTCCTCCCTGACCTGTTGGAAAAAGCTGTGGGAAACACCGAGCTTCCAAACTTTCCTCCCAAACACTAATGGGACTCCCTTTGGCTTGTTTCATTTGAAACAACTCAATAGCATTCCCCATGACTTCCTTGGAATGCAAAGGATGAACACTATAATGTTCATATATTTCTTCACTAGTAGAGGGTTCTACTTTCTCAATTTGACCAGCACACAAATCGCTATCCTCTTCCTCACTTACTTCCTCTTCTGCAACATATACATTCTTATAGTATTTATTATTTTTTTTCAAATACAATGTTGCCTTTTTAACTTTCCTAACATCTACTAAATCTTGCCATATTTTCTTATTCTTTGTCGGAACCCCATTAACTAAGATAACCAGAGGTTCCTCTTCCACTTTTTCTACTCCAATTGTGTTAATGTTTTTCTTCAAATCTAGAGGCAAATAAACAACTCTTCCCTTTAATCCTCTCTGTAAATCTGATGGAGGCAATTTCCCTGTCTTTGGCTCCATTCTTACAATAGCCTGAAAGGGATGGATACTTTGAATCAAAATAGATTCATAAGTATTTAAATCCTTCAATTCAGAAGGAATCTCAACCAATTCCAGATTATTATGAACTGCTCTAGCAGGCATCTGGTTTTGATTTAATTTGCAACAACAATAAGTACACACACGTTGATCCAATCCCAAATCAAAACAATTTTCTACCATCAAGTATGTTGCAAAATCCTTCCATTCACTATTATTTTCCCTTTCACTTTTTGCATATAAATCCACTAACTTAGTCTGATTCTTATAATAAGTGCGTCGACAACACACACAAGTGAAATTAGGCCTCTCACTTGATTTCACCTCAAATGTCGCAATTTCCCTCTGGAAATTATCTGTACTGGAAACCTGTACACTATCTTCCACATGACCCTCTTCTTCTTGCTCAATTTCAACATTCTCCTCTTTACTTCCAAAGTAACAAAACTCAATTTCTTCACATATATTCTTCACATCTATTTCAGAACCATGCAAAAGAGCAGCGCATAATTGTTTAAGCATAATTGCTGGACTCTTAGCATAATACAACATTCTAACTAATTTCCTCACTTTGTTATGATGCACTGCTAGCATCCTGAAATGATGAAAAACACTCTGGCATACTCTCCTGGAAAGACAAGCCAGTGAATGACCATGCAAACCTGTCACTTCTCTTACTCTGCAAGGATCTAATTCTTGCAACAACCTTATTTTCTGCTTCAAACTTTTCTTATTAAATGACCGTACAAAATCACAAAGCAAATTGATGGAATCCTGTCGCACACTGCAAATACTACTACACTTCCAGGTGTACACAGGACCCTTAGCACGTCTTCCTAAAACCTAACACCTAACACCTCTTCTGCCTCTGTTGTCACAAGTTTTTCTTTTTCAACTGGACAACCATCTTTCACTTCATAAGCACGACCACTGGTGTCAACTGCATGCACCAAATCATTATCCTGGAAATAACTCTCCTCATTAAAAAATGCCTCACAGCTTGAACTATGCATCCATTCTCCAGAAAAAACTTCACAAAAATTACTACGATTAACTATTCTCTTCCATCTACTATTTCTTTTGAAATCATAAATTGCCTTGTTTAGCTTCCTAATTCTATTGATTATCAAAATAAATAACTTACGTTTAATTTCAAATGCCTGATCAATAACTTTCTCAACTTTTTTTTTTCTCTTATAAAAAACCAGTTTCTGTTGACGTTTCTTAATATTTTTTAACAAATTGCCAATTATCCTGTTGCGGAACATTCGTTTACGAATCTCCCTAAACTGTTGTTTCCTTCTACTATCATGCACAGAGTTATCTCTTGCTCTAGCAGTAACATTTTTCATTGGCCTTTCCTTTCCATTTGATTTCCTTCTCGTTTTATGGACTGAAACATTTTCTGTAGTAATATTTTTTTTACTACACATATTTCTTATGAATTGTTTTGTGCTCTTACCCGGTGCTTTCTTCGTGACTTGACAAATCTTTTTGTTAGAGTACTGCTGCTTATTTTTTTTCACCTGCTGTCTTTGACGTTTTGCAGCCTTTCTCTGTCTTTCTATTGTAGGCATGGTGAAATCTTGAAATGATCTGCAGTTGAATCTATGGTAAAATATAATAAAAAATGTTATTAACCATTATTACCAAACAGTAAAACAATAACAGTGATCAAAAACTTAACACACTACTTGACATTTTAAATAGAAGATTTTTTAGTCCTTGCAAATTTACAATACAGAAATACCAGAAAAGAAATGACATTTATATTTGTGTTACCTATGCTATTTTATATGTGAATCTGATCTAATTTTATGAGCATATTTTAATATTTTATTGAAGACACTACACATAACCTGCTTTTGAAGGTGTCTTTATTTTTAAATTAAACGGTTTACCTTTTTACTTTTTATTAATTATAAATTTTAAAAATAAATGTTTATATTTCCATAGGCTCAAGCAGGTCAGCTTCCCATCCTATGTCATATAATTCGGACAAATCTGCATCCTCATCACGCTCTTCTTCATCCTCAGGATTTAAATCATCCAAGGGATCAACATCCACTGATGTTTCAATTACAAGTTCAATGATGAGGTCAAAATCAACTGATTGCAGATTGTCGCTCATGTTGAGGTTGTCTTTATCTTTAAAGAAAGATAACAACAATGAGATGTTGCAGAGTAAGAGACAAATCTCAGAGATTATAATAGTAAAATTGTTTAACAAGAGTAATATTTTGCAGCTATTATTTAGCCATGTCCAGCGATGCTGAGCAGGTGAAGCCTATGTCTAATTTTTCACTGAACAGGACTCATCTCTTCTTAACCTTGGATAAGCCTCACCGACTCTGTGTCCCCTGCACATACTTAAATGTAAAGTGGCAGATTTATGTTAAATGGCACATCCCCAGGCATGCACCAGTTAACGTGCACCACTGCTCTGCCACCCATGGTGTGCCGCATTTACAATCAGATAGGAGAAACCTGCGTCAAAACCCTGCGCCTGCTTGAAGCAGGCATAGGTCTTGACGCAACATTGTGGAGATGGTGCACCCTTGAGCGTTGCTGGAGCTGCATCGCACTTGCGATACAACTCCAGCAATGCGCCACCTTAACGGCACAGATGCGTCACGCATCTGTGCCGTTTTTGCCCCATGCTGCGCCGCATTGTAAATGCAGCACACCATGGGTGGCGGAACAGCGGCGCAGGATGACTGGCACATCCCTGGTGATGCGCCAGTCATCATAAATCTATCCCTAAGCTTCTTATCCTGTTAGAGATGAACTGCCATTTGTATCATCAAAATATTTTGCATTTCCTAAATAGCGAATTTTAAGGAATAAATAGCGATTCTTTACCATTCCTAATTTGCGATGAGCAAATTGCTAATTGCAAGTTACCCATTCATTTCCATGGGCTAGGAGGCTCATAGGAATGAAGGTTTAATTTGCGATTAGCAATTTGCTCATCACAAATTAGGAATTTTTCCAAGGGTGCAGGGGTGTCTCAAGAACACCCTGCTGCACCCCTGAAAAAGAAATTTGGGGGCATATGGCACACATACATGCCCTAAGGGCATGTGTTGGCGTCATATGGGACCTTTTGTTTTTTTAAAAAAAAGCTTTTTGAAAAGAATTCACAAATTACCACCAATTTACCACAATAGTTTACAAATCCTTAATGTCATTTTTTACATATTTATTGCATTTAAGTAGTCTCAAAAAAATGTGCAAATCCTTCAGTGCAATTGCAAAATAAGGAATAGCAAATTTTGCTACTCCTTATTTTGCATCAAACTTGTTTGATACATACCATTTGTCTAATTAACATTCGCAAAGGCCGAAATTCGTAGAATTTTGATCTTTGCGAATGCTAATTAGCTTGATACATATGGCCCCAAGTGAGGCCTGTCTTGCGACATGGTGCATCTTTTGCATCACTGCTGCATCGGTTTCATGTGGTACGTTTTTTTTACACCATGACATATCTGCCTAAATGCATCAATTTGTAATGTTGTCGCCTCATAGCAAATCTTTTGCACCGCCGCTGCATCATAAAAGTGACGCACAGTGGCACAAAAGAGGCATATACCTATCATAAATCTGTCCCTAGCATTTTAAATGATTAATCCAGGATGACGATAAAGTGTGGCCTATCCAGAGGTTTGTTTAAGGTGAGGCCTACTCAGGATTGCAGATTAAAGTTACGCTTGATGAAGAATACAGAGGAGATAATACATGTAAAGGCCTACCAATGAAGTAAGTAATGTGCACTTTATTGCGCCAGTCATCATAAATGTATCCCTAAGCTTCTTATTTAGTTACAGATGAACCACCATATGTACCATCAAACTATTTTGCATTTCCTAAATAGCAAATTTTAAGGAATAAATAGCAATTCTTTACCATTCCTAATTTGCAATGAGCAAATTGCTAATTGCAAATTAGCACCGCCGCTGCATCATAAAAGTGACGCACAGTGGCAGAAAAGAGGCATACACCTATCATAAATCTGTCCCTAGCATTTTAAATGATTAATCCAGGATGACAATAAGGTGTGGCCTATCCAAAGGTTTGTTTAAGTTGAGGCCTACTCAGGATTGCAGATTAAAGTTACGCTTGATGAAGAATACAGAGGAGATAATACATGTAAAGGCCTACCAATGAAGTAAGTAATGTCCACTTTATTGCGCCAGTCATCATAAATGTATCCCTAAGCTTCTTATCTTGTTACAGATGAACCACCATATGTACCATCAAACTATTTTGCATTTCCTAAATAGCAAATTTTAAGGAATAAATAGCAATTCTTTACCATTCCTAATTTGCAATGAGCAAATTGCTAATTGCAAATTACCCATTCATTTCCATGGGCTAGGAGGCTCATAGGAATGAAGGTTGCAATTTGCGATTAGCAATTAGCTCATCACAAAATAGGAATTTTTTCAAGTGTGCAGGGGTATCTCAAGAACACCCTGCTGCACCCCTGAAAAAGAAATTTGGGGGCATATGGCACACATACATGCCCTAAGGGCATGTATGGGCGTCATATGGGACCTTTTGTTTTTTAGAAAAAAATGCTTTTTGAAAAGAATTCGCAAATTACCACAAACTAGAAGTTGGTGGTAGTTTCCAAATCCTTAATATCATTTTTTACATATTTTTTGTTTGATACATTGCATTTAAGGAATCGTAAAATTTGCAAATCCTTCAGTGCAATCGCAAAATAAGGAATAGCAAATTTTGAATTAAGGACATTTTAAGTCATTTCCATATGTGCAGTGTTTTCAAATTATGATTTGAAAATCGTTTTTGGGGAAAAGTAATGGTTTACAAATTTATGACAAGGACATAATGGTGTATGCTTCTCTATAAGGCATTTCAGTGTCTCTGATGTCATTTTTCCCATATTACATTATAAGACCTTTCCCCATGGAGCACATTCCTTGTAAATATGCTCCCACCTGTGCATGGCGAATTTAGATTTTGACTGTTTGAGTCACATAACCATGTTAAAAGTGACCCAAAAAATTTGCAAACGTTTTAAAAAAACACATTCATGTGTCTTAAGGACATTTTAAGTCATTTCCCCATGGACAGTGTTTTCTAAGTGGCGCAAAAGAGGCATACACCTATCATAAATCTGTCCCTAGCATTTTAAATGATTAATTCAGGATGACAATAAGATGTGGCCTATCCAGAGGTTTGTTTAAGGTGAGGCCTACTCAGGATTGCAGATTAAAGTTACGCTTGATGAAGAATACAGAGGACATAATACATGTAAAGCTCTACCAATGAAGTAAGTGATGTCAACTTCATTGCTCCAGTCATCATAAATGTATCCCTAAGCTTCTTATCTTCTTAGACATCAACCGCCATATGTATCATATAACTATTTTGCATTTCCAAAATAGCGAATTTTAAGGAATAAATAGCGATTCTTTACCATTCCAAATTTGCGATGATCAAATTGCTAATTGCAAATTACCCATTCATTTCCATGGGCTAGGAGGCTCATATAAATGAAGGTGCAATTTGCGATTAACAATTTGCTCATCGCAAATTAGGAATTTTTCCAAAGCTGCAGGGGTGTCTCAATAACACCCTGCTGCACCCCTGAAAAAGAAATTTGGGGGCATATGGCGCACATAAATTTTAACAACATTCCTTTACCTCAAAAACGATTTTCAAATCATAATTTCAAAACACTGCACATGGGAAAATTACTTAAAATGTCCTTAAGACACATAAAAGCGTTTTTTGATTGCCTTTGCAGCATGTTTGTATCACTTTTAACATGGCTATGTAACACAAACATTCAAAATCTAAATTTGCCATGCACAGGTGGGAGCATATTTACAAGCAATTTGCGCCACAGAGAAAGGTCTTACACTAAAATGGGAAAAATAACATCAGGGACAGTCAATTGCCTTATAAAGAAGCATACACCATTATGTCCTTGTCATAAATTTAAAAACAATTCCTTTTCCCCAAAAACGATTTTCAAATCATAATTTCAAAACACTGCACATGGGAAAATGACTTAAAATGTCCTTAAGACACATGAAAGCGTTTTTTGATTGCCTTTCCAGCATGGTTGGGTCACTTTTAATATGGCTATGTAACACAAACATTTAAAATCTAAATTTACCATGCACAGGTGGGAGCATATTTTCAAGCAATTTGCGCCACAGAGAAAAGTCTTACATTAAAATGGGAAAAATAACATCAGGGACAGTCAATTGCCTTATAAAGAAGCATACACCATTATGTCCTTGTCATAAATTTAAAAACAATTCCTTTACCTCAAAAACGATTTTCAAATCATAATTTCAAAACACTGCACATGGGAAAATTACTTAAAATGTCCTTAAGACACATAAAAGCGTTTTTTGATTGCCTTTCCTGCATGGTTGGGTCACTTTTAACATGGCTATGTAACACAAACATTCAAAATCTAAATTTTCCATGCACTGGTGGGAGCATATTTACAAGCAATTTGCGCCACATAATTCATAATTTTCTCCTTAAAGCACACTATTCTCTATCTAAATTAAAGAAATATTTTCTCACCTTAGCAAATACTTTGAGTTTGAAAACAGTCTCAGAAACACACCAATTTGTCTGCAGCAGAGCAAAAGGTATGCACTCCAGAGTCTGCAGCTATCAAAAGCACAGAAATGCTGTAATTCTTCACACATATCTCTCATGTCACCCAATCAAAAGTCTTCCCTCACTTTTTTTCAAATGAAAACCCATCCCCCCTCTGCCCTTTCTGCCTTATCTGCATGGCAACCACCTCTTGGAAGACCTCTGTTGTTTGCAAGTTCACACAACAATGTTGCAATTGAACTCTGAACTCTCAGTGCACCTGCATATCCAGTGCATTCTTTCATTTAATGATTTTTTATTGACCACTCAAAATACATCTTTCAAAGAACACATCCGTGCACCCTAACTTTCTGTTTTCAGCAATCAAAATCCACCAATCACTGTTACTGCTTCATGAACACAGAAACTCCAGTTTTTTTTTCATTTTACACTCTCATTTTTTCAACTGCCATTTCATTGCCACACTTCATCTGACTGCAGGAGAACCTTCTCTCACCATGTTTTCTGTCTGGATTGTTGGACATAGTTCTATTCACTGGGCTCAAAGGTACGTTGAAAACAGGAATTTACCTAACCTCAATTTACAAGATGTGGAAATTAAGTGGTTTGGCCACAGAGGATTAAAATGTCACCAATTGATACCATTGGTGAAAACCTTTATGCATTTGCCCAAACCTGACCTGTTAATTGTGCACTGTGGAGGTAATGACTTGGGCACTTTGACTGGTGTAGGTCTGGAAATGCTTTTAAAGGACACCTTTGAGCAATTAATGGCACTTTTTCCTCAGACTGCCTTGGTATATTCAAATATATGCCAAAGACAGAAATGGAGGTGGTCAAACCAATTTTGTCCACAAATTGAGAAGTCGAGGAAGCATGTAAACAAATCTGTTTCAGCTTACATGAGAGACCATGGAATGGGCTCCCTGTACAACAATAACTTGCGATACTACATGCAAGATATCTACAGAGGAGATGGAGTTCACTTCTCAGATGAGGGCAACAGAATTTTCACTCTGAATTTAAGAATGTGCATTGGTACCTACTTATAAGTACCTAAATGTACCATAAATCCAAAAGCTCTTCTCAGAGCTACCCTACATCTAATCACTCACAATTATTATTTTACTCTAACATTTTTCACTAATTTTCAACAAAGTACGCTCCCTGGGGCGCTACCCGGTACGCGAACCGGGAGCTAACCTCGCGAAATTTAAAAAAAAAATGTTTTTTTTTCGCACATATAAGCCTCCTCAGCCACCCTCACAAAACCTAGGGGGTCAAGATAACTCTACCGTGCCCCCTTCTACCCATTCTGAACATTATTTGCCCTCCATCTTGTATCTTAATTCGACCGAAACACAAAATGGTGGACTCCTGGAACGCTTAAGGTCCGCGAACCGAGGCGCTCAACGGTTCGCGTACCGGGTCGCTCCCTGGGAAGCGCACCATCAAAAAAGGTGGGAAAGTAGTTCTTAGAAAAGCCACTGGAGACAATTTCACCAAATATAGATTAGCTCATACTACATACCAATCCCTACCATTTTCACAAATTTGATTGGAATTCCATTTAGCCATTTACCCTGTAGACCTCTCTAAATACCCTGAGGTAAATTACTTCTCAAAACACATCTGAAGTGTTGGAATTGACAACCAATTAAAATGTTACTTTCATTTTCTACTTTTTTTACCTGACATTTGATTGGTTATGTACCTGAATATATATAAAGAAAGAGAGAGAAACACAGCCATTTTGACTACTACTTCCTGAATTACATTGCAAGATCATTTTCACTCACAACTTAAACTTGTTTTTAGAAGGTGAGATATTATTTTATAAATTTGAAAACATTTTCAGATAGTTATATACTATCCCTCTGTAAGAGTTAGACATTGAGAAAGGCTTCTTTATTATAATTATGGATTGATTTAGGTTTCTGTGGTATAATTATGAATTTACTTAGGCTTCTTCACAGGCACTTTTTAATAGTACTACTTCACGCCTGAAACCATACAGTGCCCATAGATTACTTCTCTGTTATAAACTCACAAGTACCTGTCTGAACTTAAACCCAACAGTGCCCTATCACTACTGATATATTTATTTTTTATGCAAATTACAGCAATAAAATGGAAGGTGAGCAGAATGTTTCCTTCGAAATTGTTCTGGACAGCAACAATGAGCAAGTTATGGAACCCATTGATGACTTAGAATTCATGGATGAGTCACGGGACTATGAATTACTTCAATGTGTAGAATCTGTCGATCATTTACTCCATTATGATGACGGTCAAATGTGGGAACTTATGTTCACTCAACAAGAGGACATATCGGACAGTCAAATGCTAGACGTTCTATTAAATTTTGAAAAACAATCTGAAAAATAAAATTATATGTAATATTAAAAAATTGTTTGAGTCTTTAATCATTTTTATATGTAATTCATAAACTAGTTAAATGTTAGAAATGTTATTAAATTTTGAAACACAATCACAATAATAAATAATTGCTTAAAAAATAAAAAAATTAAAAAATAATCAACAAAACCAACAATCAATTAACATACAGTATTTGAAAAGTCTATCATTCATTTTTCATTATAGTACGCTGCCCAGAACGCTTCCCGGTTCGCGGACCGGGCGCTACCCACGCAAAAAAACAAAAAAAAATTATTATTTTTTTTGCCCCACGGGGCCCTTTTAAAGCCTCCACATTAAACCTAGGGGGTCAGGGAGGATCTACTATGCCCCCTTATGGTTATTTCCCCCTTTGTTTTGGCCTCCTCTTGTCTCTCGATCCTACCGAGAGACAAGATGGCGGCCGCTCCGGACTGTTTAGAATGTTGACAGACGCCGGAGAGCCAATCAGCTTCGCTACGCGAAGTTCTGGTACGCGCCCCGGTCCGCGAACCGGGGAGCTGCCCGGTCCGCTGTTACAGATATATATCTTTTTTTAAACGTTAATTTCTCAAAATCCACTGGAGCACATATATTGAGACCTACAAAAGGCACATCGGGCTACCAGTCCCTACAATTTTGCCAAGTTTCGTGCAAATCCATTCAGCCGTTCGGGCTAAAAGTGAGGCCAACCGCCCTATGGAAAACTCAATGTTAAAAACACGTTTTGGGACCCCCCTTTTTTCTCGGCCCCCCCTGGACGAACACCCCCCAAATTTTCAGGGGCTGCTCAGAAACAAAATGTTCCATTTTCCAGAAAATTTCATCCAATTCCGTCCACAAACGCCAAAGTTATTAGACATAGAATTTTCAAAAATCCCATAGGGAAAAAATCCTAACTATATATACCTACTGGCGACCGCCAGTAGGTAATATATATATATATATATATATACGCTCCAAGTTGCCCAAGGCCATGGGTACTTGCTTTGCCCCCAGCTATGTGAATTTGCATATGGGCTGGTGGGAGGAGCAAGTACTCATGGCCCACCATACCCACACATACCTCAACCATGTTGTACTATATAAAAGGTATATAGATGACATCTTTATGGTGTGGAAGGGACCAGAAGAAAGTGCTTGTGACTTTGTCAAAACCATTAATGAAAATAGTCTGAATCTCAAGTTCACATGCACCACCAACACCACTAAAATCGCATTCTTAGACTTAGAGGTCTTTCAGAAAGACGGCAAAATTGAAACCAGAACGTACAGAAAGGAGACAGCTGGTAATACAATTTTACACGCATCCAGCTTCCACCCGGTCAAATTGAAGGAGAGCATACCATATGCGGAATGCCTCCGCATGAAAAGAAATTGCAGTCTTGTGAGTGACCTAAATGACAATACTGAGAGCCTCTTTGCCAGGTTGAGAGAGAGAGGATATAAAGAACACACACTAGATCAAGCCAAAAGCAAAAGCGAAAAACTTACTAGAACAGATTTGTTAAAAGAGAAATCCCAGACAACAATTAGCCAGAGTGACAGCAAACCCTTCACTCCCAGAATGATCACAGGCTATAGTAAACATCACAAGGTCCTTCGCAGAATCATGTACAAACACTGGCCACTCATAGGAATGGATACTACCATTGGACAGAATTGTGCTGAATTACCACAGTTTGCCTTCCGCAGAGCAATATCAATGCGACAGGAACTCGTTAACTATGCACCCACCATAAACAAAAACATGAACAAAAACATGCCTTAGTTACAACCTCAAAAAGGCTTTTTCAAGTGCCCAAAATGCAAAGCGTGTTTACATGGAGTCAACACCATAACCGTTGAATTCTCTTTCAGAAAAATACCCTATACAATGAAAGGCCATTTTACCTGTAAAACTGACCACGCAGTGTATGTGCTTAGCTGCACATGTAAGAAAATGTATGTGGGAAGTACGATCCATCCTGTCCATGTGAGAATCTTGCAGCACTTGCGTGGGATGTATGACGTTACAACGCATACTTTTACAACGCATACCGCTACAACAAATTTTTTACAACGCAAAAACTTTTACAACGCATACCATTACAACGCATGTTTTTACAACGCAAGTACTTTTACAACGCATGCCATTACAACGTAAGTATTGGTAAGTATATAATATTTTTTTTATTTTAAATTAATTGTAATTAATATAATTTAATTTAATTTAATTAATGTAATTTTTTTTTTACCCCGTACCCCTGTACCCCAAAAAAACCCAAATTAACCCAGAACCCTAAAAATACCCCTGTACCCCAAAAACCCAAAACTGTCCCTGAACCCTAAAAATACCCCTGTACCCCAAAAACCCAAAACTGTCCCTGAACCCTAAAAATACCCCTGTACCCCAAAAACCCAAAACTGACCCTGAACCCTAAAAATACCCCTTTACCCAAAAACTGAAAACTGACCCTGAACCCTAAAAATACCCATTTACCCAAAAACTGAAAACTGACCCTGAACCCTAAAAATACCCCTTTACCCAAAAACTGAAAACTGACCCTGAACCCTAAAAATACCCCTTTACCCAAAAACTGAAAACTGACCCTGAACCTTAAAAATACCCCTTTACCCAAAAACTGAAAACTGACCCTGAACCCTAAAAATACCCCTTTACCCAAAAACTGAAAACTGACCCTGAACCCTAAAAATACCCCTTTACCCAAAAACTGAAAACTTAAAAAAAAAAAAAACATATAAAATATAAAATATAAAATATAATTATATACTTACCAATACTTACGTTGTAATGGCATGCGTTGTAAAAGTACTTGCGTTGTAAAAACATGCGTTGTAATGGTATGCGTTGTAAAAGTTTTTGCGTTGTAAAAGTTTCGTTGTAATGGTAGTACGTTGTAAAAGTTGCGTTGTAAAGGTTGTTTCCCCTTGCGTGCCATCAGCAATGATGACCCGGCATACCCCTTTGCAAGACGTATCAACACTTACCACAAGGGCAACAAAGACGAATTAACATACTTCGTAATTGACCATGTGGCACCTAATCCAAGAGGTGGGAACAGGTTACAAGCACTGAGACAGTTAGAGTCAAAGTACATCATTCAGTTAAATTCCAAGATTCCGAATGGCCATAAAGCTGATGAAGCACTAAGTGTCCATCTATAACTGTACCACTAGATTATCACATTATCTCAAGCAATCGCTCGCGTTCAAATATTAAATCCATAAGCTGTCTTAACATCTAGCATCACCATCTTTTTGCATATGTTTTAAACCCACACATTTACACCTCTTATGTTTATTTAATTTAAATGTATTCACTCTTATCACAAAACGACAATAGGACTTTAATTGTGACACCGATTTTGACTCTTTGAGATTACATTTTCTTGGTTTCTCATAAGTTAAATCACAGAACCCCTTCCTCACACAAACTAATGAGACTAGTGTTTCCTTCACATTACTCACTAATGGGAAGGGGGGATGCGGTACAACCAGCCAAAGACACAAGACGCTATTTCTCATTTCCACTCAGGGGATACATATGATGCTAATTCCCGATGGTCATCTTGCCCACATGGGTAGAACTGTTTTCGGTGTTAACTAATTGTTTGAAATCATGTCTCATGAATGTTTTAAGAATGTATCTCATATGCTCACAGACTATGAGAAAAACTGCATCTTATGTTTGTCACTGTCTACATTATGTATCAATTATGAATATGACTAACGAACGTATCATTCCATCACACACTAATGTCACCTTTGTGTACTATGCTGTTTGCTTTTGAACATGTCACTCAGGCGACAAACACGTGTCTCGGGAGTTCACAGACAACGAGCATTGTTTCAAATGGCACCTGAAGTTAGCAAACATCTGCATTAAGCACAAAATATAACCTCGGGTAACAGCAACACGGAGCTGTGTTCACAAGACTAATTTTATTCAGTTCTTATGTAATCCCCTTAGCAAAACTCATAACCCTGAACCCTTATTCACCATTTTTTACGATTGTGGCAATCGGTTTAAACAACCAGCCCCAATTTTCCCGCTTTTCCATCTCCCCCGTGAAACTTAAAAAACGGAAAAATGTATACATGGATTCATTGTATTTGTTGTCGATTTAGTTCTTGGTGATACTTTTCATCAAAACATGCCTATAGCTAAATCCCCGTAGGGTTTAAGCTGCTACCCAGACTCTCTTACCTTCCTCTCCAAACGCGAGGCACGACCATCAATGCGGGTGGAAAATTACAGAGCGGTCATGCGCTGACAGCATATATAGAAAGCGCAACCTTTCTTTCATGTCCACTAACACATAGCCCAGTGACTCTTCACCTTGTCTGTTCTTTTTCAATGTGAAATCATGCACAAATTGTATACGATCTAATTAATAATGAAGTTTTAAAACCGAAAATGATTTAAAACGTAAACAAGTGCAATATATATTCTATGCTTTATTTTGGTAATACATGACTTTGCGAAAACATAATTTTCTTCCATGTCTATCAGAGTGTCAGAAGTCAGTTTTGTCGTTTTTGAATGAACCAATGGGTTATCAGTAGTCACTATAAATGTTTTACATGCACTTGGTGAACTCAGATGTAGTGAGCAAGGCGGACCCGTCCGCCGAAACGCGTCTGATCGTTTTTTCTTGCAAATAAAGACCGTTGATTTGAATCCCACGGAGTCGGTGCCTGTATATATATATATATATCACACACACGAAAGAGTTGCCCCCTAGGAGAAGCACACACAAAGGAAGGTTTTCTTATTCCGTTTATTCAAGGAAGTAACAGCCCAGCGTAGCGTGACACCTTGCACAAAGATTATTTCCCAAATCGCCGACGCGTTTCGTGCTTGCTAGCACTTCTTCAGAGGCATGGAAATGTCCAAACAACGCGAGGCAGCGTTGTGCACTTTTATTTCAATCTGACTCCCGCCCCAGTGGGCGTTGGCTCCTCGCAGAGCCTTGTGGTCTCAGTAGTGCACCAAGTATTACTCTTGTGAGTTTGCTTGTCGCGTTGCAAGTGAAGACAAAGTTAAGACCCCCAGTGGGTGTGCAAACTGTTCCTTCCTTTGTGTGTGCTTCTCCTAGGGGGCAACTCTTTCGTCTGTTACAGATATTGGCTGTTGGCGCTACATACCGCATATATATATATATATATATATATATATATATATATATATATACGCTCCAAGTTGCCCACAAAGTTTGAACAGCACACAAACACGGTTGAAAGGTGGCAGACCTTTTATTTTCAGGGTACAAGCAGGCTCTGGTGGCAGTTTCAATCAGACAGTCACTGGTGCGAGAGCCTGACGCGTTTCGAAATGTTCTTCCTCGGAGGCAATCGCTGGGTGAATGCATGCTCCTGGACTCTTTACATAGCGCTGTGATCCCGCCCCTTGATGGGCCTCTCCAATGACAGCACTGCACTATGGGAAATGTAGTCCAGGTATTCTAACCTTGGATGGCAGCACTAATTTCTGTCCCAAATTTTAAAAGCCCTGGATGGGCCACCGCCAGAAGTGTCCACTATTGATCCCACAGCCATGTTCCACATGTCGGTCCTGCATTATTCGAAGCCGCGTGGCCCCCAGGGTACCGGGGTGGTGCAAGTTCGGTGGTTTGGGCAGCCGCCCAAAATATACGCTCCAAGTTGCCCACACAGTTTGAACAGCACACAAACACGGTTGAAATGTGGCAAACCTTTTATTTTCAGGGTACAAGCAGGCTCTGGTGGCAGTTTCAATCAGACAGTCACTGGTGCGAGAGCCTGACGCGTTTCGAAATTTTCTTCCTCAGAGGCAATCGCTGGGTGAATGCATGCTCCTGGACTCTTTACATAGCGCTGTGATCCCGCCCCTTGATGGGTCTCTCCAATGACAGCACTGCACTATGAGAAATGTAGTCCAGGTATTCTAACCTTGGATGGCAGCACTAATTTCTGTCCCAAATTTTAAAAGCCCTGGATGGGCCACCGCCAGCAGTGTCCACTATTGATCCCACAGCCGTGTTCCACATGTCGGTCCTGCATTATTCGAAGCCGCGTGGCCCCCAGGGTACCGGGGTGGTGCAAGTTCGGTGGTTTGGGCAGCCACCCAAAATATACGCTCCAAGTTGCCCACACAGTTTGAACAGCACACGAACACAGTTGAAAGGTGGCAAACCTTTTATTTTCAGGGTACAAGCAGGCTCTGGTGGCAGTTTCAATCAGACAGTCACTGGTGCGAGAGCCTGATGCGTTTCGAAATTTTCTTCCTCAAAGGCAATCGCTGGGTGAATGCGTGCTCCTGGACTCTTTACATAGCGCTGTGATCCCGCCCCTTGATGGGCCTGTCCAATGACAGCACTGCACTATGGGAAATGTAGTCCAGGTATTCTAACCTTGGATGGCAGCACTAATTTCTGTCCCAAATTTTAAAAGCCCTGGATGGGCCACCGCCAGCAGTGTCCACTATTGATCCCACAGCCGTGTTCCACATGTCGGTCCCGCATTATTCGAAGCCGCGTGGCCCCCAGGGTACCGGGGTGGTACAAGTTCGGCGGCTTGGGCAGCTGCCCAAAATATACGCTCCAAGTCGCCCACACAGTTTGAACAGCACACAAACACAGTTGAAAGGTGGCAAACCTTTTATTTTCAGGGTACAAGCAGGCTCTGGTGGCAGTTTCAAGCAGACAGTCACTGGTGCGAGAGCCTGACGCGTTTCAAAATTTTCTTCCTCAGAGGCAATCGCTGGGTGAATGCGTGCTCCTGGACTCTTTACATAGCGTTGTGATCCCGCCCCTTGATGGGCCTGTCCAATGACAGCACTGCACAATGGGAAATGTAGCCCAGGTATTCTAACCTTGGATGACAGCACTAATTTCTGTCCCAAATTTTAAAAGCCCTGGATGGGCCACCGCCAGCAGTGTCCACTATTAATCCCACTCACCAGAGGTTGCCATTAGGTGACATGCTTCATCGTTGGGGCTTCCCAAGCAGCTACTGCTTGGGGCGTGCTGCGACTTGCGAGGGATACGTAGGAGCACTTTTTGTAAAACTATGTGTGGTGCAGAGTATGGTGCATGTCACCTAAGGGCAACCTCTGGTGAGTGAGGGGACTAAAGAAAATAATTTTCTTTTCCAAGCGGGTACACCAAATGGTGAGACCGGCCCCATTTTTCAGATAGGCTAGTCTCTCACGACCCAATAAGTATGGGTTACGTTATACTAAATGCAGCAGACAGGCAGGGCTGGGTTCTGGCTATGCCCCACCTCTCGATCCCAGCACTTAGCTGTTACTGCGTTTTGCACTTCTGCTCTGCATAGACTGGCGACCTGGACTAATGAGGCTGTGAGCCTCTCAAATGGCTGATGAATGGGTCTTGTGTATGTGGACAGCCTCAGCACTTTCTGACAGACCTTATTTAAAAAACAGAGAAAGGTAAACATCATATATGACATAAATATGGTGCTTTCTGAATGTAACCTTAAGGTTTCAGTCATAGCTTCATTATGAGTAGCCCGTTCTTTTTTGCAGAGAGACAGGGGCCCCAACCGCTACAAGTCACAACTATAAATTATGGTCCCTGGAATGGGGAATGCTAGGGGTGGTCTGCCCATTTTCCATGAGTCATTCTCAATACCGGGCCCAATACTGAGACCCCTACCACTGCCATGTACGACCAGTTTCATTGGGTTTTGTAAGGGGTAACAGGAGTGTGACCCATAAACCTAGTCGGGATTAGGGTTCAAAGGTGTAGCAAAATACAATATCCCAACAGGTAATATTTGTAAGGCAATTAGTTTTGTATGCACGAAGTATTATACGAACATGAATAAAGGAGACACTTATTCAGATAACATACTTGTTGAAATTATTCTTATATTTCTGAAAAGATAGATGGGCAGGGTCATATTCATACAATTGGGGCAGCACAGCGTAGGAAAATTCATATGACAACCAGATATAAACTTGGTGCTCAAATATGTACAAGTGGTCAGTGGCGACACAAATGATATGGTGGACAGCGTGAACGGCGCAAAGTGAACGAGGTGAAAGTATTATACAGTGGGTGACTCCGTGAGTGACACAGTTGGAGTGACTTTACAACTCAAATCACAATTTAAATACCGCCACAGTGGAAAATGCACCTGTAGTTGCGCTGCGGGGTCGTCGACATTTCGGTCCTCGGTCATTCGGGACCATCCTCAGGACATGGTTGTCTCAATTGTGGTGCTGCGGGGCGAAAAGGACAAGGGAGGGGAGTTAAAAAGACATGGTGGTTCAAGTGAGCCAAGGATGGGGGAAGCAGGGAGCTGGCAAGCAGGATCGGGGCCTTGAGATCCATGGTGGTGAAAGGTCACAGGCAGAGGCCGGGGCTGGTGAACGTGCCTGGCGGGGAAGTGAATGGAAATAAGGGATAGGTGTAATGAGTATGGTGATGGCACATACGGGAAATGTAATGTGCACAGAAAGGAGAAGATGGAAACAGCGGGCGGGTGCTAGCAAGAGCGCCTGGAGTAGGCGTAGTGCTGCTAAGTTAACGAGGTGGCCGTGAGGGAGGTCGGGGGGAAGCGATTAAGAGTCCGGGTGAAGGTTCAGCCTGTGCGGAGAAACTCGGGGATTGTGGTGCGGGTCAGGCAGGGTCATCAAGGGAAAAATGGCGAGCAAGGAACACAGACAAAAACGTCTGCGGGTGTACTACTACTGTGAGGGTACGGGTGTGTCGGAGCACTGGGGGACCAGTGCGTAAGTGACTGCTGGGTTAGTGAAGGCAGGTGGGGTATGGGAGCAAAGGTCCAAATGGGCCCCCTGTGAAAGTCGATCAAAGTCGCTGGATGGGGAATAGGGTGGAAGAACGGGGGGGGGAGAGCGCGGATGGAAGCACACTGATGCCGACGTACCTGGAAAACTAATGTGGATCGGTCCGAAGGATCCGATCTTCTGAAGGTGGGGAGTTTCTTACTCGGAGAGTCTGTAAAAGAAGAGGCACTCGGATTGGAAAGCGGAGTAAAGCGTGGGAAGGGGGTAGCGGGCTAGGGTCATGTGCAGGAGAATTACCTGAAAAGTATATTGGAGCGCTGAGTTGAAGGCGTCTCAGTCGTTAGGAAGAATCGAAGTGCCCAAGGAAACAGGACCTGTAGGAATCAGGGAGCAGGGTAAGACTCGGTACGTGCCGATCTGTCGGAATTACTGGGCATGGGCGGCAATGTGACAAGCATACCTGGGTCGGTCGAGGTCGTTGTCAGGAGTAAATCCGTAGGGGTATGACAGCCGAGAATCAAGCTAGGAATGACTTCCGCGATCAAAGATCCCAGGGGAGTGGAAAGCGGGATATGTTACGCCGCATGGGGCGTGAAGGGGGCGGGGCTAGGGTGGAAGAGGGAAAGAAAGAGGCGAGCCAGAGACAGCCATGGGAGGGGTCCAAAGGCAAGAGCAGCAATTAAAGTAACACAATGCAATTGGTATTTTTGCAATATATGAATCAGCAACTCAATACCAGCAATAACGAACACATAATGAATGGCTAGCCAGTTTTTGAGCAGCAATGAAAGTAAAACAATGCATATAGAAATTGTCCAATCGAAAAAAACAATAACAGCAATCTCGAACACATCCTGGGGAGCTAGCCAGTTTCCAAAAAAGGGGATTGCAGGTTACATGAAACAAGGCCATGGGTGCTACATAGGAGGAGAAGGGGAACCCGGTGTAATCAGGGGTAGTGGCAGTAGAGGGGTTTGAACATTGAGAGAAATTACCTCGTTCACTTTGCGCTGTCCACGCTGTCCACCATATCACTTGTGTCGCCACTGACCACTTGTACATATTTGAGCACCAAGTTTATATCTGGTTGTCATATGAATTTTCCTACGCTGTGCTGCCCCAATTGTATGAATATGACCATGCCCATCTAACTTTTCTGAAATATAAAAATAATTTCAACTAATATGTTATCTGAATAAGTGTCTCCTTTATTCATGTTCGTGTAATGCTTCGTGCATACAAAACTAATTGCCTTACAAATATTACCTGTTGGGATATTGTATTTTGCTACAGTTTCATTGGGTGGCACAATACATCAGATAAAAGTCAACAGTTAGAGAGGCCGGAGGGGAGGTGAGGGCACAGTATTTTAGGGTAATATTACGGGGTGTTCTGTCTGCTGCCAATATGATGCAGGAGGAGAGACGTGGGGTTCAGCCTGCACCTCTGCCTGGAGTTATCCATGGTTTCATTAGATACAGATTTGCAACTGATAAAACCAGGTTCCGTGTTGCTGAACCTGGGACTGCCTGGTACAGGAACACCTGAGGCCATAGTACGTAAAGTGCCCTAGTATTACGGAAGAGACGACCACTGCTTGTGCTGCCCCTTCTGTAATACAGATAGCACCGACAAATGTAGTGCCAGTGCTAATATAAAGATGGCGTTCACTCATTCGCATTGGGTATTTTCTGTATGCAGATGAGGGAAACACTTTGTCTTTGTGTCCACAAAGTATTATCAACACAGACGTAGAGGCAAAGAGGCAGTCAGCAGGCGCACTGACAGTGTACCACAAAGAGGTGCTGCATATTTAGTGCACTCCAAGTGGATTCTCTAATATGAGGTTGTTTGTATCAGAATCCCATCCATACATGCTGAGATAATGGACTGGAACAATCAGAACAATCTAAATGAATCCTTGAGAAATGGGTAATTACAGGGTGAATCTAGGTCTTCTTCATTCAGTTTCAACGCCCGTTTCAAAGGGCCATGAGGCATGCAGAGGTTACTGGGCCCAACGGTGAGAGTTGTGGCCTTTTACTCCTGCTGTCCTTGGGCCCCACCTACTATGACAACTGAATAACGGGGCAAAGAACTATCCCTTCAATACTTGACACTTAGTGGTAGCTTGGGTTGTGCAGCCCAAGGCTCATAAAAGGAAGGTAGGTGCAAGGTGTGCGAAGGCACAAGACTCAAAATACCCACAGTGACACTAGAAATCTGATTGTCCATGTCCATACCTAATTTTGGTAAGAAAATCACTATTTATTAACCATGCAAAGATATAATACATTACACTAAACAATGAACACCAATAGTCTCCCAGCACTAGTGCTTTGATGCTGGCGTAGGCAGTGCCCCACTGCGGATCCTCATCCATGCTAATAAGCTGTCCTTGGCGGCTCTCTGGAAGTGATCCCACAGCTTCTGCCTGCACTAACGATGCACAACAAAGTCTGACTTTGGCCCTGAAGTTTCACCTCACAATGGCGGTAAGTCTCTGAGCTTGTGCAAGCCTCAGAAGGTCCTGCTGCCTTCCTCCAATCTTATTTGAGCACAGGCTGAAGTAGTGTCCCGGAGCCAGGGAATGTCTTCCCAGGTTTCAGCAATGAGCAAGCTGCAGTGTGCCTTTTGTGGTCTGATGGGTGGAGCTTTGAGGTGGTGGCAGTCGGCAAATGCATCGGAGCACAGCTAGCAGTTCTCCTTCAAAGTCCCTGCCGATTCTGCAGGTTGGCTTTGGATCTTGACTTTGAGTCTCTCTCCTGGTTGTGGGGACTCTTCTGACACAGGGGATGGCCCCAAAAGTCTTAGTGTCCCCATCTTCACATACGGGGGTCATTGGCAACAGCCACAATGGGGTTGGTTGCACTGGGTGGCAACCCCACAAGTCCTAGTGGCCCCCACCTGACATACGAGGAACAGGTTCACAGGCACCAGCCCAAATAAGGTTAGTAGTACTGGGCAACAGACCCAACATTCCTAGAGGCCTACTTCTGGCATACAGGAGTCACGGACACAACAATGTCAGGTGTACCAAGTGATGGTCTGCAACTTCACAGCAGCCCTGACAGGGGTTACTGGAAGCCTATCTTGCACCACCAGTCCCAACTGGACTGGGTGTCTCACATTCTGCTCATTGTGATCCACTCAGCAGGATCCCTATTGGGCTTCACTCTCTCAAGGGTCTCACCTCCTCTTCACCGGGCACAATGGTCTTGGCTGGCAGGCAGAAGGCTGGTGCTCCAGGCACAGGGCAGGTGTCCTTGGCTTCCTGGGTGATGGCCCCTCACCCAGCTGAGAGACTGACAGACCTTGGCCCCCAGTCCTGGCTGCCGCAGCTTGAACTCTTCTTTCCCCTGACAAACTGTGCTGTTGAACAACTTTTGTGACTTCAGCTTCCACCTTTATAGTCCAAACCCAGATACACATGTAACTTTCTGTATGTTACCTTGAAATTCAGGTTGTGGGTGTCTGCTCCTCTGAAGTGCCCTCTCCTTTGCCTGGTCCTTTGTCAAAGGAACAGTCTTACAGAGGAGACGTAGCTACAACACAGGCCAGCAAAGTAACCGGGATCACACTTGGCTGTCAGCCTCCACTGAAATAAGCCTCACAAAGGTTTAAACAATTAAACCTTCCCCTTTATCAAGATTCCCTGGTCCTACAGTTTCAACCTTACCATATCCACCATCTCACTGACAATGATCCAAGGATCCACTGACTAGTAACTCTTCCTCGAATCAAAGAGTCCTTTGATATGCACAGAGGCTGTTTTGCTCCCCTTCCTCAAGTGTTTTTATTCACACCGTAGGCATCAGGAATGTCAGCTATCCACATCTCCTGTCTAGGGGTGTAGTCCAAATGTCTACTAACCCTCACAGGCTGTGGGCTTCCAAAATGGAACTCACAGACCTCCATGTTATGTACCTTGCTCAGGCACACATACATCCCATCACTCACACACAAGTGCCACTCGCTGTATGGTGCTACACACAATCACCATGTAGGCCAATAATGAGCTAAGTACACACCCCAGAATTGTGCATGAATGTACCAGTAGGCACCACTCTTGCGCCACAGCTAAAAAAAGCCTGTTCACACTACTGATTTGTACTAAGCACACAACTGGTGTGCCACCACCACATATCACTTAACTCCAGGCAAGGGAAGTAGACCCCTACCATTATGAGGGTAACACTTGGTGCACCCCTCCTGGTCGAACAAGACAGCATTACCAGGAGACAGGCCAGTGTATAAGCACACATGCATGATTCATTTTCACCCATGACCAAAAACCAGTACTAGGGATCCAGATACCCATGCAGCTAATACACCCAGGGCAGACATGCATGTCTGTCATCATACTGGGGACTTTTGGTTCCCAGCACTCAGTTATTCTGCATTTATCCCTGCAGTTTCTCCAGAGTTTTCTTCAGTGCTTAATTTGAGCCGGTGGTTTCCGGTGCTCGGCACCAGCACTTAATTGTCAACACCGGCATCTATGTCAGTCAGATGGTGGCACTGTTTATCTTATTTACAGATGAGCACAGCAACAGTTGTTTATAAATTAAATATACATTGACAATTACTAATAACCGTCACCCAAGCCATTCTAATTGTTTTGGTCGCGTGGAATAGTCTTAATTTTCACACTTTTGGGTTGTGATGATTAGTAGGTGTGCTTGTAACAACACTATTGGCAGCCATGGTAGGGGCAATGGGCGAGGCGAGCTCAAGTGGCCCCTTGGCGAGGGCCATGGTTTTCTTGCTGTTTTAAACACCTGAAAACCAGCGGTACAAAAAGGCAGGTCCCAATGTTTCCACATAATTCCGATGCGACGGGCGACCACTGTACCTGGCATATTGGAATTAACGGGGCACTCGTAATGAGATACTATATCTTTTAGATGTTTCTGCATCGGTTTTGCTTTATCTCTCTGGTGATTTATTACACATGTACACTGCTTTCAGGAAGCAATGAATCCCTTGTAAAATTATAAATAAAAGAATTGTTTAAACATACGGCAAGTGCATCACCTCCCCAAACGTATGTGGTTGATTTCCTTTTCTTCACGGGAAGCATGCCGGATAAATGTTTATTTACCAAATACAAACATTAGTATGTCAAATGATAATGTTCATTATAGGCCTGGTGAATTGTCGGTAAATTCCATTTAATTAGCCCTTACAGGTGTAATGCTATTCTCAGCAAGGCAGTGTGTGTTTGCTAATCTTAGACGTTGGCACCCTGAGGCTGCATTGCAGCAGCGCGCGCACCTGCGCTGTGCTTTTCAAGGTTAGCTTTATGGGGGTCAACCCAATCAGAATGTTGATTACTACAGTGGCATTTAGCTGTGAAGATGTCTAATTAAGATAGAAGGGAACACACACCGCTTGCGAAGACGTTCCTTGAATGCATAAGTAGATCCGCTTCTGCTCCCAAGAAAAGCTCTCCAGGACGTGTGAGCCGGGTGGGGTGGAAGACCATTGGGTCAAAGTAAACATGTATAAGATGACTAGTGTGTGAGGTGTGGAACGAATCAGCAGTGGTCAGAGTGCACTTTACTTCGACATACATTGACACACAGAGCAAGCAGATTATTGTTGTGTCTGGTTTAGAGCTAATCACCGCTGATATTTTAATAAAACACAGAAATTACCCGTGATTATTTGTGGGTGGCCACCTCAAAATTGGGATGAGCTACAAATATCTGTGAGGCAATTTTGGGTTGGGAAAATAGGCAATTACACCCCTGTGATATTTTTAATTCACATGAAAGGACGGAGGCCCAGCACAGGACTGTGTACAAGCTACACCAACGTAACCCTCATCTCCACCCTGCCCACCCCTGTTGAAGTGCCTTCCATTCACTGCTGCCACCAGTTCATCCCCCAACATCAATCTAATGCATGTTTTTTTGTTTATAATGATAGAAGGCAGTCTTTCTATTCTTTCTATGTGCATACGTAAGAGACAGTTTTTTACACTGTACAAGATAGTCTTTCTATTATGTCAATAGTTCTACTGACAAAATAGAAATACATCTAGATACTTCCTCCCTCTAATGCAAATCCTTCAATGTTTCATATATTTTATTGTCACTGATTACTATTACGTTCTATGTTCCAATATTCTCAAAACACAACCTGTTACAGGACGAATATGGCATTTGTGAGTTCAGCTGCTGGAGTTCAATAGCAGTAGCTCTTTAAAGGAAGGAGATAACTTGTCAGTGACAGAAATCACTCATACGTATTTTTTCCTTCACATCTAGGTTTGGTCCACATGATGGCTATTCAGACACAGTGAAAGATCAGCTGATGGCAGCAGGAGTTTTAGATCTGCCTCCCTGCAGAGCGAATTCCCGCCATGCCCACGTCCAAACTTTCTACAACAAAGCCGACTGATTAATGTGGCCACTTAGAGGTGCTTTCCACACCTGGAGAGAAAGTCACTTTGATTGATTCACTAAAAGTCTCAATGACAGCATTTTTGTTGCATCGTTTGTAATGGTAGATTTTACCTCGGTGTCAGTGAGCAAGATAAGTGCGCTTGTTGCTGGGAGCCATTGTAGGTGAGAGGACATAATGGACCCCGAAAGATTTTCCAGGACTTGTAATGGACTCTGGATGCGTGTAAATTCACCAGGACTTGCAGGGGTCACCAGGATTCAGTGGCACTTCTAGAGTCTGTACTCTAGATGAAGTTATCGGGGATGCTGGGTACCCTTGAGAGATGACAAAAATCGCAGGAAATGGCATTCGTGACATGAACGTGCCATAGTGATCAGCTTTGCAGCATGCGCTGAGGATGTACAGAATAGCCTCGGCTTGAACTACACCTTGCAGGTGAGAGAACTGAGGAGGGCTAAGAGAGGACACTGGTGATGGGGAAGGGGGATCCTTGGTCTGGATGGAAACCCCAGCACTTGGAGTAGACGCTGAAGTTGGGCAGTCTGCCATGGCTCTACGTCACTGGGGATGAGCAGACTCTACAAGTTTGGAGTCCAGCTTCCAGGTTTGGTAATACTCACTCACGATATAAAGCTAAATAGGACGAAGGGGTCTCCAGAAATTGTGCCAAGCTGCGGGATCGAAATAAATATATATATTTAGAAGTGTGAGCAAGGCAGAAAGTGCAGAAACGCGTAACATCAAAGAATTCAATAAACAAGAAACCTATTGTTTGATCCAGCGCCTGTGTCGGTGTCCATTTCATAATTGAAGGAATTGGAGTTGGAGTTGAGATATATATATATATATATCCAGCTCCCAAAACACCAGCCTGCCGCACTCCTGAGCGGGTGCTTGCTTGACGGGGGTGTACCCGTCTATGTATTACAGCTACCAAATTCCACCAGGCAAGTCCTCCTGATAAAGAAAGCAGCACTCGCAGGGGTGGTTTCCAACCAACTTTATTGGAAACCTCAGCACATCAAGACACGTTTTGGCGCTTAGCCTTCGTCAATTGTTGCACAATTGACGAAGGCTAAGCGCCGAAATTGAAGGCAGGTAGGAGGGTGCAGAGGCAACAATTTGACCACAATGGGCAGGCAGGAAGGGCAGTGGCAGCACAACAGACTATGGAGGGCAATAGAAAGGGGGCAGGGGCAACACACCAACAATACAGGACAGGCAAAAGAGGCTGTGACAATATAATAGACCATTGTGAGCAGAAGGAAGAGGCAGTGGTATTACAACCATACATGCCAACATACTCGATTCTGCCAGGAAACTCCCAATATTTTTTAAGGCCAAATGGTCTTTATTTGATCTGTCTCCTGTCTACAATCTCCTCTTTTTCAATGTAAGTCAATGGGGAAAATCAATACCCCAGTTGTTTTTCAAAATCTCCCTCTTACCAAGTTCAAAATGTTAGCAAGTATGGTACATTGGTTCATGGAAGGCAGGAGGAATTGGGGTAGGGAAATGGACTTGGATAATAGAGAACAGTTGGGACATGGAGAGGTGCACCAACCTGACCATACAGGGCAGGCATCAGGGTTTGCAGCAGCACAATACACCACACAGGGCATGTGGGACGGGAGTGCAGCACAACAATCCATAGAAAGCAATAGGGAGGGGACAGGACCATAAGGATGGACAACAGAGAACAGAGGGGAAAGAGGAAATGGCAGCTAGCTGACCGTAATGGACATACAGATAAGAAAGCTGCAGCATAACAGACCATAACGGGCAGGAAAGAAGGATCAGGGGCATTACAATGGAACATGCAAGCCAGGACGGAGGGAATAGGGGTCTGCACATGGAAAACAGAGGGCAGGGGGAAAGGGGTCAGGGTAGGAGCAGCAAGCTGACCATGGAGTTCAGGCATGATGGGTACTGGAAGCAAGACACACCATGGGGAGCAACAGTGAGACTATAATGGCATACACACAGACCACGGAGGGAAGGTGGGAGGGGGTCAGGGGCAGCTAGCTGACCACACAGGGAAGGTGGGTGGGGAAGTGGCAGCACAGAAGACCATGCATAACAAGCGGGAGGGTTAGTGGCAGCACAATGGTCAAGATGGGCAAGAAGGAGGGGGCAGGGGCATGCACAAAGGACCATGGAGGATAGAAGGGAGGGATAGGAGCTGGGCACAGACAAGAGAGTTCAGGGAAAGGGGCCTCACAACAGACCACACGGGCAGGCAGGAGGAGCAGTTGCAGCACAACAGACCAGGGAAGGTAGAAGGGTGTGGCAGTAAAATGGACCATGGAGGAAAGGAGGAAAGGGATAGGGGCATGGAACGTGGACAGGCAGGGTGGAGGTGGCAGGGACAGGTTACAGCCATCTGACAATGCTAGGCAGGTGGGAGGGGAGTGGCAGCTCAACAGAACAATCAGAGTAGATAGGAGGGGCATGTCCATGGAAGATGGTGGGCAAAAAGGATGGAGCAGGGGCATGCACACAGACATCGGAGGGCAGGGGGAGTGGACTGGGACATCATGCTAAATGGAGGGCAGTGGTAGCACATCAGACCATGCATGGCCAGAGGGAGGAAGCTAGTGCATGGATTCAGACAACAGAGGATAGGGAGGAGGTGGATGGGGCAGCAAGCTAACTGTTCAGAGAAGGCTGGAAGGCCAGTGGCAGAACAAAGGCCACACAGGGCTGTAATAAGGGAGCAGGGACATGGACTTCGACAATGGATTGCTAGAAGGATGGGAGGCAGGAGCAGCAAGCTTGGGTGGGGGCGGCACAATGCCAGGCCCTGCTTCCAACCCCCCACCATCCATTGTGATATGCATCTTACTTAACGTTAAAAACAACCTAGATGTTTGCTAAAAAAACAAAGATTACAGGGACGTTATAGTTAGACTCAGATTTCACTCATACAAAACCAGTGAAATTCAGCAGTTATAATTACCTGAGCTAACTATAACTTACGCCCCCGCAATGTTCTGCTAATGACCTCAGACATTACATCATTCATGACATGATCAGTTACATCACTCACGACATCTCAAATGAGCTGTGAATGGAATGGAAATATAATTGCTAGAACCTTATTTAGGGATAGTCCGTGAATATTAACACCATAGGTTTCAGGGGCATTATACTTAGGAATTATCATTTAAAAAACCTTTGAAATTCACTGAAAAAACCTGAGGTTTCAGGGACATTGTAGTTAGAAATTAGCATTTAAAAAACGTCAGAACTTCACCAAAAAAACCACAGGTTTCAGGGAGGTTATAGTTAGTTGGACATTTCACTCATACAAAACCAGGGAAATTCGGCCGTTATAGTTAGTTGTCCTAACTATAACTCGCACTTGCAATGCACTGCTGATGACATCAAATATTACATCACTCATGACATGGTCAGTGACATCACTGATGACATCTCAAATGACAACACTCATGACATCATCTACGTGATCATCTGATGCACCTCCTCACACCCTAATATAACCTTTGATACACTCCCTCTAAAATACAGACCACCATTCTCAAAACCATAGGCACACCAATACCAGTTAGTACATACCCACTCACTGATTCATAGGTCTACACACACATCCACTCACCTATACAGTCACTCATACACGCAGTCGCTCATCAATATAGCCACTGAAATATGAACCCATACACCTGTACAGATACTCACACTCCACCACTCACCCATAGTTACTCACCCGCCTAGTCAGTCTTGCAAAAAATCAATCACATTCCCATTTACTCACCTATACAGTTATACATACACCTCCTCACTTATTCATACAGATACTAACACATACTTACTCTCTTATACAATCACTGACCCAAGCACACACTCATCCATACAGCCACTCTCACAATCACTCACTCTCACATATAGTCATTTATATAGTCCAACATTCACATATAATGCCTTTCACATATGTAGTTCCTCACACATGTACCACTGAGATATCCATTCAATCACCAATACACCCAAAGAAACACTCACCCACCCATACAGCCCTTCACAGATGCACTCTTGAAGCCGTTCACCCAGTGATTGACCTACTCACACATCTATGAACAGTCACACACCCCTCACCCACCCACACCGAGACTGAGGGACCCATACAGATACTCAGACAACCAATCAATAACCCATATAGACATTCATGTACCTACTCACCAACCCATGCAGCCGCTTACACAGCAACTGACAGACTGATACAGACATTCACACAGTTTAGACACTAACCCATGCATACAGTAAGACATGTTTAATTACTCACTTATACAGTCAGTCACGCACCTACTAAATCATCAATTCAGACACAAAAACTCCCACTCATTCTTCAAAACACCTAGGCATATATATATATATATATATATATATATATATATATATATATATATATATATATATTTATATCAAAACAAAACCCTTTCAGGCATAGAGTGACGCATAAATTATGCAAAAAAGAAGGAGAGAACTTTGGGTAGGTCTCAGTTTAGGTGGAAAGCAGCTCCTGTTAGAGCACTCTCAACACCAGCGACACTCTAGATCTGCTCACCTCAAATGTCTGTTTTTCTATCAAAGTTTTTAAGCATAGGATTAGACAGTGCTATCCATGCCGAGATAGAAAATGACAAAGTCTTTCGCCATTTAAACAGCAAAGTCTTTAAGCATAGGACTAGTACAGTGCAGTCCTTGCCGAGCTGTCAAATAACAAAAGCCATTTATCACTCCAGGCACAATATTACAGCTTTGAATTGGTAAAATACCAACTCAAGCCAACCTGAAATGAATAAAAGCAACCCCTGACACAGTGTTTCGCTCTAATTAGAGCTCTTCAGAGAGGTATAGCTTTGTCCAGACACAAGGGAGCACCCAGTATTAAGTCAAAACAAAACCCTTTCAGGCATAGAGTGACGCATAAATTATGCAAAAAAGAAGGCGAGAACTCTGGGTAGGTCTCAGTTTAGGTGGAAAGCAGCTCCTGTTAGAGCACTCTCAACACCAGCGACACTCTAGATCTGCTCACCTCAAATATCTGTTTTTCTATCAAAGTTTTTAAGCATAGGATTAGACAGTGCTATCCATGCAGAGATAGAAAATGACAAAGTCTTTCGCCATTTAAACAGCAAAGTCTTTAAGCATAGGACTAGTACAGTGCAGTCCTTGCCGAGCTGTCAAATAACAAAAGCCATTTATCACTCCAGGCACAATATTACAGCTTTGAATTGGTAAAATACCAACTCAAGCCAACCTGAAATGAATAAAAGCAACCCCTGACACTGTGTTTCGCTCTAATTAGAGCTCTTCAGAGAGGTATAGCTTTGTCCAGACACAAGGGAGCACCCAGTATTAAGTCAAAACAAAAACCCTTTCAGGCATAGAGTGACGCATAAATTATGCAAAAAAGAAGGAGAGAACTCTGGGTAGGTCTCAGTTTAGGTGGAAAGCAGCTCCTGTTAGAGCACGCTCAACACCAGCGACACTCTAGATCTGCTCACCTCAAATGTCTGTTTTTCTATCAAAGTTTTTAAGCATAGGATTAGACAGTGCTATCCATGCCGAGATAGAAAATGACAAAGTCTTTCGCCATTTAAACAGCAAAGTCTTTAAGCATAGGACTAGTACAGTGCAGTCCTTGCCGAGCTGTCAAATAACAAAAGCCATTTATCACTCCAGGCACAATATTACAGCTTTGAATTGGTAAAATACCAACTCAAGCCAACCTGAAATGAATAAAAGCAACCCCTGACACAGTGTTTCACTCTAATTAGAGCTCTTCAGAGAGGTATAGCTTTGTCCAGACACAAGGGAGCACCCAGTATTAAGTCAAAACAAAACCCTTTCAGGCATAGAGTGACGCATAAATTATGCAAAAAAGAAGGAGAGAACTCTGGGTACGTCTCAGTTTAGGTGCAAAGCAGCTCCTGTTAGAGCACTCTCAACACTCTAGATCTGCTCACCTCAAATGTCTGTTTTTCTATCAAGGTTTTTAAGCATAGGATTAGACAGTGCTATCCATGCCGAGAAATATCAACTCAAGCCAACCATTTCAGGTCGGCTTGAGTTGGTATTTTACCAATTCAAAGCTGTAATATTGTGCCTGGAGTGATAAATGGCTTTTGTTATTTGACAGCTCGGCAAGGACTGCACTGTACTAGTCCTATGCTTAAAGACTTTGCTGTTTAAATGGCGAAAGACTTTGTCATTTTCTATCTCGGCATGGATAGCACTGTCTAATCCTATGCTTAAAAACTTTGATAGAAAAACAGACATTTGAGGTGAGCAGATCTAGAGTGTCGCTGGTGTTGAGAGTGCTCTAACAGGAGCTGCTTTCCACCTAAACTGAGACCTACCCAGAGTTCTCTCCTTCTTTTTTGCATATATATATATATATATATATATATATATATATATATATATATATATATATATATATATATATATATATACATATATATATATATATATATATATAAAATCATATTTATTTACAGAAGCACACACAGTCAAGGGATGATGTCATCAGTGATATCATCAGTGATGACATTTGAGATGTCATCAGTGATGTCATAAGTGATCTCACTGACCATGTCATGAGTGAGTAATATGTGGCATCATCCTCAGTGCATTGCGGGGGTGCATGTTATAGTTAGCACAACTAACTATAACAGCGGGATTCCTCTGGTTTTGTATGAGTGAAATGTCCAACTAACTATAACATCCCAGAAACCTGTGTTTTGTTCAGTAAAAGAATATTATATATCTATATTATAGGATAATTCTCCTCGTAACCCACTTGGGGAGTAAAAATTGTATTTTCACGGACATTGAGCAGCAACCACTTTGGAATATGAACGGACTTCCATACCCAGAAACACTCAAATTACGAAGTCCCACATGGGCGGGGCTTATGGATTATAGTCTGCATGGCTGCCGTGTATGCTGTGAAAACGCCAGTGAACAAGGGCATGGCCCGAAATGCATATGGCAGCTTTGGGGGAGAATACGATGTGCCTGCAACCATGTATAAAAGAATGCAGTTATTTGCCATCTGTGTTGGCGTTTCTACAAGGGCAACCTTCTCGTTTTTGAACATAATTGCGGCGCGCCTCGTCGCGGAGACGCCCCACTGCTTCACCACAATAGCAGACCTTGGCGCTTGAACTACATGGTGCCTGGAAGGAGATGGTAAACTCGGCATTTTGGTGAAAGATGCAAGCACCTTGGATAATTCTCCTCGTAACCCACTTGGGGAGTAAAAATTGTATTTTCACGGACATTGAGCAGCAACCACTTTGGAATATGAACGGACTTCCATACCCAGAAACACTCAAATTACGAAGTCCCACATGGGCGGGGCTTATGGATTATAGTCTGCATGGCTGCCGTGTATGCTGTGAAAACGCCAGTGAACAAGGGCATGGCCCGAAATGCATATGGCAGCTTTGGGGGAGAATACGATGTGCCTGCAACCATGAATAAAAGAATGCAGTTATTTGCCATCTGTGTTGGCGTTTCTACAAGGGCAACCTTCTCATTTTTTAACATAATTGAGGCGCGCCTCGTCGCGGAGACGCCCCACTGCTTCACCACAATAGCAGACCTTGGCGCTTGAACTACATGGTGCCTGGAAGGAGATGGTAAACTCGGCATTTTGGTGAAAGACGCAAGCACCTTGGATAATTCTCCTCGTAACCCACTTGGGGAGTAAAAATTGTATTTTCACGGACATTGAGCAGCAACCACTTTGGAATATGAACGGACTTCCATACCCAGAAACACTCAAATTACGAAGTCCCACATGGGCGGGGCTTATGGATTATAGTCTGCATGGCTGCCGTGTATGCTGTGAAAACGCCAGTGAACAAGGGCATGGCCCGAAATGCATATGGCAGCTTGGGGGAGAATACGATGTGCCTGCAACCATGAATAAAAGAATGCAGTTATTTGCCATCTGTGTTGGCGTTTCTACAAGGGCAACCTTCTCGTTTTTGAACATAATTGCGGCGCGCCTCGTCGCGGAGACGCCCCACTGCTTCACCACAATAGCAGACCTTGGCGCTTGAACTACATGGTGCCTGGAAGGAGATGGTGAACTCGGCATTTTGGTGAAAGATGCAAGCACCTGGGATAATTCTCCTCGTAACCCGCTTGGGGAGTAAAAATTGTATTTTCACGGACATTGAGCAGCAACCACTTTGGAATATGAACGGACTTCCATACCCAGAAACACTCAAATTACGAAGGCCCACATGGGCGGGGCTTATGGATTATAGTCTGCATGGCTGCCGTGTATGCTGTGAAAACGCCAGTGAACAAGGGCATGGCCCGAAATGCATATGGCAGCTTTGGGGGAGAATACGATGTGCCTGCAACCATGAATAAAAGAATGCAGTTATTTACCATCTGTGTTGGCGTTTCTACAAGGGCAACCTTCTCGTTTTTTAACATAATTGCGGCGCGCCTCGTCGCGGAGACGCCCCACTGCTTCACCACAATAGCAGACCTTGGCGCTTGAACTACATGGTGCCTGGAAGGAGATGGTAAACTCGGCATTTTGGTGAAAGATGCAAGCACCTTGGATAATTCTCCTCGTAACCCACTTGGGGAGTAAAAATTGTATTTTCACGGACATTGAGCAGCAACCACTTTGGAATATGAACGGACTTCCATACCCAGAAACACTCAAATTACGAAGTCCCACATGGGCGGGGCTTATGGATTATAGTCTGCATGGCTGCCGTGTATGCTGTGAAAACGCCAGTGAACAAGGGCATGGCCCGAAATGCATATGGCAGCTTTGGGGGAGAATACGATGTGCCTGCAACCATGAATAAAAGAATGCAGTTATTTGCCATCTGTGTTGGCGTTTCTACAAGGGCAACCTTCTCATTTTTTAACATAATTGCGGCGCGCCTCGTCGCGGAGACGCCCCACTGCTTCACCACAATAGCAGACCTTGGCGCTTGAACTACATGGTGCCTGGAAGGAGATGGTAAACTCGGCATTTTGGTGAAAGACGCAAGCACCTTGGATAATTCTCCTCGTAACCCACTTGGGGAGTAAAAATTGTATTTTCACGGACATTGAGCAGCAACCACTTTGGAATATGAACGGACTTCCATACCCAGAAACACTCAAATTACGAAGTCCCACATGGGCGGGGCTTATGGATTATAGTCTGCATGGCTGCCGTGTATGCTGTGAAAACGCCAGTGAACAAGGGCATGGCCCGAAATGCATATGGCAGCTTTGGGGGAGAATACGATGTGCCTGCAACCATGAATAAAAGAATGCAGTTATTTGCCATCTGTGTTGGCGTTTCTACAAGGGCAACCTTCTAATTTTTTAACATAATTGCGGCGCGCCTCGTCGCGGAGACGCCCCACTGCTTCACCACAATAGCAGACCTTGGCGCTTGAACTACATGGTGCCTGGAAGGAGATGGTAAACTCGGCATTTTGGTGAAAGATGCAAGCACCTTGGATAATTCTCCTCGTAACCGACTTGGGGAGTAAAAATTGTATTTTCACGGACATTGAGCAGCAACCACTTTGGAATATGAACGGACTTCCATACCCAGAAACACTCAAATTACGAAGTCCCACATGGGCGGGGCTTATGGATTATAGTCTGCATGGCTGCCGTGTATGCTGTGAAAACGCCAGTGAACAAGGGCATGGCCCGAAATGCATATGGCAGCTTGGGGGAGAATACGATGTGCCTGCAACCATGAATAAAAGAATGCAGTTATTTGCCATCTGTGTTGGCGTTTCTACAAGGGCAACCTTCTCGTTTTTGAATATATATATATATATATATATATATTCACTGAAAAAACCATAGGTTATAGACCATATATAGTTAGGAATTTGCATTTACAAAACCTTGAAAATTCACTGAAAAAACCATAGGTTAGAGACCATATATAGTTAGCTGGACATTTTATTGACATAAAACCAATGAAATTCCATATATAGTTAGTTAGTTGCACTAACTATATATCGCGCACCCGCAATCCACTGCTGATGATGTCACATATTACATCATTCATGACATGGTCAGTGACATCACTGATGACATCACTGATGACATCTCAAATGACAGGGGGCTCAGAAACAAAATGTTCAATTTTCCTGAAAATTTCAGTCAATTCCGTCCTCAAACGCCAAAGTTATTCGACATAGAATTTTCAAAAATCCCATAGAGAAAAAATCCTAACTATATATACCTACTGGCGAACGCCAGTAGGTAATATATAAAATCATATTTATTTACAGAAGCACACACAGTCACTGGATGATGTCATCAGTGATATCATCAGTGATGACATTTGAGATGTCATCAGTGATGTCATAAGTGATCTCACTGACCATGTCATGAGTGAAGTAATATGTGGCATCATCCTCAGTGCATTGGGGGGTGCATGTTATAGTTAGCACAACTAACTATAACAGCCGGATTTCTCTGGTTTTGTATGAGTGAAATGTCCAACTAACTATAACATCCCAGAAACCTGTGTTTTTTTCAGTAAAAGAATATTATATATATATATATATACAAATATTCAATATTCATATAGGTTCGGAACTTTGGTGAGCTATTGTGGCCTGGAATGGTCTCCGTAGTCTTGAGGAAGCACTACGAATCGGAGTCCCCTAAAAGGCGCTAATGGGAAATTGGGGAGGTGCTGTTTCTTGGTGGAATAAGGTAGTGAGATAGCTACTAGAAGGAGTAACAGTAAACATTGCCAGGGCTCGACCGTTGAGTCAGTGCTGCGAGTTGGCCCCTTATTTTGAAGATAGTCACACAGGTCCGGGAGAGTGTTAGTCCTTGTAATTTAGGTTTTGGGGGACCCGGGGGTTCCATATTTTCTGGGATACGTGTCTCTCTCTTGGTGACATTGATTGAGAAGGCTTTGAGTGTTCACTTACAGAGTTCAATACATAATCACAAAGCATTTGTTATGCTTAGTGGGGACCCCACCAGAAAATGGCTGGTACCTGCCACTTTGATTACTTGGAAAAATATTTTAGAAGCAGAAGATGGGGGCACCATCACCCCTTTTTTGTTAGATCTTATGCCGACTTTCGACGTTGCGGGGTCATGACCATGCGTTGTCTCATTTTTCAGCCCTGATGAGTCCATAGCTGACAAAAGTAGATACCTTTCCACACCCACCACTGACATTTAGGCTTATTTTAATATCTAAATCAGGACCGGCTTTAGGGTAGTGTGACTGGTGCAGCTACACCAGGCGCTGACTTGTGGAGGGGGCGTTTTGACTTCAGGGGACGCTGTGTTTAGCAATATCTTCTGATAGGAGAGATGAGGGGCACTTTTGCATGTGGTAGTTAGAGAATCCGAGGAGGCGGTCATGGGAGGTGGGGGCGCCAAAAGTGATTGTGCACTGGGTGCCACCAATGCTAAAGCCGGCCCTGATCTAAATCCCTGCACACCTATTGAGTTTTAGGTAGCGCACAACTTTCTCCTTTTCTTCTAAACATTTAACGTATACCTTTAGTCGCTGTGGTTGTCCAGTGCCAAGTGAGCTAACATTTTTAAGTGGAAAATGCCAGTTAAATATCAATCAAATGGCTCACAAATGAAACCCCAAGAATTTGATAGCACTCCCAAGATGCAAAATCTATGGTGTCTAACTGTTTACTCTTCTTTGAAGGCTTAAAATCTAATAGATTACCTCTCTCAGGCTTCATTATCTTAGAGGCCTTAATTTCACTCAAAGGCATATTGTTGCTGATTTTTAGTATTGGTCTTACTCTATGTCCCTGTTTTAAAACTGTTGGTATTACCATTTACATTCATATTTATCTTTTGTGGTTCAATTCTCCCAATATGCCTTGATTCCAGTGCCACAATTTCTCCCTCTACCTTGCAGATCTAGATACTCGGATAACCTTTCATCCCTCCTGTGCTAAACTCCTGCCTAATTCCTGGTAAAATTGGGTGGGGAGAACTGGCAACAGTGTTATGTTATGTTGTTATGTTATTTCTACTCAGTAAAGTGCAGCAACTCCTACCCAATGGTATATCTCGGCACTCGGGCAGCAATTAACTAACATCTAGAACCTAGAGCAGCCAGGTCTTCAACAATTTTTTGAACTTGGCAAAATCAGAGCACCAACGCAGATGGAGTGGAAGTTGTTTCCATGCCGTGGGGGCAGTAAAGAAAAAAGCTCTATCACCATATATGGAGGCACGGATACGGGGAACGGTCAGTAGCGGATGTTAGAGTACGGGGTGGGTACAGTAGTAATGCAATTAGCCCTTTCGGTACATAGGAGCTCTACCAATCAAGGACTTGAGGATAAGGCAGCATATCTTGCAGACGGTGCGCTTTCTGACGGGAAGCCAAAGAAGAGCTCCGACAATAGGCACAAAAGGAGAGCCTGCTGGGAGATTTCAGACTATGCAGGCAGCTGTATTTTGCACCACCTGTAGTTTGGACAGTAGGGTGTCATTGGCTGGCATAAACAAAGCAGGGCTGTAGACAAGGTGACATTTGACTAGAGGCTTGATCAACTTTTTCCTTGTAGACAATAGTAACCAAGGAAAGATTTTCCTCGGTAGCAGCATACCAGCATAGCAAACCCAGCAGATTGCAGCTATATGACTCTTCTTGGACAGCTCCTTGTCTGATTTGACACCCAGATTTTTTGCTGCTTACCTTGAAGAGGAGCAACTCCCAGTTCTGAGGGCCATTAGTTGGAGGGCAGAGGTGCTGAGCTTTATTGAACAGCAACATTTCATTTTTTTCGCTACTCATTTGGAGACAGTTCATCGCCTTCCAAGACACAATTCTTCTCTTACAGTCCTGGAATCGGTGTATTGCACCATCAATATCCTGTCCTAATGAGATGATCAGCTGGGTATCGTCGCAAATGATATCACATTGAAACCACAGGATTTGATAATCTGGGCCAGGGGTGTAATGTAGATGTTAAACAATATCGGGCTCAAGGATGAGCATTAAAATGAGCCCAGTGGGATTGTTTGTATATGGCTGTCTAAGAAATCAGGGAGCCAACAAAGGGGTTTACCCCAGACACCGATCGCATGCAGTCTGCTGATCAGTACTGCATGAGAAATGGTGTAGAAGGCTGTTGAAAGATCTAACAGCACAAGCATTGCGGGAGAGCCTGCATCCGGAGAAAAGAGGCTGGTGTCCGGAAGTGCTACCAGAGTGATCTCTGTGCTGTCTGTGGCTCTAAATCCCGATTCAGATGAATTGAGAATCATGTGGCCCTCCAGGAATGTAATGAGCTCTTTTTGACACAGCCTTCAAACATTTTCCCCAATAAAAGAAGCAGTGATATGGGGCGATAGATGGACAGACTTTTGGGATTGGCATTAGATTTTTTTAGTATTTGGGAAACCAGAGCAGTCTCCCAGGATAGTGTTTTTTTGCCCAAGCCTTAAGTCTGCAGGTGAACAGGATTTAGCTTTGGGCAGCAACCCCAAGATTTGGTCCAAAGTGAGGTGTTCAAACATGTCTAGGTGTGCAATTAAGTCCTTGGGATGCGCATTTGGATAGGTTGAGTAAATCTGACTCTGGATGATCAGAAACTTCTTTTATATGACATCAATCTTGTCCTCAAAGAAGTCAGCCAAAGAGTTTCATAGTTTTTTGGAAACTGGGATATCCGAGGAGTAAGCATGGAGCTAAATGAACCCATTGAGCACTTTGTAGAGCTCCTTGAGTGAAATTCCTCCAGTCCAAATTTTGCTGGGAAATTTCTCCTAGTTTTTTTTATGTGGGCATGGTATTTAGTTAATGCAAGTTTAAAGGTTGCTCTGTCAGCTAGGGTTTTCGAGAGGTGCCATAGTCTCTCCAGCCGTTTGCAAACCACTTTCATAGTGCTCAGGGCCATTGAGGAGTCATAGCGCATGAGGCCTGGAAGAGAGGTGCCTGGCCTGTTTAAGTGGTGCCGTGTTATCAAGCGCTATGGTCAGAGCGTTGTGATAACTGGTTAACGCTGTGTTAACGTTTAAACCCTAGGGCACATATCTGGGGCTGAATGTCTTGGAAAAACCTTTCTGGTGAGAAAATGTTTAAAGACAGTATAACAGGGGCAATGCTGTCAGCCAGGAGATGGCTGAAGTCTTTCTTAGCACCTTGTAGGTGATAAAAAAAGTGTGCCCTTCCAGTGGAGACCGGCCGACAGGTCAAATAAAAAAAACACATTTCCAGACAGTCCTCTAAGAAAGATTCAATTATTTGAAGCTTGGGAGAGTTCCGAATTGAAATGGCTACTCCACCACCTGGTCTGGATTCTCTATCCAGTCTAACTAACTGGTAGTTGTCAAACAGATCAAGAGGAGTACAGGGGACATCAGTGGTGTTTAGCCAGGTTTCTGTTAGAAAGCAGACATCTGGGGAAAGTGAGGATAGGAGATCCCAGGTTTCAGATGCATTTTTCAGCAGTGACCTGATGTTACAATAAATGCCACGAAGAGGCTAGGTGGTGTTGGGAGTTGTTATTGTGGTGTTTCGCGCAGGCAAAACTTGACAGGCTGCTGGGGAGGACCAGGCAAAAACTAGAACTCTCCTATCTCTTGGCTGGAGGAGGGTAGTTAGAGCTCCCAAGGGCCTTGGTTACAAAAGAAGGAGACGGGCAGGAAAACATGCAGGCAGTGCAGCCAACCGGATCTTCCAAATTCAAAAGGGGAAAATAACCCCACGATGGGCCAAGTTGTTACCAATTTTGTGAAGGGATCCAGCAGAGTAACTAAGACTATTCTTAGATTATATTTTTTGCTGAAGAGGCAGTAGTTCATGGAAATGTTCAGGCACGTACGGGTACAGGCGGGCTTGCCTTTGGTGTGCCGGACGCGTGCCAACTGCAGCGTCTGAAGAACTGTAATCTTCATTCTCAGGGAATACTTACTAATAAAAAAAAGAACTTGGCACAGAAGCTGAAAATATGAAAAGACATCTTTATTAAATTTAATAAGTGAGGCCACGTCACACGGAAGCCGTAGCAATTGAATGCGGTAGTCTGAGGAATACAGAGAACAGAGGCCTTATATATGTTTAGGAATACAAAACTCAGCATTAAAGAAAGGGGCAGTCCTTGCTTTTGCAAGCATGCAAAATGCCTAACATTCCGTCTTACACAAGCCGGCCAAACCCATAATAAAATACCACAACCCATATCATAAACAGGTCATAAAAGAAGGAACAGAAACAGATGAGAAGCAAGATAGAAGGGTGTGTGCATGTACCATAAACTCAGCAATGTCCTGCTCTTTGATCTCTATCTTGATCAGCTAAAGGGCAAAAACTGGTTTGGCAAGGTCAGCTTCAGGCAACAGGGTCAGTTCACTCAGGTAATCTAAGAGTCAGCTAAAGTCATCGGCCTATGTGAGGGCAACCACAAAATGGCTGCCATGCACAAAATGGAACCCAAAGGTTCAGAACGAAATCTTCAAATACACAGTGAATCCATCGGTGTAATATGACGAAAACACTCATGCTTGCTGAGCTCACTGGTTACGGTTCGCTGTTACCAAAATCGTAACAGAAACCCGACCAATATGAAAAACACTCAGGACACACAATACAGCGCTCTTTTAGCCATGCATCTCGTGAATAGCGCCATCGCTATGTACTTACAGAAGTTGCACTAATGGGAAACCCACATAGACATTTAAAACACACATTTAACCCACAAATCAATACTGAGGACAGAAACCAAGGACAGCCCACAGACTGTACTTAAACCAAACCATTTGTAAATACTAGTTATAAGTCAGATTTACAAGAAACGCTTCTCAATTGTGTTTCAAAAGACTGCAAAAACAGCCCAACAGACTGATGTATATCCAAGAAGCGAAAATACACTCAATTCCCTAGCTTTGGCTAGCAGAACACCAAACAAAACCGTTCTGCATATCTTCATTCATAAAACTGCGCAGAACAAAGGATCCTTGTTTTGTATTATGTCTTATTTTAATTCCCTGGGGATACAAAATCACCAAGGAAGAAATATGTTTTTAAATCTAAACCTATTTAGATATTCCCTGTAGGGGAAGCCGGCTAATCCAAACGTATACAAAGTTGGCCAACACAAAGCTCCAAATTTGCTAAGATCAGGCATCTTATAGCTCACTAATCTAGCTTCAAACTTCAAGGGGCTATCTCTATCAATACACTCGTAAATATACAAGACCCTCGGTTTTTGAAAATTGCAATCTTCAAATAAAAACTAAGGACCAAACAAACTAAGAACCAATCAAAACCAAAGAACCAAGGAACAAAGGATTGGGAGCGACCCACTTATACTTAACTCTTACTTTTACTAATCAAAAGGTTATCCAAATTCTAACTGTCAAGTTCTACATGACCTAACGGTCTTTTTAATAATACTCACGCCAAAAAAAAAGGTTCTCAGTCAGGAGTGACATCATGTGGAGGATCAAAATCAGGAAGATCAGAAATATACTGGGCTGCAGAGATGAAGAATCTCCAGAATCCCTGTGCACAGAGTACCTTCTTAGTAGAATCCTGTTCTGTCCTCCTCAGTAGATTTCAGTCTCCTGACAAGATCACTCCCACAGAAAGCCACTTCTCTGATGAGCACCGCGTTGGCTGCGCCATTTGAAGAACTGTAATCTTCATTCTCAGGGAATACTTACTAATAAAAAAAAGAACTTGGCACAGAAGCTGAAAATATGAAAAGACATCTTTATTAAATTTAATAAGTGAGGCCACGTCACACGGAAGCCGTAGCAACTGAATGAGGTAGTCTGAGGAATACAGAGAACAGAGGCCTTATATATGTTTAGGAATACAAAACTCAGCATAAAAGAAAGGGACAGTCCTTGCTTTTGCAAGCATGCAAAATGCCTAACATTCCTTCTTACACAAGCCGGCCAAACCCATAATAAAATACCACAACCCATATCATAAACAGGTCATAAAAGAAGGAACAGAAACAGATGAGAAGCAAGATAGAAGGGTGTGTGCATGTACCATAAACTCAGCAATGTCCTGCTCTTTGATCTCTATCTTGATCAGCTAAAGGGCAAAAACTGGTTTGGCAAGGTCAGCTTCAGGCAACAGGGTCAGTTCACTCAGGTCATCTAAGAGTCAGCTAAAGTCATCGGCCTATGTGAGGGCAACCACAAAATGGCTGCCATGCACAAAATGGAACCCAAAGGTTCAGAACGAAATCTTCAAATACACAGTGAATCCATCGGTGTAACATGACGAAAACACTAATGCTTGCTGAGCTCACTGGTTACGGTTCGCTGTTACCAAAATCGTAACAGAAACACGACCATTATGACCCAGGGTCAGAATTCACGGAACCTCACGTCCGCGCTGTAATTCAGCTAATATAGGCATAGCGAAATGGTGCCAGACCACCAACATTCAAAATAGTGTTGCGATGAGGAAAAAAGCCAGGAAGTGGGGCAGCACCAATTGATTATGCTACGTGCCCTTTCCACGCAGACAGCACAAGCTGTGGCCAACCAAAGGGCGATGAGGCAGAGAGCAATATACAGCACACAGGGATAAAAAGGTAAATGCCCTCCCACTAAGGCAATCCCACTAAAGTTAAAATGCGGTGCATAAAAGTATCCGGGCGTGAGGAACTTGTGTATGAGGGGCGCATTAATTTGTCATCTGGATACTTTATCATCCCCAATCTGGAATTGAAATATATGCTATACGCAATTTAAAGCATTAAAATCAGCTGTATATGAAAGATTTCATTTGTTCGGTCCTGTAGTTGAAATGGCAATGATTGCCAACAAACCCTGGAGATTATTTGGTCGGTTGTCTGCACTATAAACATAATTGACTAACTCCTTCAATCTCATGCACCCTCAAACTCACAATAATTGCTGGTGTAAGTAGATTGTGCTGAGACAGATTGTCAGGGTATGTAAGTACCCATGATCTGGATGAGTCACTGATGAGACACTTATCTAGGAGGTGGCACTTGGTTTGGAGGAAGCAATTAGACTAGAGAGAAGCCTTGATTGAATATGGCAGTAGCCAATGAGTCTGCCATCAGATATATGTGCTAGGGAGAGGAGCAATCTTGGAGGATGAGGATTGAAAAATCAAATTAAGATTGCAAACCTGCAAATACCACAGTGCTGTGGAGACATATTCAGGGCACATGCCTATGATAAGTTACTTGCTGCTTTCAGTAAGAGTGACCACAATCTGTGTTGATGCCTATGAAATGGATGGCTTCAGGGCTTTTGATCTACAACAATGGTTGGCTGGCCACCTTTCTTCTTGTCTTCACATACACTGTTTCTAGCACTGGTCATTTTACCTACAAATCATTGCTTTTAGGTGTGTTAATAAAAGTTGTTTAATTGAATGAAACCAAGAAACAACATTCAGAACATATCTTTCTAGTTGATTCCATGCACGAAGTTTAATGGTTTTCCTGTCCTAGCTTGTGTCACTGGAACCAAGCTATACCTGGCTGATGAGCCCAAACGTGGGTGAAACAGGTTCTGGATTGCTTGTGTTCTGGTACAGGGAGTACTTGGCATGACAGATCAGGCAGCTGGACTGTTCCTATTGTACCAGGATCAAGACTGATTTGCATATATAGATGGACCCATTGGGATACAGCCTGAACAATTTCCAGTGGCTGAGATTAACTCAAGCATTTCAAACCTTTTTGTATACTTTACTATGTTGCCCTAAGTGGGACTGGTATGCCTAGACATGGGTCATGTGTTGCTGGAACCCCTGGGTTGCTTGTGTTCCAGTTAAGGGAGGAACTGGCTAGGCAGTTTGGGCCAGACTGTTGCCATTGGAGTAGGGGCAAGGCTAATTTGCATATAGCTGGGTCCAAACCGATGTGGTCTGGTGTGAAAAATAATAATGGATTGGGATGTGACCCAAGTCATTACCATTGGCTGAGATGAATTAAAGCATTCAATTGATCAATTTTGGTCTACTTTAGTTTGTCTCCCTAAGTGGGATGGGTAAGCCCAGATGTGGGTTGTGTGCACACTGTGTCACTGGAATTAAACTATGCCTGGCTGATGAGCCCTAATTTGGGTAAATTGGTCATAGGTTGCTTGTGTTCCAGTTCAGGTAAGATCTGCTTTGGCAGTTTGTGCTCGACTGTTCCCATTGGAGCAGGGTCAAGACTGATTTGCACATAGCTGGGTCCAAACTGTGGTGGCATGGTGTGGAAAATAACAGTGGTTTGGGATGCATCTCAGAGTAATAACAAATGGCAGAGAGTGAGATTAATTCAAGCCATCGATCAATCGTTTTTTGTGTACTTTAGTATGTTGCCAAAAGTAGGATGGGTATGCCCAGATGTGGTTCCAGTGTACACTGTGTCACCTACAATGCCTGGCTAATGAGCCCTAACTAGGGTAACATTTGACATGGGTTGCTTGTGTTCTGGTTCAAGGAGGACCTGGCTTTGCAGTTTGGGTTTGACTGTCCCCATTGGTGCAGGGCCAAGACTAATATGCATGGCCCAATTTGTGGTGGCATAGTGTGCAAAAGACTAATGTGGGCGTGGCCAGGCAATATGGCTGAGCGGCCGTGATCCGCCTCAGCTCCAGGGCCACGGAACTGCCGACGGAGTTTCCCCTGAGTGGAGGAGCAGAAACTGTCTGTACCGTGTCGTGATGGTGACGTGAGGCAGTGAGTAGCCTGGTGCGGACTTTCGTTACGGCACTCTGCCCTTTTTGAGGACTTTGTGTGGCACGGCCTGAGGCATCACATTTCTGCAGAGGCAATATGGTGCCATAGCTGCCCTTCAAGCGCGATCCCGGCGCGGCAGAGCCCCACGGAGGCAGCACAAGTGGAGGCGAGATCGGGGGCAGCCTATGGACTCCGATTGCGGCAGTTGGAGATGCGGCACAAGCTACTGAGGCCCCCGGTGAGGGAAGAGAACAACAATCATGGTAATTAGCGCCGCAGAGTGGGACCGGCCCGACGGCTACGATGAGAACAGGAGGTGAGCGAGGCTCCAGGGCACACGTCAGCTGGGCAGTGGGGACACTCCAGGGGACTCCCCATAAACAGTGCTCTATACTAGGGTCATAGTGAGGCCTGATTATTCAAGGAAAGGTCAGGCCCGGGCTTGCCTGACTTTAAAATGGCACCCAGAAAAAGCCTACATTGTCACTATGGGGGTCTTAGAGGAAAAAGGTCTGATGAGTCCAGGTGGTCTGGTGACCACCTGGACTTTCTTCAGAACGGTCGCTCACCCACGCTCCTCCTCACTTTCAGCTGTAACGCTCCATGCTATCGCGTCTCTGGTATCGTTACTTCTGTGTTTAGTACAGCACTGTTTACCATTGCATTGTAGCGCTGTTTAGCATAGCATTGTAGCGCTGTTTACCATAACATTGTAGCGCTGTTTAGCATAGCAATGTAGCGCTGTTTACCATAGCATTGTAGCGCTTTTCAGGCATAGCGCCGCTGTTCTGATTGACATCATTAGCGCGACCTCGCTCAGGCTGCTGTGCTCATTTCTCTGTGTCTGTGTATTTATTTCATAGAAGTGCTCACTCGACGCATTTGTGCATTAGCTGCCCCTGTCTGCCTTTCCCTTTGACCCTCCATTTTGTTGTTGGTATCCCCTGGCCCGCCCCTCACCCACACTACCGCCTCCCTGCTGCCCCTCCCACCCACGTTTACCGAGCCCTCCATTCCCCCGGCCAAACTGTGACCACCTGGACTTTCTTCAGAACGGTCGCTCACCCACGCTCCTCCTCACTTTCAGCTGTAACGCTCCATGCTATCGCGTCTCTGGTATCGTTACTTCTGTGTTTAGTACAGCACTGTTTACCATAGCATTGTAGCGCTGTTTAGCATAGCATTGTAGCGCTGTTTACCATAACATTGTAGCGCTGTTTAGCATAGCATTGTAGCGCTGTTTACCATAGCATTGTAGCGCTTTTCAGGCATAGCGCCGCTGTTCTGATTGACATCATTAGCGCGACCTCGCTCAGGCTGCTGTGCTCATTTCTCTGTGTCTGTGTATTTATTTCATAGAAGTGCTCACTCGACGCATTTGTGCATTAGCTGCCCCTGTCTGCCTTTCCCTTTGACCCTCCATTTTGTTGTTGGTATCCCCTGGCCCGCCCCTCACCCACACTACCGCCTCCCTGCTGCCCCTCCCACGCTCCGCCCCCTCCACTCTCCATTTATGTCAGATGTCCCAACGCGCAGCGTCCACGCGCTGCGGCCGCGCCGAAGGTGCGCCAAAGGTAAGCCCGTCTACGCCCGTCCGCGCCTGGACCGCGCCCAGCGCCCGTCCCCCTGCTCCATGCCGCTCCCAACCCCCCAGAGTAACTTATGATGCCGCTACTCTCCACGCCCTCAACGCCGGACGCACCCCACTTTGCTGCGAATCTACCCCAGGACGTACCCACGGCCCATTCTCCTGCCTCTCCTGTAAGTTCAACTGCGTCAGGACCCTCACCAAACACACTTCCTCCACACACAGCTCCGAACCCAACGACTTGAAATGCATCCTACTGAACACCCGCTCGGTCCACAGACATGCAACCGAACTCTGGGACCTAATCGACACTGCGTCACCTGACATCGCCTTCCTTACTGAAACATGGATGAATGCATCTTCTGCCCCCGACATCGCCATAGCCATACCGGACACTTACAAGATCATTCGAAAAGACCGCACCGATAAAAAAACTGGAGGAGGCATCGCCATCGTCCATAGAAACACCATCAAAATTACAACCAGCTCTGACGTCAATCTTGCAACCGCCGAACACCTCCACTTTCAGATCCACACCGACCCCAGGACCACACTTAGAGGAACCCTCATTTACAGGCCCCCAGGCACCCGATCTCAATTCAGCGACGACATCACTGACTTCGTCAGCCCGCACGCCCTCGCCTCCGAGAACTACATTCTTCTAGGAGACCTCAACTACCACCTTGACAACATTCTCGACAACAACACCACCACCCTTCTGGACAACCTGTCCAATCTCGGACTCAAACAACTTGTTGACACCCCCACTCACATAGCCGGACACACGCTCGACCCTATCTTCACCTCCAGCAAGCACATCTCCTTCGATCATACTACAGCCCTCCACTGGACGGATCATAGCTGTGTTCACTTCAGCTACAAAACAACCCTGGCCAACAACCATCCACAACCCATTCCCCGAAGAAAATGGAACAAAATCACCACCGAACTACTCCTCACATCACTCAGCCAAAACACTCCCACCCTGGCAACGGACCCAGACCTAGCGGCCACCAACCTCAGGCAATGGATTACCCACAGTGCGGACGAACTAGCACCCCTGAAAAAACTCCAGTCGAAATCATCCAGCAAAAAAGCTCCCTGGTTCAATGATGACCTTAAAAATTCCAAGAAGACATGCCGCAACCTGGAGAAGAATTGGAGAAAAGAACCAACCTCAGACAACATGGCCTCCCTCAAGACAGCCACCCGCAAACACCACCAACTGATCCGATCCGCCAAGAAATCAGCACTTAAGGACCGTCTCGACAACAATTCTCACAACAGCAAGGAACTCTTCAATATCGTCAAAGAATTCACCAACCCTCCCGCAGCATCCAACAACATCACTAACTCCCAAGACCTCTGTGATGCGCTATCCTCCTTCTTCTACAACAAAATTGCCGACATCCACAACAGCTTCAAGAATACTCCCAATGACCAACTCACCCCACCCCCTTCAGATCCCACCCCTCCAACTAACTACCTCAACTCCTGGAACCCAATCACCATTGAAGACACCATTCGCCTCATGAACTCAATCCACTCTGGCTCACCTTCGGACCCCTGCCCCCACTACATCTTCAACAAAGCTGACTCCATCATCGCTCCCCAACTCCGCGATGTCATCAACTGCTCTTTCGACTCCGCCACCTTTCCAGAAATATGGAAACACGCCGAACTCAGCGCCCTTCTGAAAAAACCAACAGCAGACCCCTCAGATCTGAAAAACTACCGACCCATTTCCCTCCTCCCTTTCCCGGCCAAAGTCATCGAGAAAGCCGTCAATAGCCAACTAGCAGCCTTCCTTGAATCCAACAACTCCCTGGATCCCTCACAGAACGGCTTTCGGGCCAAACACAGCACCGAAACCGCCCTCATTGCGGCAACTGACGACATCCGAGCACTTCTGGACAACGGTGAAACAGTGGCCCTCATTCTACTCGACCTCTCCGCCGCCTTCGACACTGTCTGTCACAACACCCTCATACAACGCCTCAACAACATCGGCATACAAGAAAAAGCCTTGGACTGGATCATCTCATTCCTAGCCGGGAGAACACAGAGAGTCCGACTCCCCCCATTCCACTCAGAGCCCACCGAAGTCATCTGCGGCGTACCTCAAGGCTCCTCACTCAGTCCCACCCTCTTCAACGTCTACATGAGTCCCCTTGCCTCCATCGCACGCCAACACAACCTCAACATCATCTCCTACGCCGACGACACCCAGCTAATCCTTTCCCTCACCAAAGACCCCAACACCGCCAAAAACAACCTTCACGAAGGCATGAAAGAAGTAGCCGATTGGATGATACAGAGCCGCTTAAAACTCAACTCAGACAAGACGGAGGTGCTCATCCTAGGATCCTCCCCCTCAGCTTGGGACGACTCCTGGTGGCCTTCCGCTTTGGGATCTGCGCCCACACCCACAGACCATGCACGTAACCTTGGCTTCATTCTAGACTCCTCCCTCTCAATGTCCAGACAAGTCAACGCCGTATCGTCCTCCTGCTTCAACGTCCTTCGCATTCTCAAAAAGATCTTCCGCTGGATCCCCCTCGAAACAAGAAAGACTGTCACCCATGCACTGGTCACGAGTCGACTGGACTATGGCAACACACTCTACGCCGGAATTACAACAAAATTGCAGAAAAAGCTCCAGCGCATCCAAAACGCATCAGCGAGACTCATATTAGACATCCCGCGCCAAGAGCACATCACCGGTCACTTAAAAAACCTCCACTGGCTTCCCGTCAACAAAAGAATTACTTTCCGCCTTCTTACCCACGCACACAAGGCCCTTTATAATCTAGGACCCGAATGCCTCAACACCCGACTGTCCTTCTACTATCCCACCCGCCAACTAAGATCAGCCAATCAAGCCCTCGCCGCAGTCCCGCGCATCCGAAAAACCACCATGGGTGGCAGATCCTTCTCCTTCCTGGCTGCCAAGACCTGGAACTCACTCCCCACCCACCTCCGCCTTACTCAGAATCACCTCTCCTTCAGAAAAGAACTGAAAACATGGCTATTCGATAAAAAGTAAACCCCTCCCTCCAGCGCCTTGAGACCCTCTGGGTGAGTAGTGCGCTTTATAAATGCATGAACTTGAACTTGAACTTGAACTATGAGGATCAGGTTTTTATGCACAATTCCTCTTCAGTTTAACCCCCACCAAGAGGGTTGAAGGCAAGAACGATGGAGTGTCCCACAATCTCAGGTCTGCACACTCTCACTGCCTGACCTTAAGATGGCTTCCTTAGCCTGACTCCTGGAACCATTACTGCAGACTTCTCTGCAATCCAACAGCAATTCATTTCCTTTTTCCTTTCTATGCGAGGTGCCCACGAGCCGGGGAGGGAGTTGCGCACTTCGCAGGTCAGGCCTGCCCCGCAACCCCTATGCCACCCAAAAAATATCCAACAAGGTCTCCAAATACTTTTCATCATCTGAAAAGGGTCTAGCACACGACGAATGGGAGCAGACCTCCCTGATGGCACTCGCTAGAGACGACCTGGCGGCTGCACTACGAGAATTTAAAACTGAACTGCGTGCAGAGATAAGGCAGGATATACAGGCCTCGCTGGACCAATGAAAGTCGGACCTCTCCGGCTGCATCTCTTCCCTCCAGCAAGATGTTGACACCGCAGGATCCAGGATGCTGGAACTGGAAGACCAGACCTAAGCGCTTGATGTCCAAGATACAGGAAAAACAGCACAATCTCCAATCGCCACTCCATCAGGTTCTCATGAAGACGGAGGATCTAGAAAACAGACCCCGATGGGAGAACATACGCACCCGAGATCTGAAAGAAGGAGCTGAGGGACCAGACCTAGGAGCCTTTGTGAAGGGATTATTCGCAAAGATATTGAGCCCACGCCAGATGACGATTAAGATCGACAGGGTGCATCATGTGGGCAACCAACAAATGGGAGAGTGAAGACGCACATGAGACATACTAGTTAAGCTGCACTCCTTCATGACAAAAGAAGCAATCCTTCATACGGCTTGAAAAAAAAAGGAGACCTCCTTTCAAGGATACAAATGTGCCCTCTAACAGGATCTGGCCTCCTCTACATTGGCACGCAGAGAGCACCTGCAGCCAATAACAATGAAGCTACATGAAGAGAATATTTGACATAGATGGACTTTTCCCTTTGGTCTAGTTTTTTAATTCAACAACAAATTAAGGCTCATCACACTACTGGAAGAAGGTAAATGCTTTCTGGCCTCCCGATCCCAGTCGATGATGGTGCTCCAGATCCTCAGACAGGAACAGAGGCAACGCAAGGTGCGGCAAGGCAGTGGCGCACAGTATCCAAAGGCAAACCTAACTCCAGATGATGATAACTTAGCGATACAGGCTCTCATTGGAAGGAAAAGCTTTCCTAGGACTTTACTGTGGTTTCAAGTCACTACACGTGTGAAAGGAGAGGGCCTACAGCCAGGAGAACTCTTAAACTATCCTTACAATGAGATTGCTTCAGCGAACTCCAGTCGACACCATCTTCAGAGTCTATTCTCAACATGAAGCAATGGCAACCGTGGTTTCGGGCTATGACCATGGCGCCCGTTACCTTAGGGATTCTCTTCAAGTTCAAACTTGTTCAGAGCCCTTTGGCTCTGCAGCATAAGGTTCCTTAGGGACATTTCGATTTTTTTGGGGGGGGTTGGAGGGTTCCTGGTGGTGGTTCGGGGTGATTTCCATTTTGTTTTTGATGCTTAAGGAATGCAGGCATTCCATCCAGATAGGACACAAGGAAATGTGGAGACAAGGTGGGAGAAATGGAGGGACGGGGACATGGGGCCTAGTTAAGAGAGGCACAGGAGACAAACATTCCTAAAATAGTTTTCTTAGCCTCCTGGAATGTGAAAGGACTGAATTTGCCCCTTAAACTGCAAAAAATATGGAAATACCTTACCGACCACAAGTTTGATGTAATAGCTTTGCAAGAAACGCACCTTAAAAAGTCTGATAAACTCAGACTTTGTCATAGAAGTTATCCCCTAATCTATAGGTCCTCTGCAAATTCCAAACAGCGAGAGGTGGCACTCTTATTTCACAGTGCGGCTAAATTCCAACCGGTTGACATAAAGACAGACAAGGACGGCAGGGCAATTATGGTGAAGGGGAAACTAAGAGGTATACTCTGCACACTCATCTCTGTATATGCGCCCAACACTGGGCAGGCGATGTTTCTGACATCTCTCCTAGATCAGATAAGTGCTTTTGCAGAGGGGCCTGTGGTGTTTATGGGGTACTTTAACCTTAAGTGGCACACCGAGTTAAACAGTACGCACCCACACAGGGCAGCTACTCGCAACTTCCCAAAGTGTTTCAAGCAGAAAATACAGGCCCTGGGCGTGAAAGATGCATGGCGATCACTGTACCCCACTACTAAAGATTTTTCATTTTTTTCACATGTTCACTCGACCTATTCTAGACTTGATCACATATTTGTAAGGCAATCCATGCTAGGCTCCTTACAGGCGGCAAAAATGCTCCTGATTACAATTTCAAATCACGGCCTTCTAACTATTAGCCTCTCCAGGGGAAGCAAGGGGCAGGGTACTCCAAAATTGTATTTCCCACTCTCCATCACTAGGGACAGGGTTCTAAGTGATGAGCTAAGAAGTGCCATTTTAGAATACCTCGAATTGAACCAACCCAAGGCCACATCTGCTCAGAATAACTGGGACGCTTTTAAAGCATATATAAACAATAGGAGAGAGAAGGGCCAAAGTAAATACTCTCCTGCCCCTTAGCTTAATCAATAATAAACAACTAGAGAGTAACATGGGTTATCAACAGCAAAACAAGAAAAAAAGGCAAGTGAAAACTTTCTCCCACACCCTACAGTGCTCCATACATACCGAATGAGTGTGCCAGAACTAAAGTTAGTGGGTTTACCAAGAGGAAAAAGGAACCTTCAGGCACCTACACAAGGAAGGTTGCCATTGTCTTCATTGGGTCCCTGTAGTTAGTGCGTGTAAAAGTACATCGGACCAAAAAATGTGATGTTAAAATGAGTATGGATCACTCCCTCAACCAACACTTTTAATAAAGAGGTGATACGAACTCAATTAAAACCAAAGTGGGTGAATCGGACAGAATTGGGTTAAGCAAATTTGAACCCCCTGTCCTGAAAAGTGGTCGACATGTTTCAGCTATCTGGTCTTTTACGACCCAGCATTCCTCAGGACCAAAAAGATGTAAAAAACTCACCCAGCGAGGCAGTACACCCCCTAAAGTGTCTAATGTATGGAGCACTGTAGGGTGTGGGAGAAAGTTTTCACTTGCCTTTTTTTCTTGTTTTGCTGTTGATAACCCATGTTACGCTTTTAAAGCAGTCATCAGGGGTAAATGTATCCAACTGAACTCCACACTCAATAAACAAAGGGCTAAAGCCCGCATCTTCGGACAGTTCTACAGGGACCTTTACACTGGTTCACCCTCCAATACATCTGGCAGCAGCAATCTTTAGACTCCCTAGATCCCCCCCATAGAATTTCTACCCGAGCGGCAGGAATGCCAGCACAAACTGCAGTTTGCACTGCACTCCGCCACTCGCAGAACTTCGCTGAGTTTTTTGTAACTTTGCGGAGTTCTGTGTAGCAAAACTCCACGAACTACGCCTAGGCCTAATCATAAGCCTCACACCCCTGTACATCATGTTCCCCAACACACAGCAGAAACAACTGGAAAACAAGCAAAGCTTCTATGCCATTACTGGATTCCCACATCTCAAGCACATGACTGACCTCATAATAGTAAAATATATTGGATAACATAGCCATATTTGTGTTGGGTGAATAAGACAGTGCACACATACTTGTACCATACAACATGGCACATGTGCAATAAAACCCTCCAAGTCACAAATGTCAAGACCTGTTAAGACCTGTTAAGCCACTGTTGTCCTCATGTACAAGAGGGCTAGGCTGCTGGAGCATAAATGTACCTAATGCTCTGGTAGAGCAGTTCTCTTACTCATATCTATGAGGCAACGTATAGTCACCCTGGGTGCCCTTGCATGGACTCATAGATATGGGCTACAGCAAGGCAATGCTAATTCCTGCGTTGTCTTACTCTGCGTCAAGGATTTATTTGTTGGGTCTTATGGTGGGTTTCCCCATCCAACACCAATGTGTTTTGATACATTCCCAGAATTACATGGACCTGGGAGCCTGGAAATAAGTAAAAAATGTGTGCCTCCCTAAAGGATGTGTAACAAGGAGAAATACCTTCATTTATCCAAGTTATTTACTCCTATGTATGCTGCAATCTGCAGCACACATACTAACAGAGAAGAAGGCTCCATTGTTTGTTTTTGTGCAGGAGGGTGTACCTTACTTGTGTTGGTGGTAGTCACCAATACATGTTTTTGCGCATGCAGAAGGAACACCAATGCACTGCATGCCATTATTAAGGCACATTCTTGCCCTTTTCTTTTGAAGCTGGGCAGCACAACTAGGTGACTCCCTGTACTGACCTGTGGCAACAGCCTGAAAATGAGGCCCTGTGTGTGATTCTAAATGTTGGAAAGATCTTGAGAAATGCAACACTATGCAAAATGCTGCATCACAATAGTATTTTGAAGGAAGGGCCTCCATTTCTGTTGTCTGTGTGTACACAGGTAACTCCCATGGTCATGAGGCTTGTCATGTATTTAATACCTGTGAAAATGAAAAATGTTTCAAACATTTGGCCCTCTCCAGGTCATGTGTACCATGGAAAATTACAACAGTCATCATATATGCACACCTGCCATTCAATGTGCACTTCATTTTGTGCCATACAAACCTGATGAGAGGTGTTACCTCGAAACCGGGCCGGTCCTCGGATGCTTGATTCCGTTCTGGGAAGGATATGGCTTTTGTAGTTCGGACTGGACTGTCCCCATGGGGCACAGGGTCAGCGCTGATTTGCATATCGCCATTGTCTAACCCAGGGTGGTGTGGAGTGGAAAAACGATGGATTTGGGCCCAGATCTTTGGACTGGGGTGAATGTGTGACATTGATCCACATTCTGTCCATCACTGTTGTGTTTGCAATTACCGCTCTAAGTGTACTGGGGATGCTCAGACGTGAGTCCCAGGCACTCCACACCACTGGAGTCAAGCTAGCCGGGCTGATGAGAGGTGTTACCTCGAAACCGGGCCGGTCCTCTGATGCTTGATTCCGTTCTGGGAAAGACATGGCTTTTGTAGTTCGGACTGGACTGTTCCCATGGGGCACAGGGTCAGCGCTGATTTGCATATCGCCATTGTCTAACCCAGGGTGGTGTGGAGTGGAAAAACGATGGATTTGGGCCCAGATCTTTGGACTGGGGTGAATGTGTGACATTGATCCACATTCTGTCCATCACTGTTGTGTTTGCAATTACCATACAAACCTACAGCTCACAGGACATTCAGCCACACATTCACCATACATATTATGTGCCTGTCTTGTTACAAGGCTGCACATTGTCTGCCATTACAGGCTGCAAACTCAGGAGACTGCATCATGTTGAAAAATATGTCTTACACTGTACTCAATCAGTTCTGAGAGTTTACCAGGTGCACTGTACAGCGCAAGACTCCCACATACCTCTCCCCTTGTTTACTATCAACACAGTGGACTCATTGCACTTCCATGTATAGATTATCATGTCCCACAATGAAATGCACTAATTAATCTCTCCAAGGCAGTAGGAAATGAACAGCAGTGACTACTACTGCCACATCTAAATATGTGTGAATAAATGAGACAACATCATCTGCCCTGCCTACATTTAGTAAAGTCTGACTTGTATTCCTTTAGAAATGCTGATAGTAGTCCCAAATAAACATAATAGAGGAGTGTGAGAGAAGTGTCCCTTCAATGGCTAACTGACTCTCCATACTAGGAAAGATTCACCATGAGCAGCTCCTGATCTCTGGTCCTTCGCGCCACTTCCCCATTACTGCTGTATAGCTTCCATGACTGAGACTGCGATCAGTATCAACGATCCAGTCACCACAACCGCCAGTTTGCTCCCGATGCCCGGAGTCTGATTCCTGCTGGTAGTTAACTTGGCATTGTCTTGTTGTGGTTTGATCCTATTTGGTCTCTCTTATTCTGCATTACTGTTCTGTCACTTGTATTTAGAATTGTGTTTTGCGTTTACTCTTTCGTGCCTTCTCGGTCACTTATCCCGGTGGTTGCCCTGCCTGTTTTCCCGCCGTCTCTCTGCTGCCCACTACTATTACCACTTCCTGCCCTCCTACCTCCCTTACAGCCCCTCCCACCTCCAAGGGCTACTTATGGAGGCTCCTGCTGCAAGCGCAGCAAAATTATGCGAAAGGCAAGCACTTCTGTGCCGGTCTGTGTTTGGACCGCCACCCTTCTATGATGCCATCCCCAACCTCATTGCATCCCCTTGCCATCAATTCCTGCCACTACATCTTGCTCGGCGACCTCAAATTCAACCTCAACTGCCCCAACAACACCAACTCTTCTGCCCTCCTGGAGAACCTGAGCAACATCAGCCTCTACCAACAGGTTACCGAACCCCGACACAAAGCCGGACGCACACTCAATGCCATATTTACCTCTAGCAACAAAATCAAATTCACCCACGTCACAGAACCCACCTGGACTGTCAATGCAAGAAGTCACACATATGTCCACTATCAACATACACATGCAACACATTTCAAAACATAAAGCATGTCACCTCAACTATTCACAGGCAAAACACTGATCCCTGGAATTGTTTAACAAGCATTGCACAATGCATTACACTGTAAAATACACATTTGGCCCAATGCATCAATTAAAAGTGACGCATCGGCCTAATGCATGACAGAATGCATCCAGAAGACTCGAATCCAAACCAATGCATCAAAAATGTAGCATAGTGCATTGACATGTGTGGGGCGTAAATCAGGCATGGGCGATTTCTGCCAGGCTATTCAGAAAAAACGCGCCTTGTGAAAACAATGTGCATCCCTCCATGAAATCACTCAATGGCTCTGCCATGCTGCAAACCAGGAAGTGTAATGTTAACTTTACTCTCCCTTACAATTTGTTTGCCTGTGGTGAGTGCTGGAGGTGTTTTTTGGGGGTCTGTGATTTCGAAGGTGTTTCTTTATCTTGTTTGTGGCTGTTCTGTTCCTGTTGTGTCCCCAAAGTGTCATTATTACTTTGTGATTGTATTTTGTATTATTATGTGCTGTGTAGTGTATTGTTGGGTGTTTGTCTTGTGGTAAATAAATAATTTATTACCGGATCTATTTTTCAGAATAATCAATAAACAGGTAGCTCAATAAATAAGAGTCAAGATTCGAGGTAGCTGGAGTTTACAGGCTTTAATCAGGCATAAAGGACAGGAACAGGACAGCCTGTACGGGAATAGGATGGCACGGCAGCTGCCTGGGAACAGACAAGGGAATTGGCTAGCAAACTTTAATATCGGTGTACAGTATATATACTTTAAACAAATACATTACATTCAATACAGTAGGCGTAACAGTAGGCGTGGTTCGTAACAGTCGCGAAAGATAAGGGCAAAATGATGTAACAAGAAGGCGTGTACAGGGCGTATACATAGACATGTGATGCAAACGTAACAGAATATGTCATAAACGGGGCGGAAACATGGAGGGGGCTACCTGAGCAGCTGGGACCTCTAACCTAGTGGTGCGCGCAAACTGGCAATGATGTGTTACCAGGGAAAACTGGGGGCTATGACTTCTGCGCTAGAAGAGGAGACTAAAGTCTGGAGTGTCAGAGCGACATGTACCCAGGGCATATCTAGTATCTGGTGTTTAGAGTACATGTTGATAGAATCCAAAAGTTATCAGGGTAAAGGCTAACAGACATTAAGACTGGTGCATGCATTATTCTACATGTAGTGCGTGTGCGAGGAATATTCTATGAATATTAATACAGTATTTCTCTTACATGGAGACATAAAGGCTAGACCATGACGGAAACTATTGATGCGATTCAGTAGCTTAGGAATGCAGAGAAGGAGGGCTGGGCTGATAGCTAGAAGCATAACATATTCTTGGCAGACTGGGAGGCAGAGCCAGGCCGGGCCGGGCACTGCGTGGCAAGAAAGTAAGCTAAGGGTCAGGGATGCAGGTGGGGGCTGTATCGCTCCTCGGAGAGGGTTTAGGAGACAGGAGCTGAATCTGGTGTCCGGGCCCTTTTGAGGCCTAGAAACGGGGACAATTCAATGAATTAACGTGCACACTGTGAAATGTGGCAACGTAGGCCAATACTCGTTGCTTTTACGAGACTGGAAACTGGCATACTAGAGATGGACACAACTGTAATTGCGTCTTTAATCGATCAGAGAGGAATACATATGCATATTAATCATGCACATATAACATAGGATGGGGAACACGTAGGCACATACAACATGGCAAAATTTACTTTTCCACATTCCCTCCTTGTGCCCTACGTTTCCATCAGGAAACATCAATATTCATGATACCATCTATCATTTCATATAGCATCATCTGTTCGTCTCGAACTGACTTGGAACGGGATTTAGGACTAGGAATACAAGAGGTAGCACAAATGCCGCAAATCGCAGGGCCACATTGTATACAGAGGCAGCAACTGAATATGATCATTACTGCAATACCTAGGAATGACAATACTTTCCATCCCCAGGCAGATATAATACTCCAGAGCCAACCGGACCATGTCCAGGTGCCTGGATTCTGGTGTAACTGATGGGCAATTTTGTGAAGTCTGGTTATAGCTGAAGATACAGACGGCGCGTTATTAGGAATGAAAATGCAGCAACTAGATCCGATGACTCTACATGCTCCTCCTCTATCGGTCAGTATGACGTCAAGAACGAGACGATTTTGGAGCACGACAAATCTCATAGCAGATTGCTCTTCAGTTAAGTTACCTAGAGCAGAAGTAGTCTCATTCACTACTGCTTCAAGGGTTCTGGTTAACCTACGTATTAACTTACTATTCTGGACAGGTCCTATAAAGAAGAAGAAACCTTTATTGAAGTCTTGATACTGTTCTAGAGTAGTTTCAGTTTGATCGACAATTGGGGACTCGATCTCCCTTCTAGGTCTGACGTGTACTAGATGTGTGTTTCTGTGATAATCAGATGGGGCTAGAAAAACTGGTGGCAGTAGGAAGGCAATGTAACATGTCCCATCCCAATCGAGGGGCAGACGAACATATGCGGTCTGACCACAAACAAAATAAGAATGACGTGAGGCTTTGAAAATAGATTTCCCACTGTCACTATACTTGACAGTAGTAGTACAATCACTATGTCCTACATGTGCGGAACCATTCTTTCTGACACATAATTCGCCTTTGACTGGTAGTACGGAAATAGCAGGCAAATCTGGAGTAGTATCGGACTGAACATTCAGGACCATAAAATTCGAAGAATAATTACCTAAATTATAAACTTCATTTTCTAGGTCTAACCCTGTTCTATGGGAGAGACCTTGCTTGTCTGGAAAGCATGTTCTATTCAGAAGGGACATATCATTGGAGGATGACGTTAAAGTGGACCATGCTCCACACGAACCATTATGTGAAAATGGATAAGGAAAGAGTGGCAGAACTCCCTTCGGTGTCTGGAAAGGGGGGAGTCGACCACACACCCAACAATTAGTGGCATTGCTGGTCTGGTGTGAATAATGTAACATTCTGATAAATGTGTTATTTCGCATAGCAAGACGATAGGATAGCTCGTGAGGAGGCAGATCACTAAATGTGTGCTCTACTGTAGCATTAGCAAACTTATTTACATGTGAAATTGGAAAACATAAATGTAAAGCATAACTTGTGCAGGTAACCATTAGACTCAAAAATAGCAAAAAACTTAGAACAATAATACATTTGATAGAGTTTTGACTAACTCTCTCACTATGGGGGTCTATCTCATACATGTCAGAAACCTGTCTAACCGTTTCACCCGAGAGGGACTTAGACAATTAAACTGGCTGACTTATTTTACTAGACCTTAATTTCTGTTTATACTCCTGCTGCGGAGTTTCCTCTAACAGAGGAACTTTAAGTTCAGAATCTGTTTTTAAGCAGTCTGTAGAAATGAGGCAGTCCTTTGCAAATGTCTTTTCACGAACTCCATGGAACTTCTTGATATGGGACAGATGGACCCATCCTTTTCTTCCCTCTAGTTTGGCCGCGGTCCTTGTTGTAAGTAAAACTAGGCGAGGCTCCTTCCAACGGGGCTCCAGCGGGCTTGAACGATCAAAATTCCGCACCAATACGAGGTCGCCTGGAATGACCTCATGCGGTTTCACTTCAGTATTGTCTGGAAATGTGGCGGCAACCTGTGAACGACAAGAGTGTAGGGCAGACATCAAGAAAGCTAGGTAATCTGTCAGCATATTACTGGAAACATCTGTAATACTGCGGGGTCTAGGTGTACCCCACATGTTTGGGGGGCGGCCGAATACGACCTCATACGGGGACAGACCTGATCTGGAATGTGCAACCATCCTCATGTAAAATAAAGCAACTGGCAGGGCTACTAGCCAGTCTACACCTTTCTCTTTACATATTTTGGCAATGCGAATTTTCAGGGTCTGATTATGTCTCTCTACGAGACCGGCTGCTTCAGGATGGCGCACACAATGGAACTTCCACTGGTACCCTAACAGAAGGGAAACATGTTTCATAAGCTCAGATGAGAATGGCTGGCCGTTATCAGAATACACGACCCTAGGGAGTCCATAGCGGGGAAAGAATTCACGAACCAACTGCCTGGCAGTGGTCGCGGCTGTGTAATCTGGAACTGGATATGCTTCTGTCCACCTGGACAAAGCGCATACAACTACGAGGACATACTTGAAACCTCGACATCGCTCCATCTGAATATAATCCATCTGGAGGACTTCAAAAGGGTGGTCAGGAGATTGGAATCCACCTTGTTCCACCGGGACACTTTTACCTGGATTGAACTGACAACATATCATACAGGTACGGACTTTCTGCTTGGCTGCAGCTCGTAAGTGTTTGTTGAACCAAAGGTTTTGAATACTGTCTAACATAGCTTTTTCTCCCAAATGTGCAGGACTATGTGCGGTATTAATAATGACTTGAACCATAGAGTCGGGGAGAAACCATGTGGCTTTTCCCTTCGTCACCCATCCCCGATCTGTCTGGACCCCTCCTTGTTCGGACCATTTCTTGATTTCTTCGGGAGTGGCATGTAACTGTATATCTATGACATCTTGTGTAGGGTCCTTAACTGTCATACAAGTAGTCGGATCTGGAGTGAGTGTCTGTGTCGTGTTAACTGGAATGTCTGGTGTTTGAGCTGTAAGCTTGGCTGTTCGATCTGCTAGATCGTTACCTTGGGAAACGATGTTAGTAACTTTCGTATGTGCTTTGCACTTCATGATAGCAATAGCTGTCGGTAAATGTATTGCATCTAACAGAGCTTGAATGAGGAGACCATGCTGAATCTTGGTTCCATGAGAAGTCATGAAACCTCTCTCCTGCCAAAGCACTCCGAAGTCGTGTACAACTCCGAATGCGTAACGTGAATCTGTATATATGTTTACTTTCAGGTTTTTAGCACGTATGCAGGCTTGGGTCAGAGCAACTAGCTCTGCTGCTTGAGCAGACAAGGTGTCAATACGGTGCGTTTCTATAACTTCAGTGTCAGTAGTCACTGCATACGCGGCTACTAGTTCTCCTGTACTAGTTCTCATACATGAACCATCCACATAAAGTGTCAGGTCGGGATTAGGTAATGCGATGTCTGTCAGGTCTTGTCTCGGCTTAGTCATAATGTTAACAACTTCCACACAGTCATGTGTGGCAGGATTTGAAGTAACTGACGGTAACAGTGTAGCAGGATTTAGAATGTTGCAGCGTCTGATTTCTATGTGTGGCTGGAACAGTGTCAGTTCATAACCTGTTAAACGTGCAATTGTCAAGTGCTGAGTCTGTGTTCGGTTTAAAAGAACTTCCACGGAGTGTGGAACTTGTACTGTCAGGGAGTGTCCTAACACTATGGAATCACTTTGTCTGATAGCTAGAGCTGTGGCTGCAACTGACTTGAGGCACGCAGGCAGAGCCTGGGCTACTGGATCTAATGTGCTCGAAAAATAAGCACAGGGCTTGTACTGTCCTGCTTGATCTTGTGTGAGAACAGATAATGCAGTACCATCACGTTCTGTGACAAAAAGTGTAAAAGGCTTACTGTAGTTCGGTGTTGCTAGAACAGGTGCTTGACATAAGGCTTTCTTTAATTCATTAAAAACAAATGTATGTTCCTGGGTCCAAGGGAGGACAGTCGATACGGCTGCCTCCTGTGTCGTTAACTGTATCAGTGGCTTAGCTAGAAATGCATACTGAGGAATCCATTGTCTGCAGTAAGAAGTGAGGCCAATAAAAGCTCGTACCTCCTTCTGTGTCCTGGGCTGTGGAAGACTCGCTATTAACTGGATACGGTCTGGCGTCAACTGCCTACCCCACTTGGACAGTAAGTGGCATAAGTAGATCACTTGCTGGACACAGAACTGAAGCTTCGAAGGGGACACCTTGTGCCCCATCTCGGCTAGGAAATACAGAACGGTAAGTGACGCCCGCTCGCAGTCACGTTCAGAACGGGCTGTGATCAGTAGATCATCGACATACTGGAGCAGGGCAGTGTCAGTTGGCATGTGAATATTGTCTAGTTGTCTCTTAAGTGCTTGACTGTAAATGCTAGGACTTTCTGTGAAACCTTGAGGAGCTCGTGTGAATTTATAGCTTCTTCCATTTAAACAAAAACCGAAAAGGTACTGGCTGTCTGGATGAATGGGGACACTGAAAAATGCGTTCTTGAGATCGATAACAGTGAAAAATGTAGCTTCAGAATCAATAGCTGTCAATAGGGAAGAAATATCTGGGACTACTGGATACTGGGGTATGATACATTTATTAAGTTCTCGAAGGTCAATCACTAATCGATATACTGGAGGTGCATTTGGATCAGTACGTTTCATGACTGGAATGATAGGAGAATTACATACATTGGAGTCAGTTTCTACAACCACTCCTTGAGCAAAAAATCGTCAATAATTTTGGATAAGGCTGCTACAGCCTCAGGTGGCAATCTGTACTGTCTGATTCGTGGCAAAACTATACCTTGTTTGAGAGTCACACGATGGGGTGTGATTTGCATAAAACCTACATCAGTTGGACCTTGCGCCCATAAATGCTGCGGTACATTCAGTAATCTTGGATCAAAATCACGTAATACATAATGACCTTTGAAGTCTCTGAGGAACAATCGGACTCCTTCTGGGGAACAGCAAATTACTGCACCTAATTCTTTCAATGTTCTAATGCCTAATAAATTTTCCGGACATGATTTCGTAAGTAACAAATCAGTAGTTCGGGACAATGGACCAACTTCTAGAGTAACTGGTTTTGAAATTTCATTAACAATCGGTTTTCCTGAAAATCCAAGGGAAACATTTCTAGAGCCTGAGAGCGGAGCCCCTGGAACCTCGTCATGACTGATAGTAGTCCTACTTGCCCCTGTATCAATCAGAAACTTTCTATCTTTCCCTAATACTTGACTGTGTACATAGGGACCCTCTTGATCTACAGGTATCTCGATGAGAGGCAAGCCTACCTCCCTCTCTAGGCTGTTTCATGAATACTGTTGATACTCTGGATACTCTGTCTGGGCATACTGGTACATCTGCTGTGTAACATGCTGTGTTGCAGCGATAGGCTGCGGTGCTGGAACTGTCTGTTGTGCATTCTGTGGTGACTGTGAAGTCTGTGAAACTTGTTCTTGTCTAGGCGGACGTGGTCTTTCTTTGGTTTTACCAGTAGCTATATTGTGTTTCAGAACTGCACACTCGTTTATAAAATGACCTGGCTGTTTACAGTAATTGCAAGTCCCTTTAACGGGAGCTGCAGGATGACTGGCTTGATTCGGACCCCTCTTCTGACTGTCTTGTGGAACAGATTGTGCAACTAATACTTTCATTTTCGTGTCTTTCATACGTCTCCTTTCGTGTTCTTGCTCTTCCCTGATTCTGTTCTGGTGATACTGGAGCATCTGAAGCATTTGTGACGGGGTATTAGCTTGCCAGGTACTTTCGACTTTCAAAACTCGATTTTTAACTTGTGGACTTGAATTCTCGACTAGTTTAGTAACAAAAAGATGAGGGTATGACTCGCTACTCGTCTTCAGACCACTGTTAATAATAAAACATTTTTCAAATCTAGAATAAAAATCACTAGTGTCTTCATCCTGTTTCTGTTTGCATGCTGAGATTGCATCCCAATCTTCCTTTTTCGTGGCTAGTAACCTTGGCAAAACTTGTATCAATAACTCGGGCAATTCTTTACATTTGTCCCCAAGACCGGTACCTGGTACTCGTATATTATCTTCAGCTTCTAGAGCTGTCCAATCAATCTTTTTCTCTCCCACCTCCCATTCTTTTTCCTTGAGTTTTTCATATACCCCTGCGGGCAACAGGACCTTTAGCATTTTAATGATATCTGGATAAGTGTATTCTCCCATACGGAGCATGTCCTTTAATTCTCGATGGAACCCTGCTGGATCTTTGTCGTGACAGGGAATTAATTTCTTCATCTCTAAGAGTTCCATCTTTGTGATGGGGGTGTAAACAAATACTCGTTCTAGTCCACCACCCGTTCCTCTAACTGGATGTACTTCTCGTAACGGATGCTGTCTATCTATGTAGAATGGTTTACAGTCTGGAGGTGAGACGTGAACAAAATGCGGATTCAGAAACGTTCTATATTTGTGGTGCTGTTCTAGAATGACACTAATTAAATCGGTACCTAAACCTCTCCATCTATATTGGAGTAACTCGTTCAGAACATCATGTAACGGACCTGGATCAGAATGCTGTCCCTCATACAGTGTAATGAGGTGCTGGATCATATACATACCCACCAGTCGCTGCTCGGCTGGGGGCAGTTTCAGAAACATTTGTGCCACTATTTCGTCTGGAAAAGTGGTAGAATCAGTAGTCCATCGGACTGCTGATCGGGCTAGTTCTTGTTCATGCATAGTACTAAGTTCACTATAACCGATTCGTGATTTCAGAATGTGATCGGTAACTTGAAATACTTGCTCAAGAGAACCTTGTTCTGGTACTGGAGAAGGGAAAACCTTCTTGTGTTCTAGACGTGAATGTCGGTCAGGAAGTCTAGTTTTACCTACATACGCTATTCTGGTGGGATTCTCGTCGTCTACTTCTTCAGTATCAGAGTCGTCTTCTTTCTCGGACACTTGTGCTGCTTTGCGTTTCTCGTGTAACCTTATTATTTCCTTACGGATTTTCTTGTACATACTCTCTATACAACCTAGTGTCTTGTGTCTTCCCTCGGCTATATGATCACTCCACCTTGTCAGGACTTTCATTTCGGTCGGATCTTTATCTGGATAATCTTGTTCCCTTATTAAACAATTAATCAGAAACTTTAATAGCATGAGCTGAGTCTCGGCTTTCATTTGAGACATGGCTTCGCCAATACTTTCTGGGTCTGTTCCTGTACGGATGAAACGATATATTCTGTCTAGATCTTCTTTCATATCCGGTAGGGTGTCCAAATACTCGGTTACCCGTCTTACACGCAATGAATATATGACCATATCATTATTGCCTGGGACTGGGTCATAACGGCATTCGGTGAGAGCTCGCTTGATATCTGCAACGGACTGGGGTTTGGGCGTACGCTGTAACGCACGTTCATGTAGTTCAAGTAACGTTACACGTTTGTGTTGGGGCGGGGTACGAGGAGGATCTCCCCCCGCGGCTCCTAAACTCGAATCGTCGACGGGTATCGTACGGGCTGGCAGAGTGACTGATGTAGCGGGTACATGTACTGTAGGCTGGACCGGGGGAACTGTAACAGGTGCTGTAACATTAACTGGACCCACGGGGCCAGCGACTGGAGGAACAGGAATCACATTATTTACAGGAGCTGGCGGAACTGTATTTGCATATTCGGGGACTGTGTCGTCCAAATAGGACGAGAGAAAAATATCAGCTGCGGTCGGTTTGTGACGTAGCTTAATCGGAACTAATGGCGGCGGAAAATTACATGGTGCTTCCGGGGTTGCTTTCGGCAAGCCCTCGGCAAGAAGAGGATACATACCCTTAATGAGGGCATTTCTCTGTCTGTCTGACTGTTCGGCTTTAATTCGTTCACCACGCCTACTTCGATTAATTCCCTTTCTTGGGCTCTTTCTGAGGATTCCCTACTTAATTCTGATTTTCTGATTTCTTTTTCGGTTCTTTTATGAGATTCTTTGCGCCATAACTCGATGGCATCTTTCTGGGACTGTCTGGCTTTCTTTTTCCATAATGCTTCTTCTACTCGCATGATGCACTCGGCATCCCACGTACCTGATACGGGCCATCTATATTTCTCGTCTAATTCCTTGGTGTACTCCACCCATAAGTCTAGATATAGTATGGCACTTATGCCATGCTTATGATACATAAAATGACCTGGACTGTCCCTAGGCGGGACAGGAACTGCTTCTTCGAGCAGACCTTTTCTAGTTTTTAACTGACGTAATTTCGAGAACAGAGGCATAATTTGGGCTGGAGTCTGGACACAATACAATACACGATAAACACAATAATAACTGAAAAAACGAATCATTCATACCACGACATTGAAAACACATGAAATAACATTTAAAAATAACAGTTCGGATTAAATACTACCTGGAATACTGAGAACAGAACACATGGATTTCTCGAGAACAGAACTTACTGGAATGACTAGATGCACTGCTAAAACAGTACGAAACTTACCGGTCCCATAAAGAGACACGTCAGGACCCGCATCCACCTAGGTGGACACTTCGTGTTGGATCTGTGTACCCAAACCCACGGACCAGAGACAAATTAATTGACCCTGTCTAGATACTACCCCAGCAACGGTACTCACCGGGCAGCAAGAACGGAAGGCCTCGGACTGAACTGGACTGCTACGACGACGGACGGATGAACTTCGGACTTCAGTTACAGGTGGGCCTCTGGATACCTCGGACCTTGGACTCTCGGCTTGGGCTCTGGTCGGGACTCGCCGCGTTCCTCCACCGCCTCGTCTGGACGCTGGACCGCAACCTCCGTCTCCTCCGTGGGCCTGAGGGATACTTGAAGCAGAAATATCTGCACGTGCACGGTATGGTTCCGTCACGGCTGCAGAGGATCAGGGGCCTGCGTGGCTTCTCCGGCGCGTGGGGAAAGGGCAAGTCCCTGTTCGGGCACCATTATGTGGTAAATAAATAATTTATTACCGGATCTATTTTTCAGAATAATCAATAAACAGGTAGCTCAATAAATAAGAGTCAAGATTCGAGGTAGCTGGAGTTTACAGGCTTTAATCAGGCATAAAGGACAGGAACAGGACAGCCTGTACGGGAATAGGATGGCACGGCAGCTGCCTGGGAACGGACAAGGGAATTGGCTAGCAAACTTTAATATTGGTGTACAGTATATATACTTTAAACAAATACATTACATTCAATACAGTAGGCGTAACAGTAGGCGTGGTTCGTAACAGTCGCAAAAGATAAGGGCAAAATGATGTAACAAGAAGGCGTGTACAGGGCGTATACATAGACATGTGATGCAAACGTAACAGAATATGTCATAAACGGGGCGGAAACATGGAGGGGGCTACCTGAGCAGCTGGGACCTCTAACCTAGTGGTGCGCGCAAACTGGCAATGACGTGTTACCAGGGAAAACTGGGGGCTATGACTTCTGCGCTAGAAGAGGAGACTAAAGTCTGGAGTGTCAGAGCGACATGTACCCAGGGCATATCTAGTATCTGGTGTTTAGAGTACATGTTGATAGAATCCAAAAGTTATCAGGGTAAAGGCTAACAGACATTAAGACTGGTGCATGCATTATTCTACATGTAGTGCATGTGCGAGGAATATTCTATGAATATTAATACAGTATTTCTCTTACATGGAGACATAAAGGCTAGACCATGACGGAAACTATTGATGCGATTCAGTAGCTTAGGAATGCAGAGAAGGAGGGCTGGGCTGATAGCTAGAAGCATAACATATTCTTGGCAGACTGGGAGGCAGAGCCAGGCCGGGCCGGGCACTGCGTGGCAAGAAAGTAAGCTAAGGGTCAGGGATGCAGGTGGGGGCTGTATCGCTCCTCGGAGAGGGTTTAGGAGACAGGAGCTGAATCTGGTGTCCGGGCCCTTTTGAGGCCTAGAAACGGGGACAATTCAATGAATTAACGTGCACACTGTGAAATGTGGCAACGTAGGCCAATACTCGTTGCTTTTACGAGACTGGAAACTGGCATACTAGAGATGGACACAACTGTAATTGCGTCTTTAATCGATCAGAGAGGAATACATATGCATATTAATCATGCACATATAACATAGGATGGGGAACACGTAGGCACATAGAACATGGCAAAATTTACTTTTCCACAGTCTTAATAGGGGTTCATACTTTTAGGGGTAGGGGGTAACTGTAGTGATTAGGCTGCTCATTTTGTTGAGGGACAGGTCAGAGAGGGGCAGAGCTCGTAACCTATCGGAGGACGCATTTGTGTGCCTCCTGTGGCTCATGGAACACTACCTGCCAAACATGGTAGCCTCAGGTGGTAGGGTCATCCAGGGGTACACTACCCAAGACCGCAAGGAGCGGTGGTTCAAGGTTAAGTCCCATCCTGACTGTGTTTTCAGGGTGGACCATAAAATCCGTTAACAGAAGCACCAGCGGACCGAAGTCATGAGCAGGATCTGATCGATCATCTCGACAAGGAAGTTGGTTGGCTAGTCGGTAAGTACAGATATATCAAGAGCTTGCATATGGGTTCCCTTGACAGATACCTGTCATTGATCTTACGACTCGAGTGGCAGATAAGTTTTGGTCTTAGTAAGCCAGGCTAGTGGCCAAATCTGATCGGTATCGAACATGCGACAGAGCATTGTTCACAGTGGCCTAGCAGTAGCCCAAACTGACCATGCTATACAAGGGAGGTCCAAAGGTACTTGGGGACCCATCTGGCAATGTGCATGAACTGTTGTCACCTGTCCTGGCAGGTCATTACTGAGATCACACTGGCTGACCCACCCTCCATGTATGTTGAAGGGGAGCATACTCACATGTAATAACGTTCCAGGTTGGAGAGGTTCTGATTTGCTCCACAAATTATGTTATATAAAAGTAAAATCAATGAGATTCGGATTTCCTTCAAATGTAATGAGGTAAAGGTGCCCATGTTAAAAGATAGCATGTAGCTCCCTGAAATACGGTTGAGCCCACTCTGACCTTTAAGAGTCAAGACGAACCCTGTGATGAAGCATGACACTAATAGAGTGTATGAGGGTTACATAGAAAAAAGGATTTTTTTACCCTTTCCCACTCCTATTGGGGTGGAGTACAGGTGTGGAAAACACTTCCTCTCATTGCGCCTAGTGAGTGAGGTTAGGAGGGATACTCTGTAGGTATTGTTAGTCTGCCTGGACATCATGGCTGATGCTGAGGTTTTGTCCTTGCTTCTGCTGTGTGATCCCTGCTCCAAGGCTGCCTTCTGTAAAGTGTGCAATTATTTTCCCCTGATGTGTCTGTTTTTGTACTTTTTTGATGCAATCTGCACTCAAAATTGATGTAGGGCTGATTTGCATCACTTTACAATCTGTAAATTAGCCCTGCGTCACTTTTCCAGCAGAAGTGTCAGATTTCTTTACGACATTGTGCACACCGATACGTCTTTTTTTGGATGCACACAGATCCTTAGTTGTTTTTATGCATTGCTGGTGCACCAATGCATCATTTCCTGAAAATATGCCCCTTAGAGCATTCATAGTCATTACTAGTACAGTTGGTACAGTAGTTAGTGTATCAAACCACAATGCAATACAGCCAACACATGTTTTGGGCAGTATGTTACTTCTATAAGGCTGTAAAATAACATTCATTCCAAGTAATATATCACACTACATGATGTTTTACCTTGTCGGGCGCCAGGACGCTCCTTCGCTGGAGCAGCTGTGCGCCTAATAAATAATATTAACATAACATAACAAGAATTGGCAAACTCAATAGGTTTTGCCTATGTTAAATTTGCCAATGTTTTTTTAAACATGTTGCACAGTAGCGAGGGCTGCTGTCCAACATTGGTTAAAGTTAAAATTGTTTTTTTTAAACCCTATTATGCAGCTAGCATTGGCTGCGTCATAGCTTTTTAACAATGTTTTACTTTAAGTCATGTTGGACAGCAACCTGCTCTAAATGTACACTAATGGCAACAATGAAGCAGGAGTGGTTTGGATGGACAAGGAAACAACAATGAAGTGGGAGAGGGAGGTAGGGGTGATGGAGAGGAGTTGAGAGGAAGTACAAACACATGCACTCTGAAGGAGTGGCTGATACAAAATGGAAAAAAAGTATCTCTACAAAAGGCAGCCAGTGGAAGGACACTGGCCACAGAGACTGGAAACTGTACGTAGACCAAGCTCCATGGACGACGGAGGAGGAACGAATTGAAGAGAAAGTGGAAGCAGCAGGAGACCCTGGTCAATGAGAAGCAGGGAAATGCGACTAATGTGGGAGCCAACCAGTGGTAAGTAAAGGTAAGTAATGTGCAGGCTCTAAGCCCCTTTTAAGATTTTGTTTCCATTAAAGGAGATTTCACAAGCCCGGCACAAGTATGGGCAGGAAAAACATAAACGAATGAATAATCAACATGTGTATGACATTTATAATCATACAAGGGACACTGTGGTAAATACTTGTGGTACAGATCCCTCTACTGGGCCCCCAAAAATATGTTTCATATGGAAAGTGTGGTTGAAACATAGATGCACAAACCCATATACACATAAGAAACAACTAGCACTGCAAAGAACAGGCAGCAGTCACACCCCAAGAAGTTGCCTTCTTGGAGTGTGATTGCTACCTGTGCCTTAAGGGTGCTATTTGTTTCATATGTTGTGAAGGCTGTTTTTGCTGCCATATGCAGCACACACTAGAAGAATGTTCCTCACCATGAATGTCTGAGTTTTGGAACCTTTGCAAAGAATCTATCTATCTATCTATCTATCTATCTATCTATCTATCTATCTATCTATCTATCTATCTATCTATCTATCTATCTATCTATCTATCTATCTATCTATCTATCTATCTATCTATCTATCTATCTATCTATCTATCTATCTATCTATCTAGTCAGTTTAATATAAGTTGTGATATAAATATTTATTGAACTCCATGTACAGATATTGATTCATGAAATATTTGAACACAGAGAAATGATCTTTGATACTAAATGGAGAAGAGAAGGACGTATCACTACAGTGGTTGAATTGACCAATCTGTAACTAGGAAATCTGGGCTCAAATTTGCCTTCCACACTTAACCATGTAGTGGGATCCAAGGCACATCACTTAACTAAACTATGTATCATTTCCATAATCAACGAATTTAAGACCACATTCAAATAATTCACTTGGATGACTGCACTAGACAGATAATTCACTTGTATATAGCTTCTATAAATTAATACAATCTTGCTTCATATTTAATAACAAGATAGGTCATATATACATAAAACACGAGAGACTGAAAGTGTTGGGTAACTTGTGCAATGTTGTCAGGACATGGGCTCTTTTTAATGTTTAAAAAATACTACTTTCAATAAACTACACAAATCAGTGATTAAATCATGCATACTTAATTGGGACACTTAAAAATGTTGAACATTAATTTGTATTCATTTTAAATGTTCTTTATTATATTTTCTCATGACGGTTTCACGATGTTGTCCACTCTGAATCTTACAATGGCTTACGCCATGCTCTGGCTCTGAAAGACAGATCCTTGTCTCAGCTCTCTTTTGGAATCTGCTTGTTCGCCCACCTCTAGAACAGACCAGGGATCTTCCTTTAAGACTCCTCCACAATGCTTAATTTGAGCCGGTGGTTTCCGGTGCTCAGCACCAGCACTTATGGCAGTCTGCCACATGCTTGTCCAATTTACAGATGAGCACAAGAACAGTTGTTTTTTAACTGAATGTACGTTACAAAATTGAAATGCCTACCAATCAAACACATTTTTATGGCTTTGGGGGCCTGGAATAGTCTGAATCATCACACTTGTAGGAGTGCGGTGGTTAGTAGTTGTGTTGGTGCTATCATTGGCTGCGCTGGCAGGGGCAATGAGTGATGCATGCTGCAGTGGCCTCCTGAAGAGGGCCCTGGCATTCATGGCTTCACAAATTAACCACTGCTCCCTCATGTTCTGCACTTTTTGCATGAGTCTGTCCCGGTCCTCCCTCTACAGCTGTCATCAGTCTTGCCCTCCAATCATCGCAGCCTTCCTAAGGCGCAGCGAACGGTCTTATCTGCTTTGATGCTCAGGTTTTATTTACATATTTATATCTAGAAAAACGCTCTCTCTGTGCTCTATCCCTTTTATCCTTTTTCTCATTTAATTAGGTGCTAAATACAGATCTTAATTATGGAAATGAGTAATTTAATTCAGAGAGGCGTTACTGTTTTTTTTACGTAGAGCTCGGAGCTTAGTTTGGCGCAGTTTTCAATATTAACTATTGCCTGAGGAAATGTGTTGTTGATTTATTTTAATATTGTTCTGCCCTTTCCAGCACTGCCTGCAATATCCTGTTATTTCAGCGCCTGAAAACCTTTCTTTGAGCTGTACAAATACCCTTTGTGGGATGGGATTGAAGGGAAAGAAGAGAAATGCTAAATGAATACTTCACCACATGCCACATAGTGCCACCAGCATGTTGGCGCTGCTGCTATCTGGGTTTCTATGCTAAATCCCAAATGAATTGTACTCATTTTATCGACATCCTTTCAGAGAAAGGCGGTCTTGACTCTGCTGAGTTTTTACATGTGACGTACATGCGGAAAATGGATCACATAAAAAATGGATGGGCATTAACCCATTGAGCTATCTTAATGGATGAAGTGGAGTAAGCATGGTGAGGTAGAAGAAGACGGAGTAGAAAAAAGGAGGACTCTAAGGTCTGCTCTGCAGGCCAAGGCCGCTGTGCCCATCATCAGACGCGTCCGTACTGGAGGTCGCTCTTTCTGGTATCTAGCACCCCGTTGCTGGAACGATCTCCCCTATTCTTTGAGAACAGCCACTAGTCTGCTAGTTTTCAGAAAGGAATTGAAGACTTGGCTCTTCTCCCAGTAACTCTGTGCCGGCCTGTGGAGGACGCTATGTTGTGTACTTCTCTTTCACCTCTCTTTGCCAAAGCGCCGGGACACTCCACGGAGTAGCCGTGCGCTATAGAAGAGCTCTTTATAACATAACATAACATAACATCTATTAAGAGAACAAGATTTTAGTTCCTGTTCTTGGTGAGGGTGATTGGCTGTGGGTGAGGTCTAACTCCAAATAATATATTTATTCCTAGTTTTTTAGGTCGAGCCTAGACGAAAGCAAAAGCGAAGCTTTTGCTGTCTAGGGCGAGACAACTTATGTTATCACTTTTGGGGGAATGTGGACAGCAGACTGTCACGTGCTTCTCCTGCCGGAGATTTGACCTTGTGGGCGCGCTTTGGCGCCTCGGCTGCTTGTAACGTGCATCGCGGTGCGCGCGCTACACTCATGCATACGCACATACACAGCCACACGCATACACAGACACACACACACTGCGTACACACACGCACCCCCCCTTAAACAGACCCACGCGCACACAGACAGACACAAGCACAGACACACTCTCGAACACACGCGCGTACACCCCCCCCCCACGGGCTCTTTCGGCGTGTTAACTCAGACGTCTGAAAACTAAAGCGCATTAAGGCGCCTTAGGTTTGGAGGGTGAGGGTGGTCGTCGTCCTCCACTGGCTGACACCAGGCGCCCCTCCAATTACTTCCTCCACCAGTCACCCCCGTCCCTTACCTGGCTGTTGATGCTAAAACGCTGTTGTGAAATATCTGTTGTTCGCTAGGATGTGTCTGAGAGTGTCGCCCCCGCCCCCGAGTCCTCCCCAGCCCGCCTCTTCGTCCTGCATCAGCCTCTGGCCTGCTCTTGACCCTCCCCGAAGGGAGGGTTCCGTGGCATCCCCAGGGATGGCGGAATCTGCGCCACACTCAGCGACTTTCAGTAGAGAAAACCTGCTCTCCCCCTGCAGACAGAATCTGCGCAACAACAGCACGCGGCCCTGAGGGAGCGGCAGCAGCAGCTGCGCCGAAGGAGGCTTCACCCTCGGACGATAGAGGTATGGTGGCAGTGCCAGGGGCGGGGCCTGAGGGGCGCATGTAAAGTGCGCGGTGAGGGCTGATGATGGGCTGCAAACATGGAATTAACGATCTCTCTCCTCTGCTACTGTTTTCGTCAGGTGAGGACCTTTTGATAGGATGTGGCTAGGGCGGCCGACTTAAGAAACTCTTTATTTCGGACATTATAGACCATAAAAGCAGAAAGTATAATACATACATCACTGGATTTGGGCAATAAAAACATTAATAAACTTTATAAAATAGAACCAGAATGCAAATGAGTTTGATCAAGTTTCATAACAGTTAAAAAGATGTTAAAATTTAAAAAGAAGTTAAAACAGCGACTTTATGAATTAATAGTGTTAAAACAGTAGTAAATACAACAAGCATTTGCAATGCAATAGGTCTCGCATTTGCGAGAGTTGGAGCTATTGGCATTGTACATGACACTGCCTTTTATTCATTTGTTTTGAAAACCTACAAGTGGTGCATAAACACACACTTTGTACGTATAGTCCTTGCTTACGAGAAGCAAAGCTTGCAGTAAAGGAGACTACCAGCCTTGCTACTGGTACAGCACAGCAAGTCAGCTTGTTGCGCCGCACTGCGTGACAGGGAAAGGGCAGAAATACGCTGTACTTAAGTCAATGTGGTGCATTCCTGTCATTTCCCTTGTGCTGGTGCCCTTTTGACAGCCTCACCCCAACGCTGGCACCCTTAAACCATGGTGGACAGGTGGCTAAGTTGCATGCAGGGTTGTGTTTGTGCAGGAAGGGGTACATTACTGCACAAAAACAATCCTGGGATGCATATTTCTCTTTCTATGTGCACTGCACACATAGAAAGAGGATGAAAAAAGGAGTAATAGATATATTTCTCCTAATTAAACCTCACCTGGGAAGGTGTAAAAGTTTTGCGCATCCCTAGGTATGCAATTTCTTGTAAATCTGGGGATGCGTCAATATCCATGGGAGTTGCGTAGGAGCACCCATGCAATGCCCTGGAATACCTTTGCAGGGCAAAGTAACGCAACGCATTACTCGAGATTTATTAAGCCACTCAGGGCCACGCAAGGTGGACTTGCGCCACTTCAGAAATCTCAATTCCTCATTTACAAGAACTGAAGCATCGCTTCGTCAAGGCAGGGATATGTTAGAAAAAGTTATGTTTCATTAGGTCATTTTAAAATGCCATGGATGCACTGTATTTATGGGATGGTGCACCATGGTGTAGGTCAGATCTTGCGTCAAAGAAAAATTTAAGTGTCTGTGAGAAGGCTGTCCTAATGAAAACTGCGCACATGCAGGCAATGTGACTGGTTTGCAACATGTAAAGTGACACTAATCACTTTTGTATCACTTTTCAATGCATCAAGTGTAAAAAAAAACAATTTAAAAAAATGACACTTTTAAAGAGAAAAAATAAACTCACAGAAAACAGACATGGGTCAAGGAGCAGAGACCATCAACCAAGGCAACAACCCCAACACACTCAGCACCAGCCAGAATGTCCAGACAGACTCCTAGGGGAAGAGGAAGTGCAATTTCCTTGAGGAGGAGAATGACATCTTGATCTCTGAGGTATCAAAGCATGAACACCAACTCTTTGTCACCTCAAAATTGCCATTAGTGACGAAAGAGACCATTTGGCAGTCCATAGTCAACAAGGACAACAGTGTAGGACAAGTGAAGAGGACAGTCATGAACTGCAAGAAATGTTGGCACAACTGTAAGCCCCGGCCAGAATAGAAATGGGAAACAACCTTTACAACGCAACTTTTACAACGCACTACCATTACAACGAAACTTTTACAACGCAACATCCATTACATAGCATGCCATCACAACGCAACCATTACAACGCATGGCACTACAACGCACACCATTACAACGCATGTCATTACAACGCAGTCATTACAGCGCATACCATTACAACGCATACCATTACCAACCAACACTTACCCTACTGTTGCACCCCCTGGAGTTAGAATAGTAATTCTCCAGTATTAGGGGTGTCTTTCATAGATTCACATGCTTGAATATTCCCCGTCGTCGAAGTGGGAGTCCCACGGTACATAAATAGCAGTAATATATGCATGTATACATGAGAAATACAATAAATAAAATATACATACATATAATGCAATAGAAAAGTAAACTTGAAAAAAGTACCATAGAACAGAATAGGCCCATTGAAAAGCCCAAGGGAGAAGTCACTTTAGTAACATATTAGAGTCATTATGTGTTGGTCCACATTCCAGCCAATCAGGCTGTAGCCTCCTCTAGAACCTTCTCCTCAGAAGCCCAAGTCCTCAGATTTTCTACCGCACGTCGTGTGAAGGGAGTCTCCCTGAGCTCTGCTCAGTTTTCACCAGTTCTAGCTGTTTTTCTCTTCAAAAATGTCATCTACAAAGAAAACCTTGTTCAAGGCCTGTCCATCCTGTGGTAAATTGCGTCTTTTTCATGAGGACCCACACAGTAAGTGCATTTACTGTCTTTACCCGGATCATAATGCCTCTACCTGCAAGTTCTGTCGCACTTTTCCCCCTAAGACTTTGAGGGATAGAGAGGCCCGTCTCCTTCTATGGTTGCAGAGGTTGAAAACTTCAGAAAATGTGGTTTCTGATGCTGAGAGTATGTCATCTGGATTTTCTAAATCCTCACAGAAGCGTGGGTCTGAGACCGAAGTACCCTCTCCTTTTCTAAAGAAAAGTAAAATGTTGGGGTCTTTTAAGGCTGTCTCCCCACAGGATTTGCTTCAGGGCGCGCCTACGGGACCTGGCTCTCTGGCGAAACCCAAAATTATGCCCTCCTCTTCAAAAACGGGCACCGGCTCGTCGACGGGCTCGTCGACGCATCCGTCGACGTCCTCAGCAACCACTAAATCAGTCACGGTTGTTTCTACGTCGACGACCACTTGTTCTCTGTCAACCAGCTCCGTGACGACGGCGACCATCTCGTCGACGAGCAGCCACGAGGTGAGGCCCATCTCTTCGATTATAAAGATATCGTCGACGATCAAACTGTCGACGAAGAAGTCCTCGTCGACGCGCCTTCCGTCGATGGGTCCTCCGTCGACGAAGAATAAGCCATCGTCGTCGACGACAGCTCCGACGACGGGATCTTCCTCGTCGACGAGTGCTTCGTCGACGCCTGCCTCGTCGACGGCAACAACATCGTCGACGGTGAACGCTCCGTCGACGGCTGGTCCGTCGACGGCAACTTTATCGTCGCCGAAAGCATCTTCGTCGACTGCGAAAACTACAACTTCGTCGACGTCGTCGTCGACGACCAAAAAATCAACGTCGGCTAAGAAATCCCTGCCAATTCATACGCCTGTTTCTGCGGCGGCAACGGCACATGATCGTCAGAGTGGTGCTAAGACTGTGGAGATCTCGTCGACGGGCTCGTTGACGTCACACCAGCCTTTACAGACTACTACCACTTTTAGAGTAGTTACGGCCTCGTCTCTCAAGTCTGTTCCACTCATTCAGTTAAGTCCGATAAGGAGTGGATCTCAGCCTCCGGACAAATTACTCCAGTCTGGAGAAGAGGAATCGGGAAATGACTCTGAAATAGATCAAGTTTATGAACCAGCATCCAGTCCTTCTGAATTACACATTAAATGTCAGGAATACACTGACGAGGATGAGGATGAACATACTAACGTCGAAGATGGGAATGAACTTTTTCCACTTGATGTGGCAGAACCTACTACTTATGAACAGGTTACACAAATTCCTTTGTCTTTGGTACAAAACCTGCAACATATGCTGGACGACTACAATCGTAGGTTTCCACCATCACCACCGTGGAGAAGTGTGGCTCACTGGTTAGAGGCGGCAGACCCGTAAGCAGAGAACGGCCCGGGACCAGGGTTCGATTCCCGACGCGGCAGTGTCGTGGACCAGGGTCAGCGGACTCGATAATTCTCGCCTCGGTGCCTACTCTAGTCAGAAACCACACTCGGCAACTCTGGGCATCAGCTTGCCTCATCTTCACAATGGCCCCCCCAGACCGCCGGGGATGCTTGGTCGCACCTTAGAGATACCCATCAGGGACCATCTCTCAGGGTGAGCCAGGACGGGATCCCCAGCGGTCGAAGAGTGGAGATACTCCTCCGGGAGTCGATTCCTAGCGCTATATAAACCCGCAATTAAATTAAATTAAATTAAATTACCTACTTCTCCAGCACCACAAGCGCCCCGGCAGTCTCCGACGGCTAAAATCAACCACCTTCCGTCCGGAGGTTCAATCCAGGGTTTTGGATTTACCCTACGACGGCGAATCTTTATTCGGAAAACACGTTGATGATGCTTTGGAATTGATAAAGAAGGACACGGACACAGCAAAGTCCTTAACAACTTTACAATATCGGAAAAAGCCTTTTCGTGGGACACGTGGTAGAGGAGGAGGAACCTCTACTTTTCGTGGAACGGTCAATATCGATCATACCACTACAATGATAACAGACAGAGGGGCTCCTATCAGTCCCAGGGTCGTTCATCCAACTCCAGACCTTACCAACGTAAGTCCAATTACAGAGGTGGTGCAAACACCAACAAAAAACAGTGACAATCCAAAATTTTACACTCATCCCATTGTACATCTTGGAGGTCAGATCTCAAAGTTCTTCTTCAATTGGTCCAACATAACCACCGACCGATGGATCTTGGACATTGTTTCAAAAGGACATACTCTGGAATTCACGAAATTCCCCCCCACTCGTCCACCTTCGGGTCCACCTTCTCCCCATTTCAAAGAACTGATGGCTCAGGTGAAGCTATTGATCCAGAAAGGAGCCATAGAAGTGGTACCGCAAGGTCAACACGGCAGGGGATTTTATTCCCGCTTTTTTCTCGTGAAGAAAAAATCAGGAGAGTGGCGTCCCATCTTAGACTTGAGGGCTCTGAACAAGTTCATCGCCTCAAAGACTTTTCAGATGCTAACCCTGCTTCAAATCTTGAATTTCCTCATTCCAGGAGAGTTCTTTTCAACAATAGACCTTCAAGATGCATATTTCCATGTGCCTATTCACCCCAGTCACAAGAAATATCTCCGTTTTACAGTCGGCCAATTTCATTATCAATTCAAGGTCCTACCATTCGGCCTTCGATCAGCACCGAGGGTTTTTACCAAATTTCTCGCCCCGGTTGCTGCCTATCTGCGTCTACAGGGCATCCAGTTCTATCCGTATCTGGACGACTGCCTGATAAAGGCCAAGACTTTTCAGTTAACGGAACAGCACACACAAATATGCATTTCCCTATTCGAAACATTGGGATTGTCCATCAATTACCAAAAGTACCATTTTCATCCATCTCAACAGCGAGACTTTCTAGGAGCCTCGCTCGATTCTCGGCTGGGGCAGGTCTTCGTTTCTCAAGAGAGACAAGTTCGAATGCAAAAGAAAGTACAGTTCCTACAGTCAAGACAGTACGTTTCTGTCCGGATGTACAAATCATTCCTCGGCATGGCCTCTTCGTGCATTCAGTTGATTCCCAACTGCAGACTGCACATGAGGGCTCTACAAGAGGAACTGGACAGGCAGTGGAAGCAGATATCGGGTTCGTTCGAAGACAAGATCCACCTCACGCCCCGCATTCAACACGCTTTGGAGTGGTGGGCTCATCCTCCGAACATAGCGACAGGTCGTTCATTCAGAGACGAACCACCAACACTTACGCTGACGACAGACGCTTCCCTAGAAGGTTGGGGGGCGCATCTCGACGGGATGTCCGTGAAGGGGAAATGGACGGCGTCCCAGCGCACTTGGCACATAAATCGCTTGGAACTACTGGCGATTTTCTTGGCCCTGAAGTCCTTTCAGAGATTAGTGCAGGGACAAACATTGCTGGTGAGAACGGACAACACCACCAGCATGCACTACATCAACAAACAGGGCGGCACAAGGTCCCTCGTGCTGTCTCAACTGGCACAGGAAATATGGGATTGGGCTATCCAGCGACAAATACATCTCACAGCTGTCCATGTACCAGGTGTGGCCAATGTTCTGGCGGACTCGCTCAGCAGGGCTTTGTCGGACAACCACGAATGGGAAATCAATCGACCAACGTTGGATTTCATCTTCCGTCAGTGGGGCCGACCACAGTTGGATCTCTTTGCAACTGCTCTCAACCGGAAGTGTCCACGTTTTGCGAGCCGGCATCCACACAAGGAGTCGAGCGGGAATGCCTTTTCAATAGACTGGTCGAACGACTTCATCTATGCATCCTCCACTTCCGCTCATCCCTCGCCTGTTGCACAGGATGAGGTTCCAACAGTGTCGAATAATCCTGATCGCACCCAAATGGCCGAGACGTCCTTGGTTTTCGGATCTTCTTCTGTTCTCTCTGACAAATCCGATACAATTGCACCCTCTGCCACATCTTCTCACGATGCAGCAAGGTCAGATATGCCATCCGGATCCAGCATACCTCCAACTTCATGCTTGGAACCTGAGTACAATGAATTTGCACACATGAATATCGACAAGGATTGTAGGACGGTGCTAGCTAGTGCTCGCGCTCCGTCTACCATCAAAACTTATCAGCTAAAGTGGAGGCGATTCTGTACTTGGTGTTCCACTAACAATCTGGATCCCATGTGTGCTCAGCCTGCACAGATCTTGCCTTTCTTCCTGTCTTTAGCAAGATCAGGACTATCACACTCCACTCTGAAGGTGTTTCTGGCTGCAATTTCTCGCTTTCGCCATGATGGCGTAACATCTTTATACTCCTCCATAATCATTAGACAATTCTTCAAGGGCCTCTTTCGGATGTTCCCACCAATCCGTCGGCCTCCACCTTCTTGGCGTCTGAATCTGGTTTTGTGTCAACTCCTTTTACCTCCTTTCGAGCCCATCCATTCTTCCAGTCTCAAATTCCTCACCTGGAAAGTGGCTCTTTTGCTGGCTCTGACTTCATCCAGACGCGTCAGCGACATCCAGGCTTTCACTATACAGCCACCATTTTTACAGTTCTCCAACGAGGCTGTTACTTTGAGAACAAATCCCAGTTTTATTCCAAAGGTTCCCAGTGACTTCCACCTCAATGAACCAATTATTCTTAGGACTTTCTTTCCTGCACCACAATCTGCAGCGGAACGTTCTTTGCACACTCTGGATGTGAAACGTTGCCTCAATTTTTACATTCAACGCACAGCAGCATTTCGAAAGACAAATCAACTATTTGTAGCATATTGCCCAGTGTGCAAAGGTCAATCTGTGACCAAACAGACTATCACCAGATGGATCTCATCTGCCATATCCTACTGTCATCAACGGGCCGGCAAGCCCCTTCCTGCTCCAGCTTGAGCTCATTCCACGAGAGCTGTCTCGACGTCTGCTGCCCTCTTTGCGGGGGTACCTCTGAGACACATCTGCAGAGCTGCTACTTGGTCGAGCAGCCATACTTTTACGAAGCACTACTGCCTGCAATCAACAGATGCCGTGGATGCGGCAGTAGGTCAAGCGGTGCTGCGGAATCTTTTCCAATAAAGGTGAGCCTCTGTTGCTTCCCGCCTCCAGTCATAAAGGTTTTTTCATGTTTTGTTATTTATGGCTTATTAAGTGATATGTTTTGCCATAATTTTAATCGTATATTGCCTTTATGACTAATGTATGGTTTACTGCTTTCTACTCTTATTCAAGCATGTGAATCTATGAAAGACACCCCTAATACTGGAGAAGAACATAATTTACTTACCTGTAAACTGTGGTTCTCCAGTATTGGTGTCTTGCATAGATTCACATGCGACCCTCCCGTCCTCCCCTCAGAGGCTCTCTTCTCCTCAAGCATTTATACTTACTTGTGCTACGAAAATCTGAGGACTTGGGCTTCTGAGGAGAAGGTTCTAGAGGAGGCTACAGCCTGATTGGCTGGAATGTGGACCAACACATAATGACTCTAATATGTTACTAAAGTGACTTCTCCCTTGGGCTTTTCAATGGGCCTATTCTGTTCTATGGTACTTTTTTCAAGTTTACTTTTCTATTGCATTATATGTATGTATATTTTATTTATTGTATTTCTCATGTATACATGCATATATTACTGCTATTTATGTACCGTGGGACTGTGGAAAAGTAAATTTTGTCATGTTCTGTGTCCCTACGTGTCATCCATCATATGTTATATGTGCATGATTAAATATGCATATGTATTCCCTATGTTTGATTAAAGACGCAATTACAGTTGTGTCCACCTCTAGTATGCCAGTTTCCAGTTCTCGTGAATACTACGAATATCAGGCCTATGTAAAGTTACGTTGCCACGTTTCTCAGTGTGCACGTTATTCCATTGTAAAGTTCCCGTTTCTAGGCCTCAAAAGGGCATGGACACCAGATTCAGCTCCTGTCTCCTGAAGCCCTCGCTGAGGAGCGATACAGCCCCCACCTGTGTCCTCGACCCTTCGCTTACTTCCTGCCTCGCAGTGCCCGGCTCAGCTTGGCTCTGCCTCTGAGTCTGCCAAGAGTATGTTATGATTCCAGTTATCAGTCCAGCCCTCCTTCTCTGCATTCCTAAAGCTACTGAATCGCATCAATAGTTTCCGTCATTGTCTAGCCTTTATGGCCCCATCTTAGAGAAATACTGTATTAATGGTCATTTAATATTCTTCATCACGCACTACATGTAGAATAATGCATGGTCCAGTCTTAGTGTCTGTTAGCCTTTCCCCTCCTGACTTCTAGTTTATATCAACATGTTCCCTAAACATCAGATACTAGATACTGCTTAGGTACATGTCGCCCTGACTCTCCAGACTTCAGTCTCTGCTCCTAGCACAGAGTTCGAAGCCCCCAGCTTCTCCTAGTGATACGTCATTGCCAGTTTGCGCGCACCATTAGGTTAGAGGTCCCGGCTCCTTAGGTAGCCCCCTCCATGTTTCCGCCCCATTCATGACATATTCTGTTACGTCTGCATCACATGTCTATGTATACGCCTCTGTTACACCTCTTTTCACCCTTATCTTTCGCGACTGCTACGCGTCATGCCTATTGCTCCTCCCACTGCTACGCCTATTACGATGTAATGCTATGTGTTTGCGTTATGTATATATGCTCATGTACTGTTATTAAAAAGTTACCCTTCCTTAGCGCGCTCATTCCAGATCCAGCCCCAGCAGCTGCTGGGCCCTGCCATTCTATTCCTATGCAGGTTGTCCTGTTCCTGTCCTTGTTGCTGTAATAAACCTGCAAAACTCCTACTACATCGAATCTTGACTCTTATTTATTGAGCTATCTGTTATTGCTATGCCTAGTAAAACCTAGATCCGGTATTATTTATTTATATACCACATAATGGCGCCCGAACAGGGACTTGCCCTTTCCCCACGCGTCGGTGAAGCCACGCCGACCCCCTGACCCTCTGCAGCCGTGACGGAACCATACCGTGCACGTGCAGATATTTCTGCTTCAAGTATCCCTCAGGCCCACGGAGGAGACGGAGGAGGCGGTCCAGCATCCAGACGAGACGGTGGAGGAACGCGGCGAGTCCCGACCAGAGCCCAAGCCAAGAGTCCAAGGTCCGAGGTATCCGGAGGCCCACCCGTAACTGAAGTCCGAAGTTCGTCGTCCGTCGTCGTAGCAGTCCAGTCCAGTCCGAGGCCTTCCGTTCTTGCTGCCCGGTGAGTACCGTCGCTGGGGTAGTATCTAGACAGGGTCAATCTAAATTGACTCTGGTCTGTGGGTTGGTGGTACACAGACCCACAAACGAAGTGTTCACCTAGGTGGATACGGGTCTTGATGCGTCCCTTTATGGGACCGGTATGTTCCGTACTGTTTCAGCAGTGCATCCAGTAACTCTAGTCTGTTCCGTTCTCGAGAAATTTTTGTGTTTCTGTTCTCAGTATTCCAGGTAATATTCTGTCCGAACTGTTATGTTATGATGTTGTTCAATGTATTTCCAATGTCGTGGTATGCCTGAATTGTTCTCCCAATTGTTATTGTTCCTCGTCTATTGTATTGTGTTCCGATTCAAGTTTACAATGTCTCTCTTTTCGAGATTACGTCAGTTAAAAACTAGAAAGGGTTTGTTAGAAGAAGCAGTTCCAGTTCCGCCTAGGGACAGTCCAGGTCATTTTATGTATCAGAAGCATGGCATAAGCGCCATATTGTATCTAGACTTATGGGTCGAGTATACCAGACAGTTAGAGGAAAAGTATAGATGGCCTGTATCAGGTACATGGGATGCCGAGTGCATCATGCGAGTAGAAGAGGCATTATGGAAAAAGAAAGCCAGACAGTCACAGAAAGATGCCATCGAGTTATGGCGCAAAGAAGCTCATAAAAGAACCGAAAAAGAAATCAGAAAGTCAGAATTAAGTAGAGAATCCTTAGAACGAGCACAAGAAAAAGAACTAATCGAGATAGGTGAACAAGTTAAAGCCGAACAGTCAGACAGACAGAGGCATGCCCTTATTAAGGGTATGTATCCTCTCCTTGCCGAGGGCTTGCCAAAAGCGACCCCAGAGGCATCCAGTAATTTCCCGCCACCATTAGTTCCGACCAAGCTACGTCACAAACAGACCGCAGCTGATATTTTTATTTCGTCCTATTTGGACGACACAGTCCCAGAATATGCAAATCCTGTTCGCGCTCCGCCAGTCCCTGTAAATCAGGCACTTCCCGTTCCTCCAGACACCGGGGTACCCCTTGCAGTACCTGCTACGGTCCCCCAGGTCCAGCCCGCCATACCAGCTCAGCCCGCATTTCAATTTCCTGCCACACTAGTACGAAGAGGATCAGTCGACGACTCTAGTTTAGGGGCCGCAGGGGGAGGTACTCCTCAAACCCCGCCGCCACACAAGCGTTTAACGACAGCCGAATTACATATGCAAGCGTCACAGCGTACGCCCAGACATCAGTCTGTAGCAGAAATAAGAAAAGCCCTTAATGAATGTGGCTATGATCCAGTCCCAGGAGAGGATAATATGGTTTTATATTCATTACGTGTAAGAAGGGTGGCCGAGTATCTAGTCACCCTACCGAATATGAAAGAAGATCTAGACAGAATATATCATTTCATCCGTACAGGGGATGATCCAGAAAGTATTGGCGAAGTCATGTCTCAAAGAAAAGCTGAAGTCCAGCTCATGCTATTAAAGTTTCTGATTAATTGTCTAATACGAGAACAAGATTATCCGACCAAAGATCAAGCCGAAATGAGAACCCTGACAAAGTGGAGTGATAATATAGCCGAGGGTAAGCACAGAACCATCAGTGCTATGGAAAGTATGTACAAGAAAATCCGTAAAGAAATAATAAAGTTACACGAACAGCGCAAAGCAGCACAAGTAAGCGAGAAAGAAAGTAACTCTGATCCTGAAGAGTTAGACGACGAGAATCCCGACAGAATAGCGTATGTAGGAAAATCTAGATTTCCAGATCGCCATTTACGTCTAGAACACAAGTCTATTTTTCATCATCCAGCACCAGAACAAGGTTCTCTAGAACAAGTGTTTCAAGCTACCGATCACATTCTGAAATCACGAATCGGTTACAGTGAGTTAAGTACTATGCATGAACAAGAACTAGTCCGATCAGCAGTCCGATGGATTACTGATTCTACCACTTTTCCAGACGAAATAGTGGCACAAATGTTTCTGAAAATGCCCCCAGCCGAGCAACGACTGGCGGGTATGTATATGATTCAGCACCTCATTACATTATATGAGGGTCAACACTCTGATCCAGGCCCGTTACATGATATCCTGAACGAGTTACTCCAGTATAGATGGAAAGGTTTAGGTACCGATTTAATTAGTGTCATTCTAGAACAGCGTCACAAATATAGAACGTTTCTGAACCCGCATTTTGTTCATGTCTCACCCCCAGAAAGTAAACCATTTTACATAGAGAGACAGAATCCGTTACGAGAAGTCCACCCAGTTAGAGGAACGGGTGGCGAACTAGAACGAGTGTTTGTTTACACTCCGATTACAAAGATGGAACTCCTAGAGATGAAGAAATTAATTCCCTGTCATGATAAAGATCCAGCAGGGTTCCATAGAGAATTAAAAGACATGCTCCGTATGGGAGAATACACGTATCCAGATATAATTAAAATGTTAAAGGTTCTGCTGCCCGCAGGGGTGTATGAAAAGCTCAAGGAAAAAGAATGGGAGGTGGGAGAGAAAAAGATCGATTGGGCAGTCCTAGAAGCCGAAGACAAGGCACGAGTACCAGGTACCGGTCTTGGAGCGAAATGTAAAGAATTACCAGAATTATTAATACAAGTTTTGCCTAGGTTATTGACAACTAGAAAAGAAGACTGGGATGCAATCTCAGCCTGTAAACAGAAACAAGACGAAGACATTAGTGATTTTTATTCTAGATTTGAGAAATGTTTTAGCATCAACAGTGGCCTCAAGACAAGTAGTGAGTCATACCCTCACCTTTTTGTTACTAAATTAGTCGAGAATTCAAGTCCACAAATTAAAAATCGAGTTTTGAAAGTCGAAAGCACCTGGCAAGCTAATACCCCGTCCCAGATGTTGCAGATGCTCCAATACCACCAGAATAGAATCAGGGAAGAGCAAGAACACGAGAGAAAACGTATGAAAGACACGAAAATGAAAGTACTAGTTGCACAATCTGTTCCTCAAGACAGTCAGAAGAGGGGTCCGAATCAAGCCAGTCATCCTGCAGCTCCCGTTAAAGGGAACTGCAATTATTGTAAACAGCCAGGTCATTTTATAAACGAGTGTGCAGTTCTGAAACACAACATAGCCACTGGTAAGACTAAAGAAAGACCACATCCGCCTAGACAAGAACAAGTTTCACAGACTCCTCAGCCACAGAATACACAACAGACAGTTACAGCACCGCAGCCTATCGCTGCAACACAGCACGTTACACAGCAGATGTACCAATATGCACAGTCTGAGTATCCAGAGTACCAGCAGTATTCATGAAACAGCCTAGAGAGGGAGGTAGGCTTGCCTCTCATCGAGATACCTGTAGATCAAGAAGGTCCCTATGTTCACAGTCAAGTATTAGGGAAAGACAGAAAGTTTTTGATCGATACAGGGGCAAGTAGGACCACTATAAGTCACGCCGAAGTTCCAGGGGCTCCGCTCTCAGGCTCAAGAAATGTTTCCCTTGGATTTTCAGGAAAACCCATTGTAAATGAAATATCAAAGCCAGTTACTCTAGAAGTAGGTCCATTGTCCCGTACTACTGATTTGTTACTTACTAAGTCATGTCCAGAAAATCTGTTAGGCATTAAAACACTGAAAGAATTAGGTGCAGTTATATGCTGTTCCCCAGAGGGAATACGTCTGTTCCTACGTGACTTTAAGGGTCACTATGTATTACGAGATTTTGATCCCAGATTGTCTAATGTTCCGCAGCATCTATGGGCGCAAGGTCCAACTGATGTAGGTTACATGCAAATCACACCCCATCGTGTGACTCTCAAGTCAGGTGTAGTGTTACCACGAATCAGACAGTACAGATTGCCACCTGAGGCTGTAGCAGCCTTATCCAAAATTATTGACGAGCTCATCGCTCAAGGAGTAGTTGTAGAAACTGACTCCAATGTATGCAATTCTCCGATCATTCCAGTCATGAAACGTACTGATCCAAATGCACCCCCAGTATATCGATTAGTGATTGACCTACGAGAACTTAATAAATGTATTATTCCTCAGTATCCAGTTGTCCCAGATATTTCTTCCCTATTGACAGCCATTGATTCCGAAGCCATGTTCTTTACTGTAATCGACCTCAAGAACGCGTTTTTCAGTGTCTCTATTCATCCAGACAGCCAATTCCTTTTCGGATTTTGTTTAAATGGAAGGAGCTATATGTTCACACGAGCTCCTCAAGGTTTCACAGAAAGCCCTAGTATTTACAGTCAAGCACTCAAGAGACAACTAGACAACATTCACATGCCAACTGACACTGCCCTGCTCCAGTACGTCGATGATCTACTGGTCACAGCCCGTTCTGAACGTGCTTGCGAGCGAGCATCCCTTACAGTCTTGTATTTCCTAGCCGAGATGGGGCACAAGGTGTCCCCTTCGAAGCTTCAATTCTGTGTCCAGCAAGTGGTCTACTTAGGACACTTACTGTCCAGGAGGGGTAGGCAGTTGACACCAGACCGTATCCAGTTAATAGCGAGTCTTCCTCAGCCCAAGACCCAGAAGGAGGTACGTGCCTTTATCGGCCTCACTTCTTATTGCAGACAATGGATTCCTCAGTATGCATTTCTAGCCAAGCCACTGATACAGTTAACGACGCAGGAGGCAGCCGTATCGACTGTACTCCCTTGGACATCTGAACATACACTCAGTTTCAATGAGTTAAAGAAAGCTTTATGCCAAGCTCCAGTTCTAGCAACACCGAACTACAGTAAGTCTTTTACACTTTTCGTCACAGAACGCGAAGGTACAGCATTATCTGTTCTCACACAAGATCAAGCAGGACAATACAAGCCTTGTGCTTATTTTTCGAGCACATTAGATCCTGTAGCCCAGGCTCTGCCTGCGTGCCTCAAGTCAGTTGCAGCCACAGCACTAGCTATCAGACAAAGTGATTCCATAGTATTAGGACACTCCCTGACAGTACAAGTTCCACACTCCGTGGAAGTTCTTTTAAACCGAACACAAACTCAGCACTTGACAATTGCACGTTTAACAGGTTATGAATTGACACTGTTCCAGCCACACATAGAAATCAGACGCTGCAACGTTTTAAATCCTGCTACATTGTTACCATCAGTTACTTCGAATTCTGACACACATGATTGCGTGGAAGTAGTTAACATTACGACAAAGCCAAGACAAGATCTGACAGATATTCCGTTACCAGATCCCGACCTGACACTTTATGTGGATGGTTCATGTATGAGAACAAATACAGGAGAACTAGTCGCCGCATATGCAGTGACTACCGACACCGAAGTTATTGAAACACACCGTATTGACACCCTGTCCGCTCAAGCAGCAGAGCTAGTTGCTCTGACACAAGCCTGCATACACGCCAAGAACTTGAAAGTTAATGTGTACACAGATTCACGTTACGCATTTGGAGTCGTACACGACTTTGGAGTGCTCTGGCAGGAGAGAGGTTTCATGACTTCTCATGGAACCAAGATTCAGCATGGTCTCCTTATTCAAGCTCTGTTAGATGCCATACATTTACCGACATCTATCGCTATCATGAAGTGCAAAGCACACACTAAAGTTACTGACATTATTTCCCAAGGTAATGATCTAGCAGATCGCACAGCCAAGCTTACAGCTCAGACACCAGACATTCCAGTTAACATAACACACACTCCAGATCCGACTACATGTATGACAGTTAAGGACCCTACTCAAGATGTCATAGATATCCAGTTACATGCTACTCCCGAGGAAATCAAGAAATGGTCCGAACAAGGAGGGGTCCAGACAGATTAGGGATGGTTAACGAAAGGAAAAGCCACTTGGTTTCTCCCCGACTCTATGGTTCAAGTCATTATTAATACCGCACATAGTCCAGCACATTTAGGAGAAAAAGCTATGTTAGACAGTATCCAGAACATTTGGTTCAACAAGCATTTACGAGCTGCTGCCAAGCAGAAAGTCCGTACCTGTATGATATGTTGCCAGTTTAATCCAGGTAAAAGTGTCCCGGTGGAACAAGGTGGATTCCAGCCCCCTGACCACCCTTTTGAAGTCCTCCAGATGGATTACATTCAGATGGAGCGATGTCGAGGTTTCAAGTATGTCCTTGTAGTTGTATGCGCTTTGTCCAGGTGGACAGAAGCATATCCAGTTCCAGATTACACAGCCGCGACCACTGCCAAGCAGTTGGTTCGTGAGTTCTTCCCCCGTTATGGACTCCCTAGGGTCGTATATTCTGACAACGGCCAGCCATTCTCCTCAGAGTTAATGAAGCATGTTTCCCTTTTGTTAGGGTACCAGTGGAAGTTCCATTGTGTACGCCACCCTGAAGCAGCAGGTCTCGTAGAGAGACATAACCAGACCCTGAAAATCCGCATCGCCAAAGTGTGTAAAGAGAAAGGTGTGGACTGGCTAGTAGCTCTGCCAGTCGCTTTGTTCTATATGCGCATGGTCGCACATTCCAGATCAGGTCTGTCCCCGTATGAGGTCGTTTTCGGCCGCCCCCCTAACATGTGGGGTACACCCAGACCCCGAAGTATTACCGATGTTTCAAGTAATATGCTGACAGATTACCTAGCTTCCTTGATGTCTGCCCTCAACTCTTGTCGTTCACAGGTTGCCTCCACATTTCCAGACAACACCGAGGTGGCACCGCATGAAATCGTTCCAGGATCCATGGTCCTTGTCCGGAATTTTGACCGCTCAAATCCGCTGGAGCCACGCTGGAAGGAGCCCCGACAGGTCCTCCTCGCCACCCGTACAGCCGTGAAGTTGGAGGGTCGCAAAGGCTGGGTGCACCTTTCACATATAAAGAAGTTTTATGGACTGAAACCCGTCTCAAAGAACATTTCCCAGGATTTGAAGGATTGCCAAAATATTGTTCTCAAGGACTGTCCCGCAAAAGACATTGCTACAAACCCTCCCCTGTTAGAGAAAACTCCGCAACAGGAGTATAAGTTGAAACTCCGGTCTAGTAAAATAAGTCAGCCAGTTTGATTGTCTAAGTCCTCCCCTAGGTGAAACGGTTAGACTGTTTCTGACATGTATAAAATAGACCCCCATAGTGAGAGAGTTAGTCAAAACTCAATCCGATGTATCGTTTTTCTATGTTTCATATTATTTCTCAGCATTATGATTTCCTGCACCAGTTATGCATTTTACCTGTATTTCCCAGTTCTTCATGTAAATAAGTCTGCTAATGCTACAGTAGAGCATACGTTTAGTGATCTGCCTCCTCATGAACTCTCTTACCGCCTCGCTATGCGAAATAATTCTTTCATCCGCATGTTACATTATTCACACCAGACCAGCAATGCCACTAATTGTTGGGTATGTGGTCGACTCCCCCCTTTCCAGACACCGAAGGGAGTTCTGCCACTTTTTCCTTATCCATTTTCACATAATGGTTCGTGTGGAGCATGGTCCACGTTAACGTCATCCTCAACAGATATGTCTTTTCTTAACAGTACATGTTTTCCAGACAAGCAAGGTCTTCCCCACAGAAACGGGTTAGATCTAGAAAATGAAGTGTATAATTTAGGTAATTATTCTTCGAATTTCATGGTCCTGAATGTTCAGTCTGATACTACTCCAGACTTACCTGCTATTTCAGTACTACCAGTCAAAGGCGAATTATGTGTCCGAAATAATGGTTCCGTACATGTAGGACATAGTGATTGTACTACTATTGTCAAGTATAGTGACAGTGGGAAATCTATTTTCAAAGCTTCACGTCATTCTTATTTTATTTGTGGTCAAACTGCATATATTCGTCTGCCCCTCGATTGGGAGGGAACCTGTTACATTGCCTTCCTACTGCCACCAGTTTTCCTAGCCCCATCTGATTATCATAGAAATACACATCTAGTACACATTAGACATAGAAGGGAGTCCCCCATTGTCGATTATACTGAAACTGCTCTAGAACAGTATACAGATTTCAATAGAGGTTTCTTTTTCTTTATAGGACCTATCCAGAATAGTAAGCTGATCCGTAGGTTAACCAGAACCCTTGAAGCAGTAGTCAATGAGACTGCCTCTGCTCTAGGTAACTTAACTGAAGAGCAATCTGCTATGAGATTTGTCATTTTACAGAATCGTCTCGTCCTTGACGTCATACTGGCCGATAGGGGCGGGGCCTGTAGAGTCATCGGATCTAGTTGCTGCATTTTCATTCCAAATAACGCGCCGTCTGTTTATTCAGCTATAACCAGACTCCATAAAATTGCCCATCTGTTACACCAAGATCCAGGCACCTGGACATGGTCCGGTTGGTTCTGGAATATAATTTCCGCCTGGGGATGGAAAGTCTTGTCCTTTCTAGGTATTGCAGTAGCGATCATATTCAGCTGCTGCCTCTGTATACAATGTGGCCCTGCGATTTGCGGCATTTGTGCTACCTCTTGTATTCCTAGTCCCAAGCCTCGTTCTAAATCCCGTTCCAGGATAATTCGAGACGAGCAAATGATACTGTATGAAATGATAGATGGTATCATGAATATTGATGTTTCCTGATGGAAACGTAGTGACAAGGAGGGAATGTGGAAAAGTAAATTTTGTCATGTTCTGTGTCCCTACGTGTCATCCATCATATGTTATATGTGCATGATTAAATATGCATATGTATTCCCTATGTTTGATTAAAGACGCAATTACAGTTGTGTCCACCTCTAGTATGCCAGTTTCCAGTTCTCGTGAATACTACGAATATCAGGCCTATGTAAAGTTACGTTGCCACGTTTCTCAGTGTGCACGTTATTCCATTGTAAAGTTCCCGTTTCTAGGCCTCAAAAGGGCCTGGACACCAGATTCAGCTCCTGTCTCCTGAAGCCCTCGCTGAGGAGCGATACAGTCCCCACCTGTGTCCTCGACCCTTCGCTTACTTCCTGCCTCGCAGTGCCCGGCTCAGCTTGGCTCTGCCTCTGAGTCTGCCAAGAGTATGTTATGATTCCAGTTATCAGTCCAGCCCTCCTTCTCTGCATTCCTAAAGCTACTGAATCGCATCAATAGTTTCCGTCATTGTCTAGCCTTTACGGCCCCATCTTAGAGAAATACTGTATTAATGGTCATTTAATATTCTTCATCACGCACTACATGTAGAATAATGCATGGTCCAGTCTTAGTGTCTGTTAGCCTTTCCCCTCCTGACTTCTAGTTTATATCAACATGTTCCCTAAACATCAGATACTAGATACTGCTTAGGTACATGTCGCCCTGACTCTCCAGACTTCAGTCTCTGCTCCTAGCACAGAGTTCGAAGCCCCCAGCTTCTCCTAGTGATACGTCATTGCCAGTTTGCGCGCACCATTAGGTTAGAGGTCCCGGCTCCTTAGGTAGCCCCCTCCATGTTTCCGCCCCATTCATGACATATTCTGTTACGTCTGCATCACATGTCTATGTATACGCCTCTGTTACACCTCTTTTCACCCTTATCTTTCGCGACTGCTACGCGTCATGCCTATTGCTCCTCCCACTGCTACGCCTATTACGATGTAATGCTATGTGTTTGCGTTATGTATATATGCTCATGTACTGTTATTAAAAAGTTACCCTTCCTTAGCGCGCTCATTCCAGATCCAGCCCCAGCAGCTGCTGGGCCCTGCCATTCTATTCCTATGCAGGTTGTCCTGTTCCTGTCCTTTATGCTGTAATAAACCTGCAAAACTCCTACTACCTCGAATCTTGACTCTTATTTATTGAGCTATCTGTTATTGCTATGCCTAGTAAAACCTAGATCCGGTATTATTTATTTATATACCACAGGACTCCCACTTCGACGAAGGGGAATACTCAAGCATGTGAATCTATGAAAGACACCAATACTGGAGAACCACAGTTTACAGGTAAGTAACTTATGTTCTTTCTACCCCCACACTATCCAATACTTACCATACATGCAATGTAATGTAATGCGCTGTAATGGTATGCTTTGTAAAGGTAGTATGCGTTGTAATGGAATGCGTTGTAAAGGTAGTTTTTAAAAATGTGTTGTAATGGCATGCGTTGTAATGGAATGCGTTGTAATGGATGTTGCGTTGTAAAAAATGCATTGTAAAGGTGTACGTTGTAAAAGTATGTGTTGTAACGTCATACAACCATAGAAACTGGCCCAAAAATGGAAGGCAGCCAAGCAGACAAGAGGAGGAGGAACTGCGACCCAGAAGGTTACAAATGGGGGTGGGGTCGCACACTACTCACACACCGGCGGTGTCGCCCCTAAGGACTCTGGTCAATGTAGTAAAGTGTTTGCGATGCATCATCTTTCGATCTTCTGCTATCTTCGCTGTCTTCGCCATCCCTGGACACGTGTTTCGGGGTATTACCCCTCATCAGCAGGGATAGGCTGTGTACTGGGGTTGCCGATGGCTGCCAATATCTGCCAGGTATAGTACCACTCAGGCGCGTAGGTGCGGGATCCCAGGCTCGTCAGCCCGCTGCTCAAGGGAGCTTTAAAGTTACAAATGGGGGTGGGGTCGCACACTACTCACACACCGGCGGTGTCGCCCCTAAGGACTCTGGTCAATGTAGTAAAGTGTTCACGATGCATCATCTTTCGATCATGTTTTTCGATGCATCATATTTCGTGCCCTTCAAACCCGTCTTGAGAAAGACCCGCCGCGACTTCAGACATTGGCGCTCCCAAGGGTCGAAACGTCGACATTTCTTCTAGGCCTTACCACTTCAGGATCCTAACACTCTGATAGAAACAAATTAGGATTCTGTAAAGTCATATTAGTAGATGGCCTCTATGAAATTATAACTTGTATATATTTGTATAGATTGTTTATATCGAAATTCATTAGTATTGTATATATTGCTTTTGTCACGTGATCACTATTCACTATTGTCACTCTTTACATTTATTTCAATATATTGACAGTCAGTTGTAAATTGTTTTGAATGAATTTGATAAACATAAAGATAAAGAACTATATACAGGTTTTCTTTCCATTTATTGTAAGAACCTGATTTGTATGTATGTCAGTAGGAGGTTCTCTATTGCATGTAATAGCACTTGCAAATTAGTTGTGTTGTCACCCGACAGAACCACTGCATTGTGGGTAGGCGTGATGATGAGCTGCTTCAGACCAATGTTGGTGAGGTTGTCTAGGAGGGAGGTGGAGTTGAGATCGTTGGGCATGTCAAAGTGGAAATTCAGTTCTCCGATGAGTATGTAGTCCATGGATGTGATGGCGTGGGATGCGATGATGTCGGCGATAGTGGTGTCAAATGAAGCACGGGGTACGGGGGTCTGTAGACAAGGGTGCCACGAAGTGTGGTTCTAGGGCTGGTCTCGACCTGGAAGTGAAGGTGTTCGGTGGTGGAGAAGGAGTTGCTTGTGGGGGAGGTGGAGAATTGGAGGGAGCTCTTGTGTGCGATGGCGAGTCCTCCTCCTGGGCGGTTGGGATGGTCCTTCCTATTGATCTTGTATCCATCGGGGATGGTGGTGGCGATGTCCAGGGAGAAGGAGGCGTTGGTCCAGGTTTCTGTAAAGAAGGTGACGTCTGGTGAGAGGGTGTTGAGGAGGTCCCAGATTTCTACGACGTGTCTCTGCAGGGAGCCCACATTGAGGAGAATGCAGTTTAGGGCTCCGGTGGTGTTGGTGTTCATAGTGGGGGCAGTGTTTGCGGGGGTACGGTCAGAAGTGAAGTTCTGGCGGCAGTGGCGGCAGGCGAACTGGCCATGGATGGTGTTCGGCATGGAAAATGGCATTTGTAGATCCTCCCTGGGTTGAGTGTGAGGAGGGCTGTGGGGTCGTAGTAGTGTGTGGTCGGAGATCTAGTGCTGGTTGCAGACGGGTTGCAGACGGGTTGCGGACGGGCGCAGACGGGCTTGCCTTTGGCTCGCCAGCGGCGCAACCACACAGCGACTACCATTAAATAGAAAAGGTGGGAGAGATGTGCAGGTGGGAGCGAGAACCGGCAAGGGGTAGGGGCCACAGCAGCATCAGTGGCCAGGAGAAAAAACTGAAAAAAAGAACAAAATTAGGCACAATAACTAAAATATGCAAAATCAGAAGTAGGCAGCAGTCACAAAGCACAACACAGTGAAATACAGAAGCAAAACCTGAACAGCAGAGCGGGCACAATCACAGACTGTTGTATGGCATTTTAGGACCTGAGCAAATTTTTCCCGATTCATGCCTTTATATAGGTACAATTCACAATGCCCTAATATAGGCGTAAAAATCATACCCATATTTAGACATAACCCATGCAGTCCAAATACAGGCATGGCAACTTCCACCCGTACCAAAACGTCACAACGATTTCTTGGAAAATCGCTTAAGCAGTCAGGGACCTTCCCTTGCTTGAATATTGATTTGCCCAAGAACTCATGAAGTTTACAAAGAACTACTATTCCCCTGGGGTTCTTTACTGACGTTATTATGCCTGACTTTACATCAAACTATGCACCTTTAAGGTACAAATATGCCTTCACTTGCTCTAGCAAACACATGGTGGTTCGGAGCAGCTCGACTAGCTACTTGCCCGGCGCAGCCCGCTACAGCAAGCGCCGACCCTACAGCTGACGCACTGATCGAGTAGCTGCCCTTTCTCTCGCTGAGAATCCAGCTCCAGTGTTTCCAAGCTCCCCTCGCGGGGTGTTGGGAAAACGAGTCCGAGACAGAGATACCAGACCTCCTTCATTCTAAACTAAGGTATGGAGCTGATTAGACCCTAAAAGAAATCTTGAATAGATTCTGGGCAAAGAAAACTAAAACCTATGCTACACCACACTTACTTCTTCCCTCGTACTAGACTTAGGTTAGGTACACCGGGGTAGGCGTATTTTAAAGCACCAGTTGAGTCCTTTTAGCCATTGTTATTTCTATATGTATTTCTATATGGTTTAGAAACCATACAATGCTCTTACAGTATTATTTTATAATATTGGTCTCCTGTACACATTATACTTTGCAGTCTGCTTAACAATTGTAGCAGTTCACTTTTCTTGCATGAGAAAGAAGACAGTTCAATAAACCTTTTATTGAAAACGCCTGTCTCTCTATTTCTCTGCACCTCTGTTGAAACGAAGCATGCACGATTGACTGAGTAAAATAGTTATCTATTGTTTCAGCGACTCTAGAGATATATTTCTTATTCTTGGCAAACAAAGTTGTCATGTTTATGCGGTTGTCAGAAACGAATCCCTTCTTGTGTATTCGAGAAAGTTTCTAGTGACCTCTGAGCTAGCAGGCACTCACTATTAAGTTTAGTATATTCGATAGAGACCTAGTCGACCTCAGTCCTACGTCTAAACTATAGGATATACTATTCCAATGTGCAGAGCCTATTGGGAATATAGGAACTACACTACATGGCGCCCAACGTTTGGTAAGGCACTAATTTAATGCTAGATACTAGAGTAACCCAGTCATGCTTTTCTTAGAGACCCTTTTTTCCCGTAAAATACTCCAATAGACGTCTGGAGTGGGTAAAAGGATAAAATACACACCATAACTGAGTAGGACGAAAAACCTATGTATTAGTTTTGGGTTTGTTCAACGTTGAAGGATACAGTGTTCCAAAATATTGGGCACCTTATCTTTGTTTCCTTGAAACTTGCTCTGCAACTTTCACTAAACAATGTCGAATAACAGCGACAACAACGCGACCGGTGGAGCTGCAGCAACTGCAACCCAACCGGGCTTAGACGTTACAGGTTTCCAACAAGACGACCCGGATGCTATAATCCTCCCGGAAAACTTAAGGAAAACCATCACTATAAAGCTTATAACAAATGGCCTGTCACCAAGAGGTGGTAGGGTACATTTTATCATAGAGGCACATGAATATCGACAGACAGAGGTATTCTATTCATGGATTCTATTCCCTGAAGCAAATTCAGGTACACATGTTTTTCACTTCTACAAAGTAGAGGAACATCCAACAGAATAGGTTGATTTTGAGGACATTGAAATTCCACTAACTTACCAAGAGCATGCGCTCTGGTTTAAAGGCGCCCTACAACATCAAAATCACATTACCAGGCTCGGTCCACTAGGTAGACCAGGAGCAACATGGCCGGTACTGGCCAGCTATACACGACATCCTGACATTGAAGAAATGACGGGTGCGGAACTATTAGTTCAACTGAAACAACTAATCATAATCCATAGACAATTGGTTAACTATGTCATGCAGACTCTAACAGTCCAGTCTCCTATAAGGATTCCACAACAAACCCCTTACCAGGGGAACACAAATATAATCACACCACAGACTATACAATCAGTCATTGGTAAAATACTCACATAAAGGGAACAAATTCCCTTCTGGATAGCTAAAAAAATTACTTAAGGGGAAGCGTGGCTAGTGGCCGACTGGAATGGCTGCTGTCTGAGAAAGCTCAGTTGAGAAAGCGGAATCCCACGCCAATCCGGGCATAAAATCCAACAATTAATGCACCCCGAGGAGTTGCCCTAAGGCCTGGAGCCAAGCGGCAGCCGCAAGAGAAACTCCGGTCCCGATCCGAAGCCGGGTTCGTGAGCAGGAAGGAACGTCAGCCGGAGGCCTACAGAGCGGGCGGCCGCCGGGGACTAAATTTCAGCCTCAACCCAGCATCCATCGCGACAGCAGAGGTGGGCCTAACGACGCAAGGGCACGGCTGAGGGCACTTCCGGGATAGGTCTAACTGGACGCGGTGCTCCCCAACTGCCGCCATTGATTCAGTGACCCGCGGTTGGGTCCTGGTCAAGCAAGCCGGGCCGAAGAAGGCTGTGATGCCAGAAACCCGTCCCCGCAAGCTTGTTTCCTTCCCAGTATAAGAATTGGCTTGGTAGTTTGGTTTGCCCTGTTACCATCATGCACTGGGACAGGAACAGACTAATTTGCATATAGCCAAGTTCTGAGCTGGGATGGTGCAGTGAGCTAAAAAAAGGTGATGGATTAAAACCATGATCTCTTGACTTGGTAAGAGTATTCTGCATCATTCAGAAGCTCTGTCCATCACCACCCCCTTTTCCAAAATCGGGTCCTGGTGTGGGCCATCATCGAGGTGGGGCCTACTGCCAGAGAGACATCCGGGGACTGGAGTGTCTGGGTCCCCCAGGCCTCGCTGGAACGAAGACACATTGACCCACACCCCGGCGAGGGTTGGAAGAGGTGGCGCCTGCGTTCATGGGGGGGCCGGCGGGACGACACCCCCCCTTTTACCCCACTCACTGATTGTGGGGCTGGAGCCCTGATATCGGCCCGGAGCAGAGGCCTGACGGCCGGTAGTGACCGGCCTAAACATCAAAGGACCCCCATCCACACACCTCCTACCATAGAAGCCCTGAGTGACTGGCGGGGCTGCGGGGCCCAATTATTTTAGGAATAACGCAGCAGACCGTGACAAAGTGCCCCACCGAACGCAGTCGATGCCATGTCAGGCAGAGGCCCACGTAATCAGAACGCACAAACAAGGCTCGACAAATATGCCTATAACAAAGACTTTCTGCCTCTATCGGAGAAATATGATTCTGCGGAAGCAGACCCCAGGGACAGGGGCTCCAAGAAAGTTACATTAGAGGACATTATGGCGGCCCTCACCGGCGTCCAGACCACGGTAGGTACGATCTCCACAGATGTATCCCTCTTACGGGCTGATTTTCAGAAAATATCAGCCCGCGTCATGGAAGTCGAGGCTGAGAATAAATTGATGGCGGAGAAACTGGATGACCAAGAAGGACGCTCCCGGAGAAATAACGTCCAAATCCTTGGAATTCCGGAATCTGAAGGGAAATAGGCCATGATCTCTATGTGGAGGACCTTATTAAAACTCAACTACAGACAAAAAGGCTATCAGCCTTCTTCTCGGTGGAAAGGGCCCACCGAGTGCCGGGAGGTCCACCGAAACCGGGAACACCCCCCCCCGACCGGTGCTTGCCCGCTTATTTAACTTTCGCGACCGCAACGCCATACTAAAAATGGCCAGAGTGGCCCCACCGATCCGAGTCCAGAACTCCACTGTGTCTTTTTTCCCTGATTACACGACGGCGGTCTCCAAACGTCGCCGCAGCTTCTTAGAAATTAAGAAGGAACTACGAGCCAAAGGTCTTCCCGACGCAATGCTATTCCCAGCAAAACTCAGGGTGGTAGCGGAAGGCAAAACATGGTTTTTCGAGACACCGGAGGAGGCATTCGACTGCCTGGAGGGCTGGCGCCAAACAAAGGGACCGCGATGCGGAAATGGGAACCAACGTCACAGCAGAGAGAATGAGGACATGAGCGGGCAGGAACAGAGATGGTCGGACGAAGATGATCTGCAACACACCCAAGATGAGGGCCTCGGACATGGGTGAAGCTGTTGGCTCACACGCATTTGAAATATAGAGCACAAACCTGGACTGAGATGCAGCTTGACCGTTTAGAGCACTGGGCTGCAGCAGTCTCAAGGGAAAAGGGAAGGACTGCACTTCTCACTGGACTTCTTACCCCCTCACGCAAGTACACTGTTCAGGGTTAGGATTGAGCACTCTCCTAAGTTGGGGTGGCAGGCAGTTTGAAGTCCGTCGTTCAGGGAGGCAGGGAGGGGGGAGGAGTACAAGGTAGGGAAGTTCGGGTTTTGAATCTTTTTTTGGTGTTTGTATGTTATGGCAATGATTTGCGCACATCACACCCACGGGCTGCGAGAGATACACATTACATGGACATGATAAAGTACACACACCCTCCAAACTGCACCTATTGCGACATTAACCCCAGCTGAAAGCACTGCAGAGGCGTCCCTTGGCTCACCAGTTTCCCCCCTTACAGTGCTTACGTGGAACGTACACGGCCTAGGGGATAAAATCAAGCGGGGTCTGGTATTGCAGGCTCTCAAACGTCATGCCCCGACGTTAGCACTCTTACAAGAAACACAACTCACAGGCACGGCATGTAGGGCACTGGACAGATGGGGATACAAAATGGCTGTACATTCCGAGTTTTCCTCTGGCTCCAGTGGAGTAGGCATATTGATACGGAAATCTTCCTCCTTCATAGTACTGCAGACAAAAAAGGATGATCAAGCGAGGTTTGCTGCGGTGCAGGGTCAGTGGAAAGGAAGGGTTGTTAACGTGATATCGGTATACATACCCCCTGCGCTGCATACAGTGGCGCTCCCAGCCCTTTGTGACATTTTACTGGCACTGCCGGAGGGAGATCTGATGATTGGAGGGGACTTTAATGCCACAATGAATGCTGACCTGGACAGACACCCGGTGAAGAGACTGACACCTGGCATCTCCCGCCTCCAGAGTTTCACAGAGGCACTCGGGCTGATTGACATTTGGAGACATCACCACTGCACAACACGGCAATTCACATTCCACACGAATGCCCACAACAGCCTTTCTAGGATTGACTATTTCTTGACTTCCGCCATTAGCCTACACAATGTCATAGACGTAACAATCAAGCCTAGAGGCATCTCGGACCAGTCCCCAGTAATGCTGACTTTCTCATTACACCATATGACTCACAGACAAACGTCGCCCATCTACCCCGGGTATCACCAGGTTCCGAAAATACGTAAGGAAATCAGTAAGGCCACAAAACATTTCTTCACAGAGAACACAACGTCCGCCAGCTCCCCATCAATTTTGTGGGAAGCCTTTAAGACAGTTGTTAGGGGGCAGGCCATAGTCTCTATCACCGGCTATAAGAGAAGCAAACAGGAATAGTTGCTAGACTTAGAGCTGAAATTACATTTGGCAGAGACACAACACTCAGCGGATCCCACCCCATCCTCAGCACATGCATTGCACCTTGAACAACAACAATACAGAGATCACCTGCGAAAAAGACCGTGTCCAATCTCACTACCACTAGACATAGAATATACGATGTGGGTAGCAAGGCAGGAAAACTACTGGCGTGGCTGGATAGACGGGAATGGGGTATCAGGGGCATAGCACAATTACGGGCGCATGAGGACCGGCTGACGTCGGTCCCGCAAGAGATAGTGGACACCTTGGCGCGCCACTTCCGCTGTGTTTACACGTCAGCGTCGTTCGTATCGAAGGAAGAGGCGGCGGCCTTTATAAGTAACATTGACATGCCCAGGCTCACTCCAGAAGCCTCCATGGAGTTGGAGGCTGACCTCGGAGAGGAGGAATTACTCACCGCAATAAGTACATTAAAGTCAGGAAAGGCACTAGGACCCAATGGGATCCCAGTAGAGATGTTTAAACAGCTGTCAGCCATCCTCACCCCCCACTTATTGAATATGTACAACGACAGCCTAGAACGAGGTGCGTTGCCGCCTGACCAGCAGTTAGCCACCATAGTGGCGATGCCAAAACCCGGGAAACCCCTGACTGAATGCACCTCAGATCGTCCCATTTCCCTGATCAATGCAGAGGCCAAAATTCTTGCTAAAACGTTAGCTAACAGACTTATAACACACCTCCCTCGCTTGATTCACCCAGATCAATCGGGCTTTATGCCTAACAGGAACACCGCACTAAATCTCCAACGCCTCCTGTCCTTAGACGCAAGAATGGCAATCAAGATGGTGGAATGGAGCTTTCTCTTTTCAGTTCTTAGCCACCTAGGGTTCGGCCCCAGATTCTGCGCCTGGGTCCGCCTCCTTTACCACAACCCACGAGCACACGTGACGGCTAACAGACATCTATCAGACAGTTTCCCTCTGTCGAGGGGAACACGCCAGGGATGCCCCCTGTCACCACTCCTTTTTGCGATGGTGCTGGAACCCCTGGCCACACAGATCAGAGGTGACCACCTTCTGATGGGTATCCAATGGATGAAAGGCTGGGAGGACAGTCTGTCTCTCTACGCCGATGACATCCTAATATATTTGACAGACCCTGAGCACTCCCTCCAGGTGCTCCACGCGATATGCGACAATTATGGGAAAGTCTTTGGCTACACTATCAATTGGGCCAAGTCTGTTCTGTAGGTGCTGCGGGCCCCCCGTCACACCTCACTGAGGAATTCCCATCTTCTGGTCTCCCGCAACTCCTTTAAATATCTGGGTATCCATATCACTCCCGAACCTGCAGATTTCTTCAACAAAAATTTGGCACCCCCACTGGAGCGCTTGAGAAGAGATGTGGCGCACTGGGAGCTGCTCCCACTAACGCTGCTGGGAAAAGCAGTGTTATTCAAAATGATGGCTTTGCCCCGTTTCTTATACGCTTTGGAAAATACACCGCACCCAGTGCCCTTAAAATACTTTAAACAAATAGCAGCACAGGTGTCCACACTACTGGGGCAACAAACCGGCCCGAATAGCACAGGCCAAACTGCATCGCAGTTGGTACGACGGAGGGATAGCGCTCCCGAATATCCAGCTTTACTATTGGGCAGCCCACCTTAAAATTGTTAATCAATGGATACACGCCCCACAGGACAACCCTGCCTATAAGGCAGACAGTGCCCAGCTAGGCATGAGAACTATGCTCTCGATGCTCTACAATAAGGACCAGGTCCCGAAATCAATAGGACCAACAAAACACACGGCTACACTATGGCATGCAGCGCAGGCGCGACTTGGGTGGAAAGGAACCTTAACCCGCCTTACCCCACTATGGGATAACAAACAATTGGGACGCTTGCGCAATAGTAAGGGATTCGACCAATGGGACGACATAGGTATCTCCACAGAAGGCGACCTACGGGACAAGGGAGACGTGATCCCGTTTACCCAGCTCCGACAACAGTATGACCTTGCCCCCTCAGAGACCTTCCGATATGTACAGGTCAGGCAAGCACTGCTGGCGGCACTGCCGCAGGGTACGGAGGTCCCTGAATCCTCCCCACTAGAAGATAGGCTGTGAACAGACTACCTACAGAAACGTGCCACGTCATTTACCTACCGTAAATTGATTAATAACATACCGGACCCCACAACACCACTGAGAGACAAATGGGTGGGCAGCATAGGAGACATGGACGAGTCAGAATGGCAGGAGGCACTGGCCTCTCCCAAAGAAGTAGGGATACCAGCACAGCTGCGGCTAGTTCAATTAAAAATCCTGCACCGGATATACCATACCCGAAGCACCCTGCATAAAATGGGAAGGTCACAACATCCATACTGCCCTAGGAGCTGTGGGGAGGAGGGGTCCTTCTATCCATTGTGGGACTGTCTCCGGATAGCTGATTTCTGGAGGAGGATACTGAGAACACTATCACAAGTCACGGATGTCTCAGTGGCTCCAGTGGCCTGAAAATGCCTGCTAAACATATGGGAACCCAACGACCTCACACACTTGACGCAAACTTGGGTAACACTAGGATTCATGGTGGCAAGGCCCAATATAGCGCAGAAATGGGGAACCAAAGATTTGCCTACGCTATCGACCTGGTGTAAAGATATGGATTTAGCCATGATGGCCGAAAGAACGGTCTATATTACCCGGGGCTGTCCCCAAAAATGGACCAAAATATGGGCAGCGTGGAACATTTATCGGGGGAACATATGTGAGCCTATACCCGAACATGATGACGACAGCGCTGATGAAGATATATGAAAAATATAGGGGTGGAATGTTAAATTCAATGTATGTGGTTATACTTGCAGCAGATTGGGCAACTCTACGAGTTATTACTGATTTTCTAAAACTGATGTGCATGTTAATAGTCATGATTGATCTTTTCTGTATTGACATATTTGCCATTGTTTGGAACATAAACAATAAAAACAAATTTACAAAAAAAAAAAAAAAATACTAAAATCGAGGCAGTATTTCCTGATACTACCCCTCATGAGAAACACAGGATTCTGACAATCTGTTTACCAATGGGGATCGCACCACACCTGGAGGACTGTAACACTTGGGGTACAGTCTTTGCTGCAATCTACACAAAAACACATGGTGTTCCGTCTATGGCGGTAATACCAGACGTCCCGAAACAGATTCAAAATGAATATGGGGCAGAGCCTGCTTTAAATCTGGGTATGAAACTACTGAGATATTTTAAACAGGTCTCAGCAATAATATTAGCTAATATTAAAGGTGAAGCAGCATCTGTGGTGATAACCAAAAACTAAGAGAATTTTATGTAACCGAGCAACCACAAGAATTGACCAGAATAATTGAAAAATCTTATGAAGAACTAGGTAGAGAAAGTTTGGGTGGGAAACCAGTTAAACCCCAACTAACTGAAAGTCCTGAAAAGGTTTTTATTAAAAACACTCTCACTGTTCCTAAGAAGAAGTGGGCGAATACTAAAGAAACTTCTAATGAGAAGCGCTCTCAATCCGAGGTAGGTCTCCTCAAAAGGAGCCCTCTGAAAAGAGGTATAACCTCAGCAACAGGGACAATTTGAGAAAACCCGATAGATATGAAGATACTGATACACGTTCCTCTCGTACCTTTCAGACTTCCTCACAGAAATCAGAAAGAAGAAGATGGTCAGAACACAACGCAGAACGTGTGAAGTCCAAAGACGATCAACACATTCCAAAAAATAAGAAAACTCAATTCACCAAAAAGAAGGTAGCAGGTCTAAGAATCAGACATGCCGAGGATCTTGAGGACACAACTCAAAAACGGGTAGTGGGCCCAGACAATGCTGGACAGCGCAGCAGAAGTCACCATAGCTCGCAAGATCTTGAAGGATCATCTGGAGACAGTGGACTTGAATAAGTACATCCAAGTTGAAACTGCTGATACCAGAGTTAGTATACCACATAGGTTATATGAAATAACACTCCGGATGGAGGGGATATAACTAGAAAAATGAGAGCACTCTTTTGGAAGAAGCTCTCTAAGGGTTATGACATTCTTCTAGCTGAAAAAGACTGGCCACCTAAATTTGTCAGGGAGTGCTCACATGGCGAAGACATCATTATTTACAAATAGCAAAACACACCTATAGTCTCATGCATGTGTATAAATGCAAACTATGCAGAATGGCCTTAATTCTCTCGAAACTACAAAAACAGTGAACTTATGGGGAAGACATCCCTTAAGGATAAGAACCCTCACTCACCCGAAGGTGACATGCTTCATCATATGGGTCCTCCTTACCAGTGTTGAAAACCTAGCTACTACTTCAGAAGTTATGGAAGGAGCTCAGAGATGTTTTTTAAGTAAGGAGCAGGATACTAATCCCATATGTGAGATGATTAACCCTGGGCGTAGTGGGCGTAGTGGGGCTTCGTGGAGCTACCTGAAGTGGGCGAGAAACTACGCCCACCTCCGCACTCCGCGTAGCCCCACTACGCACAGCAGGCCTCCCTCCCGCCCTCCCTAAATACTTTAAATTAAAAGTGTAAAAGAATTAAAAGGCACTTACCTTGCCCGCCGCTGCCCGCCGCGTCCCCGGGGCTCGCTATCTTCATGGCTTCCGTCTTGTGTATCTAATGCGCATGCGCGGGCGACCGCGCATGCGCATTTCTCGTGAGAAATGCGCATGCGCGGCCGCTCGCGCATGCGCATTAGATACACAAGACGGAAGCCATGAAGATAGCGAGCCCCGGGGACGCGGCGGGCAGCGGCGGGCAAGGTAAGTGCCTTTTAATTCTTTTACACTTTTAATTTAAAGTATTTAGGGAGGGCGGGAGGGAGGCGGGTGGCGGCCAGCTACGCTCCGTCTGCGGAACGTGCATAGTGCCGGATTCTACGCCTGCTACGCAAAATGCGTAGAAGCCGGCACTACGCACACTCCGTGCACGGAACGTAGCCGCCCGCCCAGGGTTAGAGATGATGAGTGTAGTGAGGTATGCAGCGCTGTGTGAGAAGATAGTGACTTAAAACTGCCTAGATAGAATCACTGACATTTGCTTTATTACTGTGTTCTACCTGACAGGATGAAAATGAAAAAGCACAGTGGTATGGATGTAGAACTGTCTACATTCATACCACTGTGCTGTGGTCGTTACTCCTGTACCTGCCTTAGAGGCAGTGACAAAAGCGAGCAGTCCAAATGCAAAGGCTTTACATCCAAGATGGATACAATGGGTTAACTCTCTTGCTGCAAGAGACGTTGAATAAGTTTTTGACCCATATTTGAATTTCTACAATATGAACAAGAATGTCTTCTGCCCACTGAGATTCTGCCTCTAGAACAGTACAAAAGTATAATTTATACAGACGGATTAGCACAGTCCGCAATTGGGGGTAAATAAGCTTATTGTGCTGCGTGCGAGATCGTTAAAGGTCGCTGGCGCGATGGTAAATTCCGACCTATGGTCACAAAAACGCAATCTCTCGGAGTGTAGTGAAGTTCCTATATTCCCAATAGGCTCTGCGCATTGGAATAGTATATCCCATAGATTAGATGTAGGACTGAGGTCGACTAGGTCTCTATCGAATGTACTAGACTTAATTGTGTGTGCCAGCTAGCTCAGAGGTCACTAGAAACTTTCTCGAATTCACAAGAGGGGATTAGTCTCTGACAACCGCATAAACATCACAACTTTGTTTCCCCAAGATAAAACGTATCTTCAGAGTCGTGGAAACAATAGATAAATATTTCACTCAGTCATTCGGGCATGCTTCGTTTCACTAGAGGTGCAGAGAAAGTAGAAAGACGGGCATTTTCAATAAAAGGATTTATTGAACAGTCTTCTTTCTCAAGCATAAGAAATTAACAGCTACAATCGTAAAACTGGTTGTAAAAAAATAATGCATACAGTAAATAGTTGAATAAAATAATACTGGAAGCATTGTATGGTTCCTCAACCATATATAAATACATACATAAATAACAAAATCTAAAAGTTCTCAACTGGTGCTTCTAAAATACGCCTACCCCGGTGTACCTAACCTAAGCTTAGTACAAGGTAAGGAGTAAGTGAGGTGTAGCATAAAAGTAGTATTCTTTTGCCAGGAATCTGCCCAAGATTTCTCTAAGGGTCTAATCAACTCCGTACCTTAATTTAGAATGAAGAAGATCGGTCTCGGGACACGATTTCCAATAAACCCGTAAGGGTAGCTTGGAAGCACTGGAGCTGGATGTCTCTCTCAGTTCGTCTGCTGGAGGGTCGGCTTCCTTCGGCACTTGCTGTAGCAGGGTGCGTTGGGCAAGTAGATAGTCGAACTGCTCCAAACCACCGTGTGTCTGCTTGGGTGAGTGTGGGCATATTTATACCGTGAAGGTGCCGAGTTTGACGTACAGTTTGACATAATAACGTCATGAAAGAGTCTCAGTTCTTTGAAAACTCCATGAGTTCTTGGACAAATCAATATTCAAGCAAGGGGAAGTCCCTAGCTGTTGAAGCTGAGTTTTCCAAGAAATCGTTGTGGATTTTCGGAACTAGTGGAAGTAGCCCTGCCGTATTCGGACTGCATGAGCTATGTCTAAATATGGTTATGATTTCTATGTCTATATAAGGATATGGTGATTTATACCTATATAAGGACATGAATCAGGAAACTTACAATAGGGTCCTAAAATAATACATAACACCCACTCCACGTTATCATGTACATCTAAGTTCAAGCACTACAACATATAATCTAGAGCATGTGTTTTTACAACCCCCAAAAAATCGTAGAATGCATTTGAAATGGTTGCACATGAGAAAATTGAGCATTTTGTTCAGTACACATTTAAAGGCAACAATTTCATTGTAAGCATATGATATGATATTAGCAATGCTAACTGAATAAATCACGAAAATTACTTTTATGAAATGGCTCTTAGTTACTGAAGAAAAAGGTCGAGACCATCCCATAGCAGAATATATAAACTGTTTTGGTTTATGGATTAGGCTAATATTGTTTCTAGGAAGTGTTCAAGGAATTCTTGTTCTCTAAGAATAGTTCTACTTTAAGCAGATTACTTTTTTGTGCCAAAGTTCGGTTTGTTTTTTGGAAAAAAGTCAAATAAATCTGTCGTAAAAACATAGTTCCACACTTGGTAGCTTTGTTTTGAGAAAGAGAAAAAAGAAAAGGTGAAGGTCGAATTTTCAGAGATCGAAAGAACGCTATGCGCTAATTTCAACAGTTATTTTCAGTGTCAGGAGCAAACATTAAGGTCCAGATATAGGTAATCCAGATTTACCAATTCTAAAATACCAAATTTTACCGATTCGGTATTTTAGAATCGGTAAATGGGATGTAGGTATTCAATCTATATTTTTTACCGAATCGGTAAGATTCAGTAAATACTGAATCGGTATTTACCGATTCGGTATTTCCCATTCATCCCTATGGGCCCCCAGGCCCATAGGAATGAATGGGAATTACCGAATTGGCAAATACCGATTTGGTAAAATGGGGAACACATTCTAGGGTGGCAGGGTGTCACTTTGACACCCTGTTGCACCCCTGAATAGTGCATGGGTGCACATGTGGCAGACATACATGCCCTAAGGGCATGTATGTCTGCCACATGGCACTTTTATAATTTACAAAAATTTGCTTTTTGTGGGGTTTTCGATATTTACCACCAACTTGTAGTTGGTGGTAAATAACAAATCCTGAAAGAGGAAAAACACTCATTTGAGTGCTCCCTACATTAAGGATTCGGTAATTTACCGAATCGGTATTTTAAGGAATCGGTAATTTACCGATTCCTTAAATTACCGATTCGGTAAATAACCGAATCCTTAAATTAGGCCCCTACATCTCAAAAGCCTAATACCGGTCGGTAACGGTCGAAATTCTGTAATTTCGGCCGTTACCAACCGGTATTGGGCGACCTACATCTGGCCCTAAGTCATCAAGGCTGGCAAAGAAATCGTCTACCACAGTAGGTGAAAGTTTGATTACTTCATTAAGAAGGCCAAATGTGCACAGATGTGAAGCATCGCCGTCAGCATCAGCGGTGTTAACAATGTTCATAGCAGATGGTACCTGTGTGCCTGATGGTCCGCGTATCTCACCTCCAGTTGGATTTGCCTGTGAGATCTCAATGAATGCCATCATCGGGATTGGTAGCTGCTGGGGGCAACAAAACACATGAGCCGTTACCGGACCCAGTAATGCGTCAGGATCCGTTGGCATAAACGATGGTAGTGTTAGACAGACATCTAACACGCATTCCTCTCCACAAAGCAGGCATCGTAGAACAGGTAAGATGCAATCTTGCTAGATTGGTCTGAATGACAGGAACCATGTGGTATTCAGATCTCTCAAATGAGCCAAGCCAAGGATCTGTGTTATTCTGTCACAGTACCTCATAGCCTGCAGCACATTTTCCATGCTGGCTTGGGTATCGCTGGTGGCCGGATGTGCCATAACAGAGCAGGAGGAATAATATTAAGATCCCTGCTACGAGTCCCAAAATGAGAGGCAGGTCGCCGAACACAGAGTGGACGAAGTTAGGAAAAATGCCCAGGACTGCTTCAAAGGGTGGTAACAGTCCCAAAAAAATTGTCTTAAATACATGTGCAATACCGCTGGTATCAGACATGTTAAAGATATGACATAACATTTCTATGAAATCTATTGGGCAGTTTGTTGATAATAATGCATGTATCTCTGCAGAAGTCCGTGCAGATGATACGTCTCTCTGGACGAGGTCAGTGGCACAGATTTTTGCCAAAGAATGGCTTTCATTCCGCTTAAAGTATCAATTCGTATAGAAGAGATTTTCATTGAAGGCCATAGTGGTGACTACCCGTCTGTCTTGCTTTTAGGAAACAATACTTGCATACAGCAAGTGACCCTGGCTGACACAGTAACGAGATAGCTTATTCCTGACATCATTCCACAACAACTGTGATCATTTAACATAATGTAGCTACCATTGGAAAACTGCCTGAAAATTGGATCTATCACCGCTGTGGGTGAACCCTGCAGGTGGCAAGAAAGGTTATTGGAAGAACCTTCGCAGGCTCCGTGTAAGTTAATACCTTGACACAATAGTGTACCGCTTAGTGAGTTTTCACCATTTTTACCACTAAGAAATACTTCCTTTCCCCCACTCCAACATTTGTGTGTGTATGGTAAATCCCAGGTTGACTTAATGTATTCTTTACCCAACCTTTCATACAGGCCTGCTGGTATGTGTTTAAAGCAATACTGAAACTGGAAAGTCGTCATGGCTATCATGATGGTGCCATGTATTATCCATTCAACTGACGGTTCCTCAGAAACGGTCAATGGTTATCTCTCCAGTTTTTCTATGCTCAGCACCGTATAGTCTGCTCCCCTCTGTGCCAACAAGATTTGTTTATCTGTAAGGTTAAATACAGTAAACAATGATGTAGTGTTGATGAGACGCCAGGGCACATAGCCTGAACGAAGGTTTTGCAACGTCCAGCCTAATAGCATTATAGAATGTAATTGAGCCTGACCATGTTGTACCATTAGCAAGTCCTGTTCCATTATGTCTATGGCAGATGATACAATGCTGTCCAAAGAATATATTCTGGACGACAGAGTTGTTAACCCATTGTCAATTACAGGGAGTGATTTCTCTAAATGAATACAATCAATTTCTCGTATTCTTTCCGCTGTTTCAATTTGCGTGACTTTCCATGCTTCATTGTATGCAGTGTATATACCGGTGAATATGAAACGTTTATGACGTGGATTACGAGGTCCCAGTAAGAATTCTCGCAAATCAACGCCATCTTTAAGCAAAGATAAATGTTGTTTTATTTCTGGAAGTGTGGATCTCTGTAGCCACTCAAGGCATAGTTTTAATACACTATAAGTTGTTATTATCCCTGGATGTTGTCTTTGGATATATCTTGGATCTGGCCTAGTTACCGTAAACCCTTGTGTCTTGTTCAGGAATCTATCTTGACAGTTATTCGTGTCTGTGGGCCAGATTAACCATTTTTTCCATTCAGGATTTGTTCTGTTCTGAAATATAATTTACGTCTACCTCCTCATCTGAAGTTAAATTACTATCAGGTGTGGGCTTAGGTATGGACGGTTTGTTTAAATCTTTTATCTTAGCAATGCCAAGACAAGATGTCTGTTGAACAGTGTCATTTAGGAACATCATTTGTTCTGGGATGTTGCAGGCTCTGAACAATGCTTCTAAACCTTGTACCTGCCAGTCTTTTGTGCCCCAAACAGTGTTTGTCTCAATGTTGTCTTTCAAAAAGTCAAAGCCTAAGGTGGACAATTGAGCATAAAAGGTCGCAGAATAAATTTGTTTAGTGTTTGTCAACATCCTTTTCATGCCTATCTTATTCATATTTTAAAGTAAAAACTTTCTGGGTTTGTAATAATAAAGCCTTTAAAATATGGAAATGTTCTAAGAAATGTTTTAGAGCTACCTTTTGGAGGAGTTGGGCAACGTTCCTATTGATTATAAGTTAAAACATTTCTAGGGTTTGCAGATTTATGCAAGTAATGATGGCCAAAATGATTAAAACAATACATTTCTTCATAGTTTGATGAACCTTCTAAGTATTCATGTTTTGTAAATTTTGCTGACATTTCTAAGTCTGCCATCATGGTATTAACAGTCTCAAAGTCCCAATCATCAGAAAATGTGCTGGTTGAAACGAAATCACTCAAGGAAACCTTAAATTGGTGTGGCATGGTCAGCTGCTCGACAGGGCCATAAATGTCATAATCAGTTGTATCCCAAGCTATTCCACCAGGTAGAGGAATCGCTGTGATGTTCACTGATGACAGGTCTCGTTGTTCACGGTGAGATGATTTGTGTGGTTTCAGGATCAAGTTGATGTTCTTACTTGATGTGTCCATTTTAATGTGTTTTCTATCTATCAGCTTTCCCAGACTTAAAACAAGAATTGGCCATAGCAGTAGAAAAAATACACCTAACCCAATCCAAAAATCAACCCATGGTGAAACCAGATATGTTTTTGCAAGCTCTTGACTAAGTTCTGTTAATTGTTCCTTGAAAGGTTTGTTTGCTGGCATTGTTTCAGGCTCACTGGGATCCTCAGAGAAGTCATCAAAGTTGATAAAATAGCCAGAGGCAGTTCTGTCAATAGTTGGTATTGCATCCGGATTCTTTAAAATCGTTGGAGTTGCTTGTTCCCTTGACATGTTTGTATAGTCAGATGCTACATCATTGTAGACAGGAGTTTCTTGACGAACTGTCATTTGGGTGTCAAGAGGCACAAATTCCATGGCTCTATTGCATAGTCCTTCTTTTCTCACTTTAGAATCTTCAAAGGTGATGAGTCTTTCAGTTTGAACCTCTTGGATAGTAGCAAGATTTGGTCGTCTGCTACATCTTAGGAGTCCACTGGGCCTACTACTTTTTATCGGCCACATGGTGTGGATTTACCAGGGCAATTTACACAGACCGGTTCTCCTTTTTTCCAGCAAGGGGCGGCAGTAGTACTGTTCTTGATCCGTGCATTGCTAGAACTGGTACTGGTTTTCTGTAAGAAGTCCCAAATTCCTTCTTATCTGCTATTTTCTCCCTGACCAGATCCCCAATCTTTGGAATCCAGACAGGTATTGCTGGGACAGGTGGTTTTTCTTCAGTGGTCGTTGGCTTTTCACTGATATTGCTTAGACTTCTTCTTGTTTAATTTAAGTCCTGCAAAACAGCTAAACGATCTTTGATATCAAAGGGTTTTCCACTGCGACCATGATATATTTATAGTTGCCATCCCTTTGTAAGGGACCACAGTGTTCCAGGTAAACACACGCTAGTGGTTTATCTGAAATCAGAAGTGGCGTCTGCGCCGGGCGTTTCACAGTTGTTACTTTCATTTTCTGGCATATTGCCCATTCCAAAACATAGTTTCCGGTTTGTTTCCTCATGCGTGGCCATCAGTATCGCTTTTTTAATAATTAAACTGTGGTTGAAACACCTGTATGCGCAGAGGTAACCCCTTCATGTGCCGCTAAGATTAGTCCTAACCTGTATTCCATGTTTGGGATTACTCTATCCCCCACTCCAGGGATTCGAGCAAAAGGAACATTATTCGCATCAGTTATATATGAGTACTTGAGTGGAAAGCCCTTCAGCAGTGTTTTACCACTGTCTTTTATTGAAGCAGTGACTGCTTGCATTATTTCGCTGTCTATTTTCGTTTTTGAACTGGTAATTGCAGCTACGAAAGCCATTTGCACAGCTGCCTTCGCGGCTTCATCAGCCAATGAATTCCCTTCAACGTGAACGCCATCACGCTGATGACTCAGTCTATGGATCACGTGATTCTTTTGTAGTTCGTTCTGCAAAAGAACTACTTATTCCCAAAGCATTTTATGCTTGATTGTGCCACCTTTTGCGTCCGTAGTTCTTTCTGCAAAAGAACTACTTGTTCCCAAAGCATTTTATGCTTGATTGTGCCACCTTTTGCGTCTTTAAAACCATTTTGAACCCATTTCTGCAGATATTCATTGTAAGACTGGACGCAGTAATACGAATTGCACACTATAAGTGTGGGGAAGTCGTGATCAGTATTTTCAAGCGCCATCTTGAAAGATTGGAGTTTAGCTCGCTGAGCTGAACAGTCTCCTAGAGATTTAGTTTTTGTGACCATAGGTCGAAATTTACCAACGCGCCAGCGAACTTTAATAATCGCGCATGCTGCACTATAAGCTTGTTTACCCCCAATCGCGGGCTGTGCTGATCCTTCTGTATAAATTATACAGCCATAATGTTCTAGAGGTAGGATTTCAGTAGGCAGAGGACATTCTTGTTCATATTGGAGAAATTCTTGTCTCTTCAAGTAAGGGTCAAAACCGTATTCAACGTCTGTTGCAGCAAGAGAACTAACTCATTGTATCCATCTTGGGTGTAGAGCTTTTGCACTTGCAATGCTTGCCTTCGTCACTGCCTCTAAGGCAGGTACAGGTGTAACGACTTTAATATGTTTACCCTGTGCGAGGGCTCTCTTCTTTGCTACAGCAGTCTGAACTGCTGTCAGAATGTTTTCTGTTGAAGTGAGTTTCATTTCAGCTTGTGTGTACAAGTGTGATTTGTAAGCTATTGGTACCTATTCACCTTCGTTAAAGGTTACGTATGTGAATACGCATCTCCCTGGGATGATTCGGATAACAAGGTTGCGTACATTGTCGCGTGTTTGTAAGTGTGTTGTTGCCAACATGTCTGTTTGTACTGAACGCAAAATTTCTGTGTATTTTTGAGTCCAATTAGTTGTTTTGCAATCAAGTTTGATTAGTTCGTAGACAGGTTTAACACTTTCTGCATAATTCAGAATGTAAGTTCTTCCGAAGTTTAGGAATCCTAGAATTGACTGTAAGTTTTTCACCGTGTTTGGAGCAGCGCACATTTTTCTAAAAAGTTTGCTGCCATGCTTTTGCCTTCACTTGAAAGTTTGTATCCTAAGAATAGGATGCTGAGAGGGACAATTCTTGATTTTTTAAAGTTGAATTTATACCCTTCTGAGACGAATCCAAGTATTATGGTGTTCACCCTGGTCAAGTGCCTGTCCAAATCATCATCTGTAAGATAGATGTCATCGACATAAGATAATGCCTCATCATCATACGTTTGTAGTAACTCTGTTATTCTGGCTGAAAAAAATCCTGGACTATTCTTGAATCCTTGGGGGAGAAGGCAAAATTACGCTGTGTCCCCATGATTGACAAAGTGGTCAAATACCTGCTTTCTGGTGCGATGATTTGACAGAAGAAACTGTTTGAAATATCTAAAGTAGTTTTATATTTCTTGCGAACGATATTATTCACCAGTGCTGCACTGTGTGAATTTTGTACTGCAAAAGTTTTGCAACAAGAGTTTAAATGTCTGTAATCCAAAACTAGACGATATGTTGGAGCTTGGGCAACAGCCCATTTTCTGGCATAGGTGTAATTTTTATGATTAGGAATATGATTAGAGAAGGCTGGCATAATGATCTCTTCGCCATGTGGGCACTCCGTGGCATATTCAGATGACCAGTCTTTTTCAGCTAGAAGGATGTCATAACCTTTAGATAATTTTTCCCAAAAGAGTGCTTTTATCTTCCTAGTTATATCCCCTTCTATTCGGAGTGTTACTTCATATAACTTATGGTGTCGCCAGTTTCAACCTGAATGCATTCATATGGATCCACTGTCTCCAGATGATCTTTCAGGATCCTGCGAGCTATGGTGACCTCTGCGGCGCTGTCCAGCATTGTCTGGGCCCACTCCCCGTTCTTGATTTGTGTCCTCAAGATCCTCGGCATGTCTGATTTTAATACTTGCTACCTTCTTTTTGGAGAATTGAGTTTTCTTATTTTTTGGAACGTGTTGATCGTCTTTGGACTTCACGCGTTCTTCTTTGTGTTCTGATCGTCCTCTTCTTTCGGATTTCTGCAAGGAAGTCTGAAAGGTACAAGAGGATCGTGTATCAGTATCTTGATGTATATCAGGTTTTCTTAAATTATCCCTATTTCTAAGGTTATACCTCTTTTCAGAGTGCTCCTTTTGAGGAGATTCACCTCTGGACTGAGAGCGCTTCTCTTTAGGAAGTGGCTGTCTACTATTTTCCCATTTCTTTTTAGGAGTAGTTAGATTGTTTTTGATGAAAACTTTTTCAGGATTTTCCTGTTAGTTCATACTTTACAGGTTTCCCTCCCAAACTATCTCTTCCTAGTTCTTCCTAGGATTTTTCAATAATTCTGGCAAGTTCATACGGTTGCTCAGTAATATCAAGTTCTTTTAATTTTTGGCGGATTGCCACTGATGCTGCTTCACCTTTAATGTTAGTTAATGTTAGTTAATAAAATAGCTGAGACCTGTTTGAAATCTTTCAGTAATTTCATACTAAGATTCAAGGCTCATTCTGGACTGTAATCACTTTGAATCTGTCTCAGAACATCTGGTAGCACCGCCATAGATGGGAAACCATGTGTTTTTGTGTAGATTGAAGCAAAGACTGTACCCCAAGTGTCACAGTCCTCCACGTGTGGTGCAATCCCTATTGGTAAACAGATTGTTAGAATCCTCTGTTTTTCATGAGGTGTACTATCGGGAAATACTGCCTCTATTTGAGTAATTTTCTGGCCTAACCAGATTGGAATTTGTTCCCTTTTTGCGGGCAACTTACCGATTACTGACTGTATAGTCTGTGGTGTGATTTTGTTTGTGTTCCCCTGATGAGGGGTTTGCTGTGGAATTCTTATAGAGGTTGGACTGTTAAAGTCCGCATGACATATTGTGCCAATTGTCTATGTATTTTAATTAATTGTTTTAGCTGAGCTAACAGTTCTGGACCTGTCATTTATTCTATGGCAGGATGTGGTGTATAGCTGGCTAGCACCGGCCATGTTGCTCCTGGTCTAATTAGTGGACCGAGCCTGGTAATGTGATTTTGATGTTGTAGGGCGCCTTTAAACCAAAGCTGATGCTCTTGGTAAGTTAGTGGAATTTCAATGTCCACTAACCTCGAAAGGAGAGTATTCCGCTGGAGGTTCCTCTATCTTATAGAAATGGAACACATGTGTTGTTGGATTTGCCTGTGGAAAGACAATCCATGAATAGAATACCTCTGTCTGCCGATATTCATGTGTCTCTATCACAAATATGACTCTACCACCTCTTGTTGATAGGCCATTTTCTGTAAGCTTTATAGCTATGGTTTTCCTTACATTTTCTCGGATGATTATGGTATCCGGGTCATTTTGTTGGAGACCTGTCTCGTCTAAACCCGGTCGGGTAATAGTGCCTGCAGGTCCACCGCTCTCTTCGTCGCTATCTTGCATTTTGTTGCAAGTTTTGCAGAGAAAGTTACAAGGAATAAAGATAAGGTGCACAATATTTTGGAACACTGCATCCTTCAACGTTGAACAAAACCAAAACTAATACCTAGGATTTTTCATCCTACTCAATTTATGGCGGATATTTTCTCCTTTAACCCACTCCAGACGTCTATTGGTGTTTTTACGGGATAAAGGGGTCTCTGTGAAAAGCACGACTGAGTTACTCTAGTAACTAGCGTTAAATTAGTGCCTTACCAAAAGTTGGATGGCATGTAGTGTAGTTCCTATAGTCCCAATAGGCTCTGCGCATTGGAATAGTATTTCCTATAGAATAGACGTAGGACTGAGGTCGACCTGGTCTCCATCGAATGTACTAGACTTAATTGTGTGTGCCAGCTAGCTCGGAGGTCACTAGAAACTTTCTCGAATTCACAAGAAGGGATTAGTCTCTGACAACCGCATAAACATGACAACTTTGTTTCCCCAAGATAAAACGTATCTTCAGAGTCATGGAAACAATAGATAGATATTTCACTCAGTCAGTCGTGCGTGCTTCGTTTCACTAGATGTGCAGAGAAAGTAGAAAGATGGGCGTTTTCAATAAAAGGATTTATTGAACAGTCTTCTTTCTCAAGCATAAGAAATGAACTGGTACAATCGTAAAACTGGTTGTAAAAAATAATGCATACAGTATAAATAGAATAAAATAATACTATAAGAGCATTGTATGGTGCCTAAACCATATATAAATACATACATAAATAACAAAGGCTAAAAGTACTCAACTAGTGCTTCTAAAATACGCCTACCCCGGTGTCCCTAACCTAAGCTTAGTACGAGGGATTGAGTATGTGAGGTGTAGCATAAAAGTAGTATTCTTTTGCCAAGAATCTGCCCAAGATTTTTCTAAGAGTCTAATCAGCTCCGTACCTTAGTTTAGAATGAAGAAGGTCGGTCTCGGGACTCGATTTCCCAAGAACCCGCAAGGGTAGCTTGGAAAAACTGGAGTTGGATGTCTCGGCAGTAGAAAAAGACAGCGTCTCTCTCAGAGCGTCTGCTGGAGGGTCGGCTTCCTTCGGCCCTTGCTGTAGCAGGGCGCGTCGGGCAAGTAGATAGTCGAACTGCTCCAAACTACTGTGTGTTTTCTTGGGCGAGTGTGGGCATATTTATACTGTGAAGGTGCCGAGTTTGACGTTCAGTTGGACATAATAACGTCATCAAAGAGTCTCAGTTCTTTGAAAACTCCATGAGTTCTTGGACAAATCAATAAATTAATATTCAAGCAAGGGGAAGTCCCTAGCTGCTGAAGTTGAGTTTTCCAAGAAATCATTGTGGATTTTCAGAACTAGTGGAAGTAGCCCTGCCGTATTTGGACTGCATAAGCTATGCCTAAATATGGTTATGATTTCTATGCCTATAAAAGGAATGGTGATTTATACCTATATAAGAGCATGAATCGGGAAACTTACAATAGGGTCCTAAAATAATACAAAACAGGAGATTGCACAGCTCAGTGAGCTGAACTACAAGCACTCAAGATGGCGCTTGAAAATACCCATCGAGAATTCCCCACAGTCATAGTGTGCAATTCTTATTACTGCGTTCAATCTTACAGTTAATACTTGCAGAACTGGATTCAAAATGGTTTCAAAGATGCAAAAGGTGGCACAATCAAGCATAAGTTGCTTTGGGAACAAGTAGTTCAGTTACAAAAAAAACTACACAAAACTCAAGTGATCCCTACACTGAGTCATCAACGTGATGGCGTTCCCGTTGCAGGGAATTCATTGGCTGACGAATCCGCGAAGGCAGCTGTGCAAACCGCTTCTGTAGCTGCAATCACTCATTCAAAAACAAAAATAGACGGCAAAATAATGCTAGCTGTCAATTCCACAAGCAAAGGGAGCATTACCTCAAAATGGTCCACTCTAATATTCATACATAACTGATGCAAATAATGTTCCTTTTGCTCGAATCCCTGGAGTGGGGGTAGAGTAATTCCAAACATGGAACATAGATTAGGACTAATCTTAGCAGTACATGAAGGGCTTGCCTCTACACATGCAGGTGTTTCCGCCACAGTATCATTACTAAAACAGATACTGGTGGCCACGCATGAGGAAACAGACCAGGAACTATGTTTTGGAATGTGAAATCTGCCAAAAGATGAAAGTCTCTACAGTGAAAGGTCCTGCTAAGACACCAATGTTAATTTCAGATAAACCATTAGCTTGCGTTTACCTGGACCACTGCGGTCCATTACAGAGGGATGGTAACTATAAATATATCATGGTCGCAGTGGATTCATGCTCAAGAATCATTTGGATGTGGCCTCAGCGCTCGGCTGATGCTCGAATTGTTATAAAAGATTTGCAAGTCTTTATCGGCACTTACGCAATCGACACGCTACATTCTGACCAGGTTCCTGCGTTTAGCTCTAGGGCTTACAAGGAGGCCATGGCCAGTTTGGGCATTGCATTGCGAATCTGGAGTTCATTCCATCCTGAGGGACGCTACATTCTGACCGGGTCCTGCGTTTAGCTCAAAAGCTTACAAGGAGGCCATGGACAATCTGTGCGTTGCATTGCGGTATTCTAGTCCATTCCATCCAGAGGGAAATTTGGTTATGGAGAGAAAAAAACGGGACATAAAGCAATCTATAACAGCTAGGGTATTAGGCTCGGGTGACGGGTGGGTCAAACATCTAATAAGTGTCCAACATAGTCTAAATAATCTGCCAAGAAGTTCTCTGGGTGGAATCACTCCATATGAATTCCTTTTTGGTACCAGAATGATTGTCCAGGACCTTGATCGTCACACTTCAGTGGCTATTTTGAAGGAGTTAAATGAAACAAGGAGAAGTCAAAGCAACACATTGCAGATGCCAACAACCACTGAAGGGGAACCACCCGTGTCAGTAAGGCCTGCCTGGATTCCAAAGATTGGGGATCTAGTCAGAGAAAAGATTGCGGACAAGAAGGAATTTGGGCCTTCTTACAGACAACAAGTACCTGTCCTAGTAATTCACAGCCCGAGAACAGTATTACTGCCGCCCCTTGCTGGTAAAAAGGAGAACAGGTTTGTGTCCTTCGACCTGGTCAAACCACATCATGTGGCCAATCATAAGTAGTAGGTCAAGTGGACTCCAAGGATGTAGCAGACGACCAAATCTGGCTACTATCCAGGAGGTTCAAACTGAAAGACTCATCACCTTTGAGGAATCTGCAGTATGAAAAGAAGAACTAAGCAACAAAACCATGGACCTTGTGCCTCTTGAGACCCAATTAACAGTTCGTCAAGAAATACCTGTCTACAATAATATAGCATCTGACTATACTAATATGACAAGGGATCCAGTAGCTCCAGTGATTTCAAGTAATTCTGATTCAATATACCCACAATTGACAGAACTGCATCTGGCTATTTCATTAACTTTGATACGGTTTCTGAGGATCCCAGTGAACCGGAAACAACACCTGCAAAAAGAACTTTCAAAGAACAAGCAACAGAACTTTTTTTTCAACTAAAAAAGACTTATCTTGTTTCACCATGGATTGAAATTTGGATTGTATTGGGTGTACTTTTTCTCCTACTTTGGCTAATTCTTGTATTAAGTTTGGGAAAGCTGATAAATGGAAGATATTGTAAAAAGGATACAGCAAGTAAGAACATCAACTTACTCCTCAAGCCACATAAATCATCTCCTCATGAACAAAGAGACTTGTCATCAGTAAACATCACAGCCGTTCCTATACTTGGTGGTATAGCTTGGGACAGATCTGATTATGACATCTTTGGTCCTACAGAGCTGTTGAAGATTCCATACCAATTCAAGGTTTCCTTGAGTGACTTTGTTTCAGCTAGTACCTTTTCTGATGATTTGGACTTTGGGACTGTTAATAATATGATGTCAGACTTAGAAATGTCTGCAAAATTTACAAATCATGAATACTTAGAAGGTTCATCAGATTATGAACAAATGTACTGTTATAATCACTATGGTCATCATTTCTTGCACAAATCTGCAAACCCTAGAAATGTTTATACTTTTAACCATTGGGAACATTGTCCAACGCCACCAAAGGGTAGCTCAAAAACATTTTATGAAAAATGTCCATACTTCTCAGGTTTTAATGTCTCAAATCCAGAAACATTTTACTTTAAAAAAAATTAATAAGACAGGAATGAAAAGTATGTTGACTAATGCTAAGCAAATTTATTCTGCGGCCTTTAATGCTCAGCTGTCCACATTAGGTTTTGACTTTTGGAAAGACAACATTGAGACAAAAACTGTCTGGGGCACGAAAGACTGGCAGGTGCAGGGAGTAGAAGCTTTATTTAGAGTCTGCATCATCCCTGAACAAATAATGTTTTTGAATGACACTGTTCAACAGACATCTTGTCTTGGCCTAGCTAAGATAAAAGATCTAAACAAACCATCCATACCTACACCTGATGGTAAAAACACTACAGAAGGGGTATCTGACGTAAAATCAATTTGACTTAAAAACAGAACTGATCCTGATTGGAAACAATTGTTAATCTGGCCCACAGACACAATCAACTGTAAAGATAGATTCCTGAATAAGACACAAAGGTTTACATTCAATAGGCCAGATCCAAGATATGTCCAGAGACAACATCCTGGGATAGTAACAACATACAGTATAGGGAAACTGTGCCTTGATTGGCTACAAAAATCCACACTGACAGACGTAAAACAACACTTATCTTTACTGAAAGATGACGTTGACTTAAGGGACTTCTTACAAGGACCTGCAAAATGGCATCATAAACGTTTTATATTCGCTGGTATATATGCCATTTATAATGAAGCTTGGAAAGCTACACAAGCAGAGACTGCAGAACGAATACAAGAAATTGATCGTATTAATTTAGAGAAATCTCTCTGTGTAGTTGACAATGGGTTAACAACTCTGTCATCCAGAATTTATTCTTTGGACAGCATAGTATCCTCTGCCATAGACATAATGGAACAGGACTTGCTCATGTAACAACATGGACAGTCTCAATTGCGTTCTATAAGGCTTTTAGGCTGGACGTTACAAAATCTGGATATGTGCCATGGCGTCTAATCAACATCACGTCATTGTTTTCTGAATTTAACCTTACAGATAAACAAATCACATTGGCACAAAGAGGAGCAGACTATACGGTGCTGAGCATTGAGAAACTGGAAAGATTGCCATTTCGGAAAAACCAGCAACAGAATGGCTAATACACGGAACAATCACTCTGCCTGTCACAATTTCACATTTTCAGTGTTGTCTGAAACATATACCAACAGGCTTATATGAAAGGTTGGGTAAAGAATACATCAAGTCAACCTAGGAATTACCATATACACACAGATGTTGGAGTGGAGAAAAAGAAGTATTTGTTAGTGGTACAAACTGCAAAAGCGCACTAAGCTGTACACTTTTATGTCAGGGTATTAACTTACATGGGGCCTACGACGGTTCCTCGACCAACTTATCCTGCCAACTGCAAGGTTCTCCAGCTGCAGTGATAGACCCAATTTTTAGCCAGCTTTCTAATGGAAGCTATATTATGTTGAATGATCACAGCTGCTGTGGAATGTTGCTAGGAATAGCCTATCTCGTAACTGTGTCAGCCAGGGTCACTTGCTGTATGCAAGTATTGTTTCCTAAAAGCAAGACAGACGGGGAGTCACCACTATGGCCTTCACTGAACATCTCTTCTATACAAATTGATACTTTAAGCAGAATGAAAGCCATTCTTTTAGAAAAAACTGTGCCACTGACCTCGTTCAAAGAGATATATGATCTGCAAGTTGAAAGGACCTATGCAGAGATACATGGCATTCATCGACAAACTGCCCTATACATTTTGCAGAAATGTTGGGTCGTATCTTAAACATGTGTGATACCAGCGGTATTAAACATGTATTTAAGACAGTTTTTTCGGGACTGTTAGCACCCTTTGAAGCAGTCCTAGGTATATTTCCAAACTTCGTGCACTCTGTGTTCGGTGGACTGCCTCTCATTTTGGGACTCGTAGCAGGGATACTATTTTTGTTCCTTCTGCTCCGATATGGCAAGTCAATTCACCATCAACACCCAGATTACCTTAGAGAACACTCTACTGGCAATGAAGTGTCGTGAGCGCATGATACAGATTCTGGGACTTACTCGTTTAAGAGATTTGAATACCACATGGTTTCTATCATTCCAACCAATCTGGCAAGATTGCATTTTACCTGTTCTACGATGCCTGCTATGTGGAGAAGAATGCGTGTTAGATATCTGTCTGACACTCCAATCAGTCCTGCCAACGGATGTTTATACATTGCTTGGACCGGTAATGGGTCATGCACTGTGTTGTCCCCAGCGGCTACCAATCCTGATGACAGCATTCGTTCAGATCTCACAGACGTAAACTGCTGACAGTGAGATACGTGGAGCGACAAGCACACAGGTACCATCTACTTCGAACATTACTAATGCGACTGACGCTGACGGCGATGCTTCTCATCTTTGTGCAATCGATCTGCTTAACGAGGTAATCCAACTTTCACCTACAGTAGTAGACGGATTCTTTACCAGCTTAGAAGATTTGATGTTTTCTCCAAAGAATGACACTGGCTTTTGAAGTAAGCACACAGTGTTCTTTGGGGCTCTGTTTTCGACCTTCACTTTTCAAAACAAAACGTCTAACTTTGGAACTCTATTTTTTCCATGATTTGACTTTTTTTCCAAAATTGAAATTTTTTTTGGGGCACAAAGTAATCTGCTTAAAGTAGAACTATTCCTAGAGAACAGGAAATCTTTGAATACTTCCAAGAGACAATATTTGACCTTGTCCACAACCAAATAATTTATATATTTTGTCATTGAATGGTCTTGACCTTTTCTTCTGTATTTAAGAGCCATTTCATAAATGTTTTTCTCATGTTTCATTCAGATAGCATCTCAAATATCATACTATATGTTTTGATTGAAAACATTGCTTGAAAAAAAATGCGTACAGCACAAATGCTCTTTTCGTGTACAACCATTTCGAATGCATTTTATGTACTTTGGGTGGGGTTTTTATACATGGTGCTTTAGATATGTTGTATATGCTTCGAATTTAGTAATGTCGAACATAATAAGGAGGATTGGATGTTGTATGGTCTTTTAGGACCCGAGCAAATTTTTCCAGATTCATGCCCTTATACAGGTACAATTCACATTGCCCTAATACAGGCATACAAATCATACCCATATTTAGACATAGCCCATGCAGTCCAAATACAGGCATGGCAACTTCCACCCGTACCAAAACGTCACAACGATTTCTTGGAAAATCAGCTTCAGCAGTCAGGGACCTTCCCTTGCTTAAATTTTGATTTGTCCAAGAACTCATGAAGTTTACAAAGAACTACTATTTCCTTGGGGTTCTCTACTGATGTTATTGTGCCCGACTTTACGTCAAACTAGGCACCTTCAAGGTATAAATCTGCCTTCACTTGCCCTAGCAAACACATGGTGGTTCGGAGCAGCTAGACTATCTTCTTGCCCGACGCAGCTCGCTACAGCAAGCGCCGAAGGAAGCCGACCCTCCAGCTGACGCACTGATTGAGAAGCTGTCCTTCCTCTCGCTGAGAACCCAGCTCCAGTGTTTCCAAGCTCCCCTCGCGGGGTGTTGGGACATTGAGTCCGAGACAGAGATACCAGACCTCCTTCATTCTAAACTAAGGTATGGAGCTGATTAGACGCTAAGAGAAATCTTGAATAGATCCTTGGCAAAGAAAACTAAAACCTATGCTACACCACACTTCCTTCTTCCCTCATACTGGACTTAGGTTAGGTACACAGGGGTAGGCGTATTTTAGAAGCACCAGTTGAGTACCTTTAGCTATTGTTATTTATATATGTATTTATATATGGTTTAGTAACCATATAATGCTCTTACAGTATTATTTTATAATATTATTCTCACTGTATGCATTATACTTTGCAGTCTGCTTAACGATTGTAGCAGTTCACTTTTCTTGCATGATAAAGAAGACTGTTCAATAAACCTTTTATTGAAAACGCCCGTCTCTCTATTTCTCTACACCTCTGTTGAAATGAAGCATGCACGATTCACTGAGAAAAATAGTTATCTATTGTTTCTGCGACTGTAGAGATATATTTCTTATTCCTGGTAAACAAAGTTGTCATGTTTATGCCGTTGTCAGAAACGAATCCCTTCTTGTGTATTCGAGAAAGTTTGTAGTGATCTCTGAGCTAGCTGGCACTCACTATTAAGTTTAGTATATTCGACAGAGACCTAGTCGACCTCAGTCCTATGTCGAAACTATAGGATATACTATTCCAATGCGCAGAGCCTATTGGGAATATAGGTACTACACTACAGGACCTGGGCAGCACCTGCTCGAACCCCTCCCAGGAGGGGGTGAGTTGGGTTCAGCGGCGGCATCAGAGACAGCGGAGCTGCTGGGGAAAGAGCAGGTCTCAGACCATTGTTTCAGTTCTGGACCAAATGATGGTCCCAGGGGAAGCAGAGTCACAGACTAGTCTTCCCCCGGGGTGCTTCATGCATGACCATGATAGGGATATGATAGCTTGTTTGGGGAGAAGGGGCAATTTATAGTTAGGGCTTGTAAGAGTCAGGAAGGGTGTGTCCGGTCTCTTTCTGACTCTGCCGGGAGGGCAGGGGACTATTCAAAAGAAAACATTGTACACCTGCCCACCCTACATGCATATGGGAGGGAGTGGAGATGGATTGCAGCATGATTGACAATTCAGGACATCATCTTTCTCCATACACTCCAAATGTTCCTCTCTACCAAAAGCACTCTCAAAATACACATCAACTGCTGATATGAGATATTCTTGGTCCTCATGCTCAGGTTCAACTTCTGTGACACCCAACTGTCATCTTGACAAGTAATCTGCTCTTATTTTCTTCCTGCCAGGGTAACACTCCAACTTAAAATTGAAATGGAGAAGATTTGCACTCAATCTGGAAATCCTGGGTGTCAAATCTCCGATAACATCACCACTCAAAATGCTAATCAGGGGTTTATGGTCTATAAAAATCTTAAACTTCCTGCTCCAGACAAAACACTTCAGTCGTTCAACAGCTCGACAGCAATCAAGCAGTTATTTTTCAATCACTGAACTTTTATTCTTATTGTCGCAGAGCCCTGGAAGCAAAACTAACAGTTCTTTCGCCCAGCCCAACCATGTGGGATTACTTGCATCAACTGTGATAATGCATTGACTAGTAGGATCATACAGTGCCAAAATTTTCTCAGAGCCTACCTCATCCTTCAAATGATCAAACTCCTTCTGACAACCTTCATCCCACTAGAAGACAGTTTTCTTTTTGAGCAAATTTCTTGTGCTGGCGAAATATTGAATAAACTTAGCATATACTACACAGACACCCAAGAAAAAGACACCAGTGGAAAAACCCTATCACCTCTCGTGTTTAGATCCTGTTCTCTAACGATAGCTCACCAGAGATCTTAAAATATGGTTGGATACTAGAATGCAAGGAAGTCTCATTTGGCCATCCACTGACCACATGCATAGAAACCCTGTAATAGATTATCACAGTTACACAGGCTCTCCTTTCTCAGTTATTTACCTCCCAGAACAACCAGGTGGAGATCATGGGAATAGATATTTTCTACTGAGGAAAGTTCCCATTCAGATTTAGAGGTTTCAGCTTCTGTCCTGATCCAGAGAATTTCGTAAAGGGTGACTAATGCGGAATCTACTCATCTAACCCACACATCATAAATGCACCATGCTTGTGCCTTCATTGTGGGTTAAAAACACTCAGAACTTTACGTAGAGAGGTTGGGTATACAGATAGTAATATTTACATACTGATTTACAAAGATGTCATGGAATGCAGGGCAGCACCCAAAGTTTCTGTGCTGCATTGCATAAGAGGGAGAGAGCAGGAAAGCACCATATTTACAGAGATATGGCACACTTCTCCCCTCTCCCTAGCACTGGTGCACAATCAGGAAGCTGAGCGTAATGGGCACACCTTTTCACCATAGTGTAAGGGTCTGTGCGTGAGTCTTCCATAGGTTTTGTAATGGAAGGGTAACCTTCCAGTACAAAATACTATGCTTGGACTCATTTTAAAACTTTTCCCTCTTCTGTTGTGTGTTGTACGGCGCAGTACACATTCAAAGTGAGAAAAGTTATGAGAAACAAAAGCATTTCACCTTTTAAAGCCTGTTTCAAAGTGACATAATTTTTTGTCACAATAACTCACCTACTGTTGTTAGTACATCCAGTTTTTTATTTATTTATTTTATTATACCTATTCCGTCCTCTGTCGACTTCCCGCTCCCACTCTGCCCGCCCAGCCGCCCCACCTCACTTACCTGTGCCGGCCACCGCTGCCATACAGCACCCATGGAAAGCACCCTTTACACAGAGTAATGCAATACTGTGCTTTGTGCTGCTGTGCCTAACTTTCAGACAGCTTTCCAGCTCAAAACAAGTTTTGCTCTGGTAAGTAAATAAAAAAAAAATGTATGCTACTTTACACCACTTTTCTGCCGCAAAACCCAGCACAAGATGTTTGCACATCTGAGCAATAATATTATCCATGCCACACATTATATTGATTTTTCTTACCCATTTCGTCACTTTCCATTGAACTAACAATTTTAGAAGGTCACAAATACTGCACGAGCAATAGAAACAAATACTGCGGCATAGAGGATTTTGCTAATAGCTTTACCTTCCGCATATTTGCCACTCTGGGTTCAAAACAATCACAGATGGCTTACACTCTTTATTGCTGAACTTTAAAACCAGAACTGTTACCCACATAGTTCGGGAGCAATAACATGGAGTGGTACTGCACATTAGTGGGGAGTCATTACATTCCCAGCGGGCAAACTTTGAGGGATAGGGACGTGACAAATGCCTCTGGATTCCTGAAAGATAAAACCTCAGCATGCTGCCTGCCGGCTCTAAAGGCAGGTGGTGGTTTTTATTGGATGAAATGATCCATCCAAGTGTAATGTTTATTGTTGCAGCTGTAATAAAGTGAGGATAGTGGCATCGTTATCACTGTATTGCTACTACTATGATTACTACTACTACTACCACGAATATAATATTAATAATATCAGCAATTATTATTATTAGCAGTAGCAGTACAATTAATCATCATTATTGTTCTTGGTATTATTAATATTACTATTTTTAGTAGTAGTAACATTGTTGGTCTTGTAGTTTTTGTTGTTAACATTCTGAATATTACTGGTATGTGCATTAGTACACTGGGCAGATTGATACAAGGTAAGTGTGCTGTGAATCATTTAATGAAATCTTTCTTAAAGGGGGATACAAGCACTGACTCCTATTTATTAATAATGCCGTGCAAACAAATCTTTCATAGTGCTTATTATTTCTTGATCTAAAAATATGGTACCCAACAATGCTGGGTCTCTAAAATGTCAACCAATCTGGACTTTAAAAAACATGAGGAGTGTTGGGCCCTTATTATGAGTTTGGTGGAATCCGTAGTAATGGTCCGCGGACCACCAGACTGGCAGTCCGTCCACCGCATTACAACTGTGGTGGTTGAATTTCCACGGGACTGCTGCTGCTGCTAAGGATACACGATCCCTAGCGGAGACACAGAGGTCTGAGTACCCTAATATGCTGGTGGTGCCATTGCAGCCCCACCAAGAATATTAGGAGTTTCCTCACTGCCACACTTTTCATAGTGACGGGATCGCCATGAAACGTGTGGCAGTGAGGAAACAAAGGTAGCCCTACAGGACCCGCTGTTGCCTCTGCGCCATGGGGTGCATGCAGGTGGGGCACGTGCATGCACCCCCAATTCCTACAGCACATGGACTTGACAGTCCTTGCCTGCAGGAACAGCCTTTGATGCTCCTATTGTGGTGCCTTTTTCAAAGGCACCGCAGTGGGACCACCTTTGATGCTCCTATTGTGGTGCCTTTTTCAAAGGCACCGCAGTGGGACCACCAAAAAACAGCCCATCAGAGTAAAATTGATTCGTACTCTGGAGGGCGGTCTTTAATGGCATTGGTGGTGTAGGAGTGGGGAGGAAGCATGGCAGCCGCGCTCCAAGATCGTCACACTCATAATCAGGCCAATTTGTCTGGACTTCTTTCATACTTGGTGTATTCTTTACAGTTTGTATATTGTTGGACCAATGAATGAGACACATTTGGGTTCAAGGGCGACCATAGTGGATTGTGTATCTTCCATTGAGTGCCATTTGAAGATGGAGCCCATGAATTCCATGAGGGTGGCTGGTGAGACGCCAGTGGCCTATGATCTTTTGAAGCAGTTCCGGGTGCGCGCAGCTTAAGAGTATTTTAGCCGTAACAGTACAGTTTGATAATGACGAGAGGAACTTAAAGCTGACGCCCGGTCCCGGCGGTGAAGTTTCTGAACGTATGAGAGAGCGGTTGTGTTCCTACAGGCTTTGTCCTGGTGCTGTTTTTGTTATTCCGGTTTTTTTAATCACACGACAAGAACCAGTTAAGATGTGGTATTGTGTGGGGGCCCTGCGGTTTTGCAAGCCGCGACGAAAATGAAAAAACACCCTCTTGCAGAATATTGGTTGGGTGGCACAAGTGTGATGTCTCCATACCGATTGAAATGGAAGGATTAATGCACAGTTATGATGTTTGAGAATTTTTAATATCCAGCGAGAGTAGTGTGGTCAGTAACTGATGTGCCCATGTTTACACACAGATGCAGGCATTTTCCTGCTGCCTGATGGCTATATGTGGAATAAGCCAATCCTGATGAACTGCTGGTAGGCGTCCCTCTGGCAGCCACCTGGTAATCATGGGCCAAAACGTGGGGAACCTATGGGAACCCTAACAAGTTGTTTTTTTAAAAACGCTTGAGTCATTTGGCATCATTTTTTTCCTTCTGTTTATTCTATCAACCACTGCAGGTCCAGTACAATTGAGGTGGAGGTGGAGGTGGAGAAATATCCTAGTGCCCTGATGAAACTGCTGTAAATTTGTAAGGCAATGAAACATGTTGGTGGATCAACTTAAAACGGCCTAACCATGCCGTTGTTTTAATTGGGTGTGAACACTAGACACAAATTAAATACATATGATAGGTGTTCATAACCTATTTTAATGGGGACTTCAGGTGACTCTTGTTACATATTACGGGGCTGTAAGGGTAGTTAGCACCATTATATAATTTTTTTTACATTTTTCTCAATATTCACATTTAGTTGAGTTAGGTCACTTTTTCTTTGGTCATGAAAGTGTTGATGATGATAAAGTGAGCACACTGGTGAGTACCTACCAGCAGCTCTGTGGTGGTTGCTTATGTGGGGCACTTTTTGACCCACCTCAAACTTTTTTCTATATTCTTTCAGACTGTTGATGACTAACATGCCAGTATTATCTGCAGCGTTTTTAGGAATACTGGGGCATGGCTGTAGTTGAATCTTTTATTAATAATAACTATACAAATATGGTGGGTATGACTAAAAGAGTATAAGCATAGTTTACCTAAGAGGTATAGTTGATACCCAGTAAATCAAGAATACAATAGGTTGTCGTGTATGCATTAAAATCAGGCCTGTGTGTCGAGTAACTGTATGAGTGGAGGGCGGGCTGGTTTTTGTATCCCTCTTATGCTCTTTATTTGATGAGTTAAATTATTATTTGTACCTTTTAATTATTTATATAAATTACATAATTTAAAAAATATATAATTTTATATTTGTGGATATATATTTTATGTTTTTTTATTTTATCCATATTATTCATGTATTTTGATTTAGGACTATAGGAGTGGGGATATTAAATCGGAACTTTCCAAAGTCCAACACTTTCCTTATTGTTCGTAATGCTGGATTGGGATTAGTATATCTGACCCTCCTCAGTTCATTTATTTTCTTTACTGTTGTTTTCGGTCGGTGTGGAAATAGTAAATGTGACCCCTCCAACGTCAAACTGTTTCACTACTGTTGTTAGGAGTGGGAATTATGAATCCAGCCTCTCCAAAATCCATCACCTTTCCTACTGTTATTCTGGTTGGAGTGGTAGTAGTAAATATGACCCATCCAAAGTCCAACACTTTCCCTGCTATTGCTCAAGTTGGAGAGGGAATAGTAACTATCATGCCACCAACAACCAGCACTTTCCATACTATTGCTTATGTCAGAATGACAATAGTAAATCTCTCCCTTCAAGAGTCCAGCAATTTACTTATATGTTGCTCAGGTTGGAGTGAGAATAGTAACTATGAACCTTCCAAAGTCAAAATCTTTCCCTACTGTTGCTTATGTTGAAGTGGGAATAATAAATGGGATCCCTTCAAAGTCCAATACTTTCCTTATTGTTTGGCTGGTTGGAGTGGGAGTAGTGCATTTTACCCTGTCAAGTCTAATGTTTTTATTTTTGTACATGTAATTTAGTGATTTTGTTTTAAAATGTACTATCATATGTCATATATATTTTTTTGAGTAATATTATTTTTATTTTTAATTGATTTAAGGTAATATTTTTTTGTATATGATTTGTTTTATTATTTACTATCTAGTATGTGTAAGAAGAATGAATTATTCTTAATATTTTATCTTAACATGTATGCTTATTTAATAAGTGTAATTATAATGTTATAATCTATTGGCATTTATTTTAATGTATGTATTTGTAGTTTATGTATGTAAGATATATCTATATTTTTTTTATATATGTATAGTTTTTAAATGCATTATTATTTTTAATAAATATATATTTTAAACTTAATATTGTATTTAATAGTTAACATTCAATATACTTACTTATTTTATGATGATATTATGGTCTCCTATAAATTTGCAGTCAATATTTTTTTAGTTTACATGACAAGTATATAAAGGGCATTTTTTGCCCTCAATATTTTTGGGGTGATATTTTTGTCAGCAATAATTCTGTTAGCGATATTCTTTCATACAAGCAAATCCTACAATGTAATTTGTAGGCAGGACTTATCAGTCGATGGCAGGATGTTTGCATTGAAATTGAACTTGCTCAACTATGAACACAGACCACTCACCCTTCTAGTTTAACATGGAATTTGTCTGTTGTTTTTTTTTAATGGGGAAATGATTGTTTTAATATTTTGCTATAGCGATCATGGATTTGTATTGCCAAGACTAACATATTCTTTTTTTACTGAATTTGTAGGTTAACTTATCTTCCCATCTTAGCTTCTTTATAGGTAGAATATAGTAATATCATATTTTAGTATTTAGTACACTCAGCTCTTCAAATAATTAACAATTCAGTTTCTCTGCTACAATTTTCCTCTCTTCCCTCCCACCTGCCCTCATGATTCCTTTGGAGAGCTAAGATGTATTACTCTTTGCAGGTCCTAAATGCCTGTCATCTGGTCAAGGTCTGCTAAACTGATAGCTGTTGGATGAGTTTGTTGTATCAAAATCATTTAGCACCCGGAGTTGGAGACAATTGGTGGAAAATGTCATTAGTTGGCTTAGTGCTTAGGTAATATCAAATAGGGTGTGGAGCCGTGGGCGGCATGGTCTAGGTTGTAAAGCGGACTCCACTTGTCCCCCTGAGTAGGCTCTTCCACTAAGCAGTGAATCACTACTCCTTGTTGACTGAAATCTGTAAACCAATGAGTCCCAGCTGTCTGAAAAATGTTTTCCCACATACTTCTAAAGTGCAGCTTCCACCTCAAAGGTATCTTGGCCCCTGACTCTTAGAAGATAACTCTAGAACTTTGGGGACACTTTGAGTCAGTTTATACTGGTAAATAGGCAAATTGAAGCAGGTCCTGACTGTCTCTCAAATGGCCTGGAAGAATATTCCAGGGTTGAAAGGTCCTACCTGAGAATGCTTGACTCCCCGGTCTACCTTTATGAAATATAGAAATGCATAGAAGATTTGCAGTAAAGGAACAAAGATCGCTTGAAGGTATACAATGTTTGAGTTTCCTTTGCAGGAAAAGAGGCCTTTTTTATGAATTACTCTAAAGTCTATACTTAGTGATATAAAGGCAATCCTTTCTTTCACGCGAAGTCAGTGAATCATTGCTAGATCTCTAGAAGGAGTTGAGAATCTTGGCTTATTCTGTGCCAACTTCGCAGCTGCTGCTTGTACTCTGTGAGTATTTATTTATTTATTTAGTTTTATATAGCGCTGACTATACTCGGATGTATCAGAGCGCTTTACATGATGAACCACAAAGTTACAAAATTACATCAGTTAACAGGTTACATAAGTTAATAGTAAAACATTTAAAAGCATAGAAGATGAGATAAAGGGAGCGTAGAAGGGTAGGGTGAAAGGGTAGGAGGGAGATACGACAGGGAGACAAAGGGAAATCTGCCCCAAGTCCGTTTGGGTAGGTAACAGCCTGGGGGAAGTCCACGGCCCATCTCCTCTTTAGGTATCAGGGAGCTCCACCGGGCCAAGGCCAAATAGCAAAGTCTCGGTTAAATAGCAAAACATTTTAAAGAAGGAAGATAAGAAAAGTGGAGCGTAGAAGGGTAGGGGGAAGGGAAAAAGGGTAGGGGAAGAATACGATGGAGAGACAAAGGAAAGTCTGCCCAAAGTCAGGCTGGGTAGGTGATGGCCGAGGGGAAATCCACAACCCATCTCCTCTTCAGCTAACAGGTAGCTCCCCTGGGCATCGGTCAGCTAGGTAGGTCTCAGCGGTCAGAGGAAGATCCCAAAATGAATGTCATGGTATGTGAGCCAGGGGGGGAGGGTGGTGGGGGAGCACCCCTAGCCTCGCTAGAGTAAGCTTGAAGTGCCAGTCCAAGGAGTCCAGTGTGGGTGGAGGGGTTTAAAGGGTGAGGAATAGAAGAATAGAAGGTAGGAGCCTATGTGTTTAGTCCATTTGTGTGGAGGCCATGATGAGGTAAGGCACATAGGTAGTTTGAGATCCCTCAATCGCTGCATCCTGATGATCGTGGCTCCCAAGGCCGCCATGTTGGAGTCATCCATCCCCTTCCGCGAATGAATTCTCCCCTGCTTGCTGCTTGGGGAAGCTCATGAAAATCAGATTACTTGTAGTGTGGCCCAGGCTGTCAGGGTTCGTGCTGTGCATGGGAGGTACTAGATGTTGAGTTTAGTTGAGGGGGTGAGGGGAAGACGGCGCATGTGTGCTTGGGTGATGTTGCGGGCCGTAGTTACCTGTCACAAGTCTGTGGAGTTCATCGGGGGACAATCAGAGCTTTTGCTGCCACTCCAGAGTTCGGGAGTCGTTCTGCTCCGAGCCGATTTAACCGGCCACCATTTTGTCCTGGCTATGCCTCTGTGAAATGGATACCTTTCAGTTAATGACCTTGTCTTCCTATGGCAGCACAATGATCAGTACTGTCTGAAATCATTGTGAGCTGAGCGCCGTGGATGAATTCCGCCCCAGATCTCCGGCGGCAGTTTGAGTGTCCCGCAAAAGGGGGGGGATCCGGGTTTTGCTATCCCAGCACCGCATTGGGGGATCACCAACCAACTCCTCGAGGAAGCTACCCCCAGGGCATCAGCAGACAGGACTACGCTACTGTGGGGTGAGGAGGACCACCACTGGGAGTTCAAGTGAAACGTAAGCGGCATCACAGTACCTGGCTCCCATCCTCCCACGTAGATCTCCGGGCGCCATTTTATCTCGCTCCCGTACGGGGACTCCGAGGACATTTCGCGGAAGATCAGGATCGCAGAAAGGCGGTTTTCAACTCATTTAGATCAGGCAGCATTAGGAATTCTGGTGCATCTAACAAAAGGGCATTACAGTAATCAAGTCTGCTTAGAATGGTGCACTGTACTGCCAGTACCCTGCACTGTGAAAAAGGCAACATTTTTCTGTAAAAAGGCATTATTTTGCTTCAGTTGCAGAGCAAAGCAAAGCACGTTGCTGCCGTCTTACTGACATGAGTCTCCAGATATACCTTAGTATTTAAAACTAAACTGTGGACATTAACTGATGTTTCCAGGCTCCTGCTATTTGTTCACAGCCAACAATTGGATAGAAGTTCATTAGAAGGTTTGCTTCCTGAGCAACAGAGAATTTCAGCTTTATATCCATGGAACTTTAAGGAGTTGCTCCTCAACCAGTTTGCAACATCCCTCAAGCAGTTATGAAACATGACCAGTAACTCTGGTCGAGCATTCTCTAAGGAAAGGATCAACTGTGTGTCATCCGCATGATTAATAAAGCTGTTGCTGTGGTATCGAATAAAGGCCGCTATAGGGCACAAATAAATGTTAAAGAGAATTGGGCTTAGGGTTGAGCCCTAGTGCACTCAGAATTCTACTGTTCTAAACTTAATGTAAAAAGGGAGGAGTGAAATCACTTGAGTTCTTTCTATCAGATAGGATTCAATTCACTCAAAGACATGTCCAACCATGCTGATATTCCCTAATCTAGGCATTAATATCTTATAATTTACGACCTCAAAAGCAGCTGATAGATCACGTAATATCCAAACCACCATTTGACATCTGTCTACTACTATCCACAGCTCATTTAGGGCAAGAATCAAAGCAGATTTGGTCCCATTCTCTGGCCTAAATCCAGATTGCTCCTCTTCAAGTAGGTATGGGCTTCCAAATATGTCGAGTTCTTACTGACATATCGTTTAAGAATTTTGACCAGTAATGGAAGCTGGGATATAGAATTTCCTGCAGATTTTTTAATAAGGAGGTTTTTAGTGCTCTTTTCCAGGTAAGGGATTCGGCCTGTTTCTAACGATTGATTACAGCTCTTTAGTAGTGACTGATACAAATCCTCTTCTACCACTTTCCTATTTTTGGGCAATTGCGGGCCTAGTAAAGAATCCAATGGAATAGACGCTCCTGTTATCTTAAGTACTTCTTAACTCATCAATTCAAAGGAATCCAATTTACTAGTGCATGTAGCAGCAGTATGGCCCAGGGTCGCCTCCTCCTTCAATGAGTGGCAGGGCATTACTCTAGTTGATTTTATGTGTAAAATAATGTTCCTGATGTTTTTCTCAAAAAAGTTAGATAAGTTATCACAGAGAGCTTGAGAGGGCATGACCACCTGTTTGGTACAATCCGGGTCAGATAGCTGCTGGGCAATGTCAAATATATTTTTTGTGCTATTTGATGCTTTTAAAATGGTGTAGCATCTTTAGCCATATGCACTTCCTTTTTGTATCCGTTCAAGGCAGCCTTTAGCTGTAGTTTATCCTCCACTAATTAGAGCCTCCGACATTTCCTCTCCAATTTTTTATCAGCGATTTTAGCCTCTTTTAATATTTCTGTAATTTAAGGTGCAGACGGCCTTAAATGGTTCTGACCCTCTTTCAGTGGTATTATATTATCCAAGGTCTCTATAATCCTCTCACGTACAGCACTATTTTTAATTTTGACTGCTTGCTTAGCATCAAAGCTTGTTTCCAGATCAAATGTAATCCCATTCTCTAAGCTACTCAATTTAGACCAAGCTCTACGTGGAGCTGTTTTGGTGGGTTCATCATGCAGGGCTCTATTTTTTTAGCAACTTAATATGGAAGATCACCAGTGCATGATCTGTCCAGCTCAGGGTATTGACTGTAGTGGATAGGCGCTTGAAACACAATAACCCATCATATTCTCCTGAAGGTTTGTCCCACACAGTAGAATCTTATCTTTTTAAAAACTTACATTGTCATACATACAATTTGTAGTTGTTTGAAAATATAGTTATTATTCTAAATTTTTTCTATCAATTTTGGTGATAGCCAGCATATTTTAGTTCCTCTTACGGATTTGGATCTCAGTTTCCCGGGTGCCATAATGACCCCTATGGCGCTACTTAGGACTTTCTTTGAGGTTTTTGCTTTTCTGGCACCCTGTTTTAGTATACAGATATTTAATTTTATTTGGGGTACTCTATTAGATCCATCAACCACTTGTACTAAAGAATCTAATCTGAACTTGAACTAGTCTAGTCAATCGTATTGCAGATAATTGAGTCTTGCAATTAATTGTGTGTTTTTCTTGTATTTGTTTGGATCTGCTTTTATGATTGTTCAAACTGAAATAAAGATGATGATAATGATGATATCACCCAAGGAGATATGATCTTCCAATGTAAAAATAAGATCCAATGTATGTCCACCCTAACGCGTGAGTCCTAGAACTAACTGCTGTAGACCAAATTATTTTGCACGAACCTCGAAGGTTTATAAAATATTGCACCATCTTTTCCTCCACTCATGTATTAAAGTCTCCTACAATAAAGAAATTGGAGTGTGAGAGGGCCGAAGGAGACATCTAAAATCTCAGCGCCCTCTAATTTATCTAAGTGCAAAGTGATACATTTCCAATGATCCTTAAATGTGGCTACCCCACCCCCTTTTTACCCTTCCTGGGTCGATGCAAGACCTTACAGCCGCTGGAACAGGCTATGGCAAATTCAGCATTCGAGTGAGGACCACGTTTCAGTAACAAATAAGGTGTCCCAGCGATTAGCCTTCAAAAACATGTTAATCTCTATTGCATGTTTCCCCACTGACCATACGTTCATAAGTACACATCTGAACTCATATGGCTTCTTCTTGGAGCCGTACAAGGAACTAATGGGTCCCATCTCCATTTTAGTTACTCACCCTCTCAGTTTATTATTAATAAAGTTTTCTTCTATACGTATTAGTTGGTTCCTTGAGTGGTTAATGTTTTCCCTCTCTCCTAGATCTCCTTGCCCAGTTGGCTCGAAAGTGCAGCTGGCAGCATGGTTGGCACTCTGCACAGTCAGCTCGTGGACAGGTGTGGACAGGCTTGCCTTTGGTACAACTTCAGAGTGCTCACTATGCGGACGCCCAAGGGTCCTCTTAAATGATTTTCTCTCAATTAAAACACTGGACCACTAACCAAATGGTGGCCAGCAAGTGTCTCACAGTGCAAGCCACCAAATAGTATTGTAGATTGCCTTGCCTCAATAATTTCCCCAAACTCCTGTATTAAAAACCAATCTCAATCCAAATTCATTGAATACTATTAAAAACAGTTTTCAAAACTCCCACCCAATTACTGCAAAGCATCTCAACAATCTTCTAACAAGGCACGTGAAGTCGTGCCAGAGTCCACCTTAAATGGACTTTCCTTAATTAAAACCCTACACTGCTAACAAAAATGGAGGCCATAAAGTGTCTCACAGAGAAAACCAACCAATAGTACTGTAGTATTCCTTCCCTTAATAATTCCCCCAACTCCTGCATTAAAAAATAATCCCACTCCAATTTCATTGAACAGTATTAAAAACGTTTTTCAATAGTCCCCCAAAATTAGTGCAATGTATCTCCTGGTATCAGCCTTCTCACAAGGCAGGTTCCTCCATGAGTAACACTTTACCCTTTGCTTTAACCCAGTACATGATGTCTCCGCCCCCTGCTTCTAGCGTAGGAAGCTGGGATGCCTTGCAGATCCTAATGGTTGGCTCTTTTCGCTAGTAGCATTACTAAGTCCATGAATCTAGTGGTTTCTTCGAGGCCTGTCTTTCGCTTGTGCATACCCAGCAGGACGATCTCCATTGTTCCCATATTTTTTCTACCAACCATGTATTGTATGTCGTTTACGATAGCCCACCAGTACATGGACAAGCGGGAGCACTCCCACATCATACGTTGAAGATGTGCCTATTTACACATACATCTAGGGCAGAGTGCTGGAGTAGTAGGAAGCATCCAGCCCTATGCCCTGACTGGGGGTAAGGTAAGCTCTGTGTAAAATTGAACAGAATTGAATGTAATGACACTAGCCATTACAGAATAATTTCAAAAGGGGGTGGTGATGGACAGAGTATCTGAGTTAATCAGAACACTCCTACCCAGTCAACAGATCAGGGCTTGATCCATCACCGTTTTTTAGCTCACTGCACCATCCCAGTTCAGAACCTGGCTATATGCAAATTAGTCTGTCCCTGGCCCAGTGCATCATGGGAACAGGGCAGACCAAACTACCAAGCCAATTCTTCACTGGAAAGGAAACAAGCTTCCGGGGACCGGTTTCTGGCATTACAGCCGTCTTCGGCCCGGCTTGCTTGAATCCTAATGGTGCAATGAGCAAGGGACTCACGTCTGAGCATACCTTCCACACTTGTGGTGGCCAAAATAATTTCAAAAGGGGGTGGTGATGGACAGAGTATCTGAGTTAATCAGAACACTCCTACCCAGTCAACAGATCAGGGCTTGATCCATCACCGTTTTTTAGCTCACTGCACCATCCCAGTTCAGAACCTGGCTATATGCAAATTAGTCTGTCCCTGGCCCAGTGCATCATGGGAACAGGGCAGACCAAACTATCAAGCCAATTCTTCACTGGAAAGGAAACAAGCTTCCGGGGACCGGTTTCTGGCATTACAGCCGTCTTCGGCCCGGCTTGCTTGAATCCTAATGGTGCAGTGAGCAAGGGACTCACGTCTGAGCATACCCTTCCACACTTGTGGTGGCCAAAATAATTTCAAAAGGGGGTGGTGATGGTCTGAACTGGGGTGGCTGAGTGAACTAAAGAATGGTGATGGATTAAACCCAGATCAGTTGACTGGGGGTGAGTGTTTGATTTATACAAGCGCTCCGTCCATCATCCCCTTTTGTATCGCTTTGTTCGCCCCAAGTGTGGCAGGGTATGCTCAGACGTGAGTCCCTTGTTCACTTGGCCACTGGATTCAAGATAGCCTGGCTGATGAGGATTATGAATCCGAAACCGGTCCCAGGATGCTTGTTTCCGGTCCAGGGAAGACATGGCTTAGCAGTTCGGGCTGGACTGTTCCCATAAGGCACAGGGTCAGACTGATTTGCATATAGCCATGTCTGAACTGGGGTGGCTGAGTGAACTAAAGAATGGTGATGGATTAAACCCAGATCAGTTGACTGGGGGTGAGTGTTTGATTTATACAAGCGCTCCGTCCATCATCCCCTTTTGTATCACTAGCCATTACAGGACACATTCTTGGGGTATACAAGGGCTCATCAAGGCATATGTATATGAACATCATGTACAAGGTATTCACGTTCAAGTAAGCACATACTGATTGCTAATATTAGGGAACAACAGAATATTAACATAGTTGGTTATTTTGCAATTCTACAGAAGTTAAGTAGAAACTATAACTCATCTTCCATAATAGAGTACATAGTGATGTAGCTTAATGGAGTTACTCACACAAAAGGAAAAAGGGCTACTGTGTATAAATAGTTTAGACATACATACTATGTTTTAGGTTTCTGAAATTACTCACTACATTCATGTGTACATGGTTAGAGATGGAAACGTGTGTTGCTCCTGCGGGATTCTGAGAACAAATGTTAGTGCCCCTTGATACCACGGGATACATTGTACTTACACTTAGATGTTGGCATTTTACACAATGTGGGCCTTACACTTATGTGGCAATAGCAACCATTTCATTACCACCCGTCTGGGCACTCACCATTCAAGTCCCATGCATGCCAAATTCTTGTTCAACTTTGGGTATAACTTGTAGGCATTCATTCAATTATGTAAAGTCTGTTAATTAATTTACGCAGGTGAGAGCAGTGTTTTCTCTTTCTGCTAGGTAGATTTGCCAGTAATTTAAAAAATGTTTTTGTTAAGTTAATTGTTGAAAATGTGTGAGGGTTATGTCAGTCTTACTCAAAGTTGTGGAAAAGTTGCTGTGGTTGTGTTGCTTTTGACCCGTGTGACTTCACCTACTAAAACCATGAAGTGTTTACTGTGCCTTTTTAATCAAACCTACAGAGAACACGCCTTTTATACTACACAGCAACCTCATCACAATAGACTTTCATATTAATCATGGGTGGGGTACAGATGGGTCCTTAGGTTTTTTTTCATTGCTTCTTTAAACTGGGGAAAAGTCAACTGCATACCCAGCTAGCAGCTCAACCTTTGTATCATTAAGAACTAAATAAAATGCCCGTGGCTTGAGTAATCAAAGTATGTGTGCCAACAGTCCAAGTAACTGAGGAAGTCTTGGTACTGAGTACAACTGAAGTAGAGCTGTTGGGAACTCATTCAGAAATGCACATAAAACGGCTCCACGACACAATCTGAAAGGCTCGACGAAGCTCTGTGAATAAGTACAAGAAAGCCTCTTTAAAGGGTGGTAAAGTAGGTGAACTGCCCGCCTTGCCTTCTGCTCGCGACACAACTCCTGGACAGCAAAAAGAAATATCACCCAGAGACCAGCACTGCATCCCTTCCGCGAAACATTCTCTTTCTTCACACTGACATCTTTAAATTGACTATATCATTAGGACGTTGGAATGCCTCTGGTCCTGTGATGGCACTATAGTTACCATGGTGATAAAGTGGCCCTTTTTGTCTTCATTTACTACACTCTTGCAGAGTGGTTTGATTGGTTTCTAAGTATAAACTTCAAAATGCTGCAAAGAGATCTCTGCAAGGGATTTGGAGAAAAAGTGAAACCACAGATGTTGCAGGCTAGAATAGGAAAGCTGGATGTCAGTACTGACCTGAGGAAGAGGGGCTGTACCTTTGCTGGACAGAGTACAACAACAGGGTTCCAATGCTGGACAGAGGACACCTGGGTCTCTCTTCTGGACAGAGTCGCGGATCTGTGCTGGAGAGAGCAGGAGAGATGGACTTCTCTGCTGAACTCCAAAACAGATATAGGGTCATATGTGCATGTAAATGCCAGAGCGCGGTTCTGCACCAAATTTGGCAGTGCCATGCTCTGACATTTCCAAAATGCTGGGATGTGCCATATTAGCAACAATATGGCGCAATCCTGTGTTTTCCCTAGTGCTGGCGCTAAAATTAGCTGCCTAGCGCCAACACATGCACCCTTGCACCATAGTGCAAGCGTGCCTGCGTTGCAGGGACTATTTGTTTATGTGCAGGATGGTGCCCCTTCCTGCACATAAACAATAAACAATGGTGCTCTGTTACTTCTATGTATGCTGAATTCTGCAGTACACATAGAAGTAGCAAATCGTCATTATTTAATGATTTTTTATGTGCAGGAACAGATACCTTGCTGCTAATAAACAATCATTAATGGCGTTTTGATTTTTCTATGTGTGCTGCAGAATGCAGCACACAACGAAAAAGCAAAGACAAGGATAAATAAAAGTATTTCTTCTTGTTGCACCATTTTAATGGCTGCTATTGCATGGTGTTTGTTTTTGGCGCTGCCTCGGATCCACACATCCATGTAAATCTGGGGCAGCGTCAAAATGCAATGGGTGTTGCGGTGGAGCGCCCACAGCAAAACCCACTGCAAGCCTCTTTCACACAAAGTTATCTATATAAAGGCGCTGTATTTACAAGGCGTATGTTTAGGAAAAACAATGGTCCAATGTTGGCCACAATGGGTCCAGACTCCAGAGCAAAAAGTGTGATCCCCGAAGGGGACACTGGGATTCAAGTTTAAACTGGGCGATTAATCATATTGGGAACACAAAAGTAGGGGAACATATGTTGTGTAAAATAGGCAATTTATTTTACACAGGTTTAACTTAGTACTCTAAGTAATATTCAGGTGCTCACACAAAGTGAAAGTGGACGTGATATTGATAGAGCGCGCGAGGTCACCCAGCCAATGATTCCGCCGTTTCCGGCTTCAGGGCCCATATACTTTCAATTCACACTATTCATTGACAGGGCGACTTCACGGGCTGCTACCAATTGTGTGTGTTCCCTACCGTTATTACTCAGAGTACCCGACTTATCATCCACCGACACGGGTACCTATGACCTCAACGGATCAGGGGCCTAGCTGTAAAAGGAAAGGCAGCAAATGCAATTTCAAATGACATTCAATACTGTTGTAAATGACCACGGACAACTAGAAGTTTTAAAATGTTTATCTAAAGTTCGTTATCATCAAGCATTAAACTTACAAGAATAAGGCAATCAATAACCAAGATAATGAAAAGTACATAACTATAGAGAAATAAAGTCAGGGTAATCATTTAAATGCAATAATGAGATGCAAAGGAAATATGCTATGCATTCAAGGCAAGAAATCTTTAGAAAATTTAAGTAAGGCCGTTCTAGACCATATCAGAAAATGACAAACTGCAATGCAAAATATGATTTCTAAAAGGTAGGGTAACATGGGAACATATCAAGAAAATATGCAAATGACTTTACGTTTCAAGAGTTTGCGGCAAAGGCATGGAAAAATCAACATATGCAAAGGTGTCTCTTTATTGAAGCAAAAGACAGAAAAATAGAAAGGTGCAAGTTTAAAGAACTTAGAGCAGTATTTACCTAGACTGGTGTGGAAACCAAACCCTGGCCACGGGTCAGTTAAGGACAGGAAACCCTCAAGGAAGGATACCCCTCAAAGGACAGCAGGTGCAGAATGGACACCCCGGACAGGACAGGATACCCTCAGATTAGGAATCAGGACAGGACCCTCAGGACAGGACAGCAAACCCTCAGGACAGGACCGCTCAGGACAGGACCGCACCCGCAGTTTGGAAGCAACGCCTGCGCTCCACCCTCTCTGCAACTATCGATCAAGACCCCGATTGGGTCAGCGAACTCCCAGCAAAGTGCTTCGCCAGCACTTTAAGGTTCAGTAAAACCTTAGTCTATGGTCAATTTCGGACAGAGTGCTCCGCAGCGCTCTGTATCTTCAGTCACCTATTGAGTACGATGGGTCAGTGACAGGTCAGCTAAACCAGACAAGTCGGACAAATTCCCTAGGTGAACCCAGGGTAGATATACTCTTTTGGGACGGTGTACCACCCCCCCAATGTTGCAAAGTGTCAGAATCCCTCAATTTGGATTGGTCCTAAGGTAGGATTTGGGTAACACACCAATCATAACACACTATTTGGATGCTTCATTTACATATCTGGGTACCGCCTAGCGAGATTGGGGTTCCCATGAGAAACTGCACAGCAAACAGTAGCGCAATACACATTGTATCATATGAGGAGCAACATTCTCCGCTCTCATAGCGCAGAGGCGACTTTCCCAGGAGCATCATGACTGTGGCTGCCAGCTGGCTGAGTTCCGCTGTCCAAAGTTGCCACCTTTCAGTGCTCCATGATCATGCGCAGAAGAGACCTTCAATATGGCTCCCAACCAATTCGGACCCCCATTCCCCGCGGTACATGAAAAGTAAGCGAGAACAAATTAATACATAGAAATAACATTTTGAAATCACATCACAGGGTTGTACTTTCAACTTAGCATCATAAAATATACTTATGCAGTCTAAATGTTAGCTACATATCAACGATGACAAGAGCAGTGGCACGAGCAGTACCACATGAATGGCAAAGCTATGTATTACGCATGCGCATAAATTTCCCTCCACTTCTGCAGACCCGTCAGGACACGTGAGTATGACTGACGCATGCGCAGTAACTAAATACCAGCGGCGGCCATATTTTACGGACACGGATTAAATTCATTAGGAATACACATAGGCAAGCTTCTTAATCCTTATTCAAACTTAATATAAACGTTAGTAAGACGTACACTTATTACCTTGTTACACATAAACGAGGTTCATGAATACAGTAAGTCACAAAATATGCGAAACTTTGCTTCATCAATCCCCTCTTTGATGATATTTACTATCATCACAAAATAAATGGAACCAGATGCCAACTTTCTCTCACACTTTATACAGTTCTATCTCTTCCAGCAATCGCTCCAGTTTCTCTCTTTCAGTTCTGGTAGGGTGAGAATTCTTCACCTTTTTATAAATCTGATTATTCACTTTTTCTAATTCGAGCTCATCCACACTTCGTTTCACCCCTCTTGCATTCACTTCATGCTTTCCGGTGCGCTTGCGGCATTTGCAACAGACAAATATGAAAAATAGGATGAGACCTATAATTCCAATTGGCATCAGTACTTTGAGCAATAAGCCTTTACCTACGCTAGCAAGCCAATGACCTACATTTGAGAGACCATCTACCAGTCTCTTCCAGGCACTATCAACCTCGAGTGGTTTGAGTTCCTTTGCCAAATTAGTAATATTTTTCACATATCTTTTGAGCTGTACACTTTTATCCGGAATATAAGTGCAACAATGTTGCGCCTTCAACATCCGGCAGACTCCGCCCTCTTTCGCCAATAAGGTGTCAAGAGCAAGTCGATTCTGCAAAACCATTGATCTGATCGCAACCATTTCGGTGTTGACCAGCAGAAATCCATGAGCTGTCTCAGTAGACAACACATCCACTATAGTAGACAATTTGCAAATTCTGTGAGTGTTCAGAACCACTCCCACTCCAGGTATCAGTGCACTGAAAATACTACCCATAATTTCACCTATACTTTCTCTTTTACTACGCACTAAGCCATTAGTATTTTCACTGCTTCCAGCAACTCCATTCACATGGTATATTTTCGGGAAGACAATGCCAAAATAGCAGCTTCCATACCAGTGATCCGGCAATTTGAAATAAGCCTTGTCCCCACAAATATAATAAATTCCAGGAAACACAGGCTCTGACCCATTTTTGAAACCCCAACCTCCAATTACCTTGTAATTATGTTCGCACTCACTGGAACCAATGAAAATGTTATTATAATAGCTAGTCTTCTCGCGGTGAAGACATAGCTTGCCTTTCTTTTCAAAATCCAGCAACAGAGCAGGACCCGCCCCACCAGTTGAGGTGCCTTCCATGTTCTCTGCCCATCTTGGGTTTTCTGACTTTCGTCATTAGCCTTCTTTTGTATTTTAATTCTCCTTTTCTCTGCCATGTTCAGGAACATCTTTTCCTGCTCACGCAAAGAACAAGTCAAGTTATCTCTGTGTGCGTCCGCTATGTCAATGTTACCTATAGTCAGAAAGTAGTCTCCCATATATCGTATTACGTCACTTTTGGTATGTACAGGATTCAAGTTCCCACGTATAGGAAGCTCAGAAAAGATCACGTCATTGTTAGAGTAATAGTACTGTAACGGTCCTCTTTTGTAAAATAAACTAGCTAAAATGCTACAGGAGATTCCATATGTCAACGGCAAGTGATGGTATGTCACGCCTTCAGCTACAGAGGTAGGTAGCTTCATGCAGACATAGCAATCTTCAATTTCCATAGTCTCTACATAGTGTGTTAACAAATTTGCGAAAACATTTAAGTGTGTCTTATTCTTTACTCCGTGATAATGTAGTCCTCCCTCATCTGATGCTTCTAAGTCTTGTTTTGTTTGTCTCAGTGCTCTCTCATGTCTTGCTACACTCTGTGTTGTCAGCTCCTCACTGTCAGTATTTACAATTTCAGTAGGGACAATATTAGTATCTTTACTTACAGCAAAGGGTATAAAGATTGTTAGTCCTATCCAAACTAATATCAGGACAACTACACTACAAACACATACCTTGCAGCATGTTTTGCAACAGCTGCGACTAGGTCTACCACTCACGTTTGAATCAGACATTTTGGCTCAGAAGAAGTTTCTCAACCCCTCTTTGTGACTTTACACTAGTATCTTACTTTGTGCAAATTCACGGTGGCTCGTCTTCTTCTTCGTCAGAGTACTCAGGGACGGGCTCTCCGTCGCTTACGTCAGTTATATCAAGATCTTCAAGTTCTTCCAACACAAGTGTCCATTCAGGTGACTTGTACTTTTTGTTCTGTCTTTTTATTCGATCACTCCTTCTGTTGGAAGTATCCTCTTGTTGTTTAGCTATGCGTGCACTTCTCCTTTTTTCTGCACGTTTTTCTTCTACCGTCTTTATCCTTAGTCTTAACTTCTTTACGAACCTGGGCTCAAGATGCTTTCTTTTCTTAAGTCTTTTAGTTGGTACTTGGACTTCGTTTCCTTCTCTTGCCCTTTTGTTCTCATTTACTGTTGGTAATTCTGTTTCAGTTTCTTCTTCTTCTATCTGACTAATACCAGGGCTCGCATCTATTTCTTCTGCCTGGTTACTAATCTGGCCTTGTTCAGGTAAATCGTCTCTTTGCTTTTCAAGTGTCTCTGATTCTGTTTCCTGAACACGTTCTTCTAATCCTACCTGATCCTGTTCAAGCACTTCGATCTCTGGACTTTCTTCTGCTCGAACTATTACACTATGTCTAGTCTGTCCCTTCCCGATATCAGGAGTCAGTGGAGGAGTATCAAACACTTGCTCTGTATCCTGCACTTGTTCAGTATCGGGCACTTGTTCAGTCTTATTCACTTGTTCTGTATCAATCACGTGCTCTGTCCCTATCTGACCTTCTCCTTCCTCAGTTTTGATGTGAATCTCAAGATTCTGAGGTTCTTCGCCTGTGCCTTGCTTTTCCTCACTAGTCCCCTCTCTACCTTCCTGTAGTCGCTCACTTGTTCGAATGGGGTCTTCAGTGAGATCAATCAATGGAATCCACTCTTCTGGCCATATACTTGGCAGCTCGTCTTCAGCTACTTCTGGCTCAGCTTCTTGGACCCCTTCAGCAGGCTGGACTCTTGGTAGTTCGTCATCAACTATCCTTGGGCCAACGTCTGCTGATTCTGCAGCTCGGCTGGTACTGGGCTGTACGTCGTCAGCTACTTCCGGTCTGGCTCCTGCAGAGTCCTCTGCTGGACGTCCTTCTGCGTCAGGCACCTCGTCTGGTGGTACCTTCTGGGTGTGGCTGGCGTGTACCCAGCGTGGAACTCCTGCACACTTTACTGCTGTGGTAGTTACCAGGATCACCTGACGTTTTTCTCCCCACCTTGGCTCCAGGCAGCTCTTCCGAGTATGCTTCTTTATCTTCACCCAGTCCCCTGGGACCAGTTTGTGGAGAGGAGTCGTTGGATTGAGGATGGCGTCTTCTCCGATCTGGCGAGAGATAGAACGCACTTGGTCACCCAATCTCTTGCAGTATTCAAGCACCAAATCATCAGTAATACTCAACAGTTTGCTTCCTGGTACCCATGCTTGTCTCATCACTCTTCCCATAATGATTTCATGGGGACTTAGGCCTGTCTTGCGATCAGGAATACTTCTGAGTCCCATCAGGACCAGGGGCAGGGCCTTCACCCAGGTCAATTTAGTTGCATCACACAGTTTTGCTAGTCTGTTCTTGATAGTTCCATTTATTTGTTCCACTACTCCAGAAGCCTCTGGACGGTAGGCACAGTGAAGCTTTTGTGAAATTCTAAAGGCCTTACAGAGTTCGTCGATCACTTCATTATGAAAATGTGAGCCTTGATCTGATTCAATAGTGACTGGAACCCCGAACCTAGGTATCAGTTCTTTTAATAAACACTTAGCTACTGTTTTTGCGTCATTTTGGGGAGTAGGGAAAGCTTCCACCCACTTCGAAAATAAACAGACCATGACAAGGACATATCGCTTCCCTTCACAACGGGGCATGGTGATGAAATCAACCTGTATTTTCACAAAGGGACCCCCGGACCTCCCAATTTTTCCCAGTTCCACTACAGTCTTCTTCCCTGGGTTCATCTTTTGACATGTCAGGCACCTCTGGCAGAGGGACTCTGCTACTTTCCTGAACTTTTTACTGTACCAAGTCTGTTGGAACACTAAAATCATGGCGTCCCTACCAATGTGTGATCCTTCATGTATCAACCTCGCCATTGTGCTAAGTAGGTGTCTAGGTAACACAGGCATACCAGTTGGACCTATAATGACACCATCCACACGTCTTGGTCTACACCCATCGTCCTTCCACTTCTCTCTTTCTTGCCAAGGTGCCGCCTGCTGCCACTCTTTCACCTCATCCCATGTGGGCACTTCTTCAAACACCTGAAGTTGGCAGCTGGTTCCTGGCCCCCCTCGTTTTGGATTTACGATATACCGATCTCTTGCGCACCATTGGGCCACTCGATCAGCATAATCGTTTCCCAGTGATACCTTGTCCATGCTCTTCTTATGAGCAGCACATTTTACCACTGCCAGTTCCTTTGGTAACTGGATTGCCTCTAAAAGGTCCTGAACAACCTTTCCATTTCGAATAGGAGTACCTGATGAAGTCAGGAACTCCCTCTGTAGCCACAATTGGCCTAAGTCATGCACGACCCCATAACAGTACTGACTGTCAGTATACACTGTTATGCGTAGGTTCTTCCCAATTTGGCAAGCTTTTATCATAGCAATCAATTCGGCTACTTGTGCAGACTTGATGTGATATAGATAACCTGCTTCCTCAATTTTCTCTAAGGATACTACTGCATAGGCAGCACTCAGGCCTCCTTGTTCATGTCTTAGACATGAACCATCCACAAATAGTTCCTTATCATGCACAGGCAATGGCGTTTCTTTTATGTCTGGGCGTGGCTTGGTGTTGAATTCTGTTAGATCAATACAATCATGTTCATCATCCACCCCCCCTTCCATATCCTTTGGGTCGGGGAGTAGGGTGGCTGGGTTCAAAATACTGCACCTAACAATGTTTACATTTGCAGCACCTACAAGAATCCTCTCGTATTTAGTCAGCCGACTAGGGGTGAGATACTGAGTTTTTGTTCTGGTCAACAAAATTACCACTCCATGTGGGACATACACGGTTACCGGATGTCCCATGACAATTGACTCACTTTGTTCTAAACTGGCACAGGTAGCAGCTACTGCTTTCAGACATCCTGGTAACCCAGCAGCCACTGGATCCAAGGTGGCAGAAAAATATGCCACAGGCCTTCTGGTTGTGCCATGTTCTTGAGTTAGAACAGACAGCGCGCAATTATCGCGAGTGTCACAGAATAGGGCAAATTCCTTGGAATAGTCTGGCATTCCCAATGCAGGGGCTGTACACAGACAATCTCGCAGTTTGGTGAAGGCTGTTAAGCTTTCATCATTCCATTCTACAATATCGGGTGCTCCTCTCTTGGTCATTTTTATCAAAGGCCTAGCTAGGACTGCAAATCCCAGAATCCACTGCCTGCAGTATCCTATCACACCCAGAAACATTCTGATCCCTTTCTGAGTACGGGGTAACTGCATCTTTTGAATTATTCTCACTCTTTCCGATGTCACTTTTCTGACACCTTTTTCTATCTGGTGCCCCAGGTATTTCACCGATTTTGCACAAAACTGTAACTTGTCAGGGGACACTTTATGTCCCCTTTCACACAGGTGATTCAGTAGTGCAATGGTGTCAATCACACAATCCTTATGACTTTTAGACGCCACCAAGAGGTCGTCTATGTATTGCACTAAGACAGAGTTCCCAGGTAAGACCAAAGTTTCCAAACATTTTTTCAAGATCTGATTAAAGATAGAGGGGCTCTCTGTATACCCTTGAGGGACCCGGTTCCAGCAATACACGTGACCTTCGAAGGCAAATGAGAAAAGAAATTTGCTATCTGGATGCAAAGGAATGGAAAAGAATGCATGACACAGGTCTATCACAGTGAACCACTCAGCATCCCAGGGAATCTGATACAGAATCACTGCTGGGTTCGGGACAATAGGGCAACAGGGGACCACTATTTTGTTGACTTTTCGCAGGTCCTGCACTACCCTGTACTTGCCACTAGGCTTCTTGATGCCCATAATCGGAGAGTTACATGGGCTACTCATTACCTCCTGTATGATGTTTCCTTCTAGCAATTTCTGTATTTCCACAGTAACACCAGCTTTCACTTCTGCATTCATTCTGTAGGGTTTAGTATTGGGGTATACTGCATTGTCCTTTATTGCTATCTGTATGGGGTCCACATTTTTCATTAACCCCACATCTTTCCCAGTAAAGTCCCACACTTCTGGCTTCACTGCTTCTTGGAGTTCTTTGGGTAAATCCTGCATGGTCATTCGTTTAATTTCCGAGTCAGGGCGGACTAACATTAATTTATAAATGCCGTCTTCATCTGGGGTCTGAATTTCAACACCCTTTGGTGTGCAAAAGATGGTACAGTTCATTTTGCACAGCAAATCACGTCCTAGCAAGTTCACTGGACTGGTGTCGCAAACGACAAATCTATGCATTTCCTTAAAGTTTCCAATTGATATTTCCATGGGCTTGGTAACAGGAGTACTAATCAATTGATTAGATACACCCACTACTTGGATGGCTTCTCCCGAGAGGGGTAGGTTTGGAACGTCCACTGTTCTCACAGTAGAACGGGTAGCGCCAGTGTCCAACAGAAAGGTGACATCATTTCCGTCAACCTTTCCTTCAATGTATGGTCCGGACTGGTCTACCGGCAAGGAGGCGCCAAGTACGCACTCCTCGTCCTCCCCTCTCAGGCCCCGTCAGTACTGGTCATCACAAAGGAAGGTATCATTTAAAAGATACTGCGAAGTTGCTGCATTTCTGTTCTCATTGCTTTCCCAGACTTCTATCTCATCTCCCTCTGCCTGTTTTCCCCTGTATACTTGCTTTGGTGCTCGGGGCACCTGAACTGTTTTTACCTGTGGTTGAGTCTTTCTTGGTCTCTCTTTCTGCGTCTGTGGAGTTAAATCAGGAGTTTTGGGGTTATCTTCGGGCAAGTAAGGACACTCGTTACGCCAGTGTCCAATTTCGCCGCACTGATGGCAAGGAAATTTCTTCATAGCCTCCTCCCTGCTCATTTTGGGCCGGGGCTTGCCTCCTCCCCCTCCCCCAGGACCTTCGTTCTTAGCATTTTTGACCATGTTATTCAACTGCTTTTCCTGCTGTTCTGCGAGCTTCACCTGAGCCCACATCACCTTTTCCTTGAGAGCCTTTTTCTTTTCTGCCATCTCGTCCTCGCAGTACTTTGCGTACCGCAGGACCTCGTCTACCTTTTTGGAGTGCCAACAGATTTTGTTATCTTTTATCCACTGACAAATTTCAGGTCTTAAACCATTTACAAACCTGTAAATGAAGTGCGTCATATCCTTCATCTCGATGTTATCTATACCACTGTATGTTTTAAACACCTGCAACAGCCTTTCATAATAGGAGTGCACTGTCTCCTCTCTTTCCTGCGTTGTCCTATCTATCCTGGTCCAATCAGTTTCCTTTGCGGGCACCTTTAGTTTCAGATGCTGAATTACCTGCTCATACTTCCTCATGACTTCCTTTGAAGGTTCCCCTGTTTCTTTATCTCTTGTGTACTCTTCACTGGGCCAGGCTATGGCTATTTTACACTCGGTCCATAGATCGACCGGGACCACAATGTCGAAAAACCCATCCAGGTCCTTCCACAGGCACTTCTGCACCTTTACGAACCTTTCCACTTGCCGGTACCATTCAACCGGCTTCTCGCGCAGTTTCGGGAAATCGTTAGTAAAGGACACAATATCTTGTCTGGACCATGGAACGTGCACATACCTCCCACCTGGTACTTCACGCATGGGGCATAAAGTTTCGGGCTTGTCTACTTCTCTCAAAGGGAACTCAGGGGTAGCTTGTCTGGATCGGGCCTCATCTTTCTTACGTGCCCACCTTGTTTTCCATCTGTCTACGTCTCCCCATTTTTGCAACACCACAAGCAACTCTTTAATCTGCAACTTCCTTCCTGACACATTCAAGTTCTCTAAATCCTTGTCTGAGAACTCAGCTCGGTATGGTTTCTGCAAGGGCTTTGATCTGGATATATCTATCCCCATACTAGCTGCGGTGTCGGTCAGTTTTTCGTGGAGCACCCTAGTACTCCGGGTAAGACTTTTACACATAAACAGCAACTCTTCTTCAGAATAGGTATTCAATCTGTCCAATCCCACATTTCCTGCCATTAATTCCTCTATTTCTACTCTCAGTTTGTAGAGGTCTAAAGGTTTCGTTTGCGGAGCCTGTTTTTCTAACTCACGACTCCAATTTTCAATTTCTTCCGGTGTTACTAAAGAGACACTCCTGGTACCCGTTGCTGACTCTAATTTAATTTCTTTCGTATCAAAAGGATTATGCCTCTTCTGCACTCCCTTCCCTGTTTGTTTGTTTGGCAGGTCCAAGAACACAACTTCGGACTCGCACTCACTGGACTGATCGTCTATCAGTAGGGGCTCTTGCCTCGGCGGGGCCATTATCGGGTTCATAACGGGAGGGTTCGGACCTCCTTGACTATTCCCGTACAATGGAACCACGGGTCCGATTGTTACCGGAATAGTCAAAGCTCCAGGACTGGTATTTAACTGGGAGATTTTCTGAATTATTTCTGACCTTTGTCTAGCTATGGCCTCTTGCTCCCTTTCATCTAATACTCTTCCTAAAGTTCGGTCAGGTATCATCTGTGGGGTCAGTTGAGGCGTAAAACTCGGGGCAGTAGGATGCGTTTCACTTGGTCCCCCACCATAATTTGGTTTCGGGAACAAAGTTCCTGTCCCAAATGACCTGTGCTCCTTCCCATATGGAGGTTGCAAAAAGGGTACTCCTGAACTTAATGGCTTCTCTTCGTTTTCATAAAGAGGTCTGGGGTAAAAGAGCTTTTCACGGGAATATTTTTCTTCCGGGCTCACGGGCATTCTAGGATATATAGTCCTTACCTCCGGGGGTTCGGGCTTCTCAAAATAGGGCAATACCTGGCCCCCTCCCCCCCTACATAGGGATCTGTCCTCCTCCTTAATAGATGGACGCTGGAGATTCTCTCCTGCACTGGAAGGTCGGGCTCCCTCATTATAAGGGGGCGGACTTCTCGTAAAGATGTCATCTAACAATTCATCGTCTGACTCCCCCATGGCCCCCCAATGCTTACTCTTTTCTGTCCTTTTCTCTCCCCCAGAAGGGTTACCTGCTGGCATCATGGGAAACAGACCCTCAACAATCATGCTCTGCCTCCACTGTTTCATCCTCTTATCCCTGGTCTCCTGTTTCAGCCTGGGGTACCACTTAGTCAGACCTTTGTCCATTCGGGGTTTCTCTCTTTCAAAAGCCTCAATCTCCCATTCCTCTAATGCCTCATACTGCGTTAGTCTCGGTCTGGGATGCAATTCATTCATGCGGGTTCTCAAATTAAATAAAATTCTGCCATTGAAATTACCGTCTAACGGAAAAGCCAATACTCCGTCATCCTTTGTGTACTTTACCCAATTCTCCAACCACACACAGGTGTTGTACCCTCGGTCAAACATCATGAATGAGGCAGAAGTATTCGGTGGCGGGATAGTAACGCCCTCTCTAGACTTAATCGGTTTGTCCGTTTTGAAATAATTCTTTACCCTACTTACAAGGGACATCTTTCTCTTAGCTCCGTACATGATATCGTATCTATTAGCTTTCCACTGATCCCTTTCGAACCCTTGGTTTCTTGGATCGGGTCTAGTCTCTGGACTATACGAGTGCCACATACGATTTCTACGCTTAACTCTGTTTACCAAATCACCTCCAATCAGAACGCGTCTTGCAATTCCGTGCAACCAATGAGGTGCGCGCGTTCAAATAATTTCGGCCAATGGGTGCGCGTCCCCTTCGTGAGACTGTCCTCACTCCTCAGCGCTTCACCCCTCCTTTACAATTCCAGCCCCGCTACCCGCCCGCTGCTTCTACCAATCCCAGCGCGGCACGGAGTGACGTCAGAGACGCTTCGCGGCTGATTCCCTCCCTTCGCAAGGTAACGGAAACTTTCTTTCTTTCTAAAGTGCTCAGTGCTTGGTTATTTAACAACGAATACACATTCGCCACAGTGCTCAAGTGTCTAGACAGAAAGATTTCTTTTACTGCAAGCAAACTACTTCCATTTACTTTTCACGCGCTGCGGGCAGATCTCTTCCGCCTACCCTTCACTCTAGCATCGGTGAACCTGTTATTCCCCTAAACTCATCCACTTCTCCGGGATATATCCGAGTCTAAGGTTTCCCAGCGGACCCCTCTGCTTTCACCCAAGCTCCGAGGAACCTGCTACTCTTCCGATGTGACCCTTACTAGGTTACGCCACTATGGGAATTTTGCCAATGAACCTCGTTACTGACATTTATTCACACATGTATTCAGAAAACCCTAGTTAGTGCTTCCCGGTTATCCTAACCTGCACCTAACTTTCCTTAAGCCTGTGACCTCAGGACAATGGATTCTATTCACCACTTGCCCTTTCAATTCCCCGGGGAGTTCGGACAACAAGAAACAATACGGTTTACAAACGCATGGATTAATACATATAACAATATAAGAACGAGAATGACAATGATAAAACAATTCATGAATTTTCAAAACAGCGTATTCACAAGAGATTGATCAGGTCCCCCGGAACAGCCGCTCTTATAGCAGCATCAATGTACTAGCAGCTACCGACTTAACTCATCTAACTAGTCCTACCTAACCTTTAGCTAGTCCCTAACCATCCTCTGATCTACCAGAAAACTGATAGAGCGCGCGAGGTCACCCAGCCAATGATTCCGCCGTTTCCGGCTTCAGGGCCCATATACTTCCAATTCACACTATTCATTGACAGGGCGACTTCACGGGCTGCTACCAATTGTGTGTGTTCCCTACCGTTATTACTCAGAGTACCCGACTTATCATCCACCGACACGGGTACCTATGACCTCAACGGATCAGGGGCCTAGCTGTAAAAGGAAAGGCAGCAAATGCAATTTCAAATGACATTCAATACTGTTGTAAATGACCACGGACAACTAGAAGTTTTAAAATGTTTATCTAAAGTTCGTTATCATCAAGCATTAAACTTACAAGAATAAGGCAATCAATAACCAAGATAATGAAAAGTACATAACTATAGAGAAATAAAGTCAGGGTAATCATTTAAATGCAATAATGAGATGCAAAGGAAATATGCTATGCATTCAAGGCAAGAAATCTTTAGAAAATTTAAGTAAGGCCGTTCTAGACCATATCAGAAAATGACAAACTGCAATGCAAAATATGATTTCTAAAAGGTAGGGTAACATGGGAACATATCAAGAAAATATGCAAATGACTTTACGTTTCAAGAGTTTGCGGCAAAGGCATGGAAAAATCAACATATGCAAAGGTGTCTCTTTATTGAAGCAAAAGACAGAAAAATAGAAAGGTGCAAGTTTAAAGAACTTAGAGCAGTATTTACCTAGACTGGTGTGGAAACCAAACCCTGGCCACGGGTCAGTTAAGGACAGGAAACCCTCAAGGAAGGATACCCCTCAAAGGACAGCAGGTGCAGAATGGACACCCCGGACAGGACAGGATACCCTCAGATTAGGAATCAGGACAGGACCCTCAGGACAGGACAGCAAACCCTCAGGACAGGACCGCTCAGGACAGGACCGCACCCGCAGTTTGGAAGCAACGCCTGCGCTCCACCCTCTCTGCAACTATCGATCAAGACCCCGATTGGGTCAGCGAACTCCCAGCAAAGTGCTTCGCCAGCACTTTAAGGTTCAGTAAAACCTTAGTCTATGGTCAATTTCGGACAGAGTGCTCCGCAGCGCTCTGTATCTTCAGTCACCTATTGAGTACGATGGGTCAGTGACAGGTCAGCTAAACCAGACAAGTCGGACAAATTCCCTAGGTGAACCCAGGGTAGATATACTCTTTTGGGACGGTGTACCACCCCCCCAATGTTGCAAAGTGTCAGAATCCCTCAATTTGGATTGGTCCTAAGGTAGGATTTGGGTAACACACCAATCATAACACACTATTTGGATGCTTCATTTACATATCTGGGTACCGCCTAGCGAGATTGGGGTTCCCATGAGAAACTGCACAGCAAACAGTAGCGCAATACACATTGTATCATATGAGGAGCAACATTCTCCGCTCTCATAGCGCAGAGGTGACTTTCCCAGGAGCATCATGACTGTGGCTGCCAGCTGGCTGAGTTCCGCTGTCCAAAGTTGCCACCTTTCAGTGCTCCATGATCATGCGCAGAAGAGACCTTCAATATGGCTCCCAACCAATTCGGACCCCCATTCCCCGCGGTACATGAAAAGTAAGCGAGAACAAATTAATACATAGAAATAACATTTTGAAATCACATCACAGGGTTGTACTTTCAACTTAGCATCATAAAATATACTTATGCAGTCTAAATGTTAGCTACATATCAACGATGACAAGAGCAGTGGCACGAGCAGTACCACATGAATGGCAAAGCTATGTATTACGCATGCGCATAAATTTCCCTCCACTTCTGCAGACCCGTCAGGACACGTGAGTGTGACTGACGCATGCGCAGTAACTAAATACCAGCGGCGGCCATATTTTACGGACACGGATTAAATTCATTAGGAATACACATAGGCAAGCTTCTTAATCCTTATTCAAACTTAATATAAACGTTAGTAAGACGTACAGTTATTACCTTGTTACACATAAACGAGGTTCATGAATACAGTAAGTCGCAAAATATGCGAAACTTTGCTTCATCAATATGAAAGGTGATAGTGGTTTAAAAACATAACATCACATTGACAGCAAACATTGGAACTCCATGTGAGTATATACAATGGAAGGAGTTCCTGTTGTAGGGGTCGATGGCGTTTCGATCTTCGAGACTTAAGATCATCATCAGGACATCAACAGTATTTACAAGGCAGCATTAAGCCACTCAATGTGGCTTAGCACAGCTTTCTAAATATGGAGAAGGGCATTGTGCCACCAGAACGTCGTTAAAAGGGAAGTTCTTGTGGTGATATCCACTTGTAAATGTATCCCATAGTATTCAGTTTTGGGCATGCCAAGTCTAAAGAAGGGGGTCAGTTCCTGTAAAATCAGGGGTGCTGCTCCGTACTGGACAAAGAGGATGTGACAAAGAAGGTATTCAGCTACACACATGAAATATATAAGCCCATAGGGTCGTATTTACAAGTCCCTTGCTCCGCCGGTGCATCACTTTTTCCAGTATTAAAACTGACGCACCGGCGGCGCATAGGCTTGTAAATAAGTCCCCCCAATGTTTTAAATAGTACAAAATGTACCTGAACTGAAAGTAACATGTCTATATGCTACGCTATCCTTTTGTGATCGAATGGTTTTGAATCTACACACAGGGGTTTCTACAATTTCACCAATTATATTGTACACCCTGGTTTACAGTGAGATGTCACTTAAGCTTAGAGTAATACACATATAAGCATATGTCACTGAATCCTTAAGGTCATTGTGTTCGCTTTTAGAGTCCATACAAGTAAAGTAAAAAATTAACACATCTGAAGAACACCTCAAATATAATAGCTCTACCAAGAATGGATTCAAATACCCATCACTCTCTGGCTTTCATAACAACTGATGCGTCAAAAATGGCAGCTGGCAGCAGACTTTATGTTCCCAGATGCAAACATAAATGTGGATAATGTGCCAGTTCTGTGTGTCATTATTGTTAAGAGTTTGCTCTCATATCCCACTTTTAAGGAGGATAGTGCAAAATGATGAAGACGTGAACTTGCAACCTTGCAGAAGCTATATGTAGTGATACGCTCCTGGTTTTTCGAAAGAAAAAACGTAATGTGCACTGTCAGCGTAATTTGACTTTTGTGTAGCAGGAAATAATTCCTCCTGCAATGTGGGGATGCATAGGAGAATGAGTGGCACCTAATATGTTTGGCAGCTCCTCACCCCATCATATTCTTTGAGCTAACCTCCCTCTGTGCGTTCTGCAACAAAGCTTCAGAGGATTGTTTTTGTGCAGGATGGTATCCCTTTCTGTTCAGAAACAATCCTGCTGCAACGCAGGCACCCTTGTACCATGGTGCATGGGTACCTGTGTTGGCGCTATGCAGCACATAGTGTTCCAGTGCAAGGCGTGGACAGGAATCTGCCATATAATGTCAAATATGATGGAATATGACACTTTACAACGCACATGTTACAACGCGTGTCATTCAGGGCCGGACTGGCTACCGGGCACTTTAGCATTCTACAGAGCTGGGGGCTGATGTCACTGCGGTGGGGGCTAATTTCGTAGATGGAGACCTGCGTGTGCTTCAAAATCAACACTGCAAAACGAATTTCGTTTTGCACACGCAGGTGCCCATCAACGAAATCGGCCCCCAGCTCTGCAGAATGCTAAAATGCCGGTAGCCAGTCCGGCCCTGGTGTCATTACAACAATTTTTTTTACATTGCAAATGCCATTACATCGCATTTAGTTACAACGCATAATTCATTACAACGCAATTACTATTCTAACTCCACCGGAGTGTTACTTTGGGAAATGCGTTGTAATGGATTATGCAACGTAATGACATTCGTTGTAAAGGATTTTGCGTAAAACATTTGTTGTAATGACACGCTTTGGAACACGTGCATTGTAAAATATGTTTCCCAATATGGTGCATTGCTGCACTCTCCTTGTCATGCAACTCAGTGCGTACAGTGTCTTGCTGTGCTATGTGACATTTTGATAAATCTGCCCTTAGTTGTGCTGTTGTTTTTTCCTCGCGGCTTCCCAAAACTTTTGTGAGAGAAGCCGCTAAATGACACAGAGTGGTGAGGAGTGAAAAGGAAGAGGGGTGGTGATAGTGAAGCAAAACAAGAATAAAAACATAGGGGCTTATTTGCAAGAGGCCCTAAGTGGCTTTGCATGGCCTCATAGATATGGAGTAAGGCAAGGCAACACAAATAACTGCTTTTCTTTACTCTGGATTAAGGTGGCGTTCCAAGGACATTGCAGTGAGTGTTCCCACGCAACACCCATGGATTTTGATACCGCCCAAGATTAACAAAATCACGTAAACCTGTGGCAGCACTAAAACTTTACCCCTTCCCATAGCAGGTGTAACAAGGGAAAATGTTTTAATTTCTCCTTGTTTTTTCCTCTTTCCATGTGTGCTGCATTCTTCAGCACGCATAGAACAAGGAAAATGCCTCTCAGGATAGTTTTTGTGCAGGAAGGTGCCCCTTCCTGTACAAAAACAATCCTGCCAACAACGCTGATACCCTTGCATCATGGTGCAGGGTGCGTGAGTTGGCGCAAAGGTATCATATTGTGCGCAGGCACTGCCTGAAAGGACAGGAATGTACAATATCTCATAAATATGGTGCATTCCTGCCCTTGCAAATTGGCATAGGGAAGCACAGCAAAAAGTCTTACGGTGCTGCTGTATGGCAATGTTTTGTTCTTGAGGCCCACAGAATAAGAGCAAGAGTGAGAGGCAGAAGTATGAGCAAGAAGAAAAGAAAGTCAGAGAGGGGAGGGAGAACAGTCTGTGGCAGGAACAAATAGTGATGGTGAACTTTGATGTTGCTACATTGCAGCATCTTAATAAAGGAGGGTGCATGAGCGCTGCCCTTGGGACTGATTGGACCGGATGCATGGTGATAGATCTAGCATGAGAACACTGCACACAACCAGGGGCAAGGCATCAAGACATCAAGTTCAAGAATTCTGTGATGGGTGAATTCCAATGCAAGCTTCAACCCTATATATCCCAGAAATCCAGACAGCAGTTTTCCACCCATCCTGGCCCTCGCAAAGCACTATTTTAGTAGTTTAAACAAGCCATAAACATAGGCGTACAATACATATCACATATACTGTTTGTGCTTCCTGAGAAGGAATGTGCCATGAGTCGTTCCTTTTTAAAATTTGGTGGTTCTAGCAGAAGTGCTTCAGCATTTCATGATGGCCTAGTGTCCCCAGATAGCTTTGTCCGCCATGTAATGTGGAATAGTTGTGAGTAGTACTTTGTGAGTGATACAAGCTGTCTAGTACATAGCCTTGTCTGCATTGAGTAGCCAGCAGAGAAAACAACATAGGTGGGATGTGATCATTTCTTTTGGTCCCATAGACAAAGGTGCTGCATATAGGTAGGACTGATGTATGTACCACAATCAAATAGGAGCCAGTGACTGCAGGTCATAAAGCGAATTTGACTTTAAAGGGACATGAAGGGACATGGCCTAACACTGCCGCAATTTACATCCTCCTGCACCTGTGAAATTGGGAATTGCAGGAATTACCACACTTCTGAGCATTCAGCAAGATTTTCTGCAAGATTTGTAGAATACTGAATATCAAATATAGGACAATTAATGTTCTGCCATACTCCTGATCCCAATAGAGATATTGGAGGGCCAGCAGAACTCCTGATCCCTTGAGGGTCACATTGTAACCAAGGCCAAATTCTGGAGCTTCATTGCCTGGGATGGAATACTTTAGAGCCTGCCCTTTCCCATAGCCTCAGGAGAAATACTCAGGAATGTGGTACACTACTGCACTTCTGAGATCAAACATTGTAGGAAAAGCCAAATCCCAGAGCACTGGACGGGATTTTGCAGGGCCTGCTCCAGTCTTGAGTCTGAGATGGGATAATGCAGAAGTAGCCATACTATTGAGCCTCTAAGAGTAAACGTTATAGGAAAATCCATACATGTGAGCCTTAGAGGAGATACTGCAGGCTCAAATATGCTTTATCCTCAGAGGGGATACTGTGAGGCGTATATACTATTCAATATTTGAGATGGGACATTGTAGGAAACTGGATTACTGATTGAGGGAGGTGAAACCCTCTTCAAGCAGCAACCACAATTCTTGTCAGGGTGAAACACAAGCAAACCCCAAATGACCCTGTGCTTAACACTCTGGTAGCTTGGCCCAAAGCAGTCAGGCTTGACTTAGAGGCAATGTGTAAAGAATGTATGCAGTACTTCAAACAGTGACAAAGTGAAAACAAGGCAAAATAAAAATTCCCCGTCAATTTAGAAACACAGTATACAAAATCTAATAAAGTATTTGAGACCAAAATAACAAACATCCAGTCAATCAAATCAAATCAAAACCAACTTTATTCCGTTTTTCATAGTGATAGAAATACCATAAAAGTTCATAAAATAAATTTTACACATTTACTCAATTTATAAAAACAGTTTAAAAGACAGAAATTAATTATTTCTGCTCTGTTTAGAATGACAAAGAAGATGAAATAACAGTTTGTATAAAAAAAGCACAGTTCCTAGGGTCTTGGCTATGACACATAATTTTTATACTGAATTCATCAGATCTTAGTTAAGCCAGTGTTAGGACTCAGCAATATCAAATATTTGAGCGAAGGCGTATGCAAAATTTTAGAAAGCGTGCAATCGCTTTTGCTATTAGTTCATTTTCAAGATATTGAAGCGCCAAGTATGCTGGGCGGCATTGGCGTAGACCCCAGTTTTTTAATATAGGCAGTAACCAGTGCTTCCGAGGTGCTGTAAAAAATTTACAAAATAATATTGTGTGTATAGTTGATTGTTTTGACAGAGAATCACAAGGGCATGGTAATAGTTTTGATGACCAATCATTCTGAATGGGAAAGGAAACCATTAGGTGGAACATATTAAACCTAAAACGTGTCAGCAGCAGTTTTTCGAATTGGGTTACTCTGTACGTCAAATAAGGTTCTAAAGAGAACACAGTTCGTACTAATAGACCCTGTTGAACAGAAGGCTTCTGTATCTCTTTTAGCAGACGTACCTGCCGCAAATGTGCCAGGCATGCTTTCTTTAAATCTGCCTTTGATATATCATTTAAGGATAATGGCTCTGTGAAAAAGTGTTCGTATCCCAAGTCTGTTAGAAGGGCTTTAACGTAGGCTAGCCATTTTATCCTTCTGCAGTGATCAAGTGTCTGAATGTCTTGTACAATAGATCTTGTTAGCTGACATTGTTCAGTTACCCAGATTCGGCGCCACAACATTACTGGCTGGGCTTTTATGATGTCTTCTAAATAATCTATGCCCAACTCTAAGTGGCAGGCATATGTTGAAGAATTTTTCGGCACTCCAAGTAAATATCTTAAAAAAGAATTTTCCATTTTTTGTAGTTCATTCACATTTACGAGGCCCCATATCCCTGCCCCGTAAGTGGCGGTACTGACGCATTTGGCATTGTATATTTTTAACATTTCTGGCAGTGGTTTCTGGCCCAGTTTTTGTGCAAAGGATCTTAATGCCGTGGTTGCTCTTAAAAAAGATAATTTCCTGGCATTAATTGCTGCCTTCCACCTAAAGTTTTCGTCAATTACAATTCCCAAATATTGGTATGTTGATGTTCTTTCCAATGCTTCACCTTTCACAAATAATCTTTTGAATTTTGCACTTTTTCTCCCCGCGTGCATAGTTACAATTCCCAAATATTGGTATGTTGATGTTCTTTCCAATGCTTCACCTTTCACAAATAATCTTTTGAATTTTGCACTTTTTCTCCCCGCGTGCATAGTAAAAGTTTTTTTTACATTTAGGGTCAAATTTAAGCTCAACATAAAGTCACAATATTTGTCCAGTGCTCGCTGTAATTCCACAGAAGTTCTAGCTAAAATGACCGCGTCGTCGGCATATAACAAGGCAGGTATTTGCCGACGACCAACTGAGGGGAGATCTTTACTTCCTTCCAGCATGGCGGCCTCAAGCCCATTTGTATAAAGGATGAATAAAAAGGGGGCCAGCACGCATCCCTGTCTGACCCCCTTTTCTACTCTAAAACTTTCTGTCAGTTGGCCCTTGGTCCCAAATCTCACTCTACCTGTTGTTCCGGTGTATAGTTCCCGAAGGAAGTCCACAGTAGGAGGGTCAACTCCCATTGTTAGAATGATTTTCCACAGCCTTGAGTGTATAACACAATCGAAGGCTGCGGACAAATCTACATACACCATATGGAGCGTAGTCCCCTTGGCCTCCACATACTTTCCTGCCAATAAGGACAGGTTTAATGCTTGGTCTACAGTACCTAGCCCCTCTCGGAATCCGTACTGTATTTCCGATATGATGTTCTGCGTAGCTGACCACTCCTGTAGTCTCTCGAGAATGATCCGACCGGCGACCTTCCCGAGAGAGTCCAAGAGTGAGATGGGCCTATAACAAGTCGGGCAGTTTCGGTCCCCCTTTTTAAAAATCGGGACAAGTGTCGATGTTTTCCATGATTTTAACAGGCTCTCTTCTACGGTGGCATTTAAGACATTCGTCAGGAGCGGGGACCAGAGATCTTCCTCATATTTAAAAATGTCAACAGGAACCCCGTCCGGCCCTGGGGCTTTGCCTGTTTTCGAGGACTTTAATGCTTTTTTTACCTCATCGTGTGAGAAGTGCAAAATTAGTGGATAGGTGACTTGATTCAATGAATCTATGTAATCCATGCCGTGTGATTTCCCTATACTAAAAACTTTAGAAAAATGATTTACCCATTCGTTATTGGTGATTGCAATATCAATGGATGGTAGATCCTCTTTGTCTATAAGATATGGGGACCTTACTATTTGCCAGAACTCTGCGCTATCTTTGAGTTCCGAACTTTTCCTAAGACGCTCCCATAATTCAGTTTTTATCTCTTGTTTTCTGGTTTTTAGGGCTAGAGCGTATTCTTTTCTCAGGCTGATAACCTCCCCTCTGTCTCTTTTGTCCCTCCCTAATGCTTTCTTTAATTTTGAATATGCTTTAGTGCAGGCTGGGCTAAACCAGCCTTTCTTCTCCTGATTTTTTTGTTTATGGGATCTGGTAAGTGCCTTCTTTATGTTTTGTGAAATAGCGTTGAAGCTAGTTATGACGTCACTACATTTTGTCTCACACTTTAGACAGGTTAAGATGTCTGCTTTGCATTCAGTAACTATTTCTGCGGTTGTGGCTTTTTTATCAATGTTTACCCATTTTAAAGTGTAACCATTCAAAGATCCTAGCTCAAGATTTTGTTGGTCTAATATTGTCATTATGTCAGATTCTTTTTGGTTTTTTGGATCACGCAGGGCGATGATAATTGGAAAGTGATCGCTCAGCGGGTTTTTAACTACTTCAAATAGTTCAATATTTGGGCCTTTATGTGCTGAGATCAAAACATAGTCTATCAGACTCATTAACCCCCTGCCATTAAATGTTGGCGTGAAGGGTACTCGGGAGGACCTCAATTAATTTGCGAAGCCCAGTTCTAATTCTGTTATGACTTCGTTCATTTTTTCGCCCTTAATCGAATGTATGAAGTGTGTTATTCTATTACCATCATCCTCCTCAATTCCACACTTATCAGTGTTATTATTTCCGCATAGGTGGAAGTTAAAGTCGCCGCCCCAGAGTATTATGCATGATTTATTAACATATTGCGCCTTAAGATCTTGGAGGACTAGGGAGATCTCTGAGGAAAGGTTGATCAGGTCATCTGCTTTCAAGTTGTTATAGAAATTTACTATAACATATATCCTCTGTTTATTTCTCTTTAATATGATTATTTGGTAATTCTCTTTTAATTTCAGAGGTATAATTTCCTCGTTGCATAATGTATTTGCAATGTAGATGACTAGACCACCACTACTTCTTCCAGATGGAGATTTTTTGGCTGCAGAAAAGAAGGTCTTATATCCTATTATATGTATTGGATCGATGGTCCAAGTTTCCTGGAGGCAGATAATACGGCTCGTGTTAACTTGGTTCAAGAAGTTGGGGTTCGTCGATTTAGGCAGCAAGCCGGCTATATTCCAAAATGTCAGGTGCATTAGGGAGGTGGGTGGATTATAGCTAGAGGGGGTAGGTTTTATTGCTAATTTTTCCGCTGACACAGTATCAGTTTTTACTTGTAATGTATTAGCCACATTGACCGATCCGGTTCGAGTAGAAGCAATAAGAGTGTATTTATCATAAATAGTTGCTATGTCCTTTTTCTCTCTATCTAAGATGTTATCTGTCGCCTGCCCCTCTGAGGTCGATGTATGGATAGTAGTCCCTTCGGACTGATCGATCTTTTGTCAATCGTTAAAGTCCAGAGTAGACAGTGCATTGAACCTATTTTGGATTGGGATACTGTAGGAGTTGCCTGGTGCAGCAGCGACTTGGTGCCAACGAGCATCCCTGTATTCTTTGTGCAAGATTGTAGAGAAGATAAGGGTGAGTCGTAAAGTTTGAGTGAGTTTGAACTTGATGCCTTTGTACGGGAACATTCGGATAAGTAAATTTAGGATACTGTTGTAGAAAGGGAGAGTTGCTTTCTGTCATCTGATAATGGTCAAAAAAAGGAGTAGCTAGATTGGATCCCATATTCGATTGAGTTGTGATCAAATGCCTATAAAAATAGCCCAACGGAAGAAGGGTGGTATTAAATTCCCAAACCGAGGGTGAGGGAGCCCTTGCCAAAGTTTTTGCAGCCCATTGTGGATTCTTGAAACTTATAGTTATACAGTCCCCCTCAAATTTTTTCTTCAGGGGGCCTATCCATCCGATTCTCTGGGCATGATTTATTTCTCCTGAGCATTCCATCGGGAAGTTACAGTTTGCTATCAACCAATGCAGGATCTTATTTTTCAAGGAGGAAGAAGTTTCCTCCTGGTCATGTCTAAGTGTAGGAACGTTAACCAGGACCAGCACGTAAGCACCACATTCAGGTGGCAATTGGTGAAGGAATCTGTCTTGAATTATACGGCGGATCGTGTAACGGCCGAGATTTTTGAAAAGTTGGAAAAATGTCACTTGGATGGTTAGATATCTTTGTCACTCCATGGGATGCTGCTATCTTCTTCCCTGCATTTGTAGTTGTAGTCTGGGTGTTAATGGTTATGTTCGGGGTAGATCTACTTTCTACAGCATGGTTATTTAAGGGACTTTCTCTGCTTGCAGAAACGGCTGATTTTAGTTTTGTTGCAGTGTCTACAAGTGGAATGGCTTTCAGTTTGGGAATTATGGATTTACTGGTGGTTGTTTTTGGGCCAGTGTTACCTATTATGATATCACTAGGAGCTTTTTTGTTAAAGGCAATAAGTTCCTCTAGTTGTTTTTCGATACGGGCCAATCTAGATTCAATTGGGGACATAAAGATGGCCAGAAGATCGCCAACTCTTTCAATTAATTGGTCATTTACTGTAGACGCGTCGGGATTAACCGCACGCGCCTGAATGTTACCCTGGGTATCTTCAATTAATGTCCCTGTGTGTATGGTTATTCCATTGTCGGTAGGGTGTTTGGTTATGTCTTTACTGGGTTTTGCTTTTGTTATATTACGTTGTTTTGCAGCAGAGGGAATAGATTTCGTTGTTTGCTGCGTCCGTTTTCGTATGGCACCCTCTTGCCTGGATCTTGACTGCGACACATTATGTTCTTCTACAATTTCCGGAGTGTGATCTATGTTTAATTCTGGTGTCTTTTCTAGATCATCGCTTACATCCGAGTCACAGTCAATTAAGGGATCTGTTGCCGATAAATTGATCTCATTAGGGATAGTGTGGGATAGTGTGGAGATCAGGTTGAATCTCTCGGGGGCAACCTACTTGTAGGTCATTGTGTTTTACTGGGGTTTTTGCTAATAAGATGCTCCCGAGAGAGGAGCGTTTGGCATTTAATAGTTCTTGAGAGACCCTTCGCTTAGCGAGTTCTAGATCTTGTGAGACTCTACGCTCAAGGAGTGAAATACTGAGGTCAATTGCCTCATTTGTTCTTGTTATGAAGCTATCGATAGGGCCGATCACGGATGCGCCGGCCGCAGCTGTCTTGCTTCTACTTCCGCTGGTGGACATTCTAGTGTGGATGTAGATACTCTGAATGTAGAATGGGTTTGCTTAATTTCAAGGATCTCAAGGCAGAATAGTACAATACTGGAGGACTAGTGGCCCTACACTGATGATTTCAGCTAAACCATATATTCATGGACAAAGTCAGATGACCTACTTGATGTTCAGATGATGATGTTAGGGGGGTGCCCCCGACCCGACCTCCTCGTCCTCTGAGGGCCTCAGAGGGCGCACCCTTTGCCCGGGCTTCGCCCGGCGTCCCGCGAGACGGGTCTGATGCAGTTTTAAAGCGCCGCCTGGCGCTCCCAGGTGACACGGATCACCGCAAGGGCTTCTGGGGGATGTAGTTCGCCCCTCGTCGGTCTCCTCTCAGCGGCCCCGCTCTAGCTGGAAAAAGAGCAGCCGGGCAGCGGGAGATGGGCGGGCAGGTCCACGGTGTCAGCTAGGGGTCAGCAAGAGGTTTAGCAATAGGTTTGTGGCCACAGTAGAGCAGCAGCAACAAGGCAGTAAGAGTCCCCCCACGCGATGGGGCTGATGCAGTTTTAAAGCGCCGCCTGGCGCTCCCAGGTGACACGGATCACCGCAAGGGCTTCTGGGGGATGTAGTTCGCCCCTCGCCGGTCTCCTCTCGGCGGCCCCGCTCTACTTAGCTGGAAAAAGAGCAGCCGGGCAGCGGGAGATGGGCGGGCGGGTCCGCGGTGTCAGCTAGGGGTCAGCAAGAGGTTTAGCAATAGGTTCGTGGCCACAGTAGAGCAGCAGCAACAAGGCAATAAGAGTCCCCCCACTCGATGGGGCTGATGCAGTTTTAAAGCGCCGCCTGGCGCTCCCAGGTGACACGGATCACCGCAAGGGCTTCTGGGGGATGTAGTTCGCCCCTCGCCGGTCTCCTCTCGGCGGCCCTGCTCTAGCTGGAAAAAGAGCAGCCGGGCAGCGGGAGACGGGCGGGCGGGTCCGCAGTGTCAGCTAGGGGTCAGCAAGAGGTTTAGCAATAGGTTTGTGGCCACAGTAGAGCAGCAGCAACAAGGCAGTAAGAGTCCCCCCACTCGATGGAGCTGATGCAGTTTTAAAGCGCCGCCTGGCGCTCCCAGGTGACACGGATCACCGCAAGGGCTTCTGGGGGATGTAGTTCGACCCTCGCCGGTCTCCTCTCGGCGGCCCCGCTCTAGCTGGGAAAAGAGCAGCCGGGCAGCGGGAGACAGGCGGGTCCGCGGTGTCAGCTAGGGGTCAGCAAGAATTTTAGCAATAGGTTCGAGGCCACAGAAGAGCAGCAGCAACAAGGCAGTAAGAGTCCCCCCACTCTATGGGGCTGATGTAGTTTTAAAGCGCCGCCTAGCGCTCCCAGGTGACACGGATCACCGCAAGGGCTTCTGGGGGATGTAGTTCGCCCCTCGCCGGTCTCCTCTCGGCGGCCCCACTCTAGCTGGAAAAAGAGCAGCCGGGCAGCGGGAGATGGGCGGGCGGGTCCGCGGTGTCAGCTAGGGGTCAGCAAGAGGTTTAGCAATAGGTTCGTGGCCACAGTAGAGCAGCAGCAACAAGGCAGTAGAACCAGACCTACGCAATTTGAAAGATATAAGTGAAAATATCACCGAAAAGCACCAAGCACCAACTGCGGTTACTTGGTCGCACTGGACGGCTACAAAGTCACAATTTCAGGCCAACTGCAACGGTGCACAAGCCAGATACAAGGACCGAGTGAGGCTTACTGAATAAAGTACTCTAAAATATGGGTTGTAGAGCATTGTGATTTCCCACGTCGAGGGTGCATCACTCAGCAGCAGCTGCAAGGTCCTGGGTCAAGAATGCATTGCACAGCAGGATTTTAGAAGAGCTGCAAGTCTGCGATGCAAGGTCCTACATCAAGTATGTGTCACACAGAAGTGGTTCAGAGGAGCTGAGGGATCTTGGATCGGGGATGCAACAGTTCTGATGTGAGCCTGCGACATGATTTGTCGGGCCGTGTTGATACTGCCCAAAAGATGACAACCTGGATGGCAGAGCACCACTTCCAAGGGCCCAGGACTGGGGTGGCAACACCTGGGGGTTAGACTCACAGCAAGCATATTCCAGGAGCTGGGTTCAAGGTGGCCTTTTCTGACTCTGAGGCTTTGATCAGGAGGCCAGCCAACTAGCCCTTGGAATCACTCTGGTGGTCCTGGGTTCAATATTCAGGCCAGTTCTTCTAAATCAGGCAGCAGGGCAGCATGGTAGCAGTCTTTCTTTCAGAGCAGCACAGCCGTCCTTCTGAGACTTCCACAGGTCCAGAGGTCTACTGAATAGTTGTGTCCAAGGGTCCAATATTTATACTTGGTGGCAGCATTGAAGTAGGAGATGGTTCTGTATATTTTCACCCTTTGAGGTGTTTGGAATTTCCTGCCTGCTCTGGCCTGAGCTTGTCTTGTGTGCAAAATAATAGTGTCAAACCCTTTGTGAGTGTGCTCATGCAGAGACTTTGTGATGGACAAGTGTGGTAGATGACAGCTAGACCCGCCCCCCTATCAAGTCAGAGATGGGCCTTCCTGCCAACACCTATTCCCCCATTATCTCAATGTCTGGGAGCAACACACAAAGACCAACTCTCAGCTAGGCCTAGTCATGTGACCCAGGATACAGGCTGCAGGCACCAAATAGTTGGGAGAATCAAATGGCAATTTTCTGAAAGTGGTATTTCAGAATTGTGACTTAAAATCTGACTTTAACATTAAAGAGGGTTTTAAATTACCATTCTTCAGACACCAAACTCAACATTCCAACTTGTTCCCAATTGAAAGATATCACTTATTAAATATAATAAGGTATGCCAATGCTATCGTATGGGAGATATGGTCCTTGCAGCAGTGAAAAACTAATGTGAGAGTTTTTTTACTACCAGGACATGTAAGAGTAAAAAGTACATGTTCCACTTTTTAAATACATTGCACCCTGACCTATCTGCTGCATAGGGATTACTCTAGGGGTGACGTATATATATTAAAAAGGAAGGTTTAGGCCTGCCAAAAGGTTTATTTTGGCAGGACTAAAGGGCAGTGTAAAACTGCACACATAGGCTGCAATTGCAGACCTAAGACATGTTTAAAGGGTTACTTAAGTGCGTGGCACAATCAGTGCTGCAGGCCACTTGTAACATTTAATTTACAGGCCCTGGGTATATGTAGTGCCACTTTACAAGGGACTTATAAGTAAGCTAAATGTTCCAGTTGGGTGGAAGCCAATCATACCGTGTTTTGGGAGAGAGCACAAGCATTTTATCAGTGGTTAGCAGTGGTAAAATGTGCAAGTCCTAAAATCCAACAAAAAGGGGATCATGAAATAGGATGGAGGAGGCAAACAGTTTGGGGATGGCCCTGCAGAAAGGACCAAGTCCAATAGATAGGGAGCCTCAAGGCCTGTATACTTCTTAACCTTGAAGGGGATTCTGCAGCTCCTGCTCTGCTCCTCAGTGTAGATACTGCAGGACTTGTCCCACTTATGAGCCTCTGAGAGGAAACACTATAAGAAAAGGCAATTTATCAAGCCCCAGAGACTATACTGCTGGGCCTGCCCAACTCCTGATATTCATTCTTCACCTTGGACACCTGGCAGACTCCTCCTTGTTCTTCCTTTGCTGTTTGTTTCTTCTTCCACTCTCCAGCTGTTTACCCATGGAGTGTGGTGTTGTGGCAGTTGTCTACTGGGTCACATAGATGGTAGTTTCTGATCGACCACAACCCCTGAGGCAAGGAGCCGGGTTGGTTGTCAAGTGAGTGGGCGTGGCAATGCTCAAAACAGCAGCAGGTTCGCAGTCGGCCAGGCCGGCACCTAATTCTGTTACTGGCACTGGACACCCGGTAACAGTACCGGCACCGATACCCGATGGGTTTGGCAGTGAGGTGAGGAGACCGAGGCCTGAGGATCCGGCCTGTGACTCCCCTTCACCATGTCCCCTCACGCCATTTGCTCCATTTGTCCACCTAAGAGTGCATTTTTAGCAGTACTGGACTCCTTTGTGGACATGGGCAAGACAACAACAGCCAGGAGCCGCGCTATCCCACAAAACCTAAGTCATTCGATGTGGCAAACTACGGGGGCCAGTGGTGACCCAAAAGAAGCGAAGGAATAGTTCTCATCATCCTGCACACTCAGTACTGCCAGACCATATACTTCCAGTAACTCCAACTACAACAATAAGCGCACACCAGTCTGACTCAGCAGAGCATGTGACTGCAACTAGCATTTCAGGAGGGGTGGGCACAATATGCTTCCAGCCAAAAATCACCTCTAAATGTAACTATCTAAAATATGTGGTTGCAGTCATTCCTCCAGCAGCACTAACATCAATGAGTTGTCTGTCCCCTTAGGCCCCACTGTGATCGTTCCTAAAAGGGCTTTGCTCTTCCCTCAGCTGGAAGAGAGCACAGGAAGCTGCAAGGCTCTCAAGAGTTCTGAAGACGCTAACAAACCCTCCATAAATGAGGGTGCCTTTGTTGCTCGGAGCAGGGACTAGGAGTAGCTTGTTCATAACGGTGTAAGTACTCTCTTTAGCCCCTCAAATCAAGTGGAACAGGAGTTGCCAAAGAAAACAGCCCGGGAGACTGACTCAAAACCTAAGGCAGTGGGTGACTCAATGCAGCCTTTGTTGAACTCATCACTGGGAGGGGACGACGATTCTCATCTAATCACTCAAATAAAGGAAGAGGAGGAAAAGCGGGTTGCCCTGGTCCTGAGGCTCTCTTAGCCTACACTGCAGGATCTGGTGGCACCAATTCAACAACACCTGAGCAACTCTAGAGAGCGTTGTCACCATTTGATGCCCAGGGCCACAAAGAGTGCAAAAATTAACAGGAAAATGGATCAAACCAATCAACTTACACTGAGGAAAATTCACAAACCAGTGCAAAAGATCTATCTTATCTCCACTCAAAAGAATGGAAGAACATTCTGACATCCTGTGACAATGAAGCCCTGAAAAACTCCAGCCCCATTACAACTGGCAAAGAAGATCCCCAAGAGTCACTTTGGGCTATAGCACATGAAATCTTGCGGAGCTCTGTGGAGGCAATGCCTTTCCAAGCCAACAAAATGTACAAACATATAGGCCTCCTTAAACCTCTAACCATGTATGTAGCTAGGATCGATGAAAAGGTTTCAAACCTAAACAGCCTGATTAAAAAGGGCTCAGGTGGACGCACAGGGGCCCAGCCTGGGATGCAATTGCTCAAAGATTATTGATAAATTATCTACACTTCCAGAGATGATGTCAAAGCTAGTGGGCGACTTAAAGAATGTGGTCAATGTGAAATCCCAAAAGAACAAAGGTCGTCCGTAAGAAGATGAAATAGTCATTAATGGAAATCAGACTGGCCAAGGAGGAGGCTCAAATAGGAATATGACACCTGAGGATGGGAAACCGCAGCAAGAGAACGCCAGACATGGCACCATTGAAGGCCACTTCCTGAGCGCATTAACCCACCAACCCCATGGATGTATCCACGTCCTAAGCTGGACCACGTGAATCTGGCATGGAAAATCTAACAGCAAAAGGGAGGCCTAAACAAAAGAGATTTAAAAAAGGGCTGCAAGAAAAAATCAAATTCAGAATTATAACTTGGTGGCCTACCCAACCTTCCACACTAGAAAAAGACCTGTCCTTGACGCCCTATTCAAAGAACAAAACTCTTCCAGCTTCAAGGAAGAGGCTCCTGCGGATGCAGGGCCAACCTCGATGCTCACTTCTGTGTCTCAAAAGACCAACAATACAGAAACTTCCCATGCAAGTGCCCCATAAGATGTCACAGAGCCAGCCACAACAGAGAAATGGATCGTCACGTAAACTTTCCACCATCAGCTAAGTGGGGCAAGTAAACGACAGGCTTGAACGCCCCTGCTGGGGGCCCTACTGCCTCCGCGAACAACTCGCACAGCAGTAAGAATGGGGTGACTGCGCATCAAAAGACCAATACCATGGAAATCCCCCAAGTAAGTGTCTAACATGACGCCACAGGATCAGCCCCGGCAGGCACACTGGTGCCCCATATAACCATCCCCTTGACCTCCAACCTGGGCAGGTCGACCTTTATATCTAACATCCATGATGAGGGCCCTTTTTCTCTCTTAACAATGTGCACAGCAAGAAGAGGGGGGTGGCAGTCACGTTCTTTGGATTTGTGGGAGAACCCCATAATTGGCATGCTCTACCAGCCCCTGCCATCAGAGAACCTGCAGTACCTGCCCACCTGGACCGGGTGATCAATCACCTACTAAGCTATGTGCTGGCTTCCAATACAATTGCAAGTCCCAAATACACCTACCTGCACACTATTCTATCCGGAATACATGTCCAGGGGTTCATTTGACATTTTAAATAGAGGACATACCCGCAAACAGGTTCAATCAATGGGCATGCTTGGAGAAGTCACATCACAAGATATCCTCTCCATTGAATTCATTGCTCCAGGGCCTGGCCAGAGTAACAAAATGACCAAAGTAACCCGCAAATCCACTGAGTTGGCCCTGAAAGTCCTGAGATATGCTGATATGTGGTGGATTATTATCACTCCATCAAGCAAACCTGGATGCCCACAAGTCCTGGAAAGCCTGAGGATAGAGGTCACGACATAGACGCAACCCAGCCGGTTTACTCTGTCATTAGAAATATACTAAGTAAAACCCCAGCCCCTGCTACCAAGCAAACCAGTGGGTGCCATGATAAGCCTGCTTCCAGATCCAAAGTGGCAGACAATTGAGGCTGGTAGTCAGGTGCTTTAAATTCGACCAGACTGCCACGTTGACAAAATACCACCTTAATTGATCAGTCAGATTGAGCGCTCAAGATAAGCTCCTGGGACATCAAATGATTGTTAAACAAAGTGGGAGACTTGGAAACCCTTTAATACTGCCACTCTTTTTAAATTGTCTTACTACAAGAGACTTGGAAACATCGCCATCTGGAGGGGCACACAAACCACTTAATTCTTACATTCAAACAACTAAAGCATGGGTGCAGCATGGGTGGTCTTTCATTTTACATATCCATCACCAGTGTGATGGAGTCTTGGGAACCAGTCAGTGATGAAGCGGGCTACAAGAAGTAGGTCTATCACTCAAAATTTCAAATGGCCAAACCAAGGGAGTTACCTTTTTTTCACAGTTTTATATAGCACTAACTTGACCCGAAGGTATCAGGTGTCAGAGTGCTTTACATGAGCACCAATTGCATTACACAAGGAAACATTCATTGTGTTATGCACGGGGAGATTAACTGATTTGCCCAGAATCACAGGATGTTGAGTGTCATTGCCAAGACTCAAACCCGGATACAAAGATATGAGATTGACTGCCATAGCCATTAGACCACATCCTCTTCTTGATAAAAGTTTATATCTACCCAAATGCCAGCTCAAGGCCAGAGGTCTCTGACAAGCTGATTAACATCACTATAGGCCTTGGGTCATAGAAATAAAGCAAGGACCTTGATATATCTGACAACTTCAACATATGGCTAATGAGTGTACTACCTACAAATAGGATCACAGAGGCTCAAGATAGCAACTGGACGACACCACCTCAAGATTCCCCCAGGTATCACAAAGACGAGAAAGGAGGACGGTCCATGCAAAGCAATCTTGAACACCTTGACCGTACAGCTTTAAATGGCTGAATACCTCCGGACAAACCACCTGGTCTCTCTTATCTAACAAGTTCTTGGGCTTCTTTAATTGACTACACCTTTACCAGTCTACACCAGCTGAACACCATCCCCTCCTTTGACTTTGGGGAACAAATGGAGAGCGACCACCAACCTTAAGAGATAACCCTCAACATTGATTTGGAGAAGTATTACTGTGCAGCAGACCAAGGGTTTGAAGAGCACACAATTAACCTCAACAATATCAAGTACACCACTGATTCCCCCTCTACCCTGGCCTCAGAAGCTAAACAACAACTGGCTTACACTCATAAATTCGAGAAAGACTCTCTGTATCATTGGATAAGGTTTACTGAAAAATGTGCAAGTCAGCAGCTAAGCCCATCCTAACCAAAAAATGAAATCCAACAAGCAAAAGTCGACCCTACCACAAGGATGGGGAACAAATCACATGATAAGGCGGGTCAAAAGGAGGATCAACCAGCTATGGATTACCCGTAAAAGGTGGCCAGCGGACCCAATAATACTATGCAAAATAAGGGAGGCAAGAAGAAATCTAAAGGTGGAGAAAAGGAATAATCAAAGGGAGAAATGGAACTCCTTTGGGTCAAACTTACTGTAAGACATCAGGTCAAACAATTCTGTGAACCTTTGGATGACTGTAGATTGAGTGAAAAGAAATCTCCCAAATGTGGCCGCTTATAATATCCAAGAGCCAATCTGATACATCTTCCTGTACGACCACTTCAATCAGTCGTCAGAGCTAGACAAGTCCCACATGATGGGAGGTTGCTCGAAGGCTAACAAACTCCTGTCACCCCATCCAAGGAGCAGTGATCACAGAACATCCTGGTATTCTTTCACTGCTAATTTAGTTCAGAAACAAATTCCAAAGGGTTGCAGGGAGGGGGCACTAGGACCAAGTGGAATCCCACTAGCCATTTGCAAGGACGATCTGATATTTTGCAGCTGAATCAAATTCCTTCCTGATAAGGTGGCTCGTTATTTGCCCCAATATTCAAAGGGGGAGACAAGGAGGTCCCTGGGTACTATGATTTGATAGCTCTAATAGATAATGATGCCAAATACTTCGCAGGGGTGCTACTAGAAGAGCTACAGCTTTGGTCTGGGACCAATAAAATCATTCTGCCAAACCAAACCGAGTTCCCTAAGCACAAAGGGACCTAGGTAAACCTTATAGCACTCTCCCTATTATTTAATCAGGCAGAATGCAACATTCAACCAGTATTCCTGAGATTTATCGACAACATGGCTGCATTCAATAGGGTCAACAGGGGGAAGCTTTGGCAAAAATTGGCTATCCTCAACATCCCGGGTGGCCTGCTTAGGGCCCTGGGTCAGGAAATCAGGAGGAAGGGCATTGCCATATTCTTTGCTCCTATGTCTCTTTGTACGAAACTAAAAGGTCCTACGCTTACGCCTATCCTCCAGGTGGCCCAAGCAAAGTTTCTCCTGAACTTAGCTTACAGAAGTGAGGCTCTTAAGGGGTGGCAGAGCGCAATACTGGATGGATTGCTTCCCAAGATCTACAGAACTATTTTTCAGCTTCCCTCCCATTCATCTCCAGGACAGATAAGGCTGGAGTTTGGCATCTCTAAGCAGACACTGACACAGAAGGCGTCCTTTATAATATGCTGTCACAAACTCTGGTCAGTATAGGAAGATTCACTGGCCATCACCTTTGGTCTGAACTGGAAACCAAGCAAAGCTCCTCAGCAAGGTCTTACCATCCTCAGGCCTTAAGTACACTTGAATTAAGAAGTGCTTGGGACTTATAAATCAGTCTTCAGTAGTTCAAAAGGCTGGCAAACGTGAGCTCACAATAGCTCTCGCTGCTAGAGGACAAGGCTTGCCTGCCTCAACGCAAACACAGCTGGATGATGCTGCACACCCATATGCATCTGAAACCGCAGCGTTAGCTAAGCAAATTTTATAATGGTTGGACCAAGGTACAGTTTATGAAACTCAGGATGGGGATAATTCCACCCCAATTTATTATCTCGCATGGAAAAAATGTGAAGAACAGGTGAATTGTTGGCTATACAGGCAGGGTCAGAAAGGTATTATCCCGATAATGTGCTTGTGCCCCACGCTTCAGGAGGACTGGTGGGAGCTGCTGCGAAGAAGGTGTGACATACAGGGCAGAAGGTCCTGCAGGGAGGCAGTGTAGACCTGCTTTTATTCATCAGACTTTAGACTAAACTGTGCACTGATGTAATTTCTTTATTTCTCAAAAAGGTTGAAGGCCATGGCCCCAGCACATGAAGGCAATGGGTGTGATTAGACAATTAACAGCTGTTGTCTCAGTCTAAACCCTGCTCCTGAATTTGTATGAATGTATGTAGTCTTTAAGTTGGCTAAAGACTTTACATGCCTAGTCCACTGTTTCCACACCTGTTATGATAATGCCTCTAGTGGCCTATCGACCTGACATTTCCGACAGTTTTTTATCCTTTGCCTTCTCTTACTGTACATCACTTGGATACCTTTCTTAGACTTCGCTCTAAAGACTTATTAGGTACACTTATGTCCACCAGCGGGCTACAGGCCTTAGACTCATGCACACACACCTTTTAAGCGTTAAAAGCTTAAGCACTTTAAACTACCTGCGCCTTGACAGAGTTGTTATTCTAGTTTAAGCACAATGTACTTTTCCTTTGTGCAGGTCCATCAGCCAACTAAGGTCTTTAGATACCTAGACCTTTGCACATCCACCAACAACATTATTGAACTAGTCTTATTTTATCCTAGGCTCACTGCACTTTATCTGCTATACACACACTTTCACAGGTTCACTATTTCCACTATCTGCTTACGTGAAGACATAACATTTTGGGGCAAGAGGACTTCACCTAGAAAACTGGTCACACTTTAGTGGAGTGTCTTCATTTTTACACACTTCCCTCAGTTGAGACTACTGGTATTAATAGGCTCGGGCAGATCCACCTTAGTTAAACCTTAATCTACAGGGTAGGAAGTGAGTCCCTTTCTGGGGCCCTGTCTTTTAAAGGCCTACGGCGATGGCAACTTGTTTCTGTTTTATATAATTCCTTTAATATACGTTTTAAAGCATTTACTGTGTACTGTATTGCAATGTTTATTATTAATCAAGCAATAAATATTACTTACACTCTCCAGTGATGTTCATGAGTATCTGTGTGAGTATAGAATGAGCAGTGTGTGTATGAGTATAAAGTGAGATGTGTGCAATTGTGAGTGGTGGGAGAGGGTAATGTATGAATACATGGTGAAATGTACCTGTGTGAGTGCATGATGATAAGCTCTGTGCCTGAGTGCATGAATACTGTTTTGTGGGTACAGGGGAAGAGGACAGGAATGCGCCTTATTGGGAAAATATTGTGCATTCTTGCCCTCTACCTGTGACACAGGTGCCACATCATATATCAAAATTTCCCTGTGATGGGCCTTTTCAGGAGCCTGAATAATAAAGAGAAGTTAGTAACGTCTAAAGGTCCAATTTACAGTGTAACCCATTTGGCTACACAGTGTGGAGCCAACATTTAATCAATGGGATTAAATGTAGGTTTATTACAAATTTAAAGCCGAACAGATGTATACCAGTCTCAAGAATATATTATAAAATTAATTACAGAATCACTACTGGCATACCCAATCGTCTAACAAAGTTAAGTCATAATAACATAAAGCATACAAGGAATTCAGTAATAAAAATACAGAAAATAAGGAATAGAATCTGATGATCAGTATATGATTTCTGGTCCTCTTGCCTATACATGAGTAAATCAAAATTACCAAAACTAAGCCTAAACTAAGGAGCACTAATTGTGGAAACTCCTAATTAGATCCAGTAAAGCAGAAAGGTGTCAGCATTAGGGGTGGGCGGAATTTGTGTAGTCGCGTTACACAAAGTTACACGAAATGGTAAAAAAATCTCCGCACGCTACGCAGAATTCCTCAAGCATGCTTAATTGGTTGTTCCGCCCGTTCGCGATGCATTTTTCCTGTTCGGGGACGCTGTTTGCATGCTCGAGGGGAAATATCTCCCAAACTTGTCCATGTGGGCGCGGCCATCTTGTTTCACTTGTCCCGCCCGCTCGTGATGGGTGTTTCCTGTTCACGAACGCGGATGTCTGCTGGCACATCTGAATGATGTGTTCGCAATCGCACAATCACGCGGGATCGCGCGGCCGGACCAAACGGATAGGAAAACTCGTCGGTGAACGCAGGGATCCCAGTAAGTCGCTCCTGCGTGCACGAACACGCATTTTGAAAGTGCAAACGACGAAAAAATTCTGCTATGCTGCGGATCGCAGAATTTTCGGCAATTCTGCATTCTCCGGGGAACGCCGTATTGCCAAATTCCGCAAGTGGAGCGGAATTTACTGCCCAGGCCTAGGCAGCATTGCAGAAATGCTCTGTCTCAACGGAATCTGACTTAAACTAAAGTGTGAACACTAACTAAAACTTCACAGAGGATTTAAGAAGCCCAAATCACGTGCATCAGTACTTTTTCACCTTCTCACAGTAATACTTGGCTGTTTCACTCAAGACTCCCATCTCTTGGTCTGAACACGTCCTTGAATTCTTCTTGTCTCCCGATATTCACATGCATTGGGATCCTTCTTTTTTAGGTTGTGTATTATATCTTAGAAGAAACATACATCTTGGCTTCACTTTTTATTAGTCAGTTGGTTTGCCAATTTACTTTCCCCTATTTCTACTAGTTGTAGCCTATACTCCCTGTTGTGTCTCTCGTATCAGTTTCCCGTAGCCTAACTACTCATTCCCATCCATCTTGGTGGTTAGAACTTTTTTCTTTTGGTTGACGCTGTATACCATTTACCGTTTACATTTTGTTATTCTTCCCTCTAAACAACTAATATTGCTGTATTTTACTACTAAACCCAACAATTGCAGCTACCTTGCAGTTAAAAGGGGCTTGATTTAAATGGTGCAGCAAGTGCAGTATCGCTGGGGCCAAAAGCCCTAGGGGCCCCACTAAACACAGACTATTGCAAAATGTTGATACTAAACAGACAGTCACAAGTGCCGTTTTCTAGCAGTCACTGGTGTCATGATTGCAATGGTGCAGCAGGTGCAGTGGTTCAGGGGCCAAAAGTTGTCATAGCTCCTCTGAACACCATTGATTGCTATATTTTACTGCTACCCAGTCAGTCACAGATGCAGTAGTCTTGCTGGCACTAGGTTCATGGTTTGAATGGTGCAGCAGGTGCAGTGGCACCATGGTCAAAAGATCAAGGGACCCCACAAAACACAGATTATGACGGAATGTTGCTACTGAACAGACAGTCACTAGTGCAGTTATCGAGCAGGCAGTAGGGCCATGATTATAATGGTGCAGCAGGTGCTGTGACACTGGGACCAAAAGCTCTAGGCACACCACTAAACGCCTAACATTGGGGAGAGGAGTTGGCCTAACAGCTAACAGCTAAGGCCTAACGGCTTGGGCGGTCGACCTCAAATCAGGGGAATCGGGTTCGAGGCTCTGTCAAGACACACAACATCCGGTGATTCTGGGAAAATCACTAAATCTCCCCAAGCCTAATAAAAATTAATGTGTCCTTATGTAACGCAACTGGTGCTCGTGTAAAGCGGTCTGATACCCGATACCTTCGGGTCAAGTTTGTGATATATAAAACTCTGCAAAACAAATAAAAAAATGTAATATTAAACAGGCAGTCACAAGTGCAGTTACCTTGCAGGCAATAGGGACATAATTGAAATGGTGCAGCATGCACAGTGGGACCAGGGCCAAAAGTTGTCATAACTCCTCTAAACTCCAAATGTTGCTATATTTTAGTACTAAACAGGCACTCATAAAGGCAGTCATCTTACAGGTACTAGGGTCATGATTTGAATGGTGCAGCAGATGCAGTGGCACAGTGGTCAAACATCTATGGACTCCACTTCACACAAATTAATGCAAAATGTTGCTACTCAACAGGCAGTTATCAGAGCAATTATCCAGCAGGCACTAGGGTCATGATTCCAATAGTGCAGCAAGTGCAATGGCACGGGGAGCAAAAGCTCTAGGCACCCCAATAAACACAGATTAATGCTATGTTTACAACTAAACAGTCAGTCACAAATGCAGTTATCTTGCCGGCTCTAAGGTCATGATTGGAATGGTGCAGCAGGTGCAGTTGCACCATGGTCAAAAGTCTAGGGACCCCACTAAGCACAGATTAACGCAAAACATTGCTACTAAACAGGCAGTCATAAGTGCAGTTACCTTGCAGGCACTAGGGTCATGATTTTAATAGTGCACCAGGTGCAGTGAAACCAGGGCCCAAAGCTCTAAGAACCCCTCAAAACACCAAATGTAGCTATAGTTTACTGGTAAACAGGCAGTCACAAGTGCAGTTACCTTGAAGGCAATAGAGTCATGATTGAAATGGTGCAGCAGGTGCAGTGTCACAGGAGCCAAAAGTTGTCATAGCTCCTCTAAACACAAAAGGGGCATTTTTACAAGCCCTCACTTGCACCAGAGACTCACTTTTTGTTGATGTTCTGGTGGCGCAGTGCCATTTTCCATATTTACAAGGTCGCGCTAAGCCACTTTGCATGGCTAAACGCCACCTTGTAAATGTGCACCTTTCCGCCCCCTTCCTCTATGGCAAAGGGGAGTGTAATAGGTGTTGCTGTGGGCGTTCAATTGCTTTTTGATGCTGCCACATATTTACAAGGCTGAGGCAGCGGCAAAAACTAGTGCCATGGAATACCAGGCATTAGAATGATGCAACGTATTCATTTCTTCTTGATTTTTGCTCTTTCCATGTGTGCTGCATTCTGCAGCACACATACAAGGTGCAAATCATCATTGTTGATTATTTATGTGCAGGAAGGTGTTCCATCCTGCACATAAACAATTGTCCCTGCAGCGTAGGTACCCTTGCAATATGGCGTCAGGGTGCCTGCACTGGCGCTCCGCAGCTTTTTTTGCGCCAGCTCTAGGGGAAACACAGGGCTATGCCGTATTCAGAGCACTATGCTGCTATATTTTACTACTAAACAGGAGTTACCTTGCAGGCAATAGAGTCATGTTGTGAAAGGTGCAGCAGGCGCAGTGCCACCAGGCCGAAAAGTTGTCAGAATTCCTCAAAACAACTAATATTGCTATATTTTACTATTAAACTGGCAGCCACAAATGCATTTACCTTGCATTTGAAAGGGGCTTGATTTAACTGGTGCAGAAGGTGCAGTAGCACAGGTACCAAAAGCTCTAGGGACCCCACTAAACACAGACTTTTGCTAAAGTTTACTCCTAAACAGACAGTCACAGGTGCAGTTATCTAGCAGGTACTAGAGTCATGATTACAATGGTGCAGCAGGTGTAGTAACACCAGGACCAAAAGTTCTAGGCATACCACTAAACACCTAATATTGCTATAATTTACAACTAAACAGGCAGTCACAAGTGCAATTACCTTGCAGCAAATAGGGTCATGATTTGAATGGTGCAGCAGGTGCAGTGGCAATGTGTCTAAAAGTTGTTGAACTTATTTTCTTACGCCAAGGCTGCACAGCGTTTACTGTTTGCTGATACTTATCTTCCCCTGGCTGCACACATTTACAAATGGGCTTGTTTAACTCTGCTTTAGTGGGTGGAACTTTTAACTAATTATTTCCATGAGTTTGTTGTTGACACATTATGTAGCGTAAACCCGAACAACGTGATTGCAGTGCTTTACATGGACATGCTCCTTGAGCTCTGAAGGGATGTTTTAATATCCTTTATCCATTGGGACAGTTTTTGTAGGTATACACCTGTTACAACGCATTTTTTACTCCGCACTACCATTACAACGCGACTTTTACTCCGCATACCATTACAACGCATTGCGCTGGGGGGCGCTGTAGGATAGGGAATAAGTTTAATTTTCTATCCAACACCTTCCCTAGTGTCCACGGGGACTGGTGTTGGAATAGAAAATTAAACTTACCACTATCCAGCGCCCCAAGGCGCTATGCGTTGTAACAGTATGCGGAGTAAAAGTCGCGTTGTAATGGTATGCGGAGTAATAGTATGCGTTATAACGTCATACATCCGTTTTTGTATGACATTACAGTGGCATACAACTACCACAGAGTCTTGGAGTGTAAACACGGACATGCCCCTGTTCCAAAAGTATTCCTCAAGTTGTGTGATTGCAGACTGTTGCTTCTACTGGCTGAGAAGGGAGGCTGAATGTTTCCAGATCAGTGAATTTTAACCCGTTAACCACGGCGGTAATTCCGCCACGGTGCGGGCGTTTCCGAGCCCGGGTGGGGCCGCGCCGTGCGTTGGACGTGCGCAGCCCTACGAAGGTAGTGCTCGCGACAGCCAATGGCCGACGGCAGCAGGGAAGGGGTTAAAATTCCAGCTGCTGGGCATTGTTGCAAGAGTGGTCGGTGACCGTCTAGGATTTGTGCTGCTGTTCTTTTCTCTTTGGTCTGAGTTCTCCCCTTTTTTAACACCGAGCGTTTAGCTTGCTAAGCAGTTAGGTGGTAAGATTGGCTTTATTTCGGACTGGTTTTTAGGGTGCAGTTTGACTGTTCTAGCACCAAAATCATGTCATAATATTTACTGTATTTTTGGTGAGCCATATGAACAAGCAACGTGGTAATTGAGCTTTACTCTGTATTCTGAAGCAGGGGTTATCTCTTAATAGTGACAATTTTGCCATTCATCTTTCTGTCGATGTAAAATGCATTGATATTTATTTGTATACTTTGAGTGTGTGGTATTGTAGCTTAATAATTGCTAAAAAGTGTTTGATTTCTTAAAAGTAAATTGAACAGCCTTTTGTATTTTAATTGTTATATAATATAAAGAACACCAACTGCACATTCTTAAAACAGGCAAAGTGCAGTTAGCTACCAGGCACTAGGGTCATGATTTCAATGGTGCAGCAGGTGAAGTGGCACCAGGATGTATTATACATCGGCCTTGAAAAAAAATGCAGTATTTGTTACAACAAACAAACTTCAAAGAATGTAGCACAATAATTGAAAATGTCACAGTGTGCTCTTTAAATAAAGGACATTGTAAACCATAAGTAACACAATGCCTATGACAATGCCAGTACAAAGATTTACTATATGGTCATTATTGTTTCAGAGCTTATGTTCATGTTTTCGTTTTTTCGCAATAATAAAACAAATGTGTAGTGCAAAATAAAACAAAACTATCTGTAGGGAAAAAATAAAAACGTGCCCCGCTCAATAAAACAATAATCTCGCCTTCAGTCTGTTTCTTTAACTTATATTGCACAACTGATAAAATGCTCATTTGAAATATGTAAAGTTAATTTTCATTTGTTTATCTTAACAATGGATAATCACCAAACAACACCTTTTCATCTAATTTGTGAATCTTGTTTTTTGGCTTTGCAAAAGCAGCGCTTACGTTGTACTTGTAGGGTTTTTCATCCATCCTCTACCTGTTCTCCCCATAGCTGCACCACTTTCAAGCAAACTGATCAGGTACATGGGGGCATATTAGCAAGAACCTCGTTAAAATTATCATCGTTTTAAAAACGGCGATAATGGGCTTGTTAATATGCGTTATAGAATTCCAATAGAAGCCCAGGTTAGATGTGCAGGACATCTAACCTAGGCTTCTATTGGAATTCTATAACGCATATTAGCAAGCCCATTATCGCCGTTTTAGCGGCAGTTTCCTGCCGCTAAAACGGCGATCATTTTTATGAGGTTCTTGCTAATATGCCCCATGTTTTTTTATCTATATCCTCCATCATTTACCTCATCTCCCCACTTTACAATACCACTAGTAACAGCACAACATATTGCCTTTTTTGTACATAAACTAATCATAATACTTACAGACTTGCTGTAACTTATACTATACAACTACTCAGCAAGCTACACCTTACAACAAAAAAGCTTATTATCAATCACATAGGCAAAACCTAATGCGTTTACTAATACTTGTTTAATTTAGCACCTCTTTCCCTTCTCAAAAGTTGTCCTCTGAAGTCTTACTATTTCACATTAACAGTGTGCCTTCACTAACTATGAGATATTGTGAATGCACCTGCAAAGAGAGAAACAACATTGCAACCAAGCAAACTTTCACTTTGAAGGTTAAACATTAGAATGCAAAGGCTTAAGTCCTTTGGTCAAGTCAACATAGTAAATTACTTCAATACAGGTTTAAGTGCATCATTTTAGATACACATATAGCTTTAAAATAAATGCAGGAAACTATTCAAATGATTATTTGAGTGTATATGTAATGTAAACAAAATTACTTAGACTACATAAATGCAGTTATACATGAAAAATGCAATTTGGTATCGCTACAGAAAAACATTAGTATGCACACTCATATAAATGACAGGATTATACAGCGATTGCACCTTCAGTATTTCAGTCAAGTGCACCACTTTAAGTTAATGATATTAAAGTACACAAATGTGTGGTACGACATGCACATGTATATAACATAGTAGTGACGTGAAATGGTAGAACAAAAATGACGATACTCCACAGGGAAGCACAGCAAGTTGGTTTGCTGCCTGCCCTGCGCCATTTTCATACATATGCCACTGAGTAACTTGTGACGGTCTGTTCATTTAAGTCCCTTTTCTATTTCTTCACTAGGTGCTAAAAGAAACAGGCCCGGACTGCTCCCCGACCTCCGAAACGCTGACCAGATGAATGCACTGACAGAAGGTTCTCTTGCAAGACAATGGTTCAAAGTGATCATAAAACACAAAAATTAAACTAAACTGCTGAAAAGAAGAAAGAGTGATACCATAAATTATCTGCGCCACATGCATCGTACATCATCTTGTAGGCTGACCCCATTTATTACAGACAAAAGAATTGAAGAATTTAGAAGCCTTAATTGTCAAAATAAAATATTAATGGCGAAGGAAAGTTTGTCACAGCGTGACACAGGCGCCTTCTGCATTCTGTGCAGAAAGACCCATAAGTGTACGTTCACAGAGCTTCAAACGTGTTGATGACGTGCGAAACCGACCTTGCTGTTAGACCCTGGAAGATACAACTGGTTCTTTGCTGCACTCTTTGGGCTTTCGGTACAATGCACAAAAATAAGTGGAGATCTCTGCTACTGACTTACTTTTGTTAATTGTGAAGTCTCTAAAACCACTACTTCACTGATCAAAATCTTTGGAATGTTAAGCAATCTGAGTCTGGCTGCTGCTTATATTTGTATGTTTGTGTTTTTCGTACCCTCATCAATTGGGTTTGCTTCAGTGATGGTTGAAAAACATGAAAATAAAAGTTGTAGGACAGTGTGTCACATTATAAGGAAAATGAAAACCTAGGAAAAATACCTTTGATGTTTAAACAAATGAGATGCTAAAGAAACAAAAAGAAAAACAACAGGGATCAAATGAACGAAAGAGTTAAAACTGGAATAAATAGAAAGAAAATAGAAAAAGATGAGCAAAGGAAAAGTGTGTGAGATGAAATTACTTTACTTCAAAAGCAGACACAAAAAGCCTAAATGCGCAGAGAGGAAATAGTCATGAAAAGGAGATCTTTACAGATAAATCACGGTCTTGTACTTAAAATGTGTGAGTGCTGCTGTCAGCAGGTGCAGTTGAAAGGTTAATCACTTTAGGCATGTTGCACAGAAAAGCATACAACTATACTTTTAGACTCGTGTGCAATTCACTGGTTTATACGTGTTTCGAGATTGGCATGTCCCTCTGTGAGCATTGAACCTGTAACAGTCGGAGATTTTAAGCATATCTCTAGTCAGGTCCGGTCCTAGGATTTATGGGGCCCCTGGGCAGGCTAGGAAAATGCGAGGCCGCTCTAATTTGCATAAGATGGAATGTCACAGGAAGTGACGTCATATGAAGTGTCAACTGACCCTTCCTTTTCCGGACACTGTAAAGCAGCTTTGCAAGAAGCTACTACTCTAATGTGGATATCACTGAGATGGCTAAAAATACAAATATTAACCCTAATACAATAAGTGAGAATATTTTAAAGCTCTATTATGTGGAAATACAACACGTCAAACTGGGTTGAAAAGCTAGGCCTATATCTCTCCAAAACTAATGTTTCCAGATTAGTGCATGAATAAAATTGTAAAACAGATTGCCTCATAGACATTCAGTGGGTCTTCAGGTGACTCTCCGTTACTCCAGTGAAGTTCACGATTAAGGCATTTGCTGCCAGATTCATCAAAGACCCGTTTTGCGAGTCTTTAATAGCGATTCATAAGGAATCGCTATTAAGGACTTGCAAAACGGGATTCATGTAGGAATTGCTAAATAAATTGCGATTCCTACACATTCCTTATTTGCGAGTAGCAAATTGCTACTCGCAAATAAGGATGCCATTTCAAGGGTGCCAGGGGTGTCCAAAGGACACCCTGTAGCACCCCTGAAATGTAATCTACATTGGTGTTGCGCACACACATGTCCAAAGGACATGTGTGTGTGTAACATGCAACTTAGAAAAATGCATTTAAGTGCATTTTTCTAAGTTTTAGCTATTTACCACGAGGTTTGACCTCGCGGTAAATAGCGGTCCTAAATTGCAAATTCGCAATTTTTAAATGTGTCATAAATAGCATTTAAGGAATCTCTAATAGAGATTCCTTAAATGCTAATCCTCGCATATTTGCTAATTCTTTATTAGCGATTTTTGCATTTGGGATGATGAATCCCAAATGCAAAAATTGCACTAGCAAAGGGCCAGATTCTGAGAATCTGGCCCTTTTGCGAGCGCATTTAGCTTCATGAATCAGGCTGTTGGTTTTAAGCACTGAATTTGCACCTCTTACACCACCTATTTCCATTCATGCACTACTCTTATTCTCGTCGGTTTTTCAAACCATATTTTGTGGATTTTGCCCCTCTTAAATCATTCTCTCTGCAATACCCATCTTTGTCGCTTCTCTTTCTCGTTATGTCCCTCTTAAACCCACCTTTTTCCTCCATGCTGTATGCCTCATCTCGCCCCCTGCCTCTTACTTTTCTCATTGATTCTGGCATTCTACACACACCTCTCACCATTCCCTCTCTCTTCTCAGTGTAAGGTGTCTTGATTGTTCAGTCTTTCTTACATATACCTGCCCCATCCATGTACTGCCCTTCACCTCTCATTTCTTCCTCCACCCTCCTAATGCTTTTTTGCTGGTCTGTCCCCTTAACACCCACCTCTCCTCTTTGAACCCCCTGCCTCTTACATTGTCTCACTGTTCCTTCCTCTCTTACATCTGCATCTCCCTTCAATACTCTACACTTTATCTATGGTACGGTCTCTTACCTTTCTCACTAATTCTGCCTCTATTACACCCACCTCTTATCTACCTGCGGAACCCTTCATCTATTCACAGCATCTTACCTTCTCTCACTGGTTCTACCTCTCTATAATATACCTCTCCCCTGCCTTTCTCTCACAGCCTCTTATTTGCTCTTTGTTGTCCTTCTCTCATACATCCATCACTCACCATTCACTCTCCATGACACTTAAGTTCTCCTGATGGTCTGTTTCTCTTATATCTACCTCTCCTATTCAAGCACTGTCTTTTCACCTTTCATCTTTCTCTCCAGCCTCAACTGTGTTCACTGGTTCTGTCCCATTTATGTCCATCTCTCCCCTCCATGCTCTACTCTTCATGTTTTTATCTCTCTCTCATCTCTACCCTCCATTCTCTGTCTCTGCCCCTGTAGCTTCCGCTTCCCCCCTACATGCGCTGCTTTTCACCTGCTGCTTACCTTGCTTTACCTATTCTGCCAGGACACAGTACAGGCCCCTGGAGCACAGATGGGCCATAACACTTCAGGGGCCCCCAACCCATCAGGGGGCTTCCATTCAGCCCGGGGCCAAATGAATTTCTGTGAGATGTGGGAGTCTCAGGGCCCAATTATCACATTCTGCAGAGCAGGACCCCATTGTTTTGTGTTACACCTCTGCTCATGTTACTTTACATCATTCTCTCCCCTCCCATCCTCCCACTCTCCCAAAGCATCTTACCTTTCATTTTTCCATGCTATTCCTTGCACCTAACCAAGACTCTTCCCTTCTCCCATTGATTCTGCCATTACATACACATCACTCCTTTCCCATCTATTTCCTTAAGCGTCTTGTTCTTTATAGCTGTTTTGCCCCTTATGTTCAGCTCTCCCCCCTCTGCTGTATTCTTTCACCTCCCGACCTCTTCCCTTCTTTTATTATTTTACTTCTTTTAGATGTGCCTCTTCTTCGATACTTCTATTAAAAGTAAAAGAGAACACCAGACCTACAGATGCACCCAGGAACATGGGAATTAGGGATTTCAGATGCGAACAAACATGATGCCGGGGAGTAGTGCAACCTTTTCAGATGTATAAAACAAGGCATGGTGTGTGGGTGGCTTGAGGGGTTATATAACTTGGGTGTATCCTGAAGGGTTCATTCACTCCACTCCAGGTGGTAAGGATGGATGGATGGGTGGATGTGGATGTGTCACCCCTCTGTCCCTCTCCCTATCTGGATGTTATCATATCTATTTTTTACACACCCTATTGTTCGTTCTTCCTTCGTTTCATGTAAATTACATACAAGTAAAAATCCCCAAGCCCTTATACTCAACTGGAGTTACTACTTATGTTTAACTGTGTTTATGTTAATTTGAATGCACATGCTTGTTTGGAGAAGAAAAAAACCCTAATAAAACGGAACTGTTAAAAAAAGAAAAGAAATAAACTTTTTCTCCATGTTCTGCTCTTCTCCCTTTCCCTTCATTGGAAGTGAGCAGCGCCCATCGTGACGTGAGTTTACTTGTTTTTGTGTTGTGAGCCCTGCAGGATGCTCTCTGCTTCACATTCATGCAGGGGCAGGGCTCACTTCACACCTCAAGCCAGTTCAAGCATCTGCCTAGCCGCTGTTATCATGCAGATGCGGCGATTAGGAAAATCAATCATTCAATCAATCAAGCATTTGTAAAGCGTGCTATATACCCGCGAGGGTCTCAAGGCGCTGAGGGGGGGGGGGGCTGCTACTGATCGAAAAGCAAGGTCTTGAGGAGTCTTCTGAAGGCCAGCAGGTCCTGGGTCTGTAGTAGGTCGGCGGGGAGAGCGTCCCAGGACTTGGCGGCGAGGTGGGAGAAGGATCTGCCACCGGCGGTGGTTTTCCGGATGTGTGGAACTGTGGCGAGGGCGAGGTTGGCAGAGCGGAGGCTGCGGGTGGGGGTGTAGAAGCTGAGTCGGTCGTTGAGGTATGTTGGTCCGGCGTTGTGAAGGGCTTTGTGTGCGTGGATGAGGAGTTTGAAGGTGATCCTCTTGTCGATGGGGAGCCAGTGCAGGCCTCTTAGGTGGGGTGTGATGTGGCTGTGTCGGGGGACATCGAGGATCAGTCGTGCTGAGGCGTTCTGGATGCGTTGGTTGCTGCGGAAGCCGAACTGGGATGGGTCCAGGATGTTGTTGTCTTCGAGGTAATGGGTCAGCTGTCTGTTGACGATCTTCTCCGTGACTTTCGCTGGGAAAGGGAGAAAGGAGATGGGCCGGAAGTTCTTGAGGTCCTTGGGGCCTGCCTTGGGTTTCTTCAGTAGGGCGTTGATCTGGGCTTGCTTCCAGCTCTACGGAAAGGTTGCTGTCTCGAAGGAGATGTTGATTGTTTTCAGGAGATGGGGGGCAATGACTGTACTGGCTTTTTAGAAAATGTGGTGAGGGCATGGGTCAGATGGAGATCCGGAGTGGATGGAGTTCATTGTCTTGATGGTGTCTTCATTGCTGACGTTGGACCAGGCGGTCAGGCGATTAGTGCAGGTGTAGGTCGTAGTGGTGGTGGTCTCGGCGGTGGATGTGGGGGTGTTGGTGTTAAAACTGTCGTGGATGTAGGTGATCTTGCTGTGAAAGAAGGTGGCTAGTGAGTCGCACAGGTCTTGTGATGGTGGAATGTCGTTGGTGTTGGAGCTGGGGTTGGAGAGTTCTTTCACGATGTTGAAGAGCTCTTTGCTGTTGAGTGAGTTGTTGTCAAGGCGGTCCTTGAAAGCGGTCCTCTTGGCGTTCCTGATGAGTTGGTGGTGTCTGCGGGTGGCATCCTTGTGGGCTGTGTAGATGTCTGGTGTTCGTCGTGGAGCCAGTTCTTCTCCAGCTTCCGACAGGTGTGCTTGGAAGTCCGGAGGTCTTCGGTGAACCATGCAGCTTTCTTGTTGGTGTGATTGGTTGCAGGGGTCTTGGGTGGGGCGAGGGTGTCGGCGCAGTCGTTGATCCACTGTTTGAGGTTGATGGCGGAGGTGTCAGGGTCGGTGGGGTCGGCGGGTGGTCCCAGGGTGAAGGTGGTGGTCAGTTGGTCCTTGGTGACCTTGCCCCAGCAGCGGCGTGGCAACTGTTGGGTGCGGTGGTGTGTGGTGGGTTTCATGAAGATGAAGTGGACGCATCTGTGGTCTGTCCAGTGGGGTTCCGTAGTGTGGTTGAAGGAGACGTGGGGACTTGCGGTGAAGATGGGGTCCAGTGTGTGTTCAGCGGCGTGGGTGGGTGTCGTCACGAGCTGTTTGAGTCCGAGGTTGGCGAGGTTGTCGATCAGGGAGGTGGAGTTGGCATAGTTGTTGTTCTCGAGGTGGAAGTTCAGGTCCCCGAAGAGGATGTAGTCCGTGGAGGCGAGGGCGTGGGTGCTGATGAAGTTGGCGATGGTGACTCTGAACTGTGGTCGGGGTCCGGGTGCTCTATAGACGAGTGTTCCTCTGAGGGTGGTGTTGGGGTGGGTATGGATCTGGAAGTGCATGTGCTCGACGGTGGTGAGGGTGTCGCCGGTGTTGGTCGAGACTCTGAGGGTGTCCTTATGAATGATGGCGATTCCCCCTCCCACTCTGTTGGTGAGATCTCTGCGGGAGATCTTGTAGCCCTCTGGGATGGCTATGGCGATGTCTGGTGCTGAGAAATAGGTGCCAGCAAAGAACGGCCAGAAACCCAGCCCTGCCCAGTTCTCAGTAGCTGAAAGGGATGCAGGAGCCACATTACATTGATAATATGCTCTTGTGAATTCCCATTGAAGCACATGTTCACACCAGAACATGGGCTTCTATGGGAATTCACAAGGGCATATTATCAAGTCCATTATCGCCGCTTTAGCGGCAGTTTCCCGACGCTAAAGCGGCGATAATTTTAACGCCCGTCTTGATAATATGCCCCTATGATTTTATAAATTTCATGAAATTGTGGTGCACATTTGGCAATTTTATAAATTTCCACAAATGCACAATGGGGCAGATTTATCAGAATGTCACTCAACGCTGCGCGACACCTTCTGCGCTGCATTCTGTGACAGGGAGAGGGCTAGATTTGCCAAATTTAACTTTTATGGTACATTCCTATCCTTTCCTGGCACTGGAGCCTAGCACCAACTTAGGCACTCTTGCACCATGGTGCAAAGATGCCTGCTCCTGCATTGCACTAGAAAGCAACACAAGCGCCTATGCTGAGAAAGATTATTAACAGACAGGAATGAATCTGGCCGGTGTTTAGAATAAAGCATAAACAACCTGCATGTTCATTTAGCAGCTGGGAATTTATTCCTCATTTCAACAATTATTTCAATTCAAAATTTACACAATATTTATAGTGCATGGAAAGAACGACAATTTTGTAAATCTGTATGTACCGTGAACAATATTTACATGTGAACAAAATTATTTACACACTCTCGACATTCGTGGCCTTCCAATCATACAAAATACTTGCAAACACAAAAGTCAGTGGAACAATACAAAACAAAAGACAATTCAATACACAAATGCAAAAATACATGAAACCACGTATCGGTCATGAATCAGTAGGATGAATCCCTAGAGCTTTTATAGGGAATTTTTGAAGAGCTTTTTAACTGAATTTCTGAGTGGAAATTTTCTTTTTAAAGAAGTTGATGCATATGCTGATTTGTAACGCAAAAAATGTAGACCAGATACGTGGGAAGGTGGTCGACACGTTTCGAACCCGTATGAATAATGGGGTTCTCCTCAGGACCTGTACTGGTTCTGTGGAAATAATCAAAAGGGATACTTAGTCTGACGAACTATTTCAGAAAGAGAGACACTCACCCTGTGTCCAACCAAAGCCTACCTTTAGCAATTGAACCAAATTTGCAATGATCTAGGCTCGAAAAGTCGGGAATTCAAAGGTTTTCACCAAGGTGCGCATTCAGGGGCTGTGAATAAAAAGAAATAAAACACGCGCGCTTAGTTTCAAAACCTGCATAGTCTGGTTTGGCTGTGAGGCGCGATGGTGGTTGTTTACCTGCACTGTCGTCAGTAGCTGTTTAGACGCGTTAGATCCATGCTTCGCGGAGCGGGCTTGATTTCCGCCTCAGTTTCACTGTGAACGAAGCGTGAGAGAGGTGGAGTTCTGTGGTTAGTTTTGCGAAAGGACTTGTGTGGTTGAGGCATAGCGGTCATCCTGAGAGCTACATACCGAGCTAAGCAGCGAGTCCTTTGTCCTCAGAGTCTGACTGCAGAGTGAATCGGGGCTGCAGGGCTGTTTGGACTGATACTTCCTGGTTGTTAGGGCCCTCAGAGAATTCTGGGATTTGTAGTTCACATCCAGGCGAGTCTGCGAGTCTGGGTGATTCATGTATTAGATTTATATATCTCAGACATTTCATTCAGTCCTTGTATTGATGTGTTGAACTTCATTATAAGTAATGCTTCACGTTGGGCTAATTTGGCATCCAAGTCTCCGCCCCTAGGGTCTTTTTCAATTTTTGACAGTACTGTCCATCTTAGGTCCGATTGTTTGTGTTTCATATTGGTCCAATGATTAACTAGTGGCGCGTTTTCCACGCCTCTCCTTATCCGGGACTTATGCTGAGTAATCCTGCTCCTTACTTCTTGTGTGGTCTTACCTATATAAACCAAAGGGCACGGGCAAATAATGGCGTACACAACATTTTTAGTTTTACAATTTGTAAATGTTTCGTGCTTCCAATGAATATTTTCAAATGTGAAGACAGAGTCCTCAATAGTTTCATCGCAGCATGTACATGTGCCGCATTTGTGGTGGCCTTTGGCGGGTGGTAGTCCAAAGAGACTTTGGAGGGTGGGTGATTTCGCCAGCGGCAAGGCAGCTCTTATGACGTGGTTAGCTATGCTTTTTTCTTTCTTGAACGCAAACAACGGCGGTATTGACAGATCTTCATGCAGATTTTTGAGTAGATGCCAATTGGACAAAATCAGTTTTTTATATTGATTTGCTGCTGGGCAAAAGGTGGTAACGCATACCATTCTTCTAAGGTCTTGTTTCACTTTCTTTTCAAGTAGGGTTTCCCTAGGGGTCCACCATGCTCTTTTGAGTGAATTTTTAAGAAGTTTTTTGGGGTATCCTCTGAGTGTCAGGCGTTCTTTTAAGTGGCCTGCGTGTTTAAAGTATTCCTCTTTGGTGGAACAATTCCGTCGGATTCTGAGGAATTGCCCGTTGGGGAAATTCTCTTTTAGATTTCGCGGATGATTGCTGGTGAAATGTAGCGCTTTATTTCTATCGGATGGTTTGCGAAATAAAGTGGTACTGAGTCCTTGGGCTTGTGGTTGGATTTCCACATCTAGAAATGTAATGGATTCCTTTGATGATGTAGCTGAGAATTGAATATCGGCTGTTCTTGAGTTAAGCCATTCCACAAACTTATTCAGGTCTTCTTGGTTTCCTGTCCAGATTAGAAACAGATCGTCTATATAGCGCATGTAGTTGGAAATATGATGGCCATACGGGTTATTGTTGTAAATAAATTTTTCTTCAAACAGTCCCATAAACATTATCGCCAGCTCCGGAGCAAAGGGACAACCCATCGCCACCCCTTTTATTTGAAAAAAGAATTCTGAGTCAAAGGTAAAGAAATTCTTTTGTAATGTCAGACGAGCTAGGTCGAGAATGAAATTTGTTGGGACTCTCATAGGTCGTTCACGATTCTCCAGAAAGAATGTTAAGGTTTCAAGTGCCTGTTCCTGCGGAATCTGAGTGTATAAGGACACTACATCTAGTGTCACTAACAGTTGATTCTCACTATTGAAGTTAATCGACGCTATTCGATTCAGAAACGCCGTGGTGTCTTTCAAGATGGGACAAAGTTAAGGCCTTTTGTTAGTATGGATGTTTCAGCTGAAGTAAGAGTTCTGTTAGACAGGTTGAAGATAGGGGAATTGGTTAGTTCTTGTAGAACTTCTGGCGTGTTCGCATCTCCCATGGTTGGGTTGACCCGGTCCTGCCGCGGGGTTTTGGTTGGCCGCGTCCTAAAAAAGGCTGTTGATTCTGCTGTTGATATTGGCCTGGTCGGTTATCCGTTCTATTTTGGTATTGGCGATTAGTATTGTCAGGCTCACTACCGGACGATGAAGTTGTGTCAGAGAATGTAATGACTCAGAATTCTTTTTTCAAATAAAAGGGGTGGCGATGGGTTGCCCCTTTGCTCCGGAGCTGGCGATAATGTTTATGGGACTGTTTGAAGAAAAATTTATTTACAACAATAACCCGTATGGCCATCATATTTCCAACTACATGCGCTATATAGACGATCTGTTTCTAATCTGGACAGGAAACCAAGAAGACCTGAATAAGTTTGTGGAATGGCTTAACTCAAGAACAGCCGATATTCAATTCTCAGCTACATCATCAAAGGAATCCATTACATTTCTAGATGTGGAAATCCAACCACAAGCCCAAGGACTCAGTACCACTTTATTTCGCAAACCATCCGATAGAAATAAAGTGCTACATTTCACCAGCAATCATCCGCGAAATCTAAAAGAGAATTTGCCCTACGGGCAATTCCTCAGAATCCGACGGAATTGTTCCACCAAAGAGGAATACTTTAAACACGCAGGCCACTTAAAAGAACGCCTGACACTCAGAGGATACCCCAAAAAACTTCTTAAAAATTCACTCAAAAGAGCATGGTGGACCCCTAGGGAAACCCTACTTGAAAAGAAAGTGAAACAAGACCTTAGAAGAATGGTATGCGTTACCACCTTTTGCCCAGCAGCAAATCAATATAAAAAACTGATTTTGTCCAATTGGCATCTACTCAAAAATCTGCATGAAGATCTGTCAATACCGCCGTTGTTTGCGTTCAAGAAAGAAAAAAGCATAGCTAACCACGTCATAAGAGCTGCCTTGCCGCTGGCGAAATCACCCACCCTCCAAAGTCTCTTTGGACTACCACCCGCCAAAGGCCACCACAAATGCGGCACATGTACATGCTGCGATGAAACTATTGAGGACTCTGTCTTCACATTTGAAAATATTCATTGGAAGCACGAAACATTTACAAATTGTAAAACTAAAAATGTTGTGTACGCCATTATTTGCCCGTGCCCTTTGGTTTATATAGGTAAGACCACACAAGAAGTAAGGAGCAGGATTACTCAGCATAAGTCCCGGATAAGGAGAGGCGTGGAAAACGCGCCACTAGTTAATCATTGGACCAATATGAAACACAAACAATCGGACCTAAGATGGACAGTACTGTCAAAAATTGAAAAAGACCCTAGGGGCGGAGACTTGGATGCCAAATTAGCCCAACGTGAAGCATTACTTATAATGAAGTTCAACACATCAATACAAGGACTGAATGAAATGTCTGAGATATATAAATCTAATACATGAATCACCCAGACTCGCAGACTCGCCTGGATGTGAACTACAAATCCCAGAATTCTCTGAGGGCCCTAACAACCAGGAAGTATCAGTCCAAACAGCCCTGCAGCCCCGATTCACTCTGCAGTCAGACTCTGAGGACAAAGGACTCGCTGCTTAACCCGGTATGTAGCTCTCAGGATGACCGCTATGCCTCAACCACACAAGTCCTTTCGCAAAACTAACCACAGAACTCCACCTCTCTCACGCTTCGTTCACAGTGAAACTGAGGCGGAAATCAAGCCCGCTCCGCGAAGCATGGATCTAACGCGTCTAAACAGCTACTGACGACAGTGCAGGTAAACAACCACCATCGCGCCTCACAGCCAAACCAGACTATGCAGGTTTTGAAACTAAGCGCGCGTGTTTTATTTCTTTTTATTCACAGCCCCTGAATGCGCACCTTGGTGAAAACCTTTGAATTCCCGACTTTTCGAGCCTAGATCATTGCAAATTTGGTTCAATTGCTAAAGGTAGGCTTTGGTTGGACACAGGGTGAGTGTCTCTCTTTCTGAAATAGTTCGTCAGACTAAGTATCCCTTTTGATTATTTCCACAGAACCAGTACAGGTCCTGAGGAGAACCCCATTATTCATACGGGTTCGAAACGCGTCGACCACCTTCCCACGTATCTGGTCTACATTTTTTGCGTTACAAATCAGCATATGCATCAACTTCTTTAAAAAGAACATTTCCACTCAGAAATTCAGTTAAAAAGCTCTTCAAAAATTCCCTATAAAAGCTCTAGGGATTCATCCTACTGATTCATGACCGATACGTGGTTTCATGTATTTTTGCATTTGTGTATTGAATTGTCTTTTGTTTTGTATTGTTCCACTGACTTTTGTGTTTGCAAGTATTTTGTATGATTGGAAGGCCACGAATGTCGAGAGTGTGTAAATAATTTTGTTCACATGTAAATATTGTTCACGGTACATACAGATTTACAAAATTGTCGTTCTTTCCATGCACTATAAATATTGTGTAAATTTTGAATTGAAATAATTGTTGAAATGAGGAATAAATTCCCAGCTGCTAAATGAACATGCAGGTTGTTTATGCTTTATTCTAAACACCGGCCAGATTCATTCCTGTCTGTTAATAATCTTTCTCAGCATAGGCGCTTGTGTTGCTTTCTAGTTCAGTTTGGCTCAGCCGTGCTGAGTAACGAGCCAAGACCCTTGTGTGTTTTTTGCTCCTGCATTGCAGGCAGGATTCTTTTGAACCAGGGAGGGACACCTTCATGTACAAAAAACATCCCCTGGAGCTTTTTCTTCTTACTATGTCTTCTGCATGAGGAAAGAACGTGAAGAAATAGGAATATATCTCCGCATTACGCCTCCCCTGAGTCTGAGTAGCATTTTCACATATTCCTAGGTCTGCCACTCATGGTAAATCTGTTAATGCACCAAAATCCATAGGAGGATGCGTTGGAACACCCACGTTCCACCCATGTAATGCCTCACTGGGGCAGAGTAATGCAAGGCAGCGACTTGCACTCCTTGTGTGAATCAGGATTTACCAAGCCACGAAGGCCATGCAACTTGGTAAATCTCATTGTAGGTTTTGCGTCGCCCTGCATCTCCTTGCATGGGTGATGCAAAGCCATAAATAAATATGCCCCAAAGTTTCTAAAAAAAGACAACTGCACGAGGAAAGCTCCCAAAAATAGATTTTTTTTTGCACAACAAAAGCTAACTTGTTTACATTTATAGAATAACATTTCCAACAAAATAAATGAAACATTATTTCAAATCTTTGCTGGAAAATAAACATGTATATTACATTTTCTTGACTATATTAAGAATTTCGATACATATGTACTTAGACAAACTTTTCATAATTTCACAGTTTAACGAAAGTGCAGATTCCAAATTTAGTTAAAATAGTCACTAGAACTCATATTTGACACAAATTAGAGGCAAGCCATCAATCCACTACTTAATAAACAGAGGATTGAATCTTGGTGTCTATGAATATTTGAAGAAACAGTACAACGATGGTCCAGAGGTCCCTTTCCTCATTGAAGCAGTGTCTGTCATGGATGTTTAATGGGAGATGAGCCATTCGCTTTCCTCTCACACAGGATACTAGGAAGTAAAATTTGTAAAATTTCACTCAATTTTAATAAGATTTAACAAAAAAATATGTTACGGCCAAAACCGTTTTCTTGTAACTTTGTATCTTTATTTGGTTTGCTAAGCCATCACATGTATTTTTTCCACTAAAGAAGAACGAGCAAAAAAGAGAGGGAAAGAGAGAAGGAGGAAAAAATGTAGAAAAAAAGACAGGGTACGAATGTAACTGAGGTAACATTCCTAACTTAGAGTAGACTGCTGATTATTATGTGTGAATATGAGTTCAACAGTCTTGAAAGAGGGCCAAAGAAAGGTCCACCAAACAGCCGGCGATGGAGCCAGTATAGGTTATATAAGTAGTTGATATACAAATAACTCATATTACATGGTCCAAATCACTATTTTAAAATCTCAGAAAAAGACACATTCAGAATGAAGCAGCAGCCCATGGCCTAAGACCAGAGGGATAAGATTGTAGATCATATGGCTTTATATATCTGGATTGATATCCTAAACAATAGATTATTTTGATGCAGTGCTGCCATTGCCATATCATGCAGCCAATCAGTGTGTATAAGGAGGTGCGGGGAGGGGTTGGCATTGTCTTCACCTCCTCAGAATTCACATATTTGCCACAGACAGTGTGGTGTCTATTTCACCTTTTCCTGTAAGGAGGCAGATCCAGAAGGTCCAGTGTGTTCTATAAAAAGACCTGTGCAGGAGAAAACTCTAATAAAGCATAATTCAAGACCATCATAGTGTTGGCTTCCTTGCATCACAAAGTCTGTAAGGCTCCACACAGCAACTGCCGATGTAACGTATTTCCTCCAGTACCGCCAGATCTCCACCAATCTAAGGACTTGGAGGGACTGGTGAGTCTCAGTCTTTGCGGAGTAGTGTCAGCTTTGTAACAGCTAAAAGTAACTCAATTTCAGCCTTGTTTGTCTGAGTCCTCTGCCATGGGCTTCCATCAGCATGGCCTAGTCTTCTTCTGAATGAGTTTTGTCAGCATTCTCTTTAGGAACATCATAACTGAAATTGATTTCCTCAATTAGAATGTTGTACATTCCAGATATTGTCTCCTAAAAAATGTTCCATCTATGATGGTATAATAAGGAAGTTGACTGAGGCAGGGTATCATGAAGAAAGTGGAGTTTTAACGGTATGGGATGTTTCAGCTGTACACAGCTCTACTTTTGTTTCCCATTCAGGTGGAGTTCTATTTGAAGTTCTTCAAAGATCTTGATTCTTCCGTGAATTGAGAAATAATGTGGTCAGGTGATTCCATTACTGATCATATGCCTAGAATATCATACGCAGAGCTACTGGAATTATGCGATTGCGTGGCCACAGAGCTTTTCGCACAGTTATAGATTTGACGCATGTACTACATAATTCACCATCTGTTGTATATTCTGCAGATTTTTAGAAAGAAAAAAATAGTTTTTTTAATCTCAAACAGTTCAAAGGTTACTAAGAATTCAGCAATTTATATTGCCTCACAGAGTAAGGCCCTTTACAAAATCTAACTGGTCACCTTTCTGTTGCATATTGCGTTTTTTTGGGTGTTAAACTCATTCTAATGAAGTGCATCCAATACCCAGACATTTCTCCAATTTGCTCTCATCTCATTTGCTAAAATATTTTCTATATTTCTAAATTGGTTTGGATTTTCTTCTTGTGTTGCATTTTCATTGTATTACTATTTAAATCTGTTTGAGTACTGCATACATACTTTACATATTGCCTCTAAGTTAAACCTAACTGCTTTTGTGCCAAACTACCAGAAGGTTAAGCCTCGGTTTGTCTAGTGATATTGTGGTTAAACCTGCCAAAGACTGTGTTTAATATTTGAGGTGGGTCCTCACACCCTTCAACTAATACTCCAACTTCTTTCAGCTGGAAACTGAGGGGCATATTACCAACGTTAAGCGATATTTATCGCTAACGATGCTTAGCAACGAATTTTTTAACACTTAGCATCGTCAGAAATTATCGCAGATAAACCTTGCTATTATCAAGGTTTATCGCAAATGCGATAAAAAACGGCCGCAATGCATGAATATCGCTGAAAAGTCAGCGATATTCATGCATTACCGAGCTAATGCTCTTAGCCATGTTATCCACCTCCCATTGGATAACATGGCTAAGAACTGCTCAGGGCAGGTGTTAGGTTTTGGAGATATTCACGCTTAGCGCGAATATCTCCAAAAGTTGGTAATAGGAGATAGCGATGTTAGCGACTGTTTCCAGTCGCTAACATCTTGGCACGCCCACTTTGCATGTCATTAGTGATAAATATCACTGACAGGCAAAGTGGGGCCCAAGATGATCGCTATCTCCTACTAGCTGTCGCTAACTGGTGTTAGCGACAGCTAGGTAATAGGGAGATAATTTTATCTCCGCTTTCTTGGCTTTTAAAGCCAAAAAAGCGGAGATAAACCCCCTTGATAATATGCCCCTGAGTTTGTAGGAGTTGTTGAATTTACGAAAGAGAGCTGGCACTTTGTTAGGCACTATTTCTTCTGCCACCTTTCCAGGGATATCAAAATAAGGCACATACATAGATACTCTAAAGAGCATCTCATATGGAGAGTGACTACAGACTACTCCTCTAGCAGATTATTTAATGCTCCCTGGACTGCATACAGATTATGTAGCCAACTCAGTCCTGTACTCATTTTCCTAGCAGTCAATGCTTGTTTAAGTGTACCAATGGTGAGCTCTAAAACATAATTTCTTTACAGGTGTAAATGATGCAAGTATACCAGATGCACTCTCAGAGCAGATGTAACATCCTGGAAAGCCTTGGCACGTATGAAGAACCATTGTCTGAATGAGAGGTAAGAACTGCTTCAATTGCTACTAGATACTGACAGTATTTTATGATTGCTCAAGCAGTAGCATTTAATTTCTTTGTTGTCAAAACCACAGAAATCTAGAACAAGGATCAGCAGCAACCAATAAATATATAAATCGGTTTACACATGTCATTGCCTCAACATCATTGAGGAAAATCACCCCAAAAGGTTGATCAGAAATAGTTAAAGGATTTTGCACTGGTATAGAATGCTTTATCTGTTAGCACATATTGTATTGATGCACATAATTTTTAGTTTTTTGGGGGTAAATATGGCCACCCGAATCGTTGCTGTAATATTTACACTGTAGTGCTTATGCCAGCATGTGCAGAGGCTATCCCCTCATTTGCTGCATTAATTAAAAGTAATCTAGCCTGCCCACTCTGGATAAGAATGCCATTGGAGCGTTATCTGGAGGGAGGGTGTAGTAGTATTTATACAGAAAGTCATCAGAAGGCTTCTCTGCTTTTAATGTTTAAAAAAGAACAACTTTATTTATAGATTTTTAACAAATACAGGCTGCAGCCCACCTTCCCGGACACGAGAACAGATAGCAAATGTATGGGTGCAAGACAGTCTATGTATACATACAACAGTGCAGTGAACAAGCCGCAGAGATAGAAAAAAGTTGTGATTCCTCAGTGTGATTGTGGTACCAAGTCAGTATATGGTCTTGCCAGTCTATGCAGTAGTCCGGGTGACAGCAGCCGCAGGCCAACAACAGAGGTAACGGAGAGGAAGATAGAGTAGAGAAAGAGGTCTTAGATGGAAAATATCGAGAAGAGGGGGAGGAGAAAAATAGGGAAGCATGAGGGGGATAGGGAAGGAAGGGAAGGGTAGCTCTCTGGTTGAGTTTGAGGGTATGGGTGCTCCAGCGTGTGGGGCTGGCCCTCGCTGGCAGCACGCATGGCATTATAGCTGCTCACACTCTTACTGTTGGAGTATGCACTCGATCATTGGAGTATGCCTTTTAAGAAACTTTGTAATGGTTCCCATATGTTGTGAGGGCGAGCCTGTGCCGGCATAACTTCCCAGAACTCCGATAATTGGTTATGGCAGAAGGCGGCATCCCAAAGCCATTTGTCTCTGCGCGGTATATGCCTGCTACCCCAGCAGATAGCAATATGCCTCTTGGCTAACAGCAGCATCATAGCAGCCAGTCTCCTTACATCTGTTGGGAGGTTTGTAACATACCCAAGCAAAGCAGTAAGCGGGGAGAGCTCCATCGTGCATTCCAACATTTCATCCAATACGTCAAAGAAACACTTCCAGTAATTCGCCACCTTCGCACATTCCCATGCCAAGTGCATGAAAGAGGCCTCAGTCGCAACTCAAGCATCTCGCATCCCTGCTTAACCCCGTTCTGCACATCCATACAGGGGTCCTATAGAGTCTATGGAGGAATTTGAAATGGAAAAGCCTCAATCTGTAATTGGGTGACATATCTTTTGATTGTGTGCAGCAGCACACCCAGACTCCCTCCTCAAACAGGGTTCCAAGAGTTTCCTCATATTCGTATTGGGCAGGGGGAACACTAATTGGAGATTCGCGCTGCATGCCAGAGTAGATGCGTGATATAAGCCTGCGGGGCAAGGGGTTTAGTTAAAAACGCATCCAGAACGTGGAAAGTTGGGGGCGCAATCGGGAACGAAGCATAAAACACTCATAGCGCTGCCCGTAATTCGAAGTAAGTCAGTCTATCTAGGAGGCCGGTATGTTCATCCCCCAGTGCGGTGTCCATGTCAATAAAGACACCATGCGGGAAAGCATACCCCAGTGTATGCAGCTGAAGTTTGCGCAGTCACTGGCAGAACCCTGCCTCATTCGTGAAAGTCAATGCTGGATGTCTAGTAAGCGGCACCGACAGTGCGAATAAGGTATCTAGGTGTGCCCTGCGGGGAAGTTGCTGCCAGGCCCACATCGAGTGAGGAGAGTAGGCTTTTGAAGAGTGGAGTCTGATTAAACTTTAATCCAAGGTCTCAATGGGGCTCTGGTCTGCAGAGTACAACAGGAATAAGTCATGTCATGACAGCCACTCATAAATAACGCAGCCATGCCACCAGTCAAAACCAAGCAGAAAGGTATTTTGGTCAAGATCAAGTAGAAGGGAAGCAAACACGAAATCCACTTTTTTATGTATAATAAATAGTTTCCACCACATTTTGACGCTGCCCCAGATTTACACGAATCTGTAAATCTAATGCAGCACCTAAAACTAACACCAGTGAAACGCAGGTGTTAGAGTGGTGCAAGGGGGGGAAATACTTTGCTTGTCCTCATTGTTTGCTTTTTCTATGTGTGCTGCAGTAGCAAATCACCATTATTGATTGTTTATGTACAGGAAGGTGTCCCTTCCTGCGCTTAACCTATAATCTCTGAAACACAAATCACCCTTGTAAAATGGTGCAAGGGGGTCTGTGCTGGCACAAGACAGCTATTTTTAGCACTGGCACAAGGGAAAACAGAAGGGTTGCCCTGTATTCTTCTGAACATGGCACTTCCCTGCGTTTTTTAAAGAACTCTGCGTGGCGCTGCATAATTGCTCACAATGCCACGGCATTTCCTAGCAGATATACCCCTGTGTTTCTTAATATTTCATGGCCACCAATCGCTTTTCAGTGTACTCCGAACCTGAAGGACCTCCTGGTACACACTAGACCCCTCACTCAACAGTCCCACATGCAGGACACTTTACGGCACTTACCACCTGTCACAGAACACTATTTCTGAGGGTCCTGCAGGGTATGCCCACTCCATAAACATTTCAAAGAGGGCAAGTTCGGTCCCCAATTCACTAACCCTGGGCGTAGTTCGCGAAGTAGCGCTACGCGAAGTTACACGAAGTGCACTTCGCACTACGCGAACTTCACGTACCACTACGCGAGCTGCGAAGTAGCATGTTCGCACTATGCAAGATGCGTTATCAATGATTGCACAGTGCGGACAAGCATCCGGCACTGTGTAATCATTGAAAACGGCATCTTGCAAGGTGCGAGCTGTAGTTTTCTGCCGCTCGAGTAGATTTTTATTCGAGCGGCAGCTTTCTCAACCCGGACTGGTAGTTTCTCATCGAGAGTCTCGCCAGGATGTCATTTTGCTTGCTCGCGGTCGCGAACATGACGTTGAGGAACGCGAACAAGCAAAAAATGACCGCTGCACTATGCTACGCTGCGCTACGCATGTTCGCACTGTGCTACGTGCAGCTCGCGTAGTGCGAAGTTGCGCAAACTTCGCAAACTACGCGAGCGTAGCGTAGTGCTTCGCCCAGGGTTACAATTCACCTGGACACAGAAAAGTCACAGTAATTGCAATACAAAAAATAGTGCTTACCTGATCACCTAACTGTGTGGCCTTCATTACATGGGAATGACCATGAGGCCTATCAAAACAAGAATAATGGAGCACCAGAGCAACTACAAGAATGTGAAATCACTTTTGCAACTCCAGTCACTCTCCGGATGACCTCCGGTGGATGATTTTGGGAACAAATAACTCATATAGCCCATATAACCTTTTCAGAAGGGAGCAACTGTGGATGTTCCACCTCTCCACCAACAGCAAAGGTCTGAATGATGAAATCCCATTGTGTGAGGTGTAATTCCCAGTTAGTCTCCAGCAACTTCAAATACGTCCTTCCCATGGATGTATTGACATTCTCTTCATACATGGAATCTGATTTACCATATCACGACTGACACCATGCCACATATGGGGCATCCTACTATAGAGTCTCACATAGCACATTAAGCAGTACTTATGATAAGCATTTTGCAACTTGGCATGGTTCTTTTTTTCACTAGCACAAACATTTCTGTTGATACCAATGAGGTGGTACCACTTCTCTTATTTAGCTCCAAGAAAATGACCATGGACCAGCAGATATAGAAATGGAAGACACTGGCCTTTCGATGTGCCACACAAATGCCCCTCAGACCATTCTGGGTGCCAAAACACTCTTCCCTTAGTCACTTTGACACACTTTCCCAATAGCACTCTCCCACAGCATACTTTTCTGGGAATGACCACTTGTCCGTCTCTGTGTTTCTTTTGAAATGAGGTGGCCCATTTTTCTAACATGCACACAAATGCCAATATGCCTATTTTCCACTATGAGTGATGGCCAGTGGCGGCTTCTCGAGGGAGTGCTGCGAATTACATTTCGCATGCTGCAACGCCAAATCGGTGATGCAGCGCTCTATGTAATTTGTTTCATTTATTTATTTTCTACTCAACTCCGGTCGGCCGTGTGCCAAAGTTTACTACCCCCCACCCTGCCCTTCCCCTGTCCTGCCTCACCACCCCACAGCACTCCCTTGAGGAGCCGCCACTGGTGATGGCTATCATTATGTGCACCGACTTGCTCTCCGTCAATATATATGCAAGAGTACCTAGCTGCACCACACTTATCCTATGCTGTCACCCTTCACCTGGAAACATATAACTGTCTTAGTCTACTGTTTTATACGCTGCCTTTTTAATGCCATTGATGACTTTTGGGCCTCCCCACATTTGACCGCTACACACTCCAAGATGCCCGCCACTGAGGAATGATACTTCCACTACACCAGCACGTGAGAGGCTCAATCCTATTGGCTCCAGTGTGCCTTTTCTCTTCTCCTCATTCAAAGATGGGTCTTCTCCTCTGCTCAGTCTTGATGTAAGCGAGCAGAGGAGATAAGGTCTCTTCCGCTCTCTGCGCAGAAAACACGTGAGTACAGGTGCTTAGCTTGGCATCTATCTGTTTTACTTTTGCTTTTCACCCTACAGCCATTTGGGTCCCCTTGATGTAGTGTTTATTTATGCTCTCTACCATTGCTCTTTCCACGGTTAGCAGCTGAGTGCTACCTTCTGCTTTTGACCTTTGGGGCAAAATTGATTGATTTAAAAGGTAAGATCCTTCACACACACCTGGGGTCATCCAATCACTTATGATACACTGTGTAACACCAGCACATATTGGTCTTATGTTGTTTGTTTCACTTGTGTTGACTTGCCTGTTTTGTTATATTGTGTACACTAGTGTGTTTTTCACTTCTTTCACATTGTGGTGACTGATCAGCACCAACTAAAGCATGCGCATGTCAACCTTTGGAGATGCTATGATACATTGTGCTGGAAAAGAGACCATGGTGAATCATTGGACCACACATGCAAAACATTTATTTACTCTGTGTTTCCTTTATTTTCTCATGTATTCTCTAGGTTGGATGATCATTTTAAAACGTTTTGAACCAAATACTTTCTTCTAGGGGAATACCTACACTGCACATCACATCTTAGATGATGAGTAGGGTTATCCCCCCTTTTCTTAGGATCTGAGGAAGCGCCACAGATCATTTTTGGGCAATCAGGCCCGAAACATGTGGCCTGACCAAACTCACAGATTTAGGCAACTATGGTCAATCACGCCCCTGTAGTAGCCCCATCCAAATTATGCTTTTTTAATCCTGCCAAGAGACCCATCATATTAAAGTCCAGTTCAGTATCTCTCAGACAGTTTTAATCTCCCTTCACTTCAATATACACATTCACTCCACACCACACCTTTGAAACGCCCTCACACAGGCACTTCTCATCAGTCGGCAAAAATAAAAAGAACCCCACTAAAGCGACCCTTCATGGGGCCCATAGGGCATTGCTGCGCCGGCCTTGTGAGGAGCACGCCCAATGAAGAAGCATGACATCCTCATGAATGTGTGAGGGCACCACAAAATAATCCTTATGATACCCCCTTCTTCTTTCTTTCTTCTTTCCTTTCTGATAGTAACAGTACCTCCACAGTTTTTTACATTAGCCTATTCAGAGCTTAGGTCCTGGACCTTTATTGGCTCCAGCTCCCCCCCAGCCCTTTATGTTGTTTTGAGTGTAAACATTCAATCACATTACAAACTGAACTTTCACTATGTTTATATTTTTTACTGAGAGGCTGGGCAAGGACACAGCTCTTTGTTTTCATGATGATGATGTGCATTGTCAGCTTGGTGTAGCTGTGGGGATAATTACTTCTGCACATTTGGTGTCATGTGCTCACTACAGACACAAAACACCCCCTGTATCGTGAGCTCAGTGCTACCAGACAGACTGTAAACAATGCATTATTCGCTGGGGTCTCTTTGTGCAATCAGGCGTAGGCCACACACACTGGACTAGAGCACCCTGAAACACACACGCACTGATACACAAGCACACACTGTAAAAACTGCATACACACTGCATTTTGTGCTTCATATGGGCATATTCGTAATGCAGCCAGATGTGCACAGATCCTGTAAATGCAGCACTACATGTATCACGTGTTAATATCAGCTAGACAGAGATTTTAACCAATGCAGATTTATATTCTGTGTATAGTACAACTGCACACACACACACACACAAACTGTAAACACTACAATATTTGTGTCATATGATTTCAAGTTAGATGGAAAGGGCTGCAGTAGCTCCGCCATTAAGGTGGAGAAGCGTCACCTCACTGCTCTCTCAGCAGTGTAAACAGGAAAAATAAAATGATAATAAAACAATGTTATGATCATTTTATTGTTCAAAACTGAGGCAGGGTGGGGTGGAGCCTAGTTAAGCTATCCTGATGGAGCAGGAAGGAGAAGTGGTGGGTACCAAAAGTGGGCGTCAGTTGGCCAGCTGTCATTGGAGGGCCAACCCAACATACACACTTAGAATTTCTCCAACCCGAGCTTTGTTGCATAGCGGGTGTTGAACAGACATTGCTTCCAGGCTCTGTCTGAGCGCCAAACCAGGACACTCAGGTAGATTCCGGCACTTTTCCTATGCTGGTAATAGTACTACCAGCATGACAGCTGCATCGTGCTTGGCTTAGGGGAGTCTGGGAGCCTGGGTACTGCCAGGAATCGGGTTACTGCACCAGCAATAGAGGCCTCTGTGTAACACAGTTACGGTTTTAGTTTCTACAGTGCTCATAGCCTTTTCTTCCTCATAAGTCAATAACAGAGGTAAGGCAGGGCTCAGTATGCGTCAGATAACTAAATAGGTTAATGCGCTTGCTATGGAGAGATGTGTAACCAGCAATCAGGTATTGAGGTTAAATTTCCTGCAAGGCTGACAGACAATCTTCCTTCCAACGTCTTTGCGTCAGTTTCTGATGCCATATAAAATTAGGCAAATGACGGTTTCTACCAGGGCTTGACTTTGTACGAGAAAGGACACAGGACCGATGAGGGGAAATGGTTTATTTTGTTTTGTTCAATGCAGTGCTTGTCTGTGGGCGCCTCATACAGTAACAAGCAGCTGGCTGGGCAGTTCAGTACAACTTCTGTACAAGGCTGTGATTGTGAGTTGAGTTTTAGATTTCAGGTCTCATTGAGCTCAGGGCTGCCTGTGGGCATGTCTTTTATTGTAGCCCCTTTTGCATAATTGTAAATGAATTCCCTAAGCTCTGTCAGGCACCTTTTGTCTTCATGTACACAAACTCGTTGTTGCTACAATGAAGCAAAACTGCACTGTGCACAGACCACAAACATAAATACAACATTTCATAAATAAACAGAGTAAATTGTATTTTGTCACACATTGTTTTGCAAAAATAAACAGCTGAAACAATGTCATCTACCTGTAGCAAATACAGCAACAAAACGCACAGAACACAAAAATAAACATCCAAAGTTCACTAAAGTCATCAATCTTTTGAACTAAAAATAGATAATTTACAAAGTAATCTTTTCTTTTTTTTCTCAGCTGCGCTGCCTCACCACTTCTGTTCCGCAGCAGCTGCTACTGACAAAGAACCATACTTATCAAGGGTTGTGTCACTTTTGCACCATGTTACATGGTGTAAAAGTGATGCAACAATTAAAATGCAATTTATCAAGCCACACAAGACCACCTTACGTGGCCCTAAGTGGCTTGATAAATCCAGAGTGACATAACATAGTGAAAATTGCTGTGTTGGGTTGCTCTGCCCCAGGGAGCCATTCCATGGAGTTGCTTGGATTTTCTCATGCGAAACCCATTGAATTTTACACTTTCCTAGATTTACTATTACTGGTAGACCTGGGAATGCGCCAAAATGCTACGCCTTCCCAGGGGAGGTGTAACATGGCAAAATATCTTTATTTCTCCTCTTTTATTTCCTCTTTCTGTGTCTGCTGGATTCTGCTGCTCACAATGAATGAGGAAATGCCTCAGGAGATTGTTTTTGTGCATAAAGCTGCCCCTCCCTGCACAAAAACAATCCTGCTAACAACTCATGCACCCTTGCACCATGGTGCAAGAGTGCCTGCATTGGCCCTAGACAGCACATTGTACACCAGTGAAAGGTAGGAATGGACCGTATTTTTATAAATAAAGCACATTCCTGCCCTTTCCCGGTATTGCTGTGCACAAAGTGACTTAATTGCTGCACTGGGCTACAATTAAATAAATATGGCCCAAAGTGTAAACAGAGCAGTATTTGAATTTTTTTGTGTTTTAAGCAACCAAACACATATACATAATGTAAAATCAAACATTGGCAATGCCGATGGGTTTCCCCTTTGCAGAGTGGATAAAACTAATTTAAACAAATGCAGCCAGGGCTAATTAACTTTTTTTAAGTTCATTAGCGCTCGATGCATCATAGTCCTTTTTTATTAATACTTTTAGCCAGGCTGCACAGCAGCCACACTGCTATACTGCATGGCTATAGTTCATTGCCAATGTCAGCAATGCCCCTGCTGTAGTGCAGGAACAAAAAGCAATGGCAATTGTGAGACCTATTGGCTTTTCCAATGCTTGTTTTGGAAACGTATTAATGTTTGCTGCTAAGCACTTGAAAGGCCTCATGCCCCACGCACCAGGAATCCCACTTCATTGTTTTCATTAGATTACAATCAAGAAAATCAAAGCCATTTTTATGCATTTTGAGCAAATCGCATGGTACTAATAGAAATGGAGAAATAAGTTCTGATATGGGGTGAATATAATTATTTTAAGTTTATTTAGTCTGTGTCTGTAGTAAGCAAATACTAATAACCAATAACGACTAATAATAATATTGCAAATTTTAAAGACTTAAGGGTCTATTATGATGTCGGGTGGATCGCCACTGCCTGCATGGCGGTGGCGATCGGCCCAACATCATCCCCGTCCGCTCCCATTTCCCACGCCATATTATGATGACAGGGGTACCGCGACAGATGGGAAGACCGTCCGCCGCTTTTCCGCCTGGTGGACGAGTTGACCGGGCGGAAAAGGGTTGAATATGGTGGCGGTGTCTGCTAGACATCGCCATCCATATTACAATGTCAGCGGGAAGCAGCCTTTCCGTGGCGGCATAAAGGCATGCGGAGTCCTCAGTTGGGGGCCCGTTGCTGGCCCCCAGGATGTTGGGGGTGAGGGGGCACATGGGGGGTACCTATGGTACCCCCTGCATTTGCATGGACAACGTGGTAGGCACCTCGTGGTGCCTGCCATATTGTGCATGCAAATGCACAAATGCCTTTTTTGTATTGCGGCAGGAGCTGCTGACAGCACTGCCCGCCGCAATGCAAAAAATGCGGAATGTGCCTGCTAGTGTGGCGGGCGCATCCTAATTGCACATGGGGGACCGCCGCACACATAGCGGGCGGTCCCATTTCCTGGGGCGATGACGGGTAATAGACCCCTTAATCTAAGCTTTGCCATTTCTATTTAGAAATATTATATGGACGAAAGTCTAAAATTAAAATATATAATTCGATTTTGCATTTTATAAGAATGCCAAGTGACTTAATAATATGTAATGTCATCAGGCAGTCGTGGCTTTTCATCCTTTTTGTTGCATGCTGGGGTTTATAGTTTTCCTTTTCACAACGTCAATATGGGCTAAAAAATGCCAGCATTTGAAAGGTTGTTGGCTAACATGCGATGATAAACTGAAGGTGTCACACATGGAGCCATTCAGGAGTGATGGAGGGGAGGTTCTTGAACTCCACTTTCTTGGTGAAGACAAAAAACAAAATCCCCTACTGGTCGTATGGACCTTTGGTTGTCGACTTTAAGTGTTGAGAGGGAGCTAAGATCGGAAATGAATTTCAAATACAGTGCACCCAAGAGACTGCACAATAACGGCATAGAGGATGGCATTTCAATCACAAAGGTTTATTTTTCAAGCTCTTAGTCAATCAGCAAAATTAGCAAAGGTTAGGAAAGTATATTAATACAGCCAGAATATTCAGGTGCTTGAGTACTCAAAATTGAAGTATCATGAAGTACAAAATGATACCAAACACAATGAAAAGAAAGGCAAAATATCCAAATAATGTGTTCCCCCTCTGTCGAAATTAAAGACAAAAGGGAGTCAGGGATTTCTTAAGAGGAAGGGAAGAAGGTGTCAGCCTTCAGTGTATCTCAGTAGAAGTTATGGGGAAACAAAAATGTTTCTAGTGTATAGCTTTTCACTCAACGGAATACCCTACAACAAGCTCTGCTCTCCTCTATGTCAGGACAAAGTCTGGCCTAAACTGACTATGGAAAACTAATTAAAAGCACAATCAAAGGTTCTAGAACATCCACATCTGGCTGCCACAGTCAAAGACCAATCCCATGGCAGCGTCTGCCAAGAACCAGTAAACTCCTCAAATGTCCACTCTCACACATTCTGTACACATCTGCTGGTCCTTGAGAGTTGCTTCTTCCCAGCACGCCGGGTACAGGTGACTCCTTTCCCCACCATCTCTTCACGACTGCTGTCAGCTATCTCCTCCAGACCTCACTATAAGTCTAATACATAACAATGAACCTTCCTCTACCTAATGAAGAACCTGATAACACACATGCAAAGGAAAGAAAAAACGGCATATTGCCAAACTTCAGTGTTTGAGATACTCAGCTAAGGCTTAGAGTCAGGCTGAGTTAACTTCAGAATCAAAATTGACACATTGGAATATTATTAATCCTTAACGGTCAAATGATTAACATTAAAGTATCAGTACATTCAGTAAATGCAATTACATTGATTATCATTCAACTTAATTGACTTTGCAACACGCTACGAAGTGGTGACCCACTACAAGAGAACCAAGTTAATGAAGGTTAGGCATACATCGAATATATGAATAAGACATAAATGTATATAGATAAAATATAACAAGTGGAGCCTAAAATATGCGTTTTTTGAGCTGTTGTAATCTTTTATAGAGGGGTCTTGTCTATTTCAAAACAACTGTATGTGTTACATATGCATACCCAAAAGTAAACCGTTGACTTTTTTGTGACAATGCACACTTTTGTTTGCACTGTGCATTATAAAAAGCAATGACAATTCCAAACGAATTGGCTTTTGTATAGTTAATTGGTTGATGCCAAGCCTCACTAACACACAACAGTTTGGCCAGAACTAGTGCATACTTTTCTAGCACAAAGAATACATATAGGCAGCAGTAGCAAGAGAAGCACTGCAGTTTCTGTCACACACAGAACAGATACAACACATGCAGAGGTAGTGCACGTTTCTCCTGTTCACCCAGTAGGTACTACTTCAGTATCAATAGTGCAACCTTTTCTCCCTCATTGAATATGTACAGATCAGGCAGCAGGAGTCAAAATAACCCTTCATTTTAGAACAGATATTTCTCCTTGTCACTCCTCACCAGGAAGGCATAGCATTTTGGCACATTCCCAGGTCTATCAAATGGTAAATCTAGGAATCTGTCAAAATCCATAGGAGTGACGTTGGAAGACCCATGCAATGCCCATGGAATGCCCTCCCAGGTAATGCAACACTGCAATTTGTGTGGCATTGTGGTACTCCTGATTTATCAAGCCACTCAGGGCCATACAAAGTGTCCTTGCGAGGCTTGGTAATCGCATTTTAGGGTTTGCGTCTCACATACATCATGTGGACTGGTGCAAACACGACTCAAACCCTTGATAAATATGTCCCAGATTTATAAGGTGTGTGAATTTGAATTTAAATTTGAATTTAAAATTTCTTATAAAGCGCTCATATACCTGCGGTTTCTTGGCGCTATTACTGACAGGATCCTAGTTAAAAAGCTGGGGGAACCGGAGAGTTATTATTCGAAAGATTTCGTGAATAGGTAGGTCTTAAGTTGTTTACGGAAATGTGGGTAAAGAGAGATGGTGCGGAGTCTGAGGGGAAGGGAGTTCCAGAGGGTAGGGGCGAGGGTGGCAAATTTAGAGCCTCCCCACTTCTTTCTCCGGTAGCGTGGGATGGTGAGGAGGGACTGGGAGGACGAGCGAAGTTCCCTGGTGGGGACGTAGGAGACAATCTCGGAGGAAATGAATTCAGGTGCGAGTCCGTGTCGGGCCCGGAAGGTGATGGAAGCAAGCTTGAATTCAATTCTGGCTCGCACAGGGAGCCAGTGAAGTGATTTCAGAAGCGGGGTAGAGTGGTGAAATTTGGGGAGTTTAAAAACCAGGCGGACCGCCTGGTTTTGGATCTGTTGCAGGCGACGCAGACTGTAGGCGGGGATGCCGGCATACAGGGCGTTGCCGTAGTCCAGGCGGGATACCACCATGGCCAAGATGATGAGCTTTAGGGCAGTGAAAGTGAAGAAACGGGACACCCTACGTATAGTGCGCAGTGAAAGAAAGGAAGAAGATACCACAGAGCTAACCTGGGAGTGAAGGGTGAGTTGAGAATTAAGTTTTATGCCAAGTGTTTTAACTGAGGAAGCAGGGGTAGGAGGAGGGCCAAGAGCAGGGGGCCAAAAAAGAGGGGACCAGGGGCTGGATGAACCACCCGTCAACACCAACTCGGTTTTGTCGGGGTTGAGTTTAAGGTGGTTGTGGTTCATCCAGTCCCTGATGTGAAGCATAACAGATTGAAAGTTTAGAATAGAGGAAGGAGAAGACAGATTGAAGACAAGCTGGAGGTCGTCCGCATAATTAAATACGCCGACCTCCATCTGTTGAAGAGAGAAGATTAGGGGAGCAATGTACAGGTTAAACAAGAGAGGAGAGAGGGAGGAACCTTGGGGAACCCCGCACTGAACTTTCCGGACGTCCGCCGTGAAGTCACCCAGTCGAACAGCCTGGGTGCGGTCGCTCAGGAATGAGGACAACCAGACCAGGGCGGTCCCCCCGATCCCCGCCGCTCCGATACGGGAGAGGAGGATGGTATGATCGACCGTATCGAAGGCGGCTGAGAGATCGAGGAGCACAAGAGCCTGGTGCTGATTGGTGTCCATACCCTCCCTGAGGGTGTCCAGGACCGACAGGACAACGGACTCCGTAGAGTGTGCGGGGCGGAAACCGGCTTGACGGGGGGCAAGGGCATCATGATTCTCCACAAAGGAGCTCAGAGCGCAGGTGACGTGGCGCTCGAGCACCTTGGCCAGGAATGGTAGGAGGGAGATAGGCCGGAAATTGGCGGGGACAGAGGGATCTGCCCCGGGTTTTTTTAAAATGGGCACAATTACCGCGGATTTCAAGGGTTTAGGGACGATGCCTTGAGCGAGAGAGCTGTTAAGAAGATGAAGGGGAGGGTCAGGACAGGAAACAAAAATATGACGGAGAATGTGAGCGGGACAAGGGTCAAGAGGAGAGCCGGATTTGACCAGGGGAACCAAGGTGATCAGGCTCTCCCTAGTGATAGGGGGAAGTGAGAAAAGCTCGCCCTTAGGGGGGGGGCATTGGGGGTCGACAAAAGAGGAGGAGGGTGGCGGGATGTTAGCCTTGATGGTGATGATTTTGTGAATGAAATAGTTGTTGAGGGAAGAACAGAGTGCTTCGGAAGGGGCCGGCTTAAGAGTAGTTCTGTCTGAGAACGCTAGGTTGTGGACGATGGTGAATATCTCCTTGGACTGGTTTTCCGCGGCTAGGATTTTGGAGGAGAAGTAAGATGTTTTTGCCTCCAAGATGTCTTTTTTATACTGCTCATGATGTTAGTGTAGACCAGTTTCAGGGTGGGGCAGTAATTCCTTCTCCATGCCCGCTCCGCGCGGCGAACTGTTAATTTGGTGGTCTTAAGCTCTTCGGTGAACCACCGATTGGCGTCCTTGTCGCGTTTGGAGGTAATGCGCTTGAGCGGGGCAAAAACGTCACGTCCGTTGGAGAGCCACTGATCTATGGCGTCGACCTGGGAAAGAGTTGGAAGACCCTGTAAGGGGGGGAGGGACAAGGTAAGGAGGGAAGAGAGATTCTCCAGGTTAACACGACCCCATGATCGGACCCAGGTGTGAGAACAATATTACTCTGTTATAATTCCTAATTGGGTTATTTTAATGTGTTGGAGACAACGGCAGAAAATAGGAGTGAGTGTTGCACATAAATGGGGAAAGAGTGAGCACAATGAATGTAGTTGTGGTGTTACTGAGGAGCACATAGTGCTGAAAGATCAAGTCAGAAATTAGGCAGAGAGTGACGTGGACATAACTAACGAAGAGAGAGAAACAAGACGAGAGACAAAGAAAAATCTTTCTTGGAAAATAAAAAGAATGAGTTACAGTTACCATCTGCATGTCATATATATATATTTAAATAGGCAACTAGATTAGAAAAGTGCTGTAACAAGAAGAACAATGCTCCTGCAAATTACTATGTACTGGACTATCATTGAAAGGTGAAAGTCCTGTGACTGTGCTAATATTTGAATGTCGGTCCATCTTGTAGAAGCAAAGAGAGCAGCGCTGGCTACATGTAAGAATATATGTGTATTTTAGGTCTGAAAATGTCTTTATGCTGCGGTATTGCCCCGGTTACTTACCGGTAATCTTCATTACTCCGAGTCCATGTCTTTCTCGCCACAGTAATTACCCATGAGCCTCCGGCTCCACACAGAACTCCAAGTATAAAATAAAAAAACGCTCTAGTCTCCCTCTCCCTCTTTCAAGATGGTCCCCAGTGGCTCCAGCCAATCCCATAAAGGGATACAAATACCTCCAATCGACCTGATAAACCAAGCCGCAGACATGAAGCCACCACCAGGAGGGAAGGGAAACTATACTGTGGCGAGGAAGACATGGACTCGTAGTAATGAAGATTACCGGTAAGTAATCGGGGCATTACCTCCTCGTCCTGTCTTCCTCGCCACAGTAATTACCCATGAGCCGATACCAAAGCAATCAGCTTCATGCAAGAAAAACACTCCACAGAAATCATGCAGAGAAACATATTTCAATCACAAGAGTTACAAAAATTCCACAGAAACATACACCTCAAGTAATCCCAGCCGACAGTACAGAAGAGGCAAAGGAAACAGAACCCCCACCCCCAATTCGAAGGCGATAATGGGACATGAAAATATGCGGGGACGACCAAGTGGCAGCCCGGCAAACAACCTCCATGGACACCCCCTTAAAAGCGGCCCATGATACAGAAACAGATCTGGTGGACCGACCCTGAACAGGAAGAGGGGGAAGTACAGAAACAGAACCATAAGCCAACAGTATGGCCTCCGTAATCCAACGACTGACAGTGGACAGGGAGGGCTTCAGGCCCTGACGAGACAAATCAATAATGCACGACGCACATCCAACTGGCGGAGAAGGCAATCCTCAGCCGAGGAAGGATCAGGACAAAGAATCGGAAGAACCACTTCAGCAGAACGGAGAAAATAAGAATCCACCTTAGGAATAAACGTAGGATGAGGGCGCAAGACCACACGATCAGACAAAATGACCAAAAATGGAGCAGACCATAGGAAGGCACCCAGCACACCAATACGCCTGGCAGATGCAACAGCCACAAGAAACACCACTTTGAGTGACAAGAACTTCAGGCCCACTGACTCCAAAGGCTCGAAAGGAGCCGACTGCATGGAACGCAATACCAGAGGAAGGTCCCAAGGAGGAGAACACAATATAGGATGGGGACGTTGCAAAGAAAGCGACTCAAAAACCCGAGCCACCAAAGGAGAAATTGAACCAAAGGCAGGACATGAAATGCCCGAATGGCGGCCCATTGAGCCCTGAGAGTGGAAATGGCCAAGCCCAAAAGGAAACCATCATTTAAAAAATCCAGAATTCGAGCAGGGTCCAAAGAAGCCAATGACAGTCCGTGACACACACACCAAGAGGCAAAGTTATCCCAATGCCTAGAGTAGGACTTAAGAGTAGAAGGCCTCCGAGATTGCTAAATGACGCCAGCAACCACAAAAGAACAACCTGCATGCATCAACGATCCCCTCTCAAGAGCCAGGCCCGCAGACCCAGGGATCGAAACACAGGCAGAGGAAGCAGAGGGCCCAACAGACGGCAAGGCATGAACGGCAAGGCCCACCCCAGGGCCACAGCCAATACCAACAACAGGGGACACCAAGGGCGACGGCACCACCCCTGAACAACCAGAAGGACAAAGGACCCCTCCCACTCGAACTTCCGCAAGACCGCCGGAATCAGGTGAACAGGAGGAAAAGCATACAACAGGCCCCTCGACCAAAGGAACGACAGAGCGTCCACCCTCTAAGCATCCCAGCAAGGAATATGCAAAAGCAGCGGATCTCGGCAACGACCCGTGAAACAAAGCGGGCCACAATCGGAGACCCAAACAGTCTCCGCAACCTCCGGAACAACAAGGACGTCAGGGACAAAGACCCCATGGACGGAAACACATGCCCCAGACAAACCGCCACAGTGTTCCCCAGACCAGGAAGTCAAAACGCAGACAGGGACGCCAGGTTCCTCTCGGCCCAACCACAAATCCGAAGGCCGAGGCAACCGAGGGAACGAACCCTGCAACTACCCTGATGGTTGACGAAGGACATCACCACCTGACTGTCCGCCCGGACCGGCACATGGCGACCCCAAAGAAGATCCGAAAAAGCCAACAGACCCAACAGGACGGCCTTCAGCCCTTAGTAGTCGGAAGAACAATACAACACCGACCAAGGCCAAAGCCCTTGAGACGTCGAATCCCCCAGAGTAGCACCTCACCCCAGTAGACAGGCACCGGAAGTGAGAACCCGGGAGGGAACAATCAGAAACGGGCGGCCCCTGGACAGGCGACCCACGTCCAACCACCACTCCAGGACCACCCGAACCTCCGGGGACACAGGGACCAAAACACCCACATCTAGGGAACAGGGGACCCAAGAAACAAAACGTGGGACACCAAGGGATACATGTAAAAGCGAGTCCATGGAACGGTCAACAAGGACGCAGACATCAGCCCCCGAACCCGCAACCACAGGGCCACAGGATGAGAAGGCCCTGACAACAGGGACCACACAGCCGACATCAGTGACAGAATCCGAGCAGGGGGCAGGAACACCATCCCCAACTCAGTCTTGAACAGAGCCCCAATGAAAAACAATTCCCGCGCAGGAACCAGGGAGGACATCGGCACATTCATCAGGAATCCGTGATGCACCAGGACATGGCACACTCTCTGGACATGCAACTCCGCCATAGAAAGAGAAGAAGCAGAAATCAAAATATCGTCCAGACAAGGAAAAACACAAATGCCCTCCCCAAGCAAATGTCTAAGAAGAGGAGCCAGAACATCAGTAAAAATCCCGAGATAAGAGCAGAGTCCAAAAGGTAAACCCAGGAACCTGTAGTGACGAACGAGGACGCAGAACCGGAGAAACGTTCGAGAGTCGGGGTGAACCGGCACATGCAGACAAGCATCCCTCAAGGCGGCCAGGAAATCTCCCTGAGACACCAGAGAAAGGATCAACTGTAGCGAAACCACATTGAACTCCTGGTGAGGAATGAAAGTAGAAACCCACTTAAAGTCCATCACAGGCCTGAGAACCCCAATGCGTTCGGACACCAGAAACAGAATGGAATACACGCCCAACCCCAACTGATCATTGCGCACAGGAATCACAACATTATTGCCCACCATGGAATCGATGCCTTCCAAAAGCGCTATCCGACATAGAGGGACTCTGGGACAAGGAGCGGAACTGAATTAGTCTGGGGGAGTCTGGGTAAACCCATGACGCAAACCTTCCGAAATCACCGGAAGCACCCACAGGTCCGACACAGTCCCATGCCAAGATTCCACAAAGCAAGGGAGGCGACCCCCAACCGGGCCCGCACCAAGAGCGAACCAGACACGACTTCGAAGCAGGAGAGGAGGAGGCAGAAGCACCGGAGAACCGGGAAACACCAAAGGAAGGAACACCTTAGCCACGCCCCCATCCACGAAAGAGCTGACCAGCCTGACCCCTCGTAGAAGGAGCAAAAGCCCTCTGAAAACCCAAGGCACGGAAGCGACCAGCCCGTTCAGGAGCAAGGAGTTCAAGGTCCACTGCCGTTTCCTTCACCATCCCATCTAAAGGGGAACCAAAAGCTGAACCACAGAAAAGGGGATCTGCATCAGGAGACCTTACTGCGCAGCAACAGCCTGCCAGGAGCAAAGCCACAACTGACGTCTCGCAGAGACAGAAGACCCAGTCGCAGAAGCCGCCGCTCCCAATGAATCAAAGAGACATCAGAAAGCAGGCGAACCCGCTGCTCCATCATACCCAGAGCAGAAGAGAGATCCACCCCAGGTCCAATAATTCCGACAGAGATTGAAAATCCATAAGCAAGGATTGGATTGTGGAAGAAGAACAGGCCGCCGCCCGAATGGAAAAGGTAAAGTGCGCGTCACTGCACCAGCAGAGGATACCGTTTATTCAGAAAACGTGGGAAAAAAAACCCTTGTCCACATCTTTCCATTCCGTATCCAAAACCCTCAACACTGAAGAATGAATGGGCAAAGACTCAGGCTCAGGACGTTGATACAGATGGAACAAAACACCATCAAGAGGGGCCGCAGAATCAGGAAACACCAAGGTTTTGCAATGTGACCAAGGACCAACTTAAGATCGGCCTCTTGCACAAAGCGACCACTCACGGCAACAGTCACCTCTGCGTCTGAATCAAGAGCAGGATAATCATCACGCCTGGCCCTTTATACAGCAGGAACCGGCCCCTGACCCCGCAATGCAGCAGCCACAGCAGAATCAATCAGTATTTGCAACAACACTATAGAAGGAATCGACACAGCAGAAGCCGAAGCCTCCGATAATGAAGCAGGAACAGGCACTTCAGAAGAACCACACTCCATGCTCACCCAATATGAGTGAACAAACACAGGCAAAGGAGAAGTCACACGCCCGGTAAAAAAAGGAGTTGAGGGTGCCAGGCAACCAACAAACCACCTAACCCACTCCCCCAAAGAGCATATGAGAGCAGCCAGGGCAGTGCTTACACCGCAAAAAACGGCCCAAAAACTACCACATGTGGAAGCATCAGCAGACCGGTGCAAAATGAATGGCGCCCATCGCTACACACGAGCACTCATACGCGGCACTCGGTAAGCAGATAAAGGTCTGAAGTAAAAGCGCACCCGACGGCGCCATGTCCGCACAGCAGGACGCGTGGCCGGGAAACAGAGCAAACCATCAACGGCCCCGCTCAGCAGGCCCGCAGGTGCCCCCACACAGAGCGAGGTCCAAAGCGACCGAAGCCCATAGAATACAACGCCTCAAAGGTCCGCTAGAGCAGGACATGGAGCGCGGAGGCAAACGAATGGGGGAAAAAAACAAAGTACACACGAAGAAAAACAAATAACAGTTTCAAAAACATAACCACTTCCCCCACACGAAATACCAAAAGGCCAAAAGGGGGTGCTCAAGCAAGACCCCAGCCCCACTCACCTGACCAGCAGGGAACACAGCACTCGGAGTAGTGCAGAAAAAAAGAACAGGTCGATTGGAGGTATCTGTATCCCTTTATGGGATTGGCTGGAGCCACTGGGGGCCATGTTGGAGGAGGGAGAGGGAGACTAGAGCGTTTTTTTATTTTATAATTGGAGTTCTGTGTGGAGCCGGAGACTCATGGGTAATTACTGTGGCGTGGAAGACAGGACGAGGAGGTAATGCTTTACTCTGTATGGAACCTTCTTATGTAAGGGGTCGGAGAATGTTGGGGTCTGAAAGTTTCCAGTTGGGAGTTGGACTACAGAGGTGGCTGGGACATGTTTACCTACTGAAGAATCGTATAATGAACATCAACTTTGTATCTTTACTGATGTGTGGACCCTTCTTCTTCACATATGCATTGTGGAAATAAATTAAAATGGTGCATCATTAGAGCCCTGTGTGGTTCAATGATAAAATATAAATGCTAAAAACATCTATGTTCTAAATTCAAAAATATTGAATCAAAAATATCAATATCAACATACAAACATACCAATTTAGACATATACGTATATTAACTTTAAAAAAATGTATTAACTATTATCTTTACTTAATTTTTAAACGTTTAAATTATATAAAAATAAAATATATACATACATCTATAATTTAAAATACAAAAATACCCATTCTATAATTATTAAAACATTTAACTATGAAAAAAATTAAAGCGTACATTTTGAAATACAATAGATACAACAGTAGGGAAAGTGTTGGATAGCGAAAGGATGAGAATTACTATTCCCGCTCCAGTGAGTGCAACAGTAGCGAAAGTATTGGATAGCGGAGAGGTAAAAATTTATATTCCCACTCCAAACAGTGCAACAGGAGGGTAAATGTTGGATAATGGAGGGGTAAAAATTATTATTCTCACTCCAGTGAGTGCAACAGTATGGAAAGTATTAGATAGCGGAGGGGGATAAAAATTGCTATTCCCACTCAAGTGAGTGCAACAGTAGGGAAAGTATTGGATAGTGGAGGGGTAAACATTACTATTCCCACTCCAATCAGTGCAACAGTAGGGAAAATGCTAGCTAGCAGAGGGGTAAAAATTGCTATTCCCACTCCAGTGTATGGGCTCCCTATCTTACTCCACTATTTAATCTTTATTACTCCCAGGGGAAGACATCACCATCTTGGTTGGGAAGTATTGTAATTCCTCTGTACAAAAAGGGCTCTAGGACACACCCAGGTTATTATCGGCAACTAGCCTTACTGGATGCGGTGGGGAAAATATTTGCACGTAGTATCCTCAATCACATTACGGAATGGGTGACGGAGAAGAAAGTCCTCCCCATAGAACATGCGGGTTTTAAAAAAAATCATTCCACTTTAGATAATATCTCTATGTTGAAAATAAATGTGGATAAATACACAATCTCTCGTAACTCAAATGTATACATAGCTTTCATAGACTTTTCAACAGCCTTCGATAAGGTAGATCGACCTCTATTATGGGGAAAATTGCAAGAAATGGGTGTGCCTTCACCCCTGCTATCCTTAATTATTGCTCTCCAGTCGCAAGCTTGGTGCCAGATACTAATGGGTGGAAACCAAGGTTTATCGGATGTAACCCTTACAGAAAATGGTTTGAAACAAGGCCGCTTGTTAGCACTGCTGCTTTTTTCCCTATATAAAACAAATTTAACCGATTGCTTTGTTCAAACCAAGGGAGATGACCAGAGATAAGTTCCCGGCCGTTTGCATGTCTTTTACATGCAGATGATATTGTAGTAATGCATCTAACCCCTTTTGGATGGAATAGAAAGTTGGTATCTCTAAATAAATATACAGTGGACCACTTTTTGAAAATAAATGTCTCTAAAAGTAAAATTTTAATTATGAAAAGTATCAAAAGTAGAAAATCATGTAACTTTAAGTAGCAAAAAGGTCCTGAAAAGCAGGAGGTGGTAACCTCACACCATTTTTTAGGGACACTTTTAACAGGTAGTTCGAAGAACAAACCTCATATTGATCATTGCACTTGTAAAGCTATATCCCATGCCAATGGTTTGCATGTTTTTTATAGTGCTATGGGCAGAAGACACTTTTTACATCTACTGATGCTTTTTAAGGCAGAGATTCCTCCAACCTTGCTCTATGCGATTGAATTAATTCCTGTTAAGGACTGGAATTTTCCAAGATAGGATTCAAGGTCAAATACTACATAAAATATGTAATTTTATCACGTTAGTTCCAACGGCAGCTATTAGACTGGAATTTGGCTTGATAAGCTCCTATATCCAAGGTCTAATTAGGGTTCTACGCTGGGGATATCAGTTAAAAAATAGTGAGTCAGATTTGCTTAGAGGACTCATGTGCCATGAAATCTTCGATGTTAAGGCAGGTAATTACTTTTTTTTACCATGATTTCTTATTTTCACTAAAAATATTTGGTATACAAGAAGAATCAGTGTTTGCACTTCCCCTGTTGAGATTTAAATCTCTCCTAAAAACCTTAAGTGGCAAAATCAGCTTTAATAGAGACATTACATTTTGCAATTCTAAAGAAAGATCAAAGCTAATAGCCAGGACAAAATCACAGAGAATTGCACAAAAATACTTATTTTGGAATTTAGAACACATAACTCGACGTTTCCTCATTTTATGTCACATGCATCTGCTACCCCTAATCGACTTGACAGAAAACTGGTCTCAAAATGTGAATAATGGAAAAACTTCTAATTTCTGTAAGCTGAGTATTCAAACCCTGGACCGTGTTTCGTTTATCTTTCCAGTATTGGCTTTGAGTCGTCATCGTTGGCTTTGGCTGATGTTCCTACAAAATTGTGTTAAAAATGTAGCATCAGCCCATGACTATCTCTTTCGCCCAAAAAATGAAGCAGTGTGCGTAAAACATTTACATTATTTGTAGGAGTTTATGTATATATTTTAAATATTTTATATATTCTTTTAATTGGGTAGTCAACCCCCTTATTTGTCATCTTTTTTACGAAGTATTAGTATTTTGTTCTTTTTCAAATTGTATTTTGTACTCTGATTGGCTGCTATTAACTGCTATTTTGCACAATAGGGATATGTTGTGTTTGCTTCCCACTGCATTCTCGTCGTTAACTTCAAAACTTAATTGAAGTGGGAGATTGGATGTATTTTGCACATGAACTGGTTGCTACTGAATTGCTTTTTGCACAGGTTTGGATATGCTTAGTTATTCCTTTTTCTGCTGCTAATTCTAAATTGAATTTGTTTGCCGAAATTGAATTTTGGCCTCTGTTTTGCATCTGAACTGGCTGATACATACTTCCCTCGGCACATTTTAGGAGATGTTCTGTTTTTTCCTTCTTCTAGCCAAAATCAAACTTTGGACTTTATTTTGTATTTTAACTGGCTGCTACTGTTCTGTTTTATTACTTGTAATAATTAGCATGTATTTTTTATGTGGGCCTCTGAGGAGTGCAAAATCTTTAATAAAATACTGAATTGAGTTCAACAGTAGGGAAAGTGTTGGATAGCAGAGATACAAACATTACTAATAACATTTAAGCAATAGACACATTTTAAATAATCTTAACAATGAATAAACAATATTTTAAAAGTATCTGATTAAATATATTAAACATTAACATTAAATATATTAATGACATATCATAAAAAGTTACAAACATCTAAAATAAATTAATAAATACATTTATAAACAATATTTATTTAGAATAAGCAAATTTTAACAAACTGACATTTTTTACACATAAATGTCTTTATTTGATTTCCCGACCATAAAACACCACACCAATATAAAAAAGTCAGCATTTTTATTTAAATTTATTTCCATAATTAATATAATTAATAATGAATGTAAGAAATATTATTAGTTAAAAAATAATCATTGAATACACATTCTTTAACACTATAATATGCACAACGCACACCTAAAATGAATTTACACAATTACCATAATGAATTCTTAATTAATTAATTTAAATTAATTAACAACAAATTATTAATTCATCCATGAAAAATAAATTACTTTCCACCAGCCGCGGGCCGTGGAGGGAGTTACGGTGGGGCAGGGAGGCGGGGAGGGGGAGGGGCGGGGTGGAGGGTGCTAAAAACAGGCATATGGATCATTGCAGGTAAGTACACAATTTAATTAATAAAACGAAATTCGTTGCGCGCACTGCATGGCAAAAAGCAATGCTGTGAGCGCTACGAATTTCGTTTTATTAATTAAATTGTGTACTTACCTGCAATGATCCATATGCCTGTTTTTAGCACCCTCCACCCCGCCCCTCCCCCTCCCCGCCTCCCTGCCCCACCGTAACTCCCTCCACGGCCCGCGGCTGCTTTCCACCCTTCCCACCATTTAAACCTATAAACACCACAACACACACATAAAATTAATTACACAATTACCATCATTATTTACTAATTAATTAATTAAAATGAATTAACTAATTACTAATTCAGCAATGAAAAATAAATTACTTACCACCCTTCACCTATAAACACCAGAACTCACACCAAAAATAATTTACTCAACTAACATAATTAATTGGCAATTAATTAATTAAAATTAATCAACAGCTAATTATTAATTCATCAATGAAAAATAAATTACTTTCCACTCTTCCCACCATTTTCACCTATAATACCAACAACACACACCTAAAATAATTACACAATTAACAAAATTAATTGCCAATTAATTACTTATAATTAATTAACAACAGATTATTAAATAATTAACAATACATTAATTTACGCATATAACATCTCAATTTAACAAATATAAATAAATAAGAATTATTCAATAAATCTATTAAAATTAAATTACTTCCCACCCTATTCCCCTATAAACCCACAACCTGCTACGGAACTAAAAACGCAAAATTCAGATAAAAAAATAAAATAATAACTACTAAAAATAATACATTTTATATAATTAAATGTCTTCCCACCCTATTACCCTTTAAACCCACAACCCACTATGGAACTAAAAATGCACAATTCAAATAAAACAAAATTAATAACTACTAACATTTTAACACATATAATAAAAATACAAACAATTTATGTAAAAAAAATATATACATCACACACTATAAAATGTATACTAAAATACACACCATTAACAAAAAATCTATATTTTTAGCATCTATATTTTTGCAAACGATATTAAACACTTCGATAATTTTAATTCGATATTACTTACCTAAAATTGATATTCTTGACCACGAGAATTTGTCTGTCTTTATTCTTGACCCACGATATTTTAGCCACAATATTTGTGCAATTCAACATTTTTGACTCAATATTTTGTCTCTGCACCCCCTGTGTATTACTCAATGCAGGTATATCAAAACATGATGAAGGTACGTTGACTAAATCTGGAAGGCAAACACTGAATTCATTTGTTGAAGTACTTAACTGTTGACATCTGATGACACATTCAGTCAACAATAATGTGATCCTCTGCAACTCAGCTAATATCAAATCACATCTGTGAACTGAACCTTACAAAGCAAACACAAGGAGATGATTGACGGAGCGCTGAAACTTTTCCCATGAGGCACAGGGTGAAGACTGATTTGCATATGACTGGGTCTGAATTGGTGTGACGAAGGGAGTTAAAGAACGATGATGGATTCAACCCATATCTGAGACTGGGGGTGAGTGTCTGAAACGTTTCAGCGCTCCGTCCATCATCTCCTTGTGTTTGCAATGAACATTAGGGGGTCGATTCCAATTCGGGAAACGTATCCGTACGACGATTCGTATTCGTAGCCATTTCCGTATGAATCGTACAAATTCGCCTGAACCGCGTAGTACGATCCTTTGCGAGAAAATACGTCCGAATCATTGCGAACCACACGAAAATGAAGGGTAAATCCGTACGACATCGACCCGCACAGTGAACCATACGATTCGTAAAAATACCGTACGACCCGTCAAGTACGATCCGGACTTGGCAATGGGTACGCGATTCGTACGGAGGGCAAAACTATCACATACGCACCGTACCCCTAAAATCAAGGGGTGTAAGCATGATGACCTTGGGGTGTATGAACCGTACCCCAACGGTCCGTACACCTACGATCATGGGGTGTACGTACAGGGACAATCGCACCGTATCCCTGAAATCCAGGGGTGTATGCACCATACTCCGATGCACCGTACCCCTGCAATCATGGGGTGTACGCACCGTACCGGGGGTCCGTTTCGTACGCATTTCGAGGTGAAATCTGCTTTTACGGATGTTTTAAGCTCCCGTAAAAAAAGAGTTGTACGGAGTGCTGTCGATATGATTCCTACTTGCTGGGTCGGAAAATGCAGCTTCGATCCGTACGGACATTGCGTACTGCGCGTTCCGAATGCGATTCGTATGGATTAGTGAGTTGTACGGTCTTCGGTAGGATTTGTATGGAGAACTGCTTTGGGTACACATCGTACTACATCGTACGCACGGGTACGGTTCTGCATACGAATCGTACGGGAAAAAAGCTCTGTAGGGCTATTCGGAGGGCATTTGACCGAATCGGAATCGGCCCCTGGATGTCACAGGTTGGGGTCCTTCTCCAGTCATTGTGCAAAAGGGAAGAAGGAAGAACTTGGGGGCTCATTATGATAGCAGGTGGAGGCACAATCGTGGTGCTGGAGGGAAATAACCTTTTGCACGCTCCAGCAGCGGTCCTCGCGCCTGCCATATTACAGCGTGCAAACATAGCCCATTTTCCCTCTGCCGCGGAGGAGCCAATAGAGACCCACTGCTGTGCGGAATGATGTCCCGTCCACCGTACAAATCACGATGCCCCAAACAGCCCATCACACAGCATCGGAGAATCCACCCACCCTGAGACGGCGGTAGCACAACAGGTGTGCATGAAACCAGACTCCTGATCCCCTCCACCCGGTCTGGACCGCAATGGATTGAGCTCTTAAAGCCTTTCCGCTGCTGTACCTCATCCACTACCAGCAAATAATGCACCGTCGCGGACAACGCCACAGGTATGCAATCACACAACTCCACACACAACCACAACACAACTCCTAGGCTGATATACGGTTCCTGTCCACATCAGACACTCTGGTGGGGCCAGGAACATATCCTCAAGTGTAGCCACAGATGTCCCACCTGTAAGAAAATTATCCCTCAGCACCCAGGTCACACATCAATTGCAAAATCACAGCAATGTCCCGGTCACGTCACCGCAGCGGTGAAGACGCGTGAAAACCTGTGCACAATGTAGTAGGCAGGGCCGGCGCCTGGAATGGGCAGTCCACAAAGATTTACAGGGCTCCACCTCCACCCTGCACACACTATGCTCCCCACACCCATTTGGGAACACGCTGTGTGCTCCTCCTGTGCCCTCCCTGCACAATTCATCCGCCAGTTGTACCCAGACCCTGCACCTCACACACACCAAAGGACAAGGGAGCCTGTTTTGGGAGGTGGGGTGAAGAGGAACACCCTGTACTGAAGCCCAGGGGCTGGATAACCCTCCACCTCACACCTACCTTACACTCATGTGAAACAAACTGAGTATAATACCAAAATGGAGACTCACACTACACATGAACATCCAATGAACTGTTCACACTGCCTGTCAAGTCACCCAGAGACACCCCACACTGACACTGCCACATACTCATACCATAGGTCAGCAGCAAAGGAGGATAATGAATAAGCAAGCCAAAAGTGAAGTGGACAGTACTGGAAAACCATGGAGCAAGCCACATAGTATCTGTACATCACATGCAAGAGAAGGAACATATCACACCACCCTTTGGCCATCAAATCAGACATGGGCTTCACAGTGAGTGAAATTAAACCAAAGTGACCCCTGTGCAACAACTCAGGGAGACAGCAAGGCAAGCCATGCATAGGCATAGGAATGATAGGATGTGTCTGAAGTCAAACAGTGACCAGCTACACATCTGTACCAACTTACTTGGCAAGTGTATGTCAACTTCACAACACACATGGCTCAATGTCACACTCCATGACTGTCAAACACAAGTAGGGCCTTCACACATATTCCTCCTCCACCCTCCTCACACCTGTAACACCCAACTCCGGTGTTAAGCACAAAGAATGGAGCAAATGATGTCCTGTGAGTTCCCTGACAACCAATCACACTCCCTGGGGTGCATCCACAAACATCACACCCACAATCAGGGATGCCTGAACCAATGCTGACACAAAGACAATAGCCAAACACAAAGCTCACAAAAAACATACATAGAAGTCCAACCAGCCCACATATAGCCAGCCAAACAATAAAAAGGCAATGGGACCCCAGCCAGAACAGAAGTACACAACATTGTCACTCAGGACCAATGCACAGACACCATACCTCAACAAAAGCAAGAATTGCAAAATCAAAAATAAATCATGAACACTAACTGGGATCAATGGGACAAGCAGCTAACACAGAGAGAGACACCACACCACCCATCAAGTCAACATGGTGTCATAGTGTACCACAAACATGCACATTTCTGGCAAGTGAGAGCTCAAAAATAGGGGGACAAACCACCAATGTACACTCAAAACAAGATCAGGCACAATAATCCACCTTGCTGCATGTGACAGGCACACAAGTAATGCACACTACACTTGCAACACACATCAGAATGTATCACAATACTCAAACTACTCACACACAATGTAATGCAAATAGAACACCACGCACACACAGAGCATCTGTCAGTAGAAAGAGCCAACACAGGCCAAACACTGCATACATCCACAATAAAAACACAACAGATGCACAGACCAATCCATCACATTGCAATCTCAGCTGGACATCAGGGGGATGCACAACAAGCAAGTACAAGGCAACATACACTGACAGCACTGCATGTACAACAAGCAGTGTTTGCACACCAACAACACCAGTAGCACACACATCTGACTGCCACACCATGTACTCTCACAACACAAATCATCACAGCACAGAGAGAACATCACACTCAGGAAGGGTAGCAGTACCTCATCAAAGACAAAAACAGCTTAACCATCACCCACAGATGCACCACCCAGGGACACCCAGGTGCAAACATCATGACAAGAGGACTGTGCAGCACAAACATTTGCACTGCACATGAGCAATCATGACTGAAAACCAGTACAAGAAAATAACACATAACTCATTGGGAAACTGTCCTGAGTAGCACAGTAGTCATGTGCAATGATCAGCACCACAAAGCATAGTGTAACAAATGAAGTGGTGGGGAGGCTCACACCCAGGCAAGCCAAGGGGAAGGTGACATGCGATTGAAGTGGTGTGTGCATCAGCAGTGGACAGGTGAGAAGTGTACTGTACATAAACACATAGAGGAGTCACTCACAATGGGTAGGCATCGGAAGCACAGATAGGGGATGGTATGACTTCACATCCCACATACCATACTGGATCCAAAAATGGGTCAAGTGACAGCAGGTCTGCACAGTGGGCACAAACAGTAAAAAGACACATGGCTGATCAACAAAACACAACACAGGCTTGGCAGTCACACACTCTGCATACTCACATCTGGCAGCCACAAAAAGTAGGTGTCCCCCAGGATTGCAAGGACACACCAACACACTGCACAGTGCATAACCTATAACTCCTAAATGTGCCCACAATCAGAAGCATATGGCAGACAATTCAAACAAACAGGCACTCAGCTTCTGGGTTATACATGTGTGCAGTTGGCATTGCAGGGGCGCACACACATCAGCACTACTGACAAAGTCACCCCCTTCACACTTCATGACCACTCAAGTGCCCACATACAAATGTGACTAGGAAGACAGACCATCACAAGATGACCACACATCAACACTGCTGTTCACCTATCAAGAAAGATCACACAGATATGATGGACACTGGCCAGCCCGCAAGTAATCCTGTGTATAGAATTCCCCTCTGTTCTGGTATTGCATCCTGACATGAAATGTGTATAATTTAGCAAACTTGACCATAGAATGATTAATCCTGGGAGTAAAATTTGATGCAACACTCTCTTTTCTCCTACGTGCCACAGCTGTGGCAGGGACATGCTTTAGTCTTATGAAATTGCTCATTTAAAAAAAAAACTCCCACTAGCTGCAAGGAAATCAGTCTGACCTCGTCAGTACCGGATCGCTCTACCCGCCGCGTGGCCCCCCCAGGAAGTCACCCGGTCCCCTGCTGCCACCACTGCTCGATCTGCTGCTCTAATTGTGCCGCTGCTCGATCCGCTGCCCTCATTGTGCCCCGCTGTACGGTAGTATCGCCTCAGCTCTGCCGCCATTTTGTGCTGCCCCCTGTTGCCGTTTTGCCCCATCTGTAATATTGTCTTGTACTGTTGCTGCCGTTTTGCCCCATTTGGATTGTTTTTCTGTATTGTTGCTGCCGTTTTGCCTCATTTGATTGTTGCCCCATTTGTTTTGCTTTGCTCTGCCCCCTGTTGCCTATTGCCCTGCCCCCTGTCGCCCTAGCGCTTTTGGACCCGCTGCCCACCCCTCTCGCTGCCGCTGCTCCCCCGCGGCTCCTACCCCACTCCTGCTGGTATCCACGACCCTCTCCCATTCGCCACCCCGCTCCCACCTCCCAGCTGCTCCTCCCTCGCTCCGCCCCCCCACTCTCCATTTATGGCAGAGTCCGCGTGTACGCGCAGTGTCAAGGCGCAGCGGGCGCACCAAAGGTAAGCCCGTCTGCGCCCGTCCGCGCCTGGACCGCGCCCAGCGCCAGACCCCCTGGCCCCCGCAGCTGCCAGCCCTCCCGCAGGACCTACGAGGAAGCCACCATCAACGCACTCAGCACCGACCGGACCCTCGGCTGCCACCGAGCCACCCCAGGACGCACCCACGGACCCTTCACCTGCCAATCCTGCAAGTTCTCCTGCATCCGGACCTGCACTGCACCCACCAAGCCAAGCACCAGCAACAACCACCTGAAGTGCATCCTGCTCAACACCCGCTCCGTCCACAGACACACCGTGGAACTCTGGAACTCTGGAACCTCCTCGACTCCACATCCCCCGACGTCGCCTTCCTCACGGAAACATGGATGAACGCCTCCTCAGCACCCGACATCGCCATCGCCATCCCGGACGGATACAAGATCACCCGGAGGGACCGCGTCAACTAAACTGGAGGAGGCATCGCCATCGTCCACAAGAACACCATCCGCATCACGACCAACTCCGACGACACCCTCACAACCGCCGAACACCTGCACTTCCAGATACACTCCGACCCCAAGACCACCCTCAGAGGCACCCTCATCTACAGACCCCCGGGACCACGCACACAATTCAGCGAAGACATTGCCGACTTCATCAGCCCGCACGCCCTCCCCTCCGCGGACTACATCCTCCTCGGGGACCTCAACTTCCACCTGGAGAACAACAACGACCGCAACACCGCCACCCTGCTGGACAACCTCGCCAACCTCAGACTCAAGCAACTGGTGACCACCCCCACCCACTACGCCGGCCACACGCTTGACCCCGTCTTCTCCTCCAGCAAGGACATCTCCTTCAGCCACGCCACCGGACTCCACTGGACAGACCACAGCTGCGTCCACTTCAGCTTCAGAAGGACCACGCTCCACCACCACCCACAACAGGTCCCCCGCAGAAGCTGGAACAAGATCACAGCCGACCAGCTCGCCACATCCCTGAACCAGAACCCTCCCGCCAGCTCAGCGAACCCCAACCAAGCTGCCAGCAACCTCACAAGGTGGATCAGCAACTGCGCAGACGACCTCGCTCCACTGAAGACCCCCCCGTCAGACCCGGCAACAAGAAAGCATCCTGGTTCACCGACGAACTCAAGAGCTCTAAGAAGAACTGCCGAGCCCTCGAGAAAGCCTGGCGCAGAGAACCGACACCAGACAACATGATCACCCTCAAGCTCGCCACCCAAAAACACCACCAGATGTTCCGCACCACCAAGAAAACTGCATTTAAGGAACGACTAGATAACAATGCCCACAACAGCAAAGAAGTCTTCAACATCGTCAAAGAGCTCTCGAACCCTAGCGCCGGCAACAACGACATCACCCCATCGCAAGAACCCTGCAACTTACTCGCCTCGTTTTTCCACAGCAAGATCGCAGACATCCACAACAGTTTCAGCACACACCCCACGAACGCACCAATGCCCCCCACCACCACCCTCCGTGCCTGGACACCGGTCAACACCGAAGACATCATCCGCACGATGAACTCCATCCACTCCGGATCACCAACCGACCCCTGCCCTCACCACGTCTTCAACAAGGCCGACTCAATCTTCGCACCCCATCTCCAGGACATCATCAACGCCTCCTTCAACACCGCCACCTTCCCAGAGAGTTGAAAGCACGCCGAACTCAGCGCCCTACTGAAGAAACCATCAGCGGACCCCACCGACCTCAAGAACTACCGCCCCATTTCGCTCCTTCCTTTTCCTGCCAAAGTCGCTGAGAAGACAGTCAACAGACAGCTGGCCACCTTCCTCGAGACGAATGGATCCCTCGACCACTCACAGTCCGGCTTCCGGGCCAACCACAGCACCGAGACCGCCCTCATCGCAGCCACCGACGACATCCGAGCCTTGCTCGACAATGGTGAAATGGAGGCCCTCATCCTCCTGGACCTCTTCGCGGCGTTCGACACGGTCTGCCACCGCACCCTAGAACAGCGCCTGCACAACATCGGAATCCAGGAGAAGGCGCTGGAGGGGATCATCTCCTTCCTCGCCGGAAGAACCCAGAGAGTCCGCCTCCCCCCGTTCAGATCGGAGGCCACCGAAGTCATCTGCGGCGTACCACAAGGATCATCACTCAGCCCCACGCTGTTCAACATCTACATGAGCCCCCTCGCGGCCATCGCACGCCAACACAACCTCAACATCATCTCCTACGCCGACGACACCCAGCTGATCCTCTCCCTCACTAACGACCCCGACACCACCAGAACCAACCTACACGAAGGGAGGAAAGACGTAGCCGAGTGGATGACGAACAGCCGCCTGAAACTGAACTCAGATAAGACGGAAGTCCTCATCCTGGGATCAGCACCCTCCGCCTTGGACGACTCCTGGTGGCCCCCTACCCTCGGCAGCGCACCCAAACCAATGGACCACGCATGAAACCTGGGCTTCATCCTGGACTCCTCCCTCTCGATGACCAGACAAGTCAACGCCGTCTCCTCGTCATGCTTCAACATCCTACACATGCTCCGGAAGATCTTCCGGTGGATCCCCACCGAAACCAGGAAGACGGTCACCCAGGCCCTCGTCACCAGCCGACTGGACTACGGGAACACCCTTTACGCCGGAACCACAGCCAAACTCCAGAAAAGACTCCAGCGCATTCAGAACGCCTCAGCACGACTCATCATGGACATCCCCGACACAGCCACATCTCCAGACACCTGAGAGATCTGCACTGGCTCCCCGTCAACAAGAGAATCACGTTCCCTGCTCCTCACCCACGCACACAAAGCTCTCCACAACCAAGGCCCCAGATACCTCAACGATCGCCTGACCTTCTACACTCCCACTCGCCAACTTCGATCGACCAGCCACGCCCTCGCCGCCGTTCCCCGCATCCGACGAGCCACAACGGGAGGAAGATCCTTCTCCTACCTGGCTGCCAAGACATGGAACTGCCTCCCCATCCACCTCCACCTGACCCAAGACCACCTCTCCTTCAGGAAGCAACTCAAGACCTGGCTGTTCGAGCAGTAGAGGACCCCCCTCCCCAAGCGCCTTGAGACCCTCCGGGTGAGTAGCACGCTATATAAATGCTCGATTGATTGATTGATTGATTGATTGGCAGTGGCCCTGATTCTCTCGCATTTAGACTATTGTAATGGCCTTTTCGCAGGAGCTAATAAAACCATTCTCAAAAAGTTACAGTTGGTGCAACACGCGGCGACACAGCTTGTGCTTAAACTCCCACGGAGATCCTCAGCATCGGCAGCATTACAAAGTCTGCACTGGCTTCCAGTGCACAAGAGAATGTTTTTCAAAATTCTCCTGATTACCTATAGAGCCAGGCTGAGGGTAGGCCCTAAATATCTTGCAGCACGATTTGTCCCATACACCACCACCAGGCCGCTTAGGTTATCGTCAGTGAACCTGCTTAAACCCCCACCTTTCAGATACAAATTGAATGGAGGAACACAGTAGCCTTCCTTGGGAGTAGAGCATGGAACTCACTGCCACCTCAACTAAGGCTTCTTAAATCAGAAATTCTTTTTAGGAAGGCACTGAAGACTTGGGATTTCATTGCCCCAGAAGAACTATGTCTTTCTCTCATTTAATTTCTTTATGGCTCACTTTCACCTCCTATCTAGACACCGCCAGGATACTCCTCGCAGAGTGCCAGTTGCGCTTTACAAGTAACGAATTACATTACATTACATTATACTACATGATTAGGATAACAGTAGATCATCACAAACAACCATCATTGCACTCTCAAGCCTCAGAGTCCAGAAGAACTAAAGTGCCTGTCAACTCAGGCAAACTCTGAAAAAGTAAAACAAGCAATTGGCAATGTTAAAGTGGCATATAGAGTAACCCTGGACGGAAAACTACACTACGCTCGCGGGGTGTGTGTAGTTTGCACAACTACATGCTACGCGAATCGCACATAGCACAGTGCAAAAACACATAGTGCATTGGGCATTTTTTTGCTCGCTCGCGGTTCTCAATATCAAGTTGGCAAACGCGCAAAATCAATTTCCCGGCGAGACTTTTTCCTTGTTCGCCATCAGCAACATCAAGTTGCCGATCGCGAGCGTGAAAGATAAACCTCCTGGCGAGATTCTCAACACGGGGAGGTCAGGTTTCTCATTGTGAGTGGTCGCGTATGCTCGCGACCATTCACGGTGAGAAACTACCAGTCTGCTTTGAGAAAGCTGCCGCTCGAGTACAAATCTACTTGAGCGGCAGAAAATGACCGCTTGCACTGTGCATGATGCCGTTCGCTATGATTGCACAGTGCGGACAAGCATCCGGCACCGTGCAATCATTGCGAACAGCATTTCCCTAACCCACTACGCAGTTTGCGTTGCTACATGTAGCGTGCATAGGGCGAAGTGCACTTCACGTAACTACGCATAGCGCTGCTACATAAACTACGCCCAGGGTAATTATTACAGAGCATGCGTCACATGAAACCATACACATACATAAAACTTTTTATTTGGCAAGGACATTGACAAAGCAGACAACAGGAGTAACTGTCTTTATTACGTATCACCAAGATAGGCATTAAAAGTAGACAGAGCAAGGGCAGTTGCCAGTCCATAGTTTAAAGGATGGGCATGTGTGCATGAGAACCTGCACAGGGAATGGGCATCCAAAGTTACAAACAGTAATTCCAGTGGCCAGTCTATAGTGCTAAGGAGGTACATGTGTGCATGAGAACCTGTACTGGTAATGGGCACCCAAAGTTACAAATAGCAAAGCCAGTGGTCAGTCCATAGTTCAAAGGAGGTACATGTGTGCATGAGAACCTGCACAGGGAATGGGCATCAAAAGTTACAAACAGTAAGGCCAGTGGCCAGTCCATAGTGCAAAGGAGGTATATGTGTGCATAAGAACCTGCACAGGGAATGTGTGACATGGTACACTGCCAAGTGAAGCAACACTGCTAGGGGGATAACAATGGGCAGTCCAGGCACCACTGTGGGAAAGACAGGTTTGGGAGGGGGACTTTGTCTCAGACTTGGCTGTCAGTCGAACTGGGAGGTGGCTGATTGTCGGGGCCAGTTGGAGGACTGGACCTGGTAGAGAGAGGACCAGCTGAGGTAGAGGCATCAGTGGCTTTGGTAGCCAGAGGGCTTCTTAGACTGGGTGGCGTGGTGGCAGGGGAGATGGAGATATGCTGCCGTGAGACACAGTGTGACAGGGTGAATGTGGAGGGCTGCCTCTCCACTTCTTGGGGATTTGATAGCCCAGAACCATCTTGGACGGAATGGGAAGTGGGATGGGCACAACAGGCACACTCTCCACCAAAGGAGCATCAGTTGCAGGTGGTGGCCCTCCCTCTGGGTATCTGCTCGATCTGGTGTCACGCTTGGCCTGGCCTTGCCTTTTCCCCTCCATCCCCTGATGACCAGGTGAACCCTCCACAGTGCCCTCCTATCGCAACTTCACAGGGGTGTGGGTGGGATTTGAGGTTGTGGGTGAATCTGCCTTAGAGTGCTTTTCTGCGGAGTCTTTGCAGGCACCAGCTTCACAGCAGGCACGGAAACTGTTTGTCTGTCTTTGGGATCTGCTTTTGGGACAGGAGTGTCCTTGGATGGGGCTGATTTTGAGGCATGTGAGTCTGAGGCCTGCTTCTTGGCTTGATGCCCATGAGTGTCACCTGACAGGCTTCTGCCTTTGCGCTCCTGTGTGACTTATGTTTGGTTGGGGGATGGTGTCTGTGCTCTGTGCCGCTTGGGTGCTGCTGTGTGCTGCGTGTGGAGTACCTGGAGCATGAGGGCTTTGGTATGTGGTCACTCTTGTCAGGTGTTGCCACTGGCAGGGGGATTGCTAAATGGACTGAAGCTGGACTCTGAGCCTGTGACAGCTGAATGACTGCTGTCACTGTGGAGGGCAAAGACTGGACAGTTCTGTGTAGCCCACCCACATCAGAATGAATCCCCTCCATGAAGGCACCTACCTGTGCCAACTTCTTGTCATGGTCTTTTAAGGCATTCAGGAGAGTTGTCTGACCCAGACACAGTTGGCACAAAAGGGCCACAGCCTCAACACTGAGGGCAGCAGGGGAGACAGGGGCAGCGGTGCCTGGGGGGAAGGACACTCTTCAGTGTATCACACAAACCCACACTCTCAGGCACATACTGCAGCAGATCAACTTCATGTGTGCACTCCCTGCACTCCCGTACTTTCACTCTGAAACACTTACCATGACACCATGATCACCATATAGCCTCCCATACTATGAGAGCACCTCATCCACCAGGACCTCCAGCTCCTCTGTGGTGAAGGGACGGGCCCTGATGTTCTCGGTCATCGCCATCCTTGGGTCCATGAGTGAAGAACAGCAGCAGTTGGTGGTGAAGAGTGTCAGTCAGCAGTATCTGGAAGCAGTAGAAATGTGTGGTTCTCTCCCACACATATATAGCCCCCTGGGGTAGTCTCAGCGGTACTAAGCTGCTGCAATTGGTGTTCCAGGTCAGCTTTTTTCAAATGTGGCAAATGACCAGCCTGCGGTAGCAGAGCACACCTACCGCGATTTTCAAAAGTGCATTTGTCCACCGCGATTGCGATTCCCATTGACTGCAAGGGCATGGGCATTGGCAGTGACATACAGCAGGGGTCAGGAGGTTGATACCACGATTGTGTATCTTTCAAGTGCATCCAATGACCGGCCCGCGGTAGCGGTGTACGCCTCCTGCGATTTTCAAAATTGCTTTTGTCTACAGCGATTTCGGTTCCCATTGGTTGAAAGGGCATTGGCATTGGCGGAGACACACCACGGGGGCCAGGCGGTTGCTACAGCGATTTGACAACATGAAATTGGTGCCTATGGCCATGATTGTGGTGGCGGAGCATGCCAACTGCCATTTAGCTATGTGTATATCACTACCGCGATTTCGGTTCCATTGGTTGAATGGGCATGGGCATTGGCGGTGACACACCGCGGGGGCCAGACGGTCACTAACACAATTTGACACCATGAAATTGGTGCCTATGGCCGTGACTGTGGTGGCGGAGCAGTTTACGGCACCTACGGATACATCATGCTGTAGCAATGGCAATGGCCAGTTCTCAACATTGAACAGTGGACACTTACTATGAATCATGCCACTATTTCAAGAAAAAGGCATTGTTACATTTGACGCACTGCACAGACTGTAATCATTGTGTTGTTAATGTGTGCCCTGTTTAACTTACGCAGGAAGGTGTGGCAGGTACAGCAGCTACATAGAAGCTAACAGTGTTGCTGTTTCACACATGTGCTGTATCAACTACTCTCAGGGCTGGTTACGCAAGATGTTGAAATGTACCTTTTGGCATTCACATAGTTTGAATCTATTTTGGGGGGCCTCACTGTGTGAATACTGGACAAGTGTATGACTAGTTTACCTCAAGGTGTCCCTACATGTAGGTTGTGCTGTAAGTTGCAGTTTGATGCCAGTCAATGTTGGTGCTGTGTCAGTCAAAACATAAGATTTTGGACCCATCTCATAGGGGGATTGAATTGACTTGTCTCCTCTTTCATCTCACCTAGGAGGTGACCAAATGTACATCATCTATTCACATTGCTTGCGGACATGGAGGATGAGAACATCATACATAAATTCTGTTTGGATCGACCTAACCTTCAAGCCCTATGTTGTCAGTTGGAGTCACATCTGAGGCCTTGCTGGACCTATCCGACGGCTTTGACACCAACGTGTAAGGTGATGGCGGCCCTGCATTTCTTTGCTACTGGTTCACTCCAGTACACGGTTTCTAGCGCAGGTGGGATGTATCAACCAATGTTCCACATGGTGCTACGTGATCCCAGCATAGGGACCATGGAAAAACTTCGACTTGAGACCAACTTCGAACACCCATCACTCTGTAATTAATAAAAAGATGGGGGGATTATGTCCACATAATACAATGTTATCCATGTGTGACTAAAAGCACAAAGAAGGTTTCATCTTGAATAAGAGATTATGTACCATGTTTCACAATATACAAAGGGGGTAATATCATGATACTTTCCCATAGAGCCCCTGTCAAGAAGGACAATTGAAGGAAGTCCATATCACTACAGGAGTAACGAGGGTTTAACCATATCAGGAACTTATATCCAATCCTATAAGGTGAGAGCCATAACGAATATGGAATTGTAAAAAATATTCTTATAACCTAGAAAGGGAATTGATTAATGTACATTCATGCTTTTTTTAGAGTTGGAATCAGCAAAATTTCAAAATATAAAAACGGTAAACTGGGAACAACCATACCAGAAAGACCTCAAGGAAAATAGGTGAGCGAGGTTTTTTGCGGCTAATGGGTTGAAAAATAGTGGAATCATGCAACTAAAAAGAACTATTCTAATTCTTCCAGATTAAATAAATTCAAATCACTGAGACAACCGAATAGAAGCCTACACCGATGTAAACGTCTGATTACCCAAACTAAGGTGTGTAATAAGATAGGATGACCTAGTCAGACTAACTTACAATGAAAGTAAGGAGGGGGAACTCAATATATTACTAACTGCTTCCCTACAGGGCAGAATTGAACATAACTGCCAGAGAAATGGAAAAGAATATACACTGCGAGCAATATTAAGTGCCTTGCTTAAACACATAAGGTATGATTTTGGGTAATCACAGTATGTCTAAAATCTGACACCTAGATTAATGATCCAGCTAACAAAAAAACCCCTTTTTTTTGTTGGTAGAGCGAGACTACAATAAGCCGCCAAAGAAGTTTTACTTCAATCAAATGTCCTGAGCAGAAAGGGATATTTTTAGAGGTATGCAATCTTATTGATTGCGTGGTATTTAAGTTGAGGGAAATGAATTTATGCATGGTTATATGAGCCTATATATCCATGTCCATATTGATCATTAAGGGGGTTGGCTCCAAGGATCACCATAGGGTTGTAAGTGCATAGTGGGACCACAAATAACGATGTACAAGCACAGAAAAGAGTGATAAAAAAGTGATAAAAAAGCGATAAAGTTGTTTAACATACTGTGAATGTACTCTTACATTGGTATTTTCTGTTTACAGATATATGTGTACATCAGAATTGTCCTGAGGAAGGTGGGGCATATTGCCACAACCACCGAAACGTGTCGACTACCCTGTTGGGGATGTATTGATTTTGTATATTTTATTATTATTATTTGCTACTGCGATTGATGTCTTTGAAAGTGTGTTGAACTCTGTACTTTTGTGTCTATAAATTTGACAAAAAAACACCGAAATCTAGGTACCACTGAATAGACAGATATTGTTTTTAACATATTGTTTTTAACCAATTATGATGAATTCATGTCTTATAATGTATCAAATACTTTTTTAAACAAAATCTTTTTACAATAAAAATTCTGATGTTTTTGTACATGAAATAGTTTATGTCTTTGTGGTTCTACTATAGCATATAATTGGTGAATAGGCTAAATGGAAACATGTTGTGATGAGTGAATGACGTAGTTCCCCATTGAAATCAAAAACCCAGGGAACATTCAATTCTTTTTTGCATTTATTACCCTGTTCCTGTGGGTGTGACTAGAAGGGTACTCTCTTTCTCTTTTTTAACCTGTCCGCTATGGTGACCTACAAGGAGAGCTACATCCATTTCCCCAGGAGACATTAGTTGGCAGCTGTGAAGGGTAATGTTCATGACCTTGCCCACATTCCTAATGTTGTTGGTGCCATTGACTGCACTCAGATTCAGATTCAGAAATACTTTATTCGATTTTAACAAAATATAAAATCATAAAAGCTTCACAATAAAAACACATTTCGTAAAATACTTGATCACCCTCCATTAAAACAGCTTTTAAAAAGTCATTAAATTGGTACGTTATCGATATTAAGCAATTCACATTAGATACATTAATTATATCAATTAGATCATCAGTCAATTAACATCATTAATTTCCGTTTCTTCAAAATACTTTTTAAAAAGCCAATCATAACCAAGATACATTTCTCACTCCCTAATTGCAGCAGGCTTAAATACGCTGGTCTACATTGTCGCCAATAGCCCTGTCTCAAATATTGTCTAATCCATCTTCTACGTTCAATATCGTAATGTTTACAAAATAAGATCAGATGGAAAGTAGATTGTGTAGACAGATTGTCAGAAGTACAGGGTGCCAGATTCCATGACCAGTCATTTCTTAATGGAAAGGTTACCAGGCGAAAGAATAATTCAAATATAAACCGCGTTAATATAAAACGGTCAAAGCCCACATTGCAAATAGATAAATAGGGTTTGTTAGACCTGGCATCATTGGCATGAGTCTCTCCTCTATTTTTTCTGTTAGCCTCCTCTGTTTATGATGTTTTTGCTGGAATATTGCTTTGAGCACTGTGCCACTGCTGATCAGTGCCACAGTGCAAGTGCTCCCTATGTAAAATTACTGTATTGATTGAATTCCATGTTTGGCTTATTTGGTTTACTGTCAGACCCTAGTCTAGTGCACCAGGAGTGCCAGGGCTTGTAAATACAAATGCTGCTAGTGGGCTTGCAGCACATGTTGTGCCACCCACAAGAGCGGCCTTGTAAAAGTATGTCTAAAGGTCTGCCATTGCTAGACCTACGTGCAGTCTGGTACTGTCACGTGGACTGCGCAAGTACACCTACATGCCAGTCCCTAAACCTTCCCTTAACTTCAAGTTAGTCACCCCTATGGTAGGCCCAAGGGCAGGGTGCATTGTAAGCATAAGGTAGGACAAGCCTGACAAGGTAGGCATGTCCTAATAGTGAACAGCCATATTCGTTTTTCACTATTGTAAGGTGACCTGCTCTCCATCAGTTAGAATGGGCTGCCAGGATTATTAATGGTATAATCCTAGCGGGCTCGGGGAGCATGGTGAAATGTCGAGTTTGGTATCCCTGAACTCAGGGTTTAATAACGCATCCGGTTGGGTGGATGGTTTTTGGACTCTGTGTTTGAAAATAGCACTTTTAGAAAGTGGCTATTTTCTTGTCTGACTGTCTACTGGTCTCTGCTGGTTTGGTGTGCGTGTGACAGGAGCTGGGTGGCTCCAGAGGTCTGAATGAGTCAGTGTGGGATGAGTGAGGCATTTGCATTGAGAGTAGGGGAAGAGTAGCTCCTGATAGCCTGCCCTGCCTGACACAATGCTGGCTCCACCTCCTGCCAGGCGACTGATGGCTCTGTGCCTGCCAGGGACGATCCTGGCCCCACCTCCTACCGGGTGACTGATGGCCCTGCCCCTGCCAGTGACAATGCTGGCTCCACTTCCTGCTGGGCGGCTCAAGACTCTGCCCTGAACAGTGAATAGGCCAGGTGCCTCGGCCTGGCAACACCCACAACAAACCCAGGATGGGGGGAAATTCCCCTGATTGGACAAAGGGATCAAAGCCAAAAAGGGGTATAAGAGAAGGACCCCTGAACCAAGAATTTAGATCACTTCTCTCAAGGAAACCTGAACCAAGGACAAGAAGCCTGCTGATCCAAGGACTTGCCTACCCCTTCTGCCAGTGTGCTGTTTGTTGGGGGAATCCTGCAGTTACTTCTTTATTTTTGCCAAGGAACCAGGAGAGAGGAACTGAGTGTGTACTCTCAAGCTTTGCTAAAGAAAATCTCCAAGGTTTGGAAGAGTGCCAGCCTCCTGTTGAAGTCACAGGGCCAAAGGACTTCATTTGCTGAAAGTGTTTGTTGCTGGAACCTGAAAATCCAGCACCTCTGAGGAATCCAGCAATCCAGATGCCGACGGACGCCACCGAATCCAGCTCGACATTGTGAGTGCAGCTCCCATGTCCCGCGCCTTCGACGCCGGCCGCCGGGCCCGATCGACGCTAGTAGCGAAGCCGCTGCCGACGCCTCGACACCGAGCCCTCTCGACGCCGTGAGCGCTGCTCACTCTTGCAACATAATCATCGACATCGACATCGACGACGACGCCGTATCCTGCTTCGCCTTGTGAGCGCTGCTCCTGCCTGACATCTGTCGACGCCGTTGCAGATCGCCCCGACTCCGAGGCCCGATCGACGCCGAAGACGCGACGCCCGACATCTCGACGCCGCTGTTCATCGAGTGCTTCAATTTTGTGGGGGTCTGTCTCGACTCCGGGCTCGACGTAGCGCTCCTCGCGGTCGACGCCGAACCTTTGGATTAATTTTGCCTCGACGTCGTGTGACTCCCGTGTGGGTTACATTGTTGCCAAGAACTGTGTTTTAAAGAAGAAGAGTTGCTTTTGTTGCTAAAGACTTTGTGCTAAGAAGAAACCGTACTTGAACTATCATTTTTCCTTCCAAGAGTATTTATTAAGATTGTGGTATATTTTTGTCGTTATTTGGTCTTGTGCTAAGCCTTATATAAACATCCTTATTTTTATAATACTACTGTGTTGTGTCCATTTGTAGTGTATTCACTTTATTACTGTATGTGGTCATAAATGCTTAACACACAGCCTCTGAGATAAGCCTGTCTGCTCTGCCAAGCTACCAAGGGGGTGAGCAGGGATTATCAAAGGGTGTGATCCCCTTGCCCTGACTAGAAAAGGTGTGTCCCTATTTGTCAGAAGTGCATACCTCTGCCAACTAGAGACAGCCGGTTCTAACATTGGACGCAGCGGTGAGGATTTGAACCTTGCATTTATGACCCATGTGCAGTGATTAGTGTGCACTACATAGTGAAAGCAGACCATAGCGCAGCCACAATCTGTTTTGGTAGGATTCTATTTTTGTTCTCCAATTTCCTGGAACTTGTTTTTTTGAACACTGCCAGTTTTGACCATGAGTGATGCCGGAGTCACTACCCCTGTTGTTGTTGAGGAATTTGATAGGGAAAAGATCAACGAATACCTGTTAAAGCAGCTGAAACACTTTTGCAAACAGTTGAAAGTCCCTACCCCAGGCCTCACCAAGAAAGGAGAATATCACAAAGCATTCGAAGCCTGGTTAGAGGCCAGAGATCCCTCTGATGCGGTGGTGGTACCGCCAGGGGAAGGGGATGAGGAGGTGCCAGTGAATGGGCATGGATCCTCTCCCGGCAGCTGTGTTTCCTCCAAAGGTCTTTCTCCTGAAGAAAGAGAAGAAAGGGCGAAGGAGCGAGCATACAACATGGAAATGGCAAAACTTAAGATAGATGGGCAGTTGGAGTTAGAGAATGCAAGAGGCAGGAGAGATGCTGATATGGACATCAAAAGGTTGGAGTTTGAAAGAGAAAAGTTAGCTTTTGAGCGTGAGAAAATGGTGAGGGAAATGGAGCTCCAAGCTAAGAGTTTAGAATTGAATCCCTCTGGTGGCAGCATCCCATCTGTGCCTGCAGAAAGTAGGTTTTACTTTCCCAAAGATGTGATCAAAGATTTTCAGAGGAATGAAGATATTGGTCAATGGTTTAAAGCATATGAGGTAGCATTGTTGGCCCACCGGGTCCCTGAGAAGGATTGGGGAGCGGGGTTGTGGGGTCGCTTTGTGAATGAGGGGAGAGATACCCTGTTGGACATTCCTGTGGAGGATAGGATGTCTTATACTCATATGAAAGATGCTTTAATGTTGAGGTATGGCCTAACCCCAGAAAAGTACAGACAAACCTTTAGAGAATGTAAGAAGTTGCCTGGTACTACGTGGGTTGAATATGTGTCATTTTTTTGGAGAGCCATGGATGGTTGGGTAAAGGGCAACAAAGTGGAAAGTTATGATGCTCTTTATGATTTGTTTGCTTGGGAGCACTTGTCTAATAACTGTTTTCCAGAGCTGCGCCAGCACCTTATTGATACCAAGATATCTAACCCTAGAAAACTTGCTGAGGAGGCGGACCGCTGGGTCAGTACAAGGGTCCACAAGGGTCCAGTGGGAGACTCAGCCAAAGGTGGGCAGGGTCCCCAGCAGAAGAGTGGGGGGGACAAGGGTAAACAGAGGGAGTTCCAGAAAGGGCCCCAAAGTAATCCCCAAGGGAACCAAGGGAAGGGTTCCCAGCCTCCCCCAGTGAAGAAGTCAGAGGCCCCGACAGGTAAACCTGTTCATAGGGGCCCAATGACCTGCTATGTTTGTAAGCAGGTGGGCCACCGTTTTTATGAGCACCAGTGTCCCATGAGGAACTCTAATGCACCACCACGTGCACCCCCCCGTCAGTTGGCGAGTGTAGCCCTGGGAGGGGAGGAGATGGTTGCCCCTGGTGGGAGGGGTCCTGCAGAAATTTCCCTGGTCTCTTTAGGAGACATGGAAATGGTCCCTCCACCCCCTCTGCCTAGTAACACTAATAAATATAGGCAGTGGGTGACCATTAATGGCCATTGAGTGGAAGCTCTCAGCAACACCGGAGCGAGTGTGACAGCTGTCAAGTGTCACTTGGTGTCCAGAGAGCAGGTGGTTCCCCACGCATTCTACCCTGTGATAGCTGCTGACAACTCCCAGAGAAAGTGTGAGGTAGCTCAGGTTCCCTTTGAATGGGGGGGAGTTTCAGGTACTCTTCAAGTTGCTGTAAGGCCCGCCATGCCTGTTGATTGTCTCCTGGGCAATGATTTGGAAGACTCCCCTTCGGCTAAGGTGGAGCGAGAGACACATTTGAAAATGTTGGGTGTGCCAGAGTGGGTGTGTGCAACCACTCGATCGATGACAGCAAGTAGGGGTGTTGATGGGGTTCTGGAGCCTGAAAGTATGGCCAGGACCCAGCTGTGAAGAGAAGAGGCAGGGGGCGCGGGAAACCGTCCCCCATAGTTCCCGTGGTCCAGGAGGAGGCAGACCTGGAGGGGGATGCCCTGGAGCCCACAGGGGAACAAGTTGCTGAACTGGGAGACCTGCCCGAGCTGACCCACTGGCAGCAGGATGGTGGTCCCTCCAGGGAAGAATTTTGTGCTGAACAAAAAGTGTGCCCTTCTCTTGTGGGTATGAGGCAGCAGGCCTCAGCCCAGACAACAGGTGATCAGTCAGGGTCACATTTGGTCTACTGGGAGAACGATCTCCTGTATAGCGAGCCTAAGGCTGCTGAGCCTGGGTCAGCCCGTGTGCTGGTGGTACCCCAGCGCTTCAGAGCCTTCCTACTGGGTTTGGCTCATGACGTTCTGTTAGCTGGACATCTGGGGCAGGACATGACCTATGACAGGCTTGTCACCCATTTTTATTGGCCTCAGATGAGAAGGGATACAGATATCCATTGCAAAGCCTGTCAAACTTCCCAGGCAAGTGGGAAAAGCGGGCGGAAGCAGAAGGCTCCCCTCCAGCCTTTTCCCGTGGTCAGTACCCCCTTTGACCGGGTGGGGATTGACATTGTTGGGCCCCTGGACCCCAAGACAGCCCTGGGCAACAGGTTCATCCTGGTCTTGGTGGACCATGCCACACGGTACCCGGAAGCCATCACTCTCAGAACAGTGACGGCCCCCGTGGTGGACGGGCACTGATGGGTGTTTTCTCCCGCATGGGGTTCCCCAGAGAGGTGGTATCAGACCGGGGCACCAACTTCATTTCCAATTATATGAAGTCTCTGTGGGAGGAGTGTGGGGTAACCTACAAGTTCACCACTCCTTACCACCCTCAAGGTAATGGGTTGGTTGAGAGATTCAACCGTACCCTTAAAGGCATGATTATGGGTCTTGAAGAACCAATGAGGCGTAAATGGGACATCCTCTTGCCATGCCTGCTGTTTGCTTACCGTGAGGTGCCACAGAAGTCTCTAGGGTTCAGCCCCTTTGAGCTTTTGTATGGACACCCGGTAAGAGGACCTTTCAGTCTGGTCAAAGAAGGCTGGGAGCAATCTCCCAGGAAACCTCCCCAGGATGTATACAGTTACATGCTGGCCTTTAGGAACCAGACTCGACGCTTCAGAGACCTTGCTCAGGCAAATCTGGAGGCCAGCCAGGAAGAGATGAAGCGGTGGTATGACCAGAAGGTCACTCTGGTGGAGCTTCAGCCTGGTCAGAAAGTTTGGGTCATGTCCCCTGTGGAACCTTGTGCGCTCAAAGACAGGTGGACTGGACCATTTAAGGTTGTGGAGAAAAAGAGCGATGTCACCTACATGGTGGACTTAAAGTCTCCCAGGAACCCCTTGCGGGTCCTGCATGTCAACCGTTTAAAGCCCCACTTAGAAAGGTCCGAAGTGGGCATGCTCCTAGCTACAGATGCTGGAATGGAGGAGGAGAGTGATCCTCTTCCTGACCTCCTGTATGCAAAAGAGCAAGATGGGTCAGTGGATGGTGTTGTCCTCTCTGACACACTGACCCCTGAGCAGCAGCAAGATTGTCGCCAACTGTTGGGACAATTCCCTGATCCGTTTTCCTTGATTCCTGGTGTCACTCAGTGGTGTGTCCATGATGTGGACACTGGGGACAGCACTCCTGTGAAGCACAAGGCTTACAGAGTGACTGACAAGGTCAGAGCATACATCATGGAGGTGGTCTCCAAAATGTTTGCCTTAGGGGTGGTTGAGTCCTCTAGCAGTCCTTGGGCCAGCCCAGTGGTTTTGGTCCCGAAGGCTGCGGCGCCTGGTGCTTCACCAGAACTTCGGTTCTGTGTGGATTACCGAGGACTCAATTCAGTCACCAAGACTGACGCGCACCACATCCCCAGAGCTGATGAGCTCATAGATCGGTTAGGGGCTGCCCGGTACCTTAGTACGTTTGATTTAACGTCTGGGTACTGGCAGATCGCCTTGACTGATGGGGCCAAAGAGAGGTCAGCATTCTCCACACCAGATGGGCACTACCAGTTCCGGGTTATGCCCTTTGGAATGAAGAATGCCCCTGCCACCTTCCAGAGGTTGGTCAACCAGGTATTGGCTGGACTGGAGGATTTCAGTGCCGCCTACCTGGACGACATAGCAGTGTTCAGCGCCAGCTGGGAGGAACACTTGCGCCACCTCCAGGAAGTGTTGTTGGCCCTGCGCAGAGCAGGCCTCACAATCAAAGCCAGTAAGTGCCAGATTGGGCAGGGTTCAGTGGTGTACTTGGGGCACCAAGTAGGGAGCGGCAAGGTGGCCCCCCTGCAACCCAAGATTGATACCATCCTGACTTGGGCACCACCCAAAACCCAGACTCAGGTGAGAGCCTTCTTAGGTCTCACGGGTTACTACAGGAGGTTTGTCAAGGATTATGGTAACATTGTGCACCCCTTGACTTCGCTGACTTCCAGGAAACAGCCAAGACTTGTGATCTGGACTGACGCCTGTCAGACGGCCTTTGACACCCTGAAAACTGCAAGGTGCACAGCACCCATACTCCAGGCACCCGACTTTTCTAAAGAATTTGTTGTCCAGACGGACGCTTCAGAGCATGGCGTGGGGGCTGTTCTAGCTCAGGTGAATGAAGAGGGGCGAGACTTACCTGTAGCCTTCATCAGTAGGAGGTTACTTCCCAGGGAACGGAGGTGGAGTGCGATAGAGCGAGAAGCATTTGCTGTGGTCTGGGCACTGAAGAAGCTAAGACCCTACCTGTTTGGGACTCACTTCCGGGGTTCAGACAGACCACAGGCCCCTCAGATGGTTGATGCAGATGAGGGGTGAGAATCCAAAGCTGTTGAGGTGGTCCATTTCCCTACAGGGGATGGACTTCACGGTGGAACACCGCCCTGGTACAGATCACGCCAATGCAGATGGTCTGTTCAGATTTTTCCGCCTTAGTGATGAGGACTCCCTAGGGTAAGGGTAGTTCTCCCCACATTTCAGCTGGAGGGGACACGTGTTAGACCTGGCATCATTGGCATGAGTCTCTCCTCCATTTTTTCTGTTTGCCTCCTCTGTTTACGATGTTTTTGCTGGAATATTGCTTTGGGCACTGTGCCACTGCTGATCAGTGCCACAGTGCAAGTGCTCCCTATGTAAAATTACTGTATTGATTGAATTTCATGTTTGGCTTATATGGTTTACTGTCAGACCCTAGTCTAGTGCACCAGGAGTGCCAGGGCTTGTAAATACAAATGCTGCTAGTGGGCTTGCTGCACATATTGTGCCACCCACAAGAGCGGCCTAGTAAAAATATGTCTAAAGGTCTGCCATTGCAAGACCTACGTGCAGTCTGGTACTGTCACGCGGACTGCACAAGTGCACCTACTTTCCAGTCCCTAAACCTTCCCTTAACTTCATGTTATTCACCCCTATGGTAGGCCCAAGGGCAGGGTGCATTGTAAGCATAAGGTAGGACAAGCCTGACAAAGTTGGCATGTCTTAATAGTGAATTACAGCCATATTCGTTTTTCACTATTGTAAGGTGACCTGCTCTCCATCAGTTAGAATGGGCTTCCAGGATTATTAATGGTATAATCCTAGCGGGCTCGGGGAGCATGGTGAAATGTCGAGTTTGGTATCCCTGAACTCAGGGTTTAATAACGCATCCGTTTGGGTGGATGGTTTTTGGACTCTGTGAAAATAGCACTTTTAGAAAGTGGCTATTTTCTTGTCTGACTGACTACTGGTCTCTGCTGGTTTGGTGTGCGTGTGACAGGAGCTGGGTGGCTCCAGAGGTCTGAATGAGTCAGTGTGGGATGAGTGAGGCATTTGCATTGAGAGTAGGGGAAGAGTAGCTCCTGATAGCCTGCCCTGCCTGACACAATGCTGGCTCCACCTCCTGCCAGGCGACTGATGGCTCTGTGCCTGCCAGGGACGATCCTGGCCCCACCTCCTACCGGGCGACTGATGGCCCTGCCCCTGCCAGTGACAATGCTGGCTCCACTTCCTGCTGGGCGGCTGAAGACTCTGCCCTGAACAGTGAATAGGCCAGGTGCCTCGGCCTGGCAACACCCTCAACAAACCCAGGATGGGGGGAAATTCCCCTGCATGGACAAAGGGATCAAAGCCAAAAAGGGGTATAGGAGAAGGACCCCTGAACCAAGAATTTAGATCACTTCTGACAAGGACACCTAAACCAAGGACAAGAAGCCTGCTGATCCAAGGACTTGCCTACCCCTTCTGACAGTGTGCTGTTTGTTGGGGGAATCCTGCAGTTACTTCTTTATTTTTGCCAAGGAACCAGGAGAGAGGAACTGAGTGTGTACTCTCAAGCTTTGCTAAAGAAAATCTCCAAGGGTTGGAAGAGTGCCAGCCTCCTGTTGAAGTCACAGGGCCAAAGGACTTCATTTGCTGAAAGTGTTTGTTGCTGGAACCTGAAAATCCAGCACCTCTGAGGAATCCAGCAATCCCGACGCCGACGGACGCCGCCGAATCCAGCTCGACATCGTGAGTGCAGCTCCCGTGTCCCGCACCTTCGACGCCGGCTGCCGGGCCCGATCGACGCTAGTAGTGAAGCCGCTGCCGACGCCTCGACACCGAGCCCTCTCGACGCCGTGAGCGCTGCTCACTCTTGCAACATCATCATCGACATCGACGCCGTATCCTGCTTCGCCTTGTGAGCGCTGCTCCTGCCTGACATCTGTCGACGCCGCTGCAGATCGCCCCAACTCCGAGCCCCGATCGACGACGAAGACGTGACGCCGGGCATCTCAACGCCGCTGATCATCGAGTGCTTCACTTTTCCAAGGTACTGTGATGTGGGGGTCTGTCTCGACTCCGGGCTCGACGTAGCGCTCCTCGCGGTCGACCCCGAACCTTTGGATTAACTTTGCCTCGACGTCGTGTGACTCCCGTGTGGGTTACATTGTTGCCAAGAACTGTGTTTTAAAGAAGAAGAGTTGCTTTTGTTGCTAAAGACTTTGTGCTAAGAAGAAACCGTACTTGAACTATTATTTTTCCTTCCAAGAGTATTTATTAAGGTTGTGGTATATTTTTGTCGTTATTTGGTCTTGTGCTAAGCCTTATATAAACATCCTTATTTTTATAATACTACTTTGTCGTGTCCATTTGTAGTGTATTCACTTTATTACTGTATGTGGTCATAAATGCTTAACACACAGCCTCTGAGATAAGCCTGTCTGCTCTGCCAAGCTACCAAGGGGGTGAGCAGGGATTATCAAAGGGTGTGATCCCCTTGCCCTGACTAGAAAAGGTGTGTCCCTTTTTGTCAGAAGTGCATACCTCTGCCAACTAGAGACAGACGGTTCTAACAGGGTTGAATCAGCTGGCATGTCAAGGTCATATGATGTTGGATGACTGTACATTTCAAGAGTTCACCTGAACTTCTTAATATTTCAAAGTGACTCATACATAATCTTTTCAAATCTTTCCTTGATATCCCGCTATTATTATCTGGGTTACTACATAACTCTGGTCTTTGCAAATCTGAGAGGGTATTCTTGACATACATTAACCACGGAATACATTTTGCATTATCAATGGCCATCGCATCCTTTATAATGTCCCTGTTAAGTCCCAAAGCTTTCGCCGTCCATACCCTATGCCAGAGTAAGATTGGTTGAAGTTTTATGAGATCGGAAATGTGTTCCAGACCTAACTCCGCAGGGCAGCTAAAAGTTGCCGCACCCTGCGGCAGTGCTAATAAATATCTTAAAAAACTATTTTTGACTATTTGAATAGTCGGTGCATTCTGGATCCCCCAGATACCAGCCCCATATAGGGCGATACTCCTACATTATGCCATATACATTTTTAGCAGGATTTCCGGTGGTCTTTTGCCCAGTTGTTTACAAAAGTTCATAAGAGCCGCTATAGAGCGTTTAAATAGCAGGGTCCTGGTCTTTATGGCTGCCCCCACAGGCCTGAACCATCAAGCAATACCCCCAGGTAAGGGAAGGTTTTTGTACATCCAATTGTGAGGCCATCCACCTTAATTTCCTTATGTTCAGCCCCCCCTTGCCGCATACCATCATGAACGATTTTTTGGCATTCATTTTGAGCCCTCTTGATCCCATAAAATGCGCATATTTTGCTAATGCCCTTTTGGCACCTATCTTTGTTCGGGCCATAAGACTGCGTCGTCCGTATAGAGGAGTGAGACAACCTGTCTCTTACCAAATCTCAGGGAGTCAATGGTGCTGGCCTCCAATTCCCCCTCCAATGCGTTCGTGTAGATGGAGAATAGGAATGAGGCCAGCACACAGCCCTGTCTCACCCCCTTCTCTATGCGGAAGGGCCTAGTACATTCTCCCTTAGTCCCGTATCTCACCCTGGCTGTAGCCCCAGAATACAGCTGTCGAAGGAATGATACTATGGCTGGCTCCACTCCTATTTCTTCAAGGGTTTGCCATAACTTCGCATGATCCACACAGTCGAAAGCGGCTGTGAGATCAACGAAGATGGCATATAAGCGTTCTTTCTTCGCCCGTGTGTATTTCCCTTGAATGATTACAAAATTGAGGACCTGTTCCACCGTACCCATTCCTTCTCTGAAACCATATTGAACGGGACTCAGGATGTTATTATCGTTTGTCCATATATGGAGTTTATTTAGGACCACCCGACCTGCTAGCTTCATAAGGGAGTCCAATAGGGAAATAGGCCTATAATTAGATGGGCTCTCTCTATCCCCTTTTTTGTGTATCGGTATTATCACCGATTCGGACCAGGTTTTGATGAATCCTATTGCAAAACATGACTGCAGGACACGCGTGCATATTGGGGCCCACAAATCCGGGGTCAGCTTAAAGACGTCATTTGGTATTCCGTCAAGGCCCGGAGCCTTATTTCCTTTACTACTGTTAATTGCCATCAGGACTTCATCAAGGCGAATTTCTAGGCCTATCGGTAGATGGTCCAAATTTTGTACATCCGTTTCAATAATAGGGCATTGGCTTTCCCCCTCCCTTTTGTAAACATTTGAGAAGAAGTTGATCCATGCCTCTTCATCAATGGCAACCTCTATTGTTGCCATATTCTCCTTTATGAAATAAGGGGCTTTAACTGCTTGCCAAAACAGCTTGGGGTTTCTGCTTTCAGAGGCTTGGAGCAAATTTTGCCATGCTTGCTCTTTAAGTTCCCTTTTCCGTTGTGACCTAGCTTGAATATATGCCCTTCTACAATTCCTTATTAATTCATGATCTCTAGATTTAGCGCTAAGCGCGGCTTTTAATTTAGTATATGCCTTTGTACATTGGGTAACAATTTTGGCCTGGTTCCACCACAGGCACGTAAACACATTTACAGGAACAGGAAGCATTTCCATTCCATAAATGTGCAAGTAGTATGCCAAGCGGATATGATAATCTCCCATATCTGTGCCAAAAATCCTGGATCAGCCCATGACTCCTCTATCCTGTGTAACAGCATCGTACCACAGCTGATGGCAAATCTGCATCCAGAGAGTGCGTGGATTGTTGGTGAGTACGCAGAGTCAAGTGGCATGCTGTACATGTGACATGCTGTCCTCTGCCACAGTTATGTTAGAGATTTTGTCTGTGTATCTCACACCTAGGTTACTCTGCATATCCCAACCGGCTTTGGTTGCTGAGCCCACTGAGGAATCCCAGGACCCCGGGTGAAGTCTGCTGCAATGACGCCCATTGGAGGACACGTTGTGTGGTGGAGCGTACTTTAGGTCTACTTAAGTCACGATTTCGCTGCCTGCACAAGACCGGAGGTGCACTGATGTACTCTCCCCAAAAGGTGTGTCAGATTGTAGTTGCATGCTGCATGCTCCACAACCTGGCCTTGCGCAAAGAGATCCCACTGATCCTGGTTGATGATGAGCAGCCGAGGCCCCACCTGCAAAACCCACTCATGTCCAGTGACGAGGACAGTGGAGATGAGGAAGGTGTCGACCTGCGTCAACGGCTCATAAACCACTACTTTTCTTGAAGGTGAGTGAAAGCGTCCAACAGTGCCATTGTCTGCTGATTTTGTTGATAGTAAAAAGGCCCAGGTGAGCTTTGTGACTGCTGCCTGTTGTTGGCTCTGTGCTGGCTGCTAATGTTTCTGGGACAGGGTAGTTATGCACAGCTACAGGATGTCTATACGGTACTGTTGCTCATTGTAATGTGTGCGGATTTGACTACTTTGATGACAAGTGTTGTGTAATGGCTGTGATGCCATCACCTGACAAGTGAATATTGTTCTCTTGTGTTTACTAGGTCCCTTCAACCTCTTAATGCCTCAAAACAATCAGTGCTCCTGGTACATTGTAATCAGAGTCAACAGTGTACATCCTGTAATTTACAATGGGTATATGTGACAGGGAAGTGAATATTTACAAAAAGGTGAAAAGTGAATCAATGAGTTGTCAGTGATGGTAGATGAGACAATAGAGTAATCCTTTACAATTTTTTCAACCACTTAAATAACGGAGAGACTCTTGTATAGGAAATGAAAGAGAGAGTCTCTACTTCAGAAAGCAATCAAGTAGACATTAAAAGATCATGGGAAAAACTAGAAACCAAAATTGACTCGCTTGCTACGAGGACAATGGCGTTAGAACTCTCTGTAACTGAAATAACTGAGCCAGATGGAAGAGAACAAAAAAACCATAGCGGCATTGAAAGGGAGAGAAATAGAAACACAAGATAAGCTGGAGTCATTGGAAAATTCTCAGAGGAGGAATAATATACGTTTGCTCAAAGTACCAGAAGGATTATAATCAATCAATCAATCAATCAATCAATCAATCAATCAATCAGTCAATCAATCAGAGTACTTGTAAAGCACGCTACTTACCCGTGAGGGTCCCAAGGCGCTAAGGGGAGAGGGGGGTGCTGCTACTGCTTGAAGAGCCAGGTCTTGAGGAGTCTTCTGAAGGCGAGTAGGTCTTGGGTCTGCCATGTGTGGGTAGGGAGTGTGTTCCAGGTCTTGGCGGTGAGGTAGGAGAAGGATCTGTTGCCGGAGGTCGATCGTTGGATGCGGGGGACAGCGGCGAGGGAGAGGCTAGCGGAGCGGAGCTGGCGGGTGGGGGTGTGGAAGCTGAGTCTGCTGTTCAGGTAGGCTGGTCCGGCGTTGTGGAGTGCTTTGTGTGCATGGGTGAGGAGCTTGAAGGGGATCCTCTTGTCGATGGGGAGACAGTGTAGGTCTTACAGGTGGGGGGTGATGTGGCTGCGATGGGGGACGTTGATGATCAGTTGGACTGAGGCGTTTGGGATGCGTTGTAGTCGTCTTAGGTGTTTGGCTGGGATTCCTGCATAGAGTGCATTGCCGTAGACCAGTCTGCTGCTGACGAGGGCCTGTGTCACTGTTCTTCTTGTTTCGGTCGGGATCCACTTGTAGATCCTGCGGAGCATGCGGAGGGTGTTGTAGCAGGGGGCGGAGACTGCGTTGACCTGCTTAGACATGGAGAGGGAGGAGTTGAGGATGAATCCTAGATTGCGTGCATGGTCGGTGGGTGTTGGTGCTGTTCCCAGTGTGGTCGGCCACCTGGAGTCGCCCAGGCTGAGGGGGTGGGTCCGAGGATGAGGACCTCCGTCTTTTCCGAGTTCAGCTTAAGACGGCTGCTCCTCATCCAGTCGGCGACGGGCTTCATTCCCTCGTGGAGGTTAGTTTTGGCTGTGTTTGGGTCCTTGGTGAGGGAGCGGATGAGCTGGGTGTCGTCAGCATAGGAGATGATGATGAGGTCCTGATGGCGGCCACTTGTGCGAGGGGGGCCATGGAGACATTGAACAGCGTTGGGCTGAGGGATGAGCCATGGGGGAAGCCGCAGATGATGTCGGTGGCTTTGGATAGGAAGGGTGGGAGGTAGACGCTCTGGGTTCTGCCGGAGAGGAATGATGTGGTCCAGTCAAAAGCCTTGTCTTGGATTCCAGCTTCTAGGAGGCGTGTCTTTAGAGTGCGATGGCAGACCGTGTCGAAGGCGGCTGAAAGGTCCAGAAGGATGAGGGCTGCTGTTTCGCCGTTGTCTAGTTGGCACCTGATGTCGTCTGTGGCGGCGATGATGGCTGTCTCTGTGCTGTGGTTTCATCTGAATCCGGACTGGGAGGGGTCCAAGATGTTGTTGTCTTGCAGGTGGCGGGCCAGTTGCATGGCGACAATTTTCTCAATGACCTTTGCCGGGAACGGGAGCAGGGAGATGGGACGGACGTTCTTGAGGTCCGCTTTGGGCTTCTTGAGGAGGGCGTTGATTTCGGCGTGCTTCCAGCTTTCCGGGAATGTCGCTGTGACCAAAGGAGATGTTGATGACCTTCCGTAGTTGGGGTGCGATGGTTGCGTCTGCTTTGTTGAATACGTGGTGTGGGCACGGGTCAGACGGAGATTCTGAGTGGATGGAGTTCATGACCTTGCGTGTCTCGTCGTCGTTGATGTTGGACCAGGAGGTCAGGCGGAGCTGGTGGTGTTCAGAGGGGAGGTGGACTCTGGCGTAGTTGGGCGGATGTGGTGTTGAAGCTGTCGTGGATGTAAGCGATCTTGCGGTGGAAGAAGATGGCTAGTGAGTTGCACAGTTCTTGTGAGGGTGGGATGTCGTTGGCGCTGGGGTTGGAGAGTTCCTTTGCGATGCTGAAGAGCTCTTTGCTGTCGTGTGCGTTGTTATCCAAGCGGTCTTTGAAGGAGGATTTCTTGACTAATCTGATGAGGTGGTGGTGTCTGCGGGTGGCGTCCTTGTGGGCTGCGTGGTTGTCCGGTGTGCGTTCGTGGAGCCATGTCTTCTCCAGTTTCCGGCATGCGCGTTTAGAGGTCTGGAGCTCGATGGTGAACCAGGTGGCTCTCTTGTTGGCGTGGCTGTTGGAGGGTTTCTTGAGCGGGGCGAGGTTGTTGGCACAGTCGTCGATCCACTGTCTGAGGTTTCGGGCTGCGGCGTCTGGGTTGGTGGGGTCGTTGGGTGGGTTCTTGGCAAGGGAGGTGATCAGCTGGTCTTCGGTGACTTTGCTCCATCAGCGGTGAGGCAGCTGTTGGGTGCGATGGTGCGTGGTTGGTTTCTTGAAGGTGAAATGGATGCAGCGGTGGTCGGTCCAGTGGAGTTCGGTGGTGTGGTCGAAGGCGACGTGGGAGCCATTGGAGAAGACGGGATCCAGCGTGTGGCCAGCGACGTGGGTGGGTGTGGTGAGGAGTTGTCTGAGGCCGAGGTTGGCGAGGTTGTTGATCAGGGTGGCCGAGTTGGCGTTGTTGTTCTCGAGGTGGAAGTTCAGGTCCCCGAGGAAGATGTAGTCCATGGAGGCGAGTGCGTGGGTGCTGGCGAGGTCGGCGATGGAGTCCGGGGGGTCTTTAGATGAGTGTTCCTCTGGGGGTGGTGTTGGGGTTGGTGTGGATCCGGAAGTGCAGGTGTTCGGCGGTGTTGAGGGTGTCGTCTGCCTGGGTGGCGACCTTGAGGGTGGATCTGTGGACGATGGTTATTCCTCCTTCGATTCTGTTGGCGCGATCCCTGCGGGTGATCTTGTAGTCGTCTCGGATGGCTATGGCGATGTCGGCTGTCGAGGAGTCGTTCCACCAGGTCTCGGTCAGGAAGGCCACGTCTGGGGCGAAGGTGTTGAGCAGATCCCAGAGCTTGACGGCATGTTTGCGTGCGGAGCGGGTATTGAGGAGTATGCAGCGGAGGTGGTTGGGTCCAGTCCTTGGAGTTTTTGTGGTTCTGTCGCAGGATGAAGCTGCAGGTGTGGCAGAAGAAGGGTCCGTGGGTCCGTTTCGGGGCGGCCTGGAAGCAAGTGTGGTTTCGGCTGCGTGGAGGGTGCTGGCATCGTAGTGTATTCTGGTGTCGTGGCGTTCGCGGGGTCCAGGGGTTCTGGCACTGGATGGGGTCCAGGCGCGGACGGGCGCAGACGGGCGCCCGCTGCGCGCAGCCACTACGCGGCCGCTTCTCAGCCTGCATATGAGGTGGTTTGGGAGGGAGGAGCAGCTGGGAGGCGGGAGCGGCGAGGCAAATGGGGGAGCAGGGGGGCAGGGCCACAGGGAAGCCGCTGTGGGAAAGGGCCGGATCAGGAGCAGCCAGGGGTCAGGGGGAACTGGCACACAGGGCAAAAACCCAGGAAACAAGGAGGTAGCAGGGAAGCAGGAACTAGGCAGTCAGGTGACGAGCAGCGGTGTGGGGGCGACCTGCCTGCGAGCAGGGTCAAAGGTCACAAAAAAGTGCAGAAAGGTCATAAAAAATGGGGAGAAACGAGTGGCACAGAGGCACAAAGGTCACAAGAAAGGGCAGAAAAGGTCACAAAAAAAGGGGGAAACGAGTGGCACAGAGGCAGAAAGGTCACAAGAAAGGGCAGAAAGGTCTCAAAAACAGGGGGAAATGAGTGGCACAGAGGCAGAAAGGTCACAAGAAAGGGCAGAAAGGTCACAAAAGAACGGGGGAAACGAGTGGCACAGGAGACAGAAAGGTCCCAAAAAAGGGCAGAAAGGTCACAAAAAACGGGGGGAAACGAGTGGCACAGAGGCAGAAAGCTTACAAGGGCAGAAAGGTCACAAAAAACAGGGGGAACGAGTGGCACAGAGGCATAAAGGTCCCAAGAAAGGGCAGAAAGGTCACAGAAGTGTAAGGGCAGCTAAGCAACAGAAGGCAAAACGGGCAGAGAGACACGGGGGCCGCGAGGGAGAGAACGGGCACAGGCGGTGCTGTGCGGAGACGGAGCGAACTACCTGGAAGTGTCAAGGGTCGCGCTCCTCACCGGGCAGCGGCCGGCCTATATGGGGAGGTGGGAGGGAGGTGCAGCTGGGAGGCAGGAGGTGGTGTAGCGAATGGGCAGTCAGGGGGGCTGGGCCGCAGGGGACGCAGCGGCGAGGGGCGACGAAGGAAACAGAAGGCTAAAGGTCACAAGAATACAGGGGGAAACAAGTGGCACAGAGGCAGAAAGGTGCCAAGAAAGGGCAGAAAAGGTCACAAAAAATGGGGGGAAACGAGTGGCACAGAGAGTCACAAAGGGCACAAGAAAGGGCAGAAAAGGTCACAAAAAAAGTGGGGAAACAAGTGGCACAAAGGCTGAATGTTCCCAAGAAAGGGCAGAAAAGGTCACAAAAAACAGGGGGAAACGAGTGGCACAGAGGCACAAAGGTCCCAAGAAGGAGCAGAAAAGGTCACAAAAAACGGGGGGAAACGAGTGACACAGAGGCACAAAGGTCACAGGAAAGGGCAGAAAGGTCAGAAAAACGGGGGGAAAAGAGTGGCACAGAGGCCACAAAGGTCCCAAGAAAGGGCAGAAAAGGTCACAAACAAAATGGGGGGACACGAGTGGAACAGAGGCACAAAGGTCACAGGAAAGGGCAGAAAGGTCAGAAAAACGGGGGAAACTAGTGGCACAGAGGCCCAAAGGTCCCAAGAAAGGGCAGAAAAGGTCACAAAAAAAATGGGGGGAAACGAGTGGCACAGAGGCAGAAAGCTCACAAGAAAGGGCAGGAAGGTCACAAAAAAACAGGGGAAACAAGTGGCACAGAGCCAGAAAGGTCACAAGAAGGGCAGAAAGGCCACAAAAAAACGGGGGGAAACGAGTGGCATGGAGGCAGAAAGGTCACAAGAAAGGACAGAAAGGTCACAAAAGACGGGGGAATGAGTGGTACAGGAGGCAGAAAGGTCCCAAGAAAGGGCAAAAAGGTCACAAAAAACGGGGGAAAATGAGTGGCACAGAGGCTGAAAGCTCACAAGAAAGGGCAGAAAGGTCACAAAACAACAGGGGGAAACAAGTGGCACAGAGGCAGAAAGGTCCCAAGAAAGGGCAGAAAAGTCACAGAAATGTAGGGGCAGCTAAGCAACAGAAGGCAAAACGGGCAGAGAGACACGGGGGCCGCGAGGGGAGCAGATGGAAAAACCGGGCAGAGAGACACAGGGGCAGCGAGGAAGAGAACGGGCACAGGTGGTGCTGTGTGGAGGGGGAGCGACCTGCCTGGAAGGGTCAAGGGACTAAAATAAAAGAGTACGTAGCAAAATTGATAAAGCGGGCCACTCAAGTTGAGTGCTCGGAGGAGGCTCTAATAGCAGACATGCAGAGAGTACATAGGGATCCATTCAGGTTCAACCCCAACAAAACAAGGCCAAGGAAAATTTTAGTGAATTTTTTGACGTATACCCTGAAAGAGGAAATACTTAATAAAGCGCTCAAATTAAACTCTCTGACGGTAGATGATATAACGTTCCAGATTAGATCAGATGTCTCGGCTATTACGGCTTCAAGGCAATGGGAACTGGGCAAATTATTGGAACCGTTCAAAAAATTGGGAGCTACCGCACAATTAAAATTCCCAGCCTCCCTGAAAGTAATGCATAACAACAGCATGAGGGTCTTCAGGAGAGTCGAAGAGTCTTTTTTGCAGTCCATTTCAGGAGAAGAGCAAAGAATGGAAAAACAGTAGTACCCAGGCTACGGGTGTTTGTAAAGCATAAATAAATAAGCTCCTGACCTAAGAAGAGGTGCCCCAAAGGCCTAGGTAATGGCCATGGAGGAGGTAAAGGGAAGTTCTTTGGGGGTTAAAGAAAAACTCAGCCATTTCTCTTGAATCTACCTCGGTGGATAAAATGGGGAGATGGGTTATTGCCAGGATTAAATGACATGCATTCAAATTCAGAGTGGTGGGTTATTATGGCCAGAATACAGATGACCCAGGACCCTTCTGCGGTTTGTTATCTGAGCTTCAAAATTACACCGACCCATTAATATTGGCTGGGGGTTTTAATGTGGTCCTGGATCAGTCTCTTGACAAATCGCAGAGAAGCAGGGCCATCTGAAATCTCAAAATGGTGGCCCTGATTAAGAACACAATGAAGCAACTTGCCTGGTATGATGTTTGGAGAAACAAAATGGGTAAGAAAACAGGATATACCTTTAAAAATAATAATAATAATAATAAAAACATAAATAAGGGTGCTTTTTTCCAGTTGTATTTTACACCTCAAGGACCAGGAGGTGACACTCATCAGCACCCAAGAGTAGATTAAAAGGATAAAGCTATAAACACCACACAAACATAGGGAGTGCAACCATAACCCACAACTCTCTAACAATAGAGTAGTCACCATGAAACAGTCCAACAGACGCCTGCAATCAACATGGCAGTGTCGGTATGGACAGTCAACAAAGTCAATAGCAAGGTGAAGGGGGTTGCCATCATGGCTGACTCCTTGACTGGAGTTTGGCTGGTGCTTTGCCACATGATCCTCCATGGATTTCCTCGGACAGCCCCTTGACCCCTTGAGTGTTTGGCCTCTGCTGCGGGCTCAGCGGTGTCTGAGGACTCACCCCTCTCTGTGGCCACAGGGGAGGTGGTGGGACATTCATCCTGCAGGCCACTGCAGTGAGGTTGAGCTGTACTTTGGGCCGCAGGCCTGTCTCTCAGAACACGCACAAGCTGGCCCAAGAGGTCCACGATTTGGCCCATACGTTTGTCTATGGACCTCAGCAGAAGGCGGAGCACACATGATTCTTCTGGAGCCTGGCTCGTGTGTCACTGGGCTTGTTCATAGGCCCAATGACTCTGGCTATGTTGGCCAGGACTCCGGTTGATTTTGTCACCCAGTTGCCCTATGACCTGCCCTGCTGACCCGGACCTGTGGCGTCACGACTCGACGCACCCACGTACTCTCCCTGCCCTCCTAAGATTGTGGGGTGGTGTGGGCATCCTCTGAGGTAGGGACAGTGTTACAGGCAGCACTGGTTGTGGTGGTGGTGGTGGAGGCCACACAGGTCGTTACAGCAGGGGTCAGTTCAGTTGTTGTTGCTGAGGTGGTGGCGGTGGGGACAGTTGGGAATAGTTGCGCCCTGGCAGGCCTGATGGGCCAGCTTCTGGCTCCACATCCAAGGAATTTAAGGAGTCTGCATCGGAGAGTCCATGTTCCGGGGGGGAGACTGGCTCTGTAGGTTGGTCTTCTTATCTGCAGCTGTCAGTTCTTGGTCACCTGTGGAACAGAGGGGAAATTGTCATTGAAGTGCATCCCACATGCTTAGTGTTAGATGTTTGGCTGTTACATGTTATACACCACACAGTTTACATTGACATCACTTTGTATGGATGCATGGTACTGAGCATCATGACATGATGTGGAGGTACATACATTACTTGTCCATGGTGGGACATGTCAATAGATACAATGCATTTTAATCAGGGGCCGGGGCAGGGGAAAAGGAAGACAAAAACAACAGAATATAAGGGCCACAATGGGAAAACCAAACACCAGTTGCAATGGGAACAAGAAGCAAAGAGAGAGGGAGAAGGAACAGCCCATCGACAAGCAGTGATTAACAAATATTGTTAACCTCAGTAATTATATTCTCTCTGCTGATGAAGAATCGGTACTCTCCAAAGGTCTAGGATTCGTTCCAACACCGAACAATGATCCCTTTACACTAAATACAGAACTGGCCCAGTTTTTCAGGAAAATTAAACTCCACAACCACTTTGAGGAATCAGTAGATAAACGGAGTGAGAAGACTCATACAGGCCTTATGAAGAAATCCACTTACATGCCTCCCACCCAGACTATTCCCTGTCACATACTCGCGTTTGAACGCGGTGGTACTTAAGGAAGTAGAAAAAAATTATTTCAAATGGGAAAAGGGGTTTCAGAACCTCACCAGACCGTAACTAACAGCACTAGAGAAACTAAACAACAACACCAAAATATTGATTAAACCAGCAGACAAGGGGGGTGCCATTGTCCTTATGAATAAAATAAATCTGTGTACCAAGAGAAATGCAACCGCCTGTTGGGAGATGCAGCTAGCTGTGAAAGACACTTGGAGGACCCAACAATACGCCTAACTACAAAGATCAAGGGAATGGTGAATGAGGCACTATGCAATGACTGGATCACGAGACAAGAGGCAGAGTTCCGGGTCAATGAGGATCCTAGGGTGCCGAGGTTTTATACCCTCCCCAAAATTCATAAAGGGAAGACGCCGCCACCAGGTAGACCAATTGTCTCCGGTATCGGATCAATACTGTAACCTTTGTCACAGTTTTGTGACTGGTTCCTCAAACCGATTGTCCAAAAATCACCGTCTTACCTCCGAGACACGAAAGATGTACTCTGCCTCCTGAGAGATTTAGACACTAACAACACCGAAGACCTCTTCATTACTATGACTATTGAGGCACTGTACAGGAGCATCCCTCAAAGACGCACAATGGAGGTTGTGGAACACATTCTGCTAAACACAGCCTGGAACTTCTTGACTCCCCAACACTTTGTCATGGCATGTGCTAAGGTGGCTCTAACTGAAAATGTATTTGAATTTGAGGAAATACTATACCATCAGAACACAGGTATGTCAATGGGCAGTACTTTCACCCCTAGCCTGGCATGCCTATATTTACAACAGTTCAAAGAGGATTATATATTTCATGAGGACACCCCTTTCACAGAACATCTGAGAATATGGAAGCGGTACATTGACGACGTCTTTATTGTCTGGCAAGGGAACGAAGACACAGCCAGACAGTTTGTGTAATGGGTCAATAGCATAGACCAACACCTGAGATTCACTCACTCAATTAGGAAAGACCATGCAATCTTCATGGATCTCACCATCAGTATGACTGCAGATGGAATCAGTACAAAGGTACACAGCACACCTACAGATAGAAATAGCCTCTTGCTGTATGAAAGCTTGCATCCAAAAGCCCTCCGTGAAAATCTACCTGTGGGCCAATTCCTGCGGGTACGCAGAAACTGCTCAGAGACTGAGAGCTTCATTGAACAGGCCAATGACCTTGAGAACAACCTTCTGGACCGGCATTTCCCCAAGAAAATGATACAGAAGGCCAAAAAACAAGCCAGGAACAGCAACTGTGAAGCCTTGTTAGAGAATGTCGAGAAGGAGAAAACTGTCAGAATAGTGTGTGTAACAACATACACACCAACATCTAACACTGTACAAAAAATCATAATGAAAAACTGTCATATCCTGGATGGTGCAGACAAACATTGGGAACCACCACTATTCACCTACAAGAGAAGCAGAAACTTGCGAGATGAGCTGTTACCCGCTAAAGACTCCTCTACAAATAGGGAAGACCAAATGACTGTTGTAACTTCTCCCAATGGTTCACCCCTCCCACTCTCACCCCTCTCCTTTCTCCTTATTTGGTATACCCGGTACCCTCCTGTGAAGGCTGACATAGAACGTTGAGAGCGTTCGCTGAGAGCGAAACACACGACAAGCTGGGGACACCTTTACCTCTCTAATACTTCAATAAAGAAGTTATAAACTTTATGGTTTGGACCTTAATTGCTACATTTTGTGGCGACGAGGGACGGAAGCTGCACCAGGGACAGTAAGGTGTTTCCCCCCCCTGGAAAATTCTGAGAAGCTTGTTTGGTAAAGAATTTTAACTTGGACTTACCGGTTTGAAGTGTGAAGAATCTAATCGGTGTTGTATTCCCCGATGGTGTGTGACAATTGACATTGAACGTCTCATCTCAGCATGACGGTGTGAGGAAGCTGCAGCGTCTGTGTTTATTTATTTTATTTATTTGAGATTTTTATTGGTCAACAATTACCCTTGGGTGTCTCGGCGCATGTGTTGCTTACTTCTCAGCCTAGGATTGGCATTTTAAGTTCCGAATGCGGGCTTGGAGGGTCAGTAGGCAAGTTCCTCACGGCTGGTCTTTGACGGAGTTCTAATCCTGCTCAAGCGATCTCCGAAGGGCAGAGGGAAGCTGGTGAGCGGGCTGAGTGAAGTCGAGCGGTCAGAGCGGTTTCAATCCAGGCTTTCACGGCGATCTTTTGACACCCTTTTCAGCGTGTGGTGGTTCGGTGCTCGAGTTAGGAAGTTGCCAGAGCTGTGTGCGGGACAACGATTCTAGGAAGAACGCTGTGTGGATAATTTAAAAAAACTTAGATTTTCGTGAAGAGACGTGGTTCGAATTTCTTGCTGCTGTGACTGGAATCCATTCTCACAAGAAGTTCCTGCCTACAGACGCTGGGTGCTATCTATTGGAGGATTGAGGAAAATTCAATGGCAACTGAAAGAGGACTATTATCCTTTCTGTTTGGGATTGTTTAGCAGAAAAGTGGTATATATTCAGTGCTGTATGAGTTATGTATATATTTTTCTTCCTGCAGCAGTAAGTGGATGAGCTTTACATTGTCTGGTAATTAAGCCCTTACCTTTCCTCCCTCCTTAAGTAATATTAGAGTGTCTATTTCTCTAACTAGTGCACTGTATTTTGGGAAGGGGGGGAAGAAGTTAGGATTTCCTTAGGGGCACAGCATTTCATGGCCATGGCAGGAGCAGGCATGAGTCAGCCGCCACCATTTTTAAATGAGCTAGGCGAGCCAGACATCCCTTGGAAGAGGTGGGAAGGAATTTTTAAATCCTACCTCATAGCAATAGGGGGTGGTAATTATAACAATGTGAGGAAACAACACATTTTACTGCACAACTTAGGTATTCATGGCAGGAAAGTTTTTGAAGACATAACAGGCAGACTGGTGGATGATGAACAAGAAGAGGTTGAATGGACTAATGTGTATGAGTATACTCTGAGGAAATTGGAGGAACATTTTAAAGTTAAACTTAATGTAGTACTGGAAAGGCACAAATTTTATAAGAGGGTGCAAAAGAAGGATGAGAAAGTCACAAATTATGTTGTAGTCCTGAGAGGTTTATCTGCCACTTGTAAATGTGGGCCATTGATGGATTCCATGATTAGAGATCAAATTGTGAGGTGTACTAATGATCCCAGGATCCAAGAGGAACTGCTCACTAGGAATCCTGATCTAGATGAAGCACTAAGCATAGCAAAGGGGTTGGAGCATACGGCGTTGTGCATGAAGGAAATGAAAATTCATGAGGGAGTTAATAGAGAAAAGAGTGAGAGCAAGGTTGCACCTGAGGGGGAGACAGTATGTAAGGTGGGAGAAAAAGTGAAGGGCAATCAACGCAGTAATGCAGAAGGTTTATTTTGCTACAAATGTGGTAGCCCCAATCACTTGGTGAACAATTGGAAGTGCCCGGCGAGGGATGTTTTGTGTCAAAAATGCAATAGGAGGGGGCATTTTTCAAAAGTTTGTAAAAATATTAATCAAAAAGTACATGCCATAGAAAATGTTGAGAGAGTAGATGGGGGTGAGAAAACTTATATTTTTCAAGTTGAAAAAACATGGCCAATGATGATAACAACTACCCTAAGTGTGAAATCACCCTTGATGGGGAGAAGTTCGAAGTATACGCCGACTCGTGCTCCCCTTTTACTTTGGTTGACAAAAGCATATTTGATGAGAAATTTGCCAAATACAAGGTTGTTCTTGAGAAAGCTGACATAAGTCCAGTGGGGTACTATAGGGAGCGTATCCCATTAGAGGGAATGGCTAGGATGAGGATCTTTTTTAAGGACAGGCATACTGTAGGAAAAGTCTATGTAACCACGAGGGGTTCTAGCCTCCTGGGGTGGAAACATTGGAAGGAGTTAGGGATTAAGCTAGACCCCAACAACAGAGAGCAGGTACTTCTAGTGGAGCCTCCTAATATTGCAGAAAACCTAATCTCAGAGTTTAAGGAGGTGTTTAGTGAAAACCTGGGAGTGCTAAAGAACTACATGTATAAAATCACTCTTAAAGAGGGGGCTGTACCTGTAATACATAAAACCCGATCTATTCCACTTCGCATGAGAGAGCCATTGGAAAGGGAGTTGGAAAAGCTGGTCAGCCAAGGTGTCATCATGGAAATTGAAAGCTCGGCATGGTTGGCTCCAGTTGTCATCACGACCAAGGATGGAGGAAAGAACATAAGGCTCTGTGTGGACTTGCGAGACTTAAATGCCAACATCCTAGTGGACAGATATCCTCTTCCGAGGATCGGCGAGATGTTGAGCACCATACAGGGGGCGAAATATTTTAGTGTCTTGGACCTGTCCTCGGCCTATTATCAGACAAAGCTGCATCTGGAGTCTCCATCACTGACGGCCTTCACAACCCCGTTTGGAAATTTTTAATTTCTGCGGATGCCTTTTGGCTTGGCATCCGCAGCTGCAGCCTTTCAACGGGTAATGCAGCACATTCTCAAAGACTGCACAAAAACGATGTGCTTTCAGGATGATATCCTGATTTATGGTGCTGATGAAAAGGAGCACAATGACAACATCAAAGGAGTTTTGGAGAGACTGAAGGAAGTTGGTTTCACCACAAGAGTGAGCAAATGTAAGTTAGGTGTGAGTTCAGTGGACTATCTGGGTCACACCATCTCAGAAAAGGTCATCAAACCGAAGTGTGATCTGGTTAATGCGGTGAGAGATGCTCCCACTCCCACCAACAAAGAAGATGTCGTGTCATTTCTAGGATTGGCGGAATACATGGCAAAATTCATCAAGGATTTTGCCACAATGTCACATCCTTTGAGAGAGTTGGTAAAAAAGGATAGCATTTTCAGCTGGGGAAAGGATCAAGAGATGGCTTTCAAAAAAATAAAAGAAGCGATCATACAGGCACCTTTCATAGGGAAATTTAATCCGGAAAGAGACATTATAATTTCAACGGATGCCAGCAACAAGGGGATTGGAGCCACTTTAGCACAGAGGGTGGAGAAAGAAATAAAGGTGGTAGCTTTTGCGTCCAGAACGCTCACCGGTCCTGAAGCAAACTATTCAACCGTGGAAAAAAAGGCATTAGCCGTCTACTGGGCCATCAAGCATTTCAAATATTATATGTGGGGTGTTCAATTCGAAGTGCATAAAGACCACAAGCCTTTGGTGCCATTGTTCACTAAAAAAAACATGGAGAACATGACCCTACGCATAGCTAAATGGGTGTTAGGCCTACAAGGCTACAATTTCAGAGCGGTGTACATACCAGGACAACAAAACAAAGTGGCGGATTTCCTATCGAGGGCTCCCATCTGCGGAGAAGCTGAGGAGGAGAATGTCGAAGATACAATTTTGGAAGTGAGCTTGGCAGCAGTGGCGAAAGATAGTTGGGAAACACATATGGAACAAGATGACATTTTGAAGAGTGTGAAAACATATATTGTGTCTGGATGGCCGAACAAATGTAAGGAGCTTGAAAGGGAAATTCAACCATATTGGAATGTTAAGGATGACCTTTCGGTGGAGGGGAAATTCATCCTAAAGTCAGGAAAACTGGTTCCCCCGGAGGGGGTGAGGAATCAAGTGATTGAGCTGGCCCATGAGGGTCACTTGGGCTGCAGTCTTAGCAAAGCAAGATTACGTGCAGATTATTAGTTCCCAGCAATGGATCGTGAAATGGAGGACAAAGTACGTGATTGTTATGCTTGCAGCTTAAGCGACAAATCGAAAGTGACAAAACACGCACCCCTGATCCCGGTGGAAGTCCCGAAGGTACCCTGGGACAAGCTCGGCTTCGACTTTGCTTGTCCCATTCACGGTAAAGGTCCCCAGGACTGGTACTTGTTGGTGTTAATTGATTATTGCTCCAACTGGATAACTCACAAGGTGGTACACAATATCAACACAAAGTCCTTGATTCACTTCTTAAAGGAGGTGTTTTCGAGAGAAGGCATTCCTACAACGATGGTAACGGACAATGGCGTACAACTAGTCTCGGAAGAGATGAAAGAACTGCTCGATTACCCATGTCCGAACACCATTATATTGCCCAAAGGCAAATGGGAAAGTGGAAAGAGCGAATCGCATGTTGAAAGAATGCATACATATGGCCAGCAAGTCAGGAAAACACGTGGATGACGCTATCATGGACATGTTATGGGCGTATCATACCACTCCAAATGCTACGACGGGGCACTCACCTTTTGAGCTATTGAGAAGAAGAAAGGCAGGTTCAAAGTTATCTCCCAACTGGATGGGCAAGAATATAGACGTGGAGATCGATCAGGAGGAAACAAGAAAGAAGATCGAAAACAAACAAAATAAATACAAAGAATGGTACGACAAGAAATGGGGTGCCAAGGAGAGGGACCACAGGGAAGGACAGAGTGTGTACATCAAGAAACCCGATAAACTAGGGAAAAGCGGAGACAGATTCTATGCCCCGGGGAAAATAAAGGAGGTGAAGAGGAACAGTGTAGTCATGGTAGATGGGACAATGTGGAGTCAGGACCAGGTAGTACCGGTCACAGTTAGAGACAACAAACTAGGTGCAGGCAGATCTGGGGTAGGGGACAGTAGGCAGGATATCGGGCAGAGAGCTATAGACAAAGAACCACTCCGCACTGGCACAGACAGTACAGCATGAGTTGAGAGTATTCCACAGTGTGTTAGACAGCAAGTTTCTGGATGTATCAAAAAGAAAAATAGTTGTAATTATAAATCTGTAACCTTTGCCAGTTGGATGGGTCTTCTGCACAAGACCTTACTGTTTTACTTTCATCCCTCCAGGGGATATTATGTTACTAGCTAGGTTGTTCTGAACCCCTCCCCTTTCCTCTGCTTTTCCTTCCCGCCCCACTACATTGCAACCAGTCCTACCCACCTATATCTCTATCGTTTCGTTCTCCCTAGGGAGGATGGTGTGTTGTAACTTCTCCCAATGGTTCACCCCTCTCACTCTCACCCCTTTCCTTTCTCCTTATTTGGTATACCCCGTACCCTCCTGTGAAGGCTGACATAGAACGTTGAGAGCGTTCGCTGAGAGCGAGACACACGACAAGCTGGGGACACTAATACTTCAATAAAGAAGTTATAAACTTTATGGTTTGGACCTTAATTACTGCAATGACCCTTTGGAATACTCAGAGACCAACAGGACACTATTCATGTGGAGGTTGTGTTGCATGTCCATTAACTATAACAACAAAAGGAGTGGACATCGGAACCACACGCCCATGGAGACTGAAAAACTTCAGCAATTGTAACACAGATAATGTGGTATACCTTCTCACTTGCCCCTGCAACTTAATGTATGTGGGCATGACCACCAGGAAGATTAAGACTCGTATCAACGAACATCGCAGTATGATACGATGCAAGAAAACAAATACAAAACTGACTAGACAATTCCTAGAACATAACCACAAAGATACAGACATAAAGTGGGTGGTTTTAGAAGTAATGAGAAAACAGAAAAACGATCTGACCAAACCACTCCATATCCGGGAACAGAGCTGGGTCTAACGATTACAGTCTTGGAAGAGAGGACTCAATGATGAGATCCATTGGATACAACTTGCTCAATAGACAGTACTATATGGCATGTTTCATTACGACACAACCTCTGCCATATCCTCAAGATAGTTCTGTACCCACTACGGATGCACTGATTTCAAAACAACTTTTTTTACATAGAAAATTATTTTCTTATGCTCCTATTTAGAAACTTTTGGCATTCCTTGCCAAACCTGAATCCATGGTACCTATAGACAATAAGACTGCATGTTCTGTTTGGTCTGTCATGGACATAAGAGGAGAATGTAATATTGCAGTACAGTAATACATGTGCTCATAAGAGGAATTTCCCCGCACCTTCGGGGTCTTCATAGCATAGATCCCACCATAATTTAATACACCAAGAGCACTTTAGCATGGCCAGGGTGTATGCCTATGCACTTAATTTCCATCGTGCTATCTCCATGACAAATAACCCTGTGTCCATGTCACTCTCTTTTCTCGTAAAATAACATTCTTCTTAAACACAGAGTTATGACTTCTTTAGTGTTTTAATCCCTGCACAGCGCTTAGTCCATTCCACATATGCACTTAGAAAAGACTTCCCGCTCTGGGCATGCGCAGGTTCTTGGCCTCCCAGGCGCATGCACATTATAATAACACTCCCTTTATGCGCATGCGCATTTTGAAGCGCCGCGCACCGAAACTCGGAGCACCAGTCGGAGCTCTACTATTCAGCACCAGCCCGGCTTCAATCATCAGGACATAAAGGCAGCCTCCGGCAAGGACACCGGAAGCCCTTATTAAGGCATACTACCTCCATCAGCCTCTCAGGCAGGTCAGGCTCAGAGATGGATGTATAGACATCGCTAGTTTGTGACACCAGATCCGGTAGTCAATGCAGACACCTGAGGCTAATTACACCCTTAACAAGACCGATTTTCAGCCGCAGGCATTATAAATAGCCGATATTGGCTCCACTCATTTATCGCCGAGGAGGGAAGGAGAGCAGACATAGGTGAAAACGTGGAGGACATACCATGGAACAGTAAGGGTGTGAATTAATCTGTGAATGTATGACTAGTATGTTTTGTTCACTATATTTACCCCGCTCCCCCTGGAGGTAATATGGAAACACCTCAGCGGTTTTTACTTGGATTTACTTACCTTGATAAATCACACAGCGCTATTTCTTCTTTTTCTTCTCATTACTTATAGCTCAACCAAAGAGGTCCGCTGCACTTACCCTCCTATGGGGCACCTTGTCCCAGCATTTGGGTAAGCATGTTGGAGAGTATTTTCTCCACATAAAACTACTAAGTGCACCTATTATAGTATTTCTATCTAGGACCCTAATTAGATATTACTAATTTATGCCCTTATGTGGTTATAATAAATAATATCCTTATAAAGGCATAAGAATCATATCCATATTTAGTCGTAGCCCATGCAGTCCACATTAAGCAAGGCTACTTCCCCGGACTCCTAGAAAGTACAACGAGTTCTCTAAACAAACCAAACCTCCAGCAACCTGGGAAATCCCCATGTCTTCCGTTTTGATTTGTTCTAGAACTCCTGTGAGCACTGTAAGAACGTCCAGTTCTTAGTGACATCTTTATTGACGTCTTATGTCCAACCTTACGTCAAACCCGGCACCTTTCAGGTATAAATATACCAACGTTGCCTTAAGCAAACACACTGTGGTTTTTTGGAGCAGAGCGGCTATCTACTTGCCCGAGAGCCCAGCTGATGCGAGAGCCCACGGACCCCGCCCCTCCCTTTTGACGCACTGAGAGAGACGCTGTCTTTTCTCCTGCCGAGAAATCCAGCTCCGGTGTTCTCAGCTGCCCTCGCAGGTTGCTGGGATATCGAGTCCTGAGAGAGAGATACCAGACCTCCTGCTTTCTATTACCCAGGTACGGAGCTGACTAAACCCTTAAAGAGAATTCTTGATTCAGATTCTTGGCAAAACCAACTTAACTTAAACTGCTACTTACTTACTCCTTCCCACGTATTAGGCTTAGGTCAGGTACACCGGGGTAGGCGTATTTAGAAGCACCAGTTGAGTACGTTAGTCAATGTATATATGTATGTATATATTTTATCCATTTTAAAGTACCATATGGCTAAGAAACCATATCAATGCTTTTACAGTATTATTTCATAATACTCCTTTTACTGTACGCACTTTACTTTACTCTGAGTATTGCAATTGTGGCAATTCATTTCTCTTGCATGAGAAAGAAGACTGCTCAATAAATAACACCTTTTATTGAAAACGCCCGTCTCTCTATTCTCTGCACTCTGTTGAAACTAAGTACGCACGATTGACTGAGTGAAATAGCTGTCTATTGTTTTCACACGACTCTAGAGATACACTCTTATTCTGAGGGAGCAAAGTTGTCATGTTTTATGGTTGTCAGAAGCTAATCCCTTCTTGTCTATCCAGGGAAGATAAACTCCTCCTTGTTTATTCGAGAAAATTTCTAGTGACCTCTGAGCTAGCTGGCAAAACTAATTAAGTCTAATATAGTCAGTAGAGACCTAGATGACCTCAGTCCTACGTCTAAACTGCGGTTTATATTATTCTAATGCGCAGAGGCTATTGGGAATATAGGAACTACACTACATGGCGCCCAACGTTTGGTAAGGCGATAAATCTAACGCAAGACTTTAGAGTAACTCAGTCGTGCTTTTTCACACAGACCCTTTTTCCCGTAAAAACTCCAATAGACGTCTGGAGTGGGTAAAAGGTTAAAATCCGCCGGAACTTAGTAGGAAGAGATTCCTATGTATAGTTTTTGGTTTAGTCAACGTTGAAGGATACAGTGTTCCAAAATATTGTGCACCTAATCTTTGTTTCCTTGAAACTTGATCTGCAACAAAAACCTTTCTGTTAGTAAAAATGACGGAAAGTGAAGACGAAAGGGAGGAAGCTACAATAGCAGCTCAACTCCTAGCGGATGACACAAGTCTCCAACAAAATGACCCGAATGCTATACTCATTCCGGTCAACATAAGAAAAACTATAACTCTTAAACTTATAGAAAATGGACTGACATCACGAGGTGGTATAGTCATATTCGTGGTAGAGGCCCATGAATATCGGCAGACAGAGGTATTCTATTCATGGATAAACTTTCCTGCAGCAAACGCTGTAACACACAAATTCCACTATTATAAAATAGAGGAACCTCCGGATGTATACTCTCCTTTCGAGGATGTTGAAATCCCATTAAATTACCAAGAGCACCTGCTCTGGTTTAAAGGCGCCCTAAAACATCAAAATCACATCACCAGGCTCGGTCCACTAGGTAGACCAGGAGCAACGTGGCCGGTTCTAGCCAGCTACACACCACACCCCGACATTGAAACAATGACAGACCGGGAACTTTTAGCTCAGCTAAAAATACTAATTAAAATACATAGACAATTAGTCCAATATGTAATGCGGACTTCAACAGCCCAACCAGCTATTAACATTCCACAGCTGACCCCTCATCAGGGGAACACAAACAAAATTACACCACAGAACATACAATCATGTCTTGGTAAAGTACCCTCAAAACGGGAACAAATTCCATTCTGGTTAGCACAAAAAATCACTCAAATAGAGGCAGTATTTCCTGATACTACCCCTATTGAGAAACACAGAATTCTGACTATCTGTCTTCCAATGGGGATCACACCACATGTGGAGGACTGTGACACTTGGGGCACAGTCTTTGCTTCCATCTATACAAAAACACACGGTGTTCCGTCTATGGCGATAATACCAGATGTGCTAAGACAGATTCAAAATGAATACGGTCCAGAACCTGCTTTAACTCTGGGTATGAAATTACTGAAAGACTTCAAGCAGGTCTCGGCTATATTACTAGCCAACATAAAAGGAGAGGCAGCATCTGTGGCGATCCGCCAGAAATTGAAAGAAACAGATATAGCAGAACAACCATTTGAACTTGCCAGAATCATAGAAAAATCCTATGAAGAACTAAGAAGAGATAGTTTGGGTGGGAAACCAGTAAAACCCCAACTAACTGAAAATCCTGAAAAGATATTTATTAAAAATAATCTAAATACTCCAAAAAAGAGTTGGGATGGTAATAAACAATCCACTCCCAAAGAAAAAAGATTCCAGTCCAGAGGAAGGTCTCCTCGATGAAGAGAAAGATCTCCTGACCGAAGAAACAAGTCTCCCCAGAGGGAGCCCTCTGAGAAAAGATATAACCTTTGAAATAGGGATAATTTGAAAAAACCCGATAGATATCAAGATATTGATACACGTCCCTCTCGATCTTTTCAGACTTCCTCGCAGAAATCGGAAAGAAGAGGACGGTCAGAACACAGGGAAGAGCACGTCAAGTCCAAAGACAAGGAAGCTGCTCATCAAAGTAAAAAATTACAATTTCCAAGAAAGAAGGTAGCCAGTATTAAAATAATTAAACATGCCGAGGATACTGAGGACACACCTGAAAAACGGAGAGTGGGCCCAGACAATGCTAGACAGCGCAGCAGAAGTGACCATAGCTCGCAAGATCCTGAGGAATCTCTGGAGACAGTGGACACGAATGAATACATTCAAGTGAAAACTGCAGATACCAGAGTTAGCAAACCTCATAAAATATACGAAATAACATTACGTATAGAGGGAGATAAGACCAGGAAAGTAAGGGGTTTCTTTTGGGATAACCTTTCGAAAGGCTATGACATCCTTTTAGCTGAGAAAGACTGGCCACCAGAGTTTGTCAGGGAGTGCCCTCATGGCGAAGAAATGATTATGCCTGCCTTCTCAAATCATATTTCAATCTATAAAAAAGCCTTATATGCAAGAAAATGGGCAGTAGCCCAAGCTCCTGCATTATATAAAAATCATGTAGGATGGGATGAGGACTCTCCTCCTCACAAAATCCAGTTAAAATGTCAACCAACTGCACAGAGGCAGTACCCAATTAAGCAAGAAGCTAAAAAACAAGTCAGGGAGATCTTAGATCAACTTGAATACCAAGGGGTGATTGAAACATGCACCTCACAAATGAACAATCCTTTGTTTCCTGTCTCCAAGCCAGATGATTCATATCGTCTAATTTTGGACTACAGACACCTTAACTCATGTTGCAAAACATTTGCAGTGCAAAATTCACACAGTGCAGCACTAATGAATAACATTGTGCGCAAAAAAATACAAAACGACATTAGATATCTCTAATGGAATCTTTTGTCAAAACATTGCACCTGAAAGCAGGTATTTGACCGCTTTCTCAATAATGGGGTCACCAAAAAAAATGTTGTCGACTCCCACAGGGATTCAAGAATAGCCCAGGATTATTCTCAGCAAGGGTAACAGAGTTACTACAAATATATGATGATGAGGCATTATCTTATGTCGATGACATCTATCTCACAGATGATGACCTGGAGACACACTTGAAAAGAGTGAACACCATAATACTTGGGTTTGCAGCTGAGGGTTACAAATTCAACTTTAAAAAGTCACGAATTGCCCATCTAACAGTCCTGTTTTTAGGATATGAACTATCAAGTGAAGGCAAGAGCCTAGCAGACAACTTCTTAGAGAAGTGCGCTGTACTCCAAGCACCAAAAACACTGAAGAACTTACAATCAATACTAGGTTTCCTGAATTTCGGAAGAACTTACATTGTAAATTATGCGGAGAGGGTTAAACCTCTCTATGAAATAATAAAACCTGATTTCAAACCGATCAATTGGACTCAAAAACACACAGAAATTTTGAGATCATTGCAAACAGACATGTTAGCTAAAACAAAATTGCAAACTCGCGAAAACATACTCAACCTTGTAATCCGAGTCATCCCAGGAAGATGCGGATTCACGTACCTGACCTCTAATGAGGGAGAAACGGTACCAATAGCTTGCAAATCACATTTGTACACACAAGTTGAAAAGACATTCAGTCTTACGGAAAATATTGTAAATGCGGTTCAAACTGCTGTAGCAAAAGAAAGAGCCCAAGCCCAAGGCAGAAGGATAACTGTTTTAACAGCAGAATCAGCCTTTGAGGCATTAACAAGCCCACACAATTTGACTGCTGTGGCATTATATCCAAAATGGATACAATGTGAAAATTCTCTTGCTGCAGAAGACGTGAAATACTATTTTGACCCGAAAATGAAAAAACTGAAAGATCTAACATATGAAGAAGAATATCCTCTGCCAATCAAAATTCTGCCTCTCGAACAATAAACATGTGTAATCTACATGGACAGACTTGCACAACACTACGATGTAGAGAAAAAATCCTACAACGCAGCGTGCGCGATTGTTAAAGGTCGCTGGCGCTTGGGTAAATTCAGACCTTTAATTACCAAAACTGAATCACTCAGAAACTGTTCAACTAAGCGAGCTGAAATAAGATCTTTAAAGATGGCGCTTGAAAATGCCGATCGCGAATTCCCCACACTAATCGTGTGCGATTCGCATTACTGCGTCAAGTCTTACAATAATGACATGCAGAACTGGGTTCAAAACGATTACAAAGATGACACAGGTGCCACAATTAAGCATAAGAAGCTTTGGGAACAGGTAGTTCTTTTGCAGAAAGAACTACGAAAGACTCACGTGATACATACACTGAGTCATCAACGTGATGGCGTTCACATTGCAGGGAATTCATTGGCTCAACGAGCCACAGCGGAAGCAACTAATCCGGCTTCCGTAGCCACAAAAAAGCGTTCAGAAAAATACAGAGATGGGGAAACCATGCTGGCGGTAAAAACGTCTTCAAAAGGCGACTGTGCAGCACTACCTGTGAACTATCCACTCAATTATACATACATAATTGATGCAAACTCCGTTCCTTTTGCTCGAATCCCTGGAGTGGGGGATAGAGTAATTCCAAACACGAACAGGAGAGTCTTTTTAATAGCAGACGCACACATGGGATTGGGTATAAGGCACCAAGAGATCAAGGAATCTCTAAAAGAATTACAATCAGAATACTGGTGGCCGGGGATGAGCCTGCAACATCACAAATTTGCAATGGGCTGTCAAAACTGCAACTGAGATCGCAGTGGGGAACCGACCGGAGTGTTGCCATGGCTCTTCGTTTAGATAGCATAAGGCTATCTATACGCAAAAATCCAACAGGAGAAATGCGTCCCATTAATGTTTAAGACTAGATTCACTTAAAAATGCAGACACCAGCACTCGGCTGACGCCAGAACTGTTATAAAAGATTTGCGAGGCCTTATCGGCACATACGCAATTGGCATGCTACATTCTGACCAGGGTCCTGCCTTTAGCTCTAAGGCTTACAAAGAGGCCATGACCAGCATGGGCATTGCATTGCGGTACTCTCGTCCATTCGGTCCTGAGGGAAATGCGGGAGTGGAAAGAAAAAACCGGGACATAAAGCAATCTATAACGGGTAGGGTTTTAGGTCGGGGATGGGTGGGTCCAACATTTAACAAGTGTCCAATGTAGTCTTAATATTCTGTCAAGAAATTCTCTAAAAGATTTCAGTCCGTACGAACTATTGTTCGGTACTGAAATGCATATTCAGGACCTTGATAATCAGACTTCAGTGGTAGAAGAAAAAGGCTTTGATATCAAAGACTGTTTGGCTGTTTTACAGGACTTAAATGAAACAAGAAAAGGCCTGAGCAACGTAAAGTTAAAACAGCAGCCAACAGCCACTGAAGATAAACCACCTGTCCCAGCAAGACCTGTCTGGATTCCAAAGATTGGGGATCTGGTCAGAGAGAAGATCGCGGTGAAGAAGGAATTTGGGCCTTCTTACAGAAAAGCAGTACCTGTCTTAGCTGTCAGCGGAACAAGATCAGTTGTACTACTGCCCCTTGCTGGTAAAAAGGAGAACCGAGTTGTATCCATCGACCTGGTGAAACCACAATCATGTGGCCAATAATAAGTAGTAGGCCCAGTGGACTCCCAAGAAATAGCAGAATACCAAAATTTGCTACAATACAAGAGGTTCAAACTGAGAGACTAATCACATTCGATAAACCTGCAGTGAATAAAAAAGGACTATGCAACAAAGCCATGGAACTTGTGCCTCTTGAAACCCAAATTGCAACAGTTCGTCAAGAAACACCTGTCTACAATGATGTAGCCTCAGACTATGCTAATGAAACAAAGAAAAATCCAAAAGCAAATGAAAATCCGGAAGCGATTCCAACAATTGACAGAACTGCATCTGCCAACTTCATCAATTTCGATAACTTTTCTGAAGATCCAAGCACACCTGAAGATACGCCAGCAACAAAAACTTTTAAAGACAAAGTAACTGAACTCTTTCATCAACTCAAAGAAACCTATCTGATTTCTCCATGGATTGAATTTTGGATTGTGTTAGGTGTACTTTTCCTCTTGCTTTGGCTCATCATGGTTCTTTGTTTGGGAAAATTCATTGACGGAAAATACAGTACAATGGACACAGCAAGTCAGAACATCAACTGTGTCCTAAAGCCACACAAGTCATCTCACATCGAGAAAAGAGAACTATCATCAGTGAATGTCACAGCCAATCCAATACCCGGTGGAGTAGCATGGGACAAAACGGATTATGAAATCTATGGCCCGATTGAGCTCTTGAAATATCCACATCAGTTCAAGGTTTCATTAAGTGACTTTGTAAAACCAAGTACTTTCTCTGATGATTGGGACTTTGAAAGTATTAATGATATGATGTCAGATTTAGTTATGTCAGCAAAATTTACAGAACATGATTACTTACGGGGATCATCAAATTATGAAGAAATGTATTGTTATAATCACTTTGGACATCACTATTTGCATACATCTGCACAGCCTAGAAATGTTTTTAATTATAATCAATGGGAACATTGTGCAACTCCACCTAAAAGCAGCTCGAAAACATTTTACGAGAAATTCCCATACTTCTCAGGGTTTAACACAAGTGATGCAGAAACGTTTTATTTTAAAATGTTAAATAAGACAGGAATGAAAACAATGCTGACAAATACTAAATTGATCTATTCTGAAACATTTTATGAAAAAATGATTACATTTGGTTTTGATTTCTGGAAAAACAACATTGAAACAAAAAACATCTGGGGTACAAAAGAATGGCAGGTCCAAGGTTTAGAAGCATTATTTAGAGCCTGCATGATCCCAGAACAAATAATATTCTTGAATGACACCATTCAACAGACTACTTGTCTTGGCCTAGCTAAGATAAAAGACTTAAACAAACCGTCTATTCCAAAGCCCATACCTGATAGCAATAGCACTACAGACATGGAGATAGACGTATCCCATATTTTATACCAAAACAGAACACATCCTGATTAGAAAAAATGGTTGATCTGGCCCACAGACACAAATAACTGTCAAGATAGATTCCTGAACAAAATACATGGGTTCAAAATGACCAGGCCAGACCCTAGATATTCCCAGAGACAACATCCAGGGATAGTTACAACATACAGTGTAGGAAAACTATGCCTCGAATGGCTACAAAAATCCACACTGGCAGAAATTAAGCAACACTTGACTTTACCTAAAGACGGTGCTGACTTGCGTGATTTCATATTGGGACCACGCAAACAGCGTCAAAAACGTTTCATAGCGGCCGGTATATACGCTGCGTACAACGAAGCTGGGAAAGTAATGCAAATTGAAACAGCAAAGAAAATACGAGAAATTGATTGTATTAATTTGGAAAAATCACTTTCTGTTGTGGACAATGGGTTAATGACTTTGTCCTCCAGGATATATTCACTGGACAGTATTGTATCATCTGCTATTGATATAATAGAGCAGGACTTACTAATGTTACAACACGGTCAGTCCCAATTACGTTCTATTGTACAGCTTGGCTGGACGTTGCAAAATCTGCGTTCAGGCTACGTATCATGGCGTATAATCAACACAACGTCATTATTCTCTATCTTTAACCTTACTGATAAACAAATCAGTTTGGCACAAAAAGGAGCAGACTATACGATTTTGAGCATTGAAAAATTTGAGAGATTACCATTGACAATGTCAGAAAGACCTGTCATTGAATGGATAATACACGGAATAATTACAATTCCGATAACAACTTTCCAATTTAAATACTGCCAAGAGTATATACCAGCGGGCCAGTATGAAAGGTTGGGTAAAGGGTACATCAAGTCAACATGGAAATTACCTTACACACACACATGTTACAGTGCAAAGAAAAAGAATGTATTTCTTAGTGGTAACAATTCTAAAAGAACACTGAGCGGTACACTTCTTTGTCAAGGCATTAACCTGCATGGGGCCTGCGAAGGGTCTTCAAATAACCTTTCATGTCACCTGCACGGCACTCCTGCAACACAGATAGAGCCATTCTTTAGACAACTTTCTAACGGGAGTTATATTCTAATAACGGACCACAGCTGTTGTGGCATGGTGCCAGAGAAAGCCTATCTCGTGAGCGTAAGTTCCATGGTCACTTGCTGTATGCAAGTATTGTATCCAAACAGCTCTCCAGATACGGAGGCGACAATTTGGCCTTCTTTGAATATCTCTTCTATTCGAATTGATACTTTAAGCAGAATGAAGTCTGTTCTTTTACAGACAACTGTGCCCTTAACGTCATCAAAAGAAACGTATGATCTGCAAGTTCCAAGGACGACGACAGAGATACATTCCCTTTTATCAACAAATTGCCCCGTGCATTTTGTAGAAATGCTAAGCCAAATCCTAAATATGTCAGATACCAGTGGCATCGCGCATGTATTTAAGACAATTTTTTCGGGACTGTTAACACCCTTCGAAACAGTTCTGGGCATTTTTCCTAATTTTGTCCATTCTGTCTTTGGCGGCCTACCACTACTTTTGGGACTCGTGGCAGGAATTTTATTTTTTATTCTTCTGCTCTGATATGGCAAGCCAAGTCGCAGACAAGACTCCAGCAACGATGGAAGAAACGATCCTAGCTATACGCTATCGGGACCGCATAACTAAAGTCCTCGGATTAGCCCGGCTAAGAGATCTGAATATGACCTGGTTTCTTTCATTCAGACCTATCTGGCAGAATTTCATCTTACCTGTGCTTCGATGTATGCTGTGCAGAGAAGAATGCGTGTTGGACGTCTGTCTTACACTACCATCAGTTGTACCAATGGATACAGATACTTTGCTAGGTCCTGTAACCGCTCATGCATCGTGTTGTCCCCAGCGGTTACCCATTTGTTGAGACTTCACCACTACGAGTATGTGGCAGTGAAGTACGAGATGAGAGCAGCATCACCCAGGTACAACCTTCTGTGAGCATTGCTGATCCTGACATCGATGATAGCAATCTTTCGCACGACTGCACTGTTGCGGCATTTTCAAACTTGGTCGAACTTTCACCTGATGCTGTAGACCAATTTTTTGCGAGTCTGTCTGAAATGATGTTCTCCCCTGAACAGAAAGAATAACTTTTTAAGCAACGAGCACACAGCGTTCCCTGAACTCTGAATTCGGCCTTCAGCTTTGATAAACAAAAGCTACTGAAAATATTTGGAACTATTTTTTCCCCTGAAAGCGAAATTATTTTTTTCCCACTTCCAAAATATTTACCCTTTTTCTGGCACATGTACTCTGCTTAAAGTAGAACTATTCTTAGAGAACAGAGCTTCTATTTTTGGAACTCTAGAGACAATATATTACCTCAGCCTCTAGCACAGTACAAAATCTGTATAAATATGTGATGAAATGGTCTCGACATTCTTTTCTGTTTTCAGAGCCATTTCATGTGTAATTTTCGCAATTCATTCAGCTGATATATATATGCATTTTTAAATGAATGAAACCACTGCTTGATAAGTGTACAGTACCAATCATTTTCGTGTATTTACCATATACCATTTCAAATGCAAATTATGTATTTTGGGGTGCGTTGGAAAACACATGCACCATTATATGTTTACTATTGCTTAGTTTTAGTAATGATGGACATTAGATCGTGGAGTGGGTATTGTATTTCTATCTAGGACCCTAATTAGATATTCCTAATTTATGCCCGTATGTGGTTATAATAAATAATATCCTTATAAAGGCAGAAGAATCATATCCATATTTAGTCGTAGCCCATGCAGTCCACATTAAGCAAGGCTACTTCTCCAGACTCCTAGAAAGTACAACGAGTTCTCTAAACAAAACAAACCTCCAACAAACTGGGAAATCCCCATGGCTTCTGTTTTAATTTGTCCTAGAACTCCTGTGAGCACTGTAAGAATGGCCAGTTCTTAGTGACATCTTTATTGAGGTCTTATGTCCAACCTTATGTCAAACCCGGCACCTTTCAGGTATAAATATACCAACGTTGCCTTAAGCAAACACACGGTGGTTTTTGGAGCAGAGCGGCTATCTACTTGCCCGAGAGCCCAGCTGATGCGAGAGCCCACGGACGCCGCCCCTCCCTTTTGACGCACTGAGAGAGACGCTGTCTTTTCTCCTGCCGAGAAATCCAGCTCCGGTGTTCTCAGCCGCCCTCGCGGGTTGCTGGGATATCGAGTCCTGAGAGAGAGATACCAGACCTCCTGCTTTCTATTACCCAGGTACGGAGCTGACTAAACCCTTAAAGAGAATTCTTGATTCAGATTCTTGGCAAAACCAACTTAACTTAAACTGCTACTTACTTCCTCCTTCCTACGTATCAGGCTTAGGTCAGGTACACCGGGGTAGGCGTATTTAGAAGCACCAGTTGAGTACGTTAGTCAATGTATATATGTATGTATATATTTTATCCATTTTAAAGTACCATATGACTAAGAAACCATATCAATGCTTTTACAGTATTATTTCATAATACTCCTTTTACTGTACGCACTTTACTTTACTCTGAGTATTGCAATTGTGGCAATTCATTTCTCTTGCATGAGAAAGAAGACTGCTCAATAAATAACACCTTTTATTGAAAATGCCCGTCTCTCTATTCTCTGCACTCTGGTGAAACTAAGTACGCACGATTGACTGAGTGAAATAGCTGTCTATTGTTTTCACACAACTCTAGAGATACACTCTTATTCTGAGGGAGCAAAGTTGTCATGTTTTATGGTTGTCAGAAGCTAATCCCTTCTTGTCTATCCAGAGAAGTTAAACTCCTCCTTGTTTATTCGAGAAAGTTTCTAGTGACCTCTGAGCTAGCTGGCAAAACTAATTAAGTCTAATATAGTCAGTAGAGACCTAGATGACCTCAGTCCTACGTCTAAACTGCTGTTTATATTATTCCAATGCGCAGAGCTTATTGGGAATATAGGAACTACACTACACTATGATTGGCACATGTGTTGCACTTATAGCCACCCACGATACTGATTGACGCATGTGGCTGATTGAAAATCGCTTTGACATTGTATATAGATGCTACTTTATATTGTACGCTGTTCATTATATGTTTTTTCTTACAGGCTTTAGAACCAAGCCGTTTTCAGTGGAGTGTGATCTTTCACCCCACTCAGTGGGAACTCTTTCACCATATACTGGTAAGAGTTTAGCCCGCCAATCATTCCTTTAGGTCCTGATGAATGCTGAGGACCCCACTGGGCTACAAGGCAGAAACATGTTGACCATATTGAATTTGGTGGGGGGACAAAAGAATCCCCAATACACCGACCACCCTTTTTTTAAAACACCATATAGATGCCAGTCACATTAAAATTAATTTGACATCTATAATGGCCTTTTAACTAACTGTCTGTATGTAAGGGCCCCCACTTACTTTAGAAGTGCATCCCTGTGGTCAGATGTATGCCCGCCCTCTATCAAACCAAGTTTGTAGAGGGCGAGGACTGGTCGATGATGAAGCATGACACCAGGTGGTGTGTGAGACCAGTCCTTCACTTTTTGTGAAATGCCTACACTCACACTGTAAGACACTGGAGCATCTAGCACATCCAGCTGGGAGGGGCCCCATTTGTGATTAATAGTTTATGTAGGAGGCTGCCGGCTCCCAGTACCCCATGCCTCCTGTTCCCTTACCCCAGATCTCCTCTGGGCCTTGTGGTTACACAATAGATACAATACGCCACATACAGATTGTGTGATTACAAGGACATGTCGTCATCTAACAATTAGTTGCACAACAACTTTATGTGAAGCATCTTTGTTGTTTACTCTGCATGGAAGATATTACATCTGAGCATGAACTAGCCATTGCAATCTCATGCATACCTTTGTCATATCATGTGCTTTGCTTTCTTTTTACTACAGATCATGCTTGTTTTGCTTTCATATGTGCCTTGATGCACTGCCCCTATGGCACTCAGTGATGTGCATGATTGTGGAGTGAATTTCTTCAAAATGTGATCTGGTGAGTCACACTTTGGTTTCTGTGACAGTTACATACGCTTAGCTGTCTGCACACTGAAAGTGGATATTGGATCTATGTCAAGTTTGGTGAGATATGAGGGCTGGTGTGGTCATGTGGCTCCATGCTTTTTGAGAGAAATGGTGGGGTGCATGCACTGTCTACTTACCTGTTCTGTGGCATATTTGAGGGGAATTTCTGACATCTTTCTGGTTGTGTGTTGGAGTGCTCCATCTTGCTGAGCTTTGTGACAAGGTGGCCTGGTGGGAGTTGGAGTGCAGGCTTCCTTACCAAAAGAAACCCTCCCTGTGAAGATTGCTACCATTCTGTAAGTTTGGTTGGTGAAATACAATGGCTGACACATGCTTCTGGGTGGGGTGGAGTACTCCATCTTGCTGAGCTATGGGATGAGGGGGCCTGGTGGGGTTGTAATGCTGGCTTCCTAACCATAGACACCATCCCTGTTAAGACGGCTGGCTCCCTGTGGAGCAGAAGAAGGGAATGGTTACACATGGCTCTTGGGTGGGGAGTGTGTTCCATCCTGCTCAGCTGTGGGACAGGGGGCCTGGTGGGAGTTGTTGTGCTGGCTGCCGGTACACATGCCCCCATGGTAATGTTGCTAGCTACCTTTGGGGTCAGTCAGAGGGAGTGAATGTTGGATCTGTGAGACGTGTTTAGGAGAGTATGGTGCACATGAATGGAATTGGCCTAGGAGGTGCAACTTTGTAGTTGTGCAAGACAGTACATAGCAGTGTGAGGGTAGACATTTGTTTGTACTTACCAGCCTCCACTCCCCCTGACATTCCTGGTAGACTCTCTGGATGCAGTATGGCAAGCACCTTCTCCTCCCATGCAGTGAATGTTCTTGGTGGAATGGGAGGGCCAGCGTCAGTCATCTGAGATAGTTCACGGTTCTTGTTGTTCCTCTCTTTCACATTGCTCTTGTGGTCATGCCACTAATTCACTATCTCCTTCTTGGTGCGCGGGACAGTCCCTACTGCATTGACTTTGCTGACTATCCTTGCCCACATTTGTGTTCTGGTGACTAATGGTGTCTGTTGGACCAGGTTATCAAACAATTGTGGTTCCACTCTGAAGTGGTCATCATACGTTAAGGATACCACAGATTTTCTTAATAAAATCAGAGACATTCCTTACATTGAGGATATGTTGTTGTATACAGTGGACGTTAAGTCACTGTACACATCGATAACGCATCAAGCAGGCATTGAAGCGGTTGAATGGGCGCTTCTGCAACAATCAGACATTAAGGCAGATAACGTTTTCATATTGGAGATTCTACACTTTTGCCTTTATCATAGTTATTTTTCCTGGGACAATCAATTTTTTCTCCAACAGAAGGGCACTCAATGGGCTTTGCCGGGGCGCCGGCTTATGCCAACACTTTCATGGCCAAATTTGAATCAGGCCATATATTTGAAGATCAAGAATGGAGTACCAATACTAAACTTTTCTGCAGGTTCATTGATGATATTTTTATCCTGTTGACAGGCAGTAGACAAATACTGGAAGACAAATTATCACAGCTTAATAGGTATGATGAAAATATTCAATTTACCAGCAGTATAAGTGAGTCACAAATCGCATGTTTGGATGTTCAGGTAAATTTCATAGAGAACCAAATTGTTACATCTGTTTACAGAAAGAAAACTGACGTGAATAACGCACTACAGTTTCAAAGTTTCCACCCGCCAAGTCTGAAGAGTAATCTCCCCTTCTCGCAATATATGAGACTCAAAAGGATTTGTTCAGAAAAACATGATCTAGAAGTACAATTGAAGATCCAGGCAAGGAAGTATCAAGAGAGAGGGTACCCTCAAGAAATTATAGAACAGGCCAATACACGGATCCAGGCGATGGACCGGAATAATTTATTGAAACAAAAACCAAAAGAGAAGAAGGAGAGACAGTTGTTTGTGTCTAAATTCAGCACAAGCACACAGAAGATTAAAAATATCATTAATCAACATTGGGTTCTCTTAGACAGTGAACCAGACTAGGTCTGTTCAGCATGAAACCATTATTTGCCTTTACAAGATCTAAGAATCTTAAAGAAATTTTGAAATCGTCATCCAAACAAACTTGTCAAACATCATACGGAGGAATGAGGAAATGTACTAACCGCGTACATTGTAATAACATCATTAGTGGAGGAAGTCTACATCATCCCTCTTCGGGAAAAGAGATAAAGTTATATCACAACTCAGATTGTAACTCCATGAATCTCATTTACTATATCAAATGTCCTTGCGGAAAATTATACGTAGGGAAAACAGAAAGAAAACTCAAAGTAAGAATCTCAGAACATAAAAGTACAATTAGGAACAAAAATATTAAGAGCAGTTTGGCCCTACACTGGACACAGGAAAGGCACAGCATTTCGCAATTACACTTTTCAATCCTAGAACAAGTTTCTCATTCTGAAGGCACGGATCGCACTCGATCCCTCCTACAGAGAGAAATATTTTGGATAAAAAAACTGGGTACGCAGGACCCGAAAGGGTTAAATGAACGTATAGATTTTGCATGTTTTCTGTAATTAGGTTTGGATACTATTGATATCTGCCCATGTAATCTATACAGTATGCTTGGTGTCAAAATTGTTTATGTTTCAAAGAGGAGAGCATTTAAAAACAGCTTGGACCATTAGGGGAGCATGCTTAATACACCACAATTCTTTTCTTAAATTTTTTTTATTTAAACTATTATTTGGTGACCACTGTTTATAGATTCGTTTTGACCTCACATCAGTCGTTCTTCGGAGATTAGTTTGTTTTTTCCGTTTTAGTTGTGTAAAGGTCGGTTTTCATTGGGTTTAGAATAACACGCTTATGGTTGTATTGATGTTTTAGGCTTTGGATACCTTTCTAAGATGGTGGCCATTCTTAGTCCGTAGTTTGTTTCTACGACGGTATTATAGATGTTGGGTAGAATGGCTACCGGCAAGAGACACGAGGACTAACAGAGAGTTCGAGTGGAGAATGGAGGTTTTCGAGTGTTGACTTTTAAGAAAAGGTGAGCTTGTGTAAAAGAGGGTGTGAATCTAGGTTCCAGTAGAGTAATAGCGGGAGTCTAATTTTCGGTTACTGTTTCGTGACCATCACAGGTGTTTCAGAGGGGTCGCTTGTAGTCCTGGGAGAGACCGGCGTTTTTGAACAGTTGCTTGAGAAACCAGTGGAGCCTTTAGTACGGGTAGAGGCAGAGTTGCCTTACGAAGTTTAATCATAAGTCGATATGTTTTTAGTTCATTATTGCTGATGTTTGGAATTTGTTTCACAGATTACAAAGGTTCAAATTATCGTCAGAGTACGTAAGCGTTTTTTATGGTTTGTTAATTTTTTGAGCACCAAGGTGTGGCGAAGGGTCGCTTTTGCTCTCTTTTTCGCTCTCTATTTCACATATACCCACACATTGACATTAGCAGCAAACTTTCAACATTTTTTTCAAATTATAATGTCTTGTAATCTCCACCAAGGAGAAGTTGCTGATGGAAATGTTGCATTGTTGTTTTTTAGATTAAACGGGCTCCTGATGAAGGGTCAAGCATGGCCCGAAATGCATTGAGCATGAGCATTTGAAAAAGGATTTAAGAAGAACTTGTGGAAATTAATGTTCTTGTGTATTGTACATGATGAATGAAATGTGCAAATAATATGTTGTTATTTCTGTGATTACATTGATCATATAATTTTGGTGTCGAAATTAAACATTCAAAAACGATAAAAGATTGTAAAAAAGTTTTTGTATATATTGAGTTTAAATATGCATTGATACAAACGTAGAGCGATAGTGCGTGAGGGTCGCGACCTTAAGGTCTCGAGTTAGGGAGGTTCACAATAGAGGTACGGCCAAGACAACCGTGCTACCCTCGCAGCACGCTGAGAAGAGTTTCTATAAATATATTCTTTAAAACAGATAATCACTACAGATTTTTCAAAAGAAGGAGTGCATCACCGTTTTTTCAATAAATAGACTCTGATTACCTCATCTACCATGACCGCCGGCTCTCCAATTCATCATTGTTTGCGATCGCGGCGGTCAGAAACAGCGGATTGTTCCACTGTCACCTCAATGGTATCCTAACTGTACGTGCAGGCACTCTGTGGGCCGTGCGGCGGTTTTGGAATTTTCCGCCGCGTATCCGACAGCCTCGGACGGATTTTCACATGCTCCGCCCGTTACCAGCGGTCTTTTGTGGCATCATTCTGCCGGGGTCATTGTTTTATGGCAGTTGATCCTAATCTGCCCGCCGGTTTTGTCGCAGTACGTGCGCACGTTCATTTCCGCTATCACGGTGGTCGGATTGGGTTTCCACCCGCCATCCTAATCGACCCCTTGGTTCCAGAAGGGTAGCATTAAGACAAAAGGCCATATTCACAAAGACATTTTCAGCAAGAAATGTAAATTTACAGTTAAGAACACTTCACTCATGTCGTCCTTGTCTTTGTAAATGTATTCCTGACAGGCATAAATGGAATTACTATTGCAGATTACTCGGCCAGGAGTACTGAGAAACCCACAGTAGTAAATGTCATGCAAGGGTGGTACAGTACAGTGGGCATTACGATACATGGTTGTCCATGAAAGTTTGTGAATGCTTCTAAGTATTCACAAACTCTGATCTGTCCCTTTCTAAACCTGGAAATGGTTGAAAATGTCCACCAGTTCTAAGCTGGCATACCTCCCCTTTCACCGTGTCAAGTGCAATGGATCATCCCCTAAACTGCTGTGGGTGTAGAGAGCAGCTTTCTGCACAGGGAAAGTTGTTTGTCACACTGAGGAAAAAGAGAAAAAATGTGTATTTGCACAATGGCCTCTTCACTTTAACTGTACACTTTGTAGATTTACTCACAGTGGGACGAGGATCTTGTGGAAATCTTGCATGTCGTTCCCAGTAGCATACATGCAAACCCGCTCTCGGCGCAGCTTTACAGTCACATTTCTGGGAATGTTTGGAAATTGAATAAAAATGTTAAAGCACGTTCAGCTTGTACCTTTACATTGTCATATTGATTCATATCCCAAAATGTTTCACAGTACAAAAACAGAAATGTCCATCTTTTTCATTCTTTCCTTACTGAACTATTTTTTCATTCATCCTCCTTCTAAACCACCTGCACCTCACGCCCTTCTCTTTATCACCCCCATGCCTTTTTCCATCTCAAATACACATTATTCTTTCTCTTGCTCGTCTGACAGGTGTTTCATTAGCATACCCCCATCTCTCCATCAGTTAACACTACGCTTTGTATTCCCTCTCCACCTCACTTCAGTGTAGCTCACACGCACAAAACACACTACTTTCCTTATGACCATTATCTCATCAACCTTTTGCACACCTCCCTTTCTAACAATTTTCTTTAACTGGTTGTGCCTTTTCTTGCACTATTCTCTCTAGGATTCTCTTGTGCCCTATGCCCTTATTACCAGCATACTCTCTTACAGTCTTTCTGACATCTCTCTTACTAAAGCGCAACCCTCAGATACTGTTACACTATGCCCGAATCCATATCACACCCTTTCCTGTAGCTGCCTGTGGTTCCCTGTATTTTTGGGTTTCAGCTGCTGTCTACTTCTAAGGGAAGCGTTGTACATGCAGCCCACAATTTATGCTCCTCTCAGTGTTGACTGTAGTGTCAACACTACAGTCAACACTAAGGGGAGCACAACGCAGCACAATGGTCCCCTTAGTGTTGGCTGCAGTGTTGACACTACAGTCAACACTGAGGGGAACTCAAATTGTGGACTGCATGTACCACGATGCAAAGGAGCAAACTTTTCTGGGATCTGATTTAGTGTCCTGCCTCACCCTTTCCCCTGCCTAAACCGATTTTTTATGACCTCCTCTACCCTTTATCACATGTTACAAATGTTCCTTTTTGTAAAAATTGCATTCCAGTCCATTGATTACACTTTATTCGCCTGAGCCGGAGAGTACAGTCTGAGCCATAGAGTATGGCCCGGGTGCGGAGAGTACGGCTAAAGCTATAGATTCCAGCAAGACTGTGGACGATAAGATACGACTCGTAAATGATCTCTGTGAATACCAAAAGTCATAAAGTTGGACTTTTGTCTCAGATTGCCTTTGTGAATCGGACCCAATATTTTTGTATCAATCGCTCAACAAGTGTGAGATTAAGGGCCTCATTAGGTGGCGGAGGGACTTCTGTCTGTCCGCTATCCATTTAGAATGGGGACCGTCCGCCTACAAGGTGGCGGTCCCACACGCTGAATTACAATGCGACCGCCACCACTGCGGTCATAATGTTTATTCATTGTATTGCGACCTGAAGCACCTGCCGCAGTACAATGAAATGTCATGTTACATATCTCTGGACTACGGTGGAGGCACCATGTGGTGCCTGCCACATGGTGCTGGGATAACCAGGGCCCATGTCCTAGGCCCGGGTCAGAAGGGGGGGCCGCTACAGGCCCCCAATCTGATTCTGCCTGCCTTTTCACAGCGGGTTAACTATCGCTGACAGACAGGCGGAAAGGGACATCATTATCCCTATGGCGGTGCCTGTCAGGCACTGCCGCCATTCTGAGAAATGCGGGAGGTCTGATGGGCAGTCGGAATAATTCCCACTGTCGGACGCGTGGCGGTTGGTCTTTCCGACCGCCACACATCCTTCCGCCATTAAAATGTAGTGGGCGGAAAACCTGATTGTGATGCGCACTTGCCGCCACCGATGGGCTGTCAGTGGCGGTGCCATCGTCATCGTAATCGGCCCCTAAATTCTCTATCTTGGAGAAAGAGTTATAATCCAAACACAACAACGCAATTTTCAGGTCTTTCAGCAAATTTCGTATAGAAACATTAGACGAGAACAAGTTCATTTTTTGCACAGTTTTGTTTTTGCATCACTTACATTCAGAACCAAACATTTTCCTAGCAGATGCCTTGCCCAGAACGGTACAGTGATTTAGACTATGCAATCCTAATCTCTTTTTCTGGCAAATCAATCCTTGTGACCTCCACAAGTATTGGAAGCCTACAGAAAATTATGGAGGTCAGCACACTTATACAGTACACAAAAACTGGATTTGTACATATAAGAAATAGTTTACTCTTTATGTACAGATACTCAGTGGTTACCATCTGTTGCGCCACAGTTACAAGTGATAAATAGGTATCACATACTCCCTGCCTCAGGACATTGTGGAGTTAGAGCTACTTTAGATATGATATTACAATGTTTTTGGAGATCTCCCATACATAAAGTTGTTACTTCTTTCATTTCTTCTTGTATGGTAGGTCACCAAGCTAGGAACTCAACAACAAGGACAAAGACATGTCGAATTTCTGCAACAATTAGAAATAGCTCCTGATGCTATTTAAGTTTTGTCAACAGAGTGGATGCCATACTTACCGGAGTCAAAGCGGTGCATTGTGATAATGGTAGTAGCTGATACTTGTTACCTTCAGTTCCTGTATTTTTAAATTACACATTTTCTCTTTGGGGATTGCCGCCCAAAGTAATTTCTGCAAATAGCCACTGATACATTACTTCCTTATGAAGAGCTGTGGGAAAACATGTAAGGGTCAAAATAGCTCTGCCATGCAGCCTCAGGAGAAAGCAAATTAAGCTTTGAGTAGAACTAACAATGTTCTTTTCATACTACTCCAGAGTCAGGGTCTTATTTAGGAGGACTTGTGTCACTTTTACGCCACTGGTGCGTCACTTTTTGTGATGCACCAGCGGTGTAACAAATGCGCCATGTTGCATCATATTTACAAAGTGACGCATCTATGTAGATGCGTCACTTTGTAAACCCCTGCGCCACATTATCATTCCACCAGGTATAATGTATGCAGTGGGCGTTCCGACGCAAGAAATGGTCGTAGAAATGACAGTTAAATCTATCAGATTTCACTGTGCCACTGCTAGGACGCAAATGCATCAATATCTTCCGCCTGCCTCACAGCAGGCCTACGACTGACACAGGCACATTTGAAATTGGACTTGCCCATGTGAAATGACCCATTGCCGAAGTTGCGTCGCTTTTGTGACACACTTCAGCAATGCGTAATTTTTTCACCTACAGATACGTCAGAAATACTGACATATCTGTAACTCCTTGCGACATGATGCATTATACTGTAAATATGACGCATCCAGCATGTTGCAAGGAGGGTGCAATGAAAAGTGATGCATCACTGTTTTCAAAGCAATACAAAAGGGGATGATGGACGGAGCGTTTGAACAAATCAAACACTCACCCCCAGTCAACTGATCTGGGTTTAATCCATCACCATTCTTTAGTTCACTCAGCCACCCCAGTTCAGAAATGGCTATATGCAAATCAGTCTGACCCTGTGCCTCATGGGAACAGTCCAGCCCGAACTGCCAAGCCATGTCTTCCCTGGACCGTAAACAAGCATCCTGGGACCGGTTTCGGATTCATAATCCTCATCAGCCAGGCTATCTTGAATCCAGTGGCCAAGTGAACAAGGGATTCACGTCTGAGCATACCCTGCCACACTTAGGGCGAACAAAGCGATACAAAAGGGGATGATGGACGGAGCGTTTGAACAAATCAAACACTCACCCCCAGTCAACTGATCTGGGTTTAATCCATCACCATTCTTTAGTTCACTCAGCCACCCCAGTTCAGACATGGCTATATGCAAATCAGTCTGACCCTGTGCCTCATGGGAACAGTCCAGCCCGAACTGCCAAGCCATGTCTTCCCCGGACCGGAAACAAGCATCCTGGGACCGGTCGGATTCATAATCCTCATCAGCCAGGATATCTTGAATCCAGTGGCCAAGTGAACAAGGGACTCACGTCTGAGCATACCCTGCCACACTTAGGGCGAACAAAGCGCTTTTCGCGGCTTTTGGCCGCCATAAGGGTGGCAGGGTATGCTCAGACGTGAGTCCCTTGCTCACTTTGCCACTGGATTCAAGCAAGCTGGGATGAAGATGGCTGGAATGCCAGAAACCGGTCCTCGGAAGCTTGTTTCTGGTCCAGGGAAGACATGGCTTGGCAGTTTGGGCTGGACTGCTCCCATGAAGCACAGGGTCAGACTGATTTGCATATAGCCATGTCTGAACTGGGGTGGCAGAGTGGGCTAAGGAACGGTGATGGAGTAAACCCAGATCTTTTGACTGGGTGTGAGTGTTTGATTGATTCAGATGCTCCGTCCATCACCACCCCCTTTTGTACCGCTTTTGGCCGCCATAAGGGTGGCAGTGTATGCTCAGACGTGAGTCCCTTGCTCACTTTGCCACTGGATTCAAGCAAGCTGGGCTGAAGACGGCTGGAATGCCAGAAACCGGTCCTCGGAAGCTTGTTTCTGGTCCAGGGAAGACATGGCTTGGCAGTTTGGGCTGGACTGTTCCCATGAAGCACAAGGTCAGACTGATTTGCATATAGCCATGTCTGAACTGGGGTGGCAGAGTGGGCTAAAGAACGGTGATGGAGTAAACCCAGATCTTTTGACTGGGTGTGAGTGTTTGATTGATTCAGATGCTCCGTCCATCACCACCCCCTTTTGTACCGCATCACTGTTTTCAAGCAGCGATGTGTCACTTTTCATAAATGAGGCCCTCAGTCTGGAAGACCTTTCTCACCTTCCCTGAATTTGCACATACCAATGTTCCTCAAACTTCTACTGACATTTTTTCATTTGTGACTCTTTATGGATATTTTGATGCAATTCTCATGTTTTTCCTGGTGATTTACTAAAATATTGTGAAAAACAATTTGTAATAATTGTATATTGTGTAAAATATATCGGCAACTCAAAAATATCATGGGGCAGAAGATAGAATGTACTACTATCAGTTTTTTGGATATATAGTGTTATTTTTTTAACACTGAATATAATACTGTTTTATTTTATATGATTGCATAAAAACTGTTTTTTATTTAATTTGAGAAATGTTAGTTACTGTATCATATTTGTAATATACTAACATATGAATTTACATTTTTTATGTAATTTGTAATTTTTTTGAATTAGAGTAGAAATAGTAAATCTAACCTCTCCAAGTCCACCAATTTCTCTGGTATTGGATTTGGTCCCACGATTTCTCTGTTTTAGATTTTGGGCTCTGGTAACGCAGAGCAAAAACTCTAAGTAGAAAAAAATGAGTATAATGAGTATAATGAATAGTAAATTTGGCCCCTTCAAAGTTGAACACTTTCCCTGTTTTTGCTTACGTTGGAGTGAGAATAATAAAGTAGAACCCTTCAAAATCAAACACTTTCCCTACTGTACTGCTCAGACTTAAGTGGAAATAATAAATCTAACACCTCCAAAATCCAATGAATTCCCTCGTTTTGCTTACGTTGGAGTGGGATTAGTAATTTTGGCCCCTGCAAAGTACAACAATTTCCCTTGTGTTGTACAGTTTGGAGTGGAAATAGTAAATTTAACCCCACCAAAGTCCAACACATCTGCCACTGTTGCTTATGTTAGAGTTGAAATAGTAAATCTAACACCTTCGAACTCCAACACTTTCCAAGTTTTTCCTTACCTTGTCACTGGAATCGTAAATTTGACCTCCCCAAAAGTCCAACACTTTCCCTATTTCTATACATTGGAGTGGGAATTGTAAACCTGACCCCTGCAATGTCCAATACTTTCCCCATTGTTGCTTACGTTAGAGTGTGAATAGTAAATCTGACTCTTTCAAATGGCAACAGTTTCTTTAATATTTTTTCATTAAGATTGGTCATATTTATTTTATTGTGACCTGGCATGCTTTAAAATAGTTTTGTTTGTACCTTTTTGGCTTGGTCAAGTGGGATTTCTGGACTTTCTCTTGAAAATATTGTCACGCCATGCTTTGGATCATGCCCTTCTGGGGTCAGTGTCTGCTCCCTGTGCCCCTGGGTTTCGGTTGCTGGCTCCACCTTCGGACAGATGCAAGAGGAATGTGCCAGCCTCATCCCTGCAGGTGAGCTCCAAGATCTTTGGAAAGTAGCACCATTACTAATTGAAAGCACATTGTCTCCATTGTTGCTACCTCGTTTCATTGCTGGCTCCTTTTTGAGGTGCTCCCTCCCAACCACAACGGTGCCGATGCAGCAGCTTTATCATGTCATTAAATGCACAATTTCCCCATGCAAAATGACTGCCTTCTTTTTCGTGGTCTTGCACATTGAGGTGTGCTAGATTCTGATGCAAAAGTTGAATAAACTGCATGTCAGCACATCCTAATGCTTGCAGATACTGCCTCAGTCATGTCCAACTTCCCCTTCATAAAAACTCATTTGTTTCTGCCTAAAGTTTTTGGTGTGTTATTCTGATTTTTAGATTTCACTTTTTTTTTTGCTCTGCCTTATTTCTTGTTCCTTCTTGTTTGATTGGAGAGGTATACTTTACCCTTTGTAAAATGGGTGCAATTTTGCAATAGGGATTTTTTTTTTACTCCCTAACGTTTGTGAAACATTGCACAAAACCATTGGTCACCCTGCATCTAGTCATGAGGATGTGCCTCATGCTGAAACGGCAGTGCAAGATCATGCATGAGACGAAATGTAGGCGCTAGCATTTTGGGCTGTGGCAGTCTTCACACAGGCCTACTACCCCCTGCCTGCTTTTCCACCCATGTGACTCCAATTTAACTCGTTTCCACCATATCTGTCCAACTTCTCTTGTTTCAGTTTTACTGTAGGTCCTGTTCTCCTGCTGATGTGCTTTTATTTTTCTCTTTCATTGTAGTGTCTTTCTTTTCTTACCGCCTACCCCGCCAGTTATGGCTGGTGGATGCCAAGAGTCCTATTCCTGGTAGCACCCCATAGGCATGAATCCCCGCAGCATTTCTTCAAAGGAAGTGAAAGCCCTAAATATCTATGTTGTGTGCTATCTGCCAATCCTATTAACACATGCCAACTCTATTGGGAGCATATGTGGAAGAGTATTTGCCACATGCCAGCATTTCACACACCCATCAGAAAGTCACCCACTCAACTGTTCGGAATCAACAGGGAAGTGAGATTTAAGATTTTCTAATTACATTTGGATCACTTTGCATGATTTGGATCACTTTGCATGATCCATAAGAATGCAGGTAAATGTATGTGGAATTTAATACAATACTAATATTGCATCAAGGATTTCTGGTGATGAGATAAACCATAGCATAAGGTTAGAGGTACAGTGGATTGTAAATGCCACAGATACCGGAGATGGCAATGTAGGTCAATATATAACACATGTTGCCTGTTATCTACCTTTTAGCCTGCATTTATTTTGGAAGAATTTAGCTTGATTAAGATGTTTTCTTCAAAGTACAACTAACAATTGTTACAAATTGTAATAAGAAGGTTTATGATTTGTTTAACCTTAATGAATAAAATGTTGATGAAACAATAGTCAATGGTGATGGCTCAATGATTTAGGTGATGTTTTAAGTAACATCTATGTTAATAAGTAGCTTAGATGTTTGAAGGTGATCCTGATATCCACCACTTCCTTATTCCAAGTGGCGTTTGCTACTCCTGCTGAATGTATAGTATAAGCAGTTCTAATATTTATCCTGGTGACAACATCTTCTTCATAATCATCACTTCTGCCTATCAATAAAGGTTTTTAGTCTGAGCAACACTTGTCTTTTGTATTGGATGTTAATTTTTCATATGGACAGTTAGCCCCTGGTACGATGATATCCTTCTGGCCTCACACAAAACACTGTTTCGTGGCAAACTGTGCAGTCTGCAAAGGGTTCTTCTAACAACGAAACTGTAGAAAAGTGCCAAATTTGAGAGGTGAGCTTCCTTAAACACCGAAGCGACACTCTCTGCCACACTCTGCTTGGAGAAAGACTGGTTCATCGTCCTTACTGCCAACTATACCTTCTAAAAATGTATTTTACTTTGTCTGCCCTGACAGGGCTCAGCCCTAATTCCATGTTATTGTCATCTGAAGTGGTCTTGGAGTAGGTGTGGGAGTTTTCCTTCTTTTCTCCTGAGTAGGAAAAGGTGAATATGTGTCTGGTGTAAGGGCAGGTGCAAAATCCTGCTGTGCTGCTATCCCCACACTTTAATCTGGTCCTAATTTAGGAAGATTCGATGTAGCAGAACTGTGATCCTGTTTAGTCTGGAGGAAATATTTGATTTATTTGGATAATTCCATTTCTGAGTCACTGGTATCAGCAACGGGTGTACTGTTTGGATCACCAAAGGCATCTGCTTGGGGTCTGTTGGTGGTGGCATCGATGATCGAGGGGCGATCCTAACTTCCTTCTACTACAAAGAGGCAGCAACAGGTACGCCATGATGTGCACATTGGTAGAAAAAGTCGGAGGGTTGATGTTCATGCTCTTTCCAGTGGTGGTGACAGGCTCATTCTCCTCACTGGCAGCATTCTTGCCATGAACATTTTATGTCTTAGTTGACATCTTGTTGATTTGTTGGATAGCAATAGCAATTAGCAGTGAGATTTTTGAAATCCGGTGTAAGTGAATTCAATAATGTCTCTAACAATGAGATCTTTAAAATCAGGTCTATTTAATTCCAGTGGCGGCCAGCATGAGTCACAAGTGGCAGGGCGGGCGTGGGGAAGGAGAGTACATGAGGTAGCGGGATGTAAATCAAATTCTTTATAAAAAAATTAGACACCTGCCATGCTGTCGGGTCCCACCGCCGTGTCTCTACTCCTGCGCTTCTTGTGGAACAGGAAGCCGGCAAGAACAGTCAGGCTACCTTGACCAATCACAATGCTGCAGTGCAGTGCTGTGGTTGTTATTTTGAGCATCCTGGTTCGACGTTCAAGCAGGGAAGGGGGGCCTGGGCTTGTTCTCCAGGCAGGCTATAATGCATCCTGCATGGAGAATGGGAAAGTGCGCATGACTGGCTTGGGTGGCCCAAGAGGGCCGACCAAACAGTCATTTGGCACTTAGAAGTGAGCAAACCACTCCTCCTCTGCCCTGCTCCATGAGCAAAGCAATCCTGCCCACCCGCTCGCCCGCAAAGAAACATAAAATGATAATCACTCAAAGTTGTTATCATTTTATATTTCCTCTCCGTTACACTGCTCAAAAGTAGTGAGGCGACATTGCTCCACCATAGGGGAGGAGCTGCCACTGGTTAATTTAATAATGTCCCTAGCAGTCAGATCTTTGAGATCCCGTGTAAGGTAATTCAAAAAATGCCTCTAGCGGTGAGATCTTAGAAATTCGGTGTAAGTTAATTCAATAATGTCTCCATCCCTGTCTTGTTGAGCTGAAGGCAATAAAACATAAGGGGGAAGAGAGTTCGACTTGCCCATTCTAATGAACGTAATACATGTGAGTATGACATATATCAATAATACCCATGTGTAAATTAATTGTTAGGGTCAGAAACAAAATCATGAAAAGTGATAGAAATATTTTAAAATGTGTTTTCAGAATTAAAGCCTGCCTTGATACTGACAGTTTCTACAGTCAGTTTGACATAGCACCACTACAGCAACACCCAACTATACTAATGAGACAGCTCCTCCAAAGCCCATACGACTCCAATGAGAGCAAGGGGGAGGATGGCAACATTTTAAAAAGCTAATTATTAATAGTCAATATAGCCCATCAAGCCTAATCACATATCAGAACATGTAAAACAAAACCTAAAAAGGGAGCTAATATTTAGGGCCCATTCATGGTCCATAGGGTCCTTATGAGAGTGACAGGCTTTTATTGATTCAAAATAATGTTTATTTATGTGTGTTTAAGTTGGCATCACTAGGTCACAAAAATAATTGAATAGACCTTTGTCTTTTTGCAATGACAACTGAAGAAAATGCGGTTTTTATGTTACCCAAACAAGTTTCCTATATGCAAGTTTTTCTCTTCTGTGTTTTTTCCTTTAATAAAATAGTTGAAATTGGAATCATTGCATGGTGTTATTTTCCTGAAATATATCAATCAGTGTGCCTTCTGAGGAAGGCATGTCAGAGATGTTCTCGTAATGTTTTAATAATCAAGGCTGTAGCTGCCTGCAGCCACAACTGTATTACCTATTTATTTTAAAGAGTTTATTGCTAACTTGCTTTCCAAAGTGTTATGTATCAAACCTTTATTCCAGCTTCAGAAAGTAGCCAAAAAGCAAAACATATGAGAAAATACTCAAATCATTAACATTTTCAGAATATGACAGAGATCACGAACTACATCATCAGATATTTGGCGTAACATAATCCCTTTAAAAAGTAGGATTGAATAAGATTTCATGCATCAAGCAACTCAAATAAACGAATTCAAGACATTTCATAATCCTCGGGCTGCACCCTCAAAGGACAAAGATACAATTACACAAGGTATGGTTGGCAGGTACATTGCAAGACAGTCTAAGGCTAATATAAATGAAAACCTGCAGATTCATAAAAAAGATATTGGCCCAGAGTAAACGTATTCAAAATGGCCATACACCACTAAGATACTCACGGTTAAACAAGCATCGATTTCCTTTCTGCAATGGCACATTTAAAAAAAGAACAAATGTTGTCACAAAGAGAAGGAGAGTTTAGCTGTTGTAAATACACCAGGGCATCACCACATCTTTTGATCCCACTCGTCCTTAGTGTAGGAATGAAAAACCTTTGGTAAAAGCATTATAGCAATCACAAAAGAAGGTGAAATGGATCAAGCTCTGGCGGGATGACTCACCGCATGGGCAAATTCAAACTTTACAGGGGTCGAACTGGCCAAAGGGAAAACCGAGAGGCAACCTCACAAGTCTGAATTTAAATCTGGTTAAAAGCAGTCTGTCTCAGGCCATATCCACCCAATCTAGGTACAGCTCCAATGCTAGTGAGGTTTGGAGCTTCACATAATCCCTGGAAGTGATTTGAGTCATATCCATTTCCACCCTTAATCAATTTCTCAAGGTCTTATAGGCCTTCCTGACCCAACAAGGTCGTAAGTAGACATAGGAGAGGTGCTAGAAAAGAGGTCTGGACTCCCCAGGTTGGACAATTCCATCTTGATATAAAGAAACCAGGGGACTTTAAGACATATTTCGCAGTAAAGGATGACCTCCCTATTAAAACCAGCATGTGGGTTAGCCCAGAATGCACACCACAAGGTGAAAGGGGGGGCAGTTTAATAGTATCTTTCTCGAAAAATGTGCCCAGCTCCAATTGGACAAGGACATTGACGCTTTCAACCTTTATAACACATTTTAATCAGGCTTTAGAAAGGGCTGAAGTACTGAAACTGCCATGCTCAACATCATTGACAACATCCATCACTCCCTCGACAAGTGGGAGGCCTCTCTTCTCATTCTCCTTGACCTCTCTGCTGCTTTTGATACTGTTAACCAGTCTGCCTTACTCAAAACCCTCAAAGACCGTTTCAGCTTCAATGGTCCTGTCCTCAAATGGTTCTCCTCCTTCATCCAGCACAGAACTAAACAAATTAAAAACAACAACTGTTTCTCTAAACCTATATCTGTCTCCTTGGGTGTCCCCCATAGTTCCATTCTTCCTCCTGCTCTATTCAACCTCTTCATGGAACACCTCACCCTCATTCTTAAGCAAACAGGAATCAACTACCACCTCTATGCTGATGATACCCAGCTCTACTATAAGATCAAATCCCACGCCGACATTATGTACCTCAATGATGCCCTGACCAAGATTCAACACTGGTTCCATCACAATCACCTAAAACTCAACCCTAAAAAAACAGAAATCATTCTCTTTGCTCCTAAAGGCAACCCGCTCCCCATTCAACACTGGAGCTCTGACCTTAAAGCTCTCAATTACGCTCTTTCCACTTCTAACGCAGTTAAAACCCTCGGTATAAGCATCGACCAGAACCCCAGTCCTACCCCCCACATACAAAATAAGGCCAAAGGAACTCTCTTTACTCTCTATCACCTTAAGAAAATCAAACCCTTCATTCCCACGGATGACAGTAAATTAGTTGTTCAATCACTGGTGCTGTCCACATTGAACTATGGGAATAACATTCTCCTGGCTACCCCAAAAGTTCACTTAGCCCCAATCAAATCAGTCTTCAACCTTGCGGCCTGGCTTATTACTGATTGTAAACGGTCCGACCACATATCCCCCGCCCTCAAAGGCCTCAAATGGCTTCCCATCGAAGGCAGATCCTCCTACAAGACCGATTGCATTACGCATAAAGCCCTTCATCAACACACCCCAGTGTATCTTTCAGATAAACTCCACAAAGCGGGCAGCTCGAGAGAAATGAGGAGCTCTAATACTCTTATGCTAGTCCCTCCCTTGTTAAAAAAGAAATCTACACAAACACATTCTTTTACTGGAAATGCACCTACTAACTGGAACTCACTCCCTAAAGACCTACGTTGCAACCCCTCCTGCCTTAGCTTCAAAAAAGACTTCAAGCTGCGCCTTCTCAACAAATACTGGGGTCCTTAATCATTGCCACCTTTTCATAGTTTCACATCCCACCCCCTACGATACTAGGTTCCTGCTACATTATACCTGACTCACTTCCCCTCCTCTCACCACTCCTGCATTTACTTCTACCCTCCCCCCTCTAGTTCTCTTGTAATTACGGCACACTACTGCATGCTATATATCTTCCCATCTCCCTCCTCAGTTCCCCTATATTTTTTACTCCCACCCCCTCATTCCCTACCATCCACGCTAATCTTACTATTCAATACTGGCTAGGGTCCAATGGTATTCCTTATCTATAGTGCCATGCTATTACTGTACCTTGTATATTGCTCTAATTGTCCTGCATTTTACCTTGTTCCACAAATGTTATATCGTAATTGTTTTCATTACCTAACCATTGTAAAGCGCTCTGATACCCTTGGGTCTAGCCAGCGCTATATAAAACCATTTTAAATAAAGAAAATTGTTTATTTAAATTTCACATACTCAACCCCTTGATGTACAATATATGTTGAGAAAGTAGGAGGGACGCCCAACAGGTGCCTTAACTCCCTATTTTATTCACCTTGAAGGAAGATGTTGTTTAAATAACCCCTTAAGCAAGCCCCATACATAAGAATGGGAAGGAATTTGCACCTACAGACCTCCAGCAAAGGGGCCAGTGGCTTACTCCCAATGGGAGATGCAAAACTGTAGATATACCCAGCTACACATGCAAATCTATGAGAGGCTTTAAGTTTACATGGTTCCCAATTTCTCCTAGTGTCACAAACCACACCCAAATAGGAGGAATCCTGTGTAGAAGCAGGGGATGTCCTTGTAAATAAGCACTTCTCATCTTGCGGTGTTTATGGCCACAGGCCATGGTGAATGTTTTAGACCGATTGGTGGCAAGGCAAAGTAACCCCACACAGCTGACAAAGTCCTGGAACATGGTGTTTAGGCTGTTTGGGGTTCTTGCAAGTAAAGCAGCATCATTCACGTAAAGTGATACAGGAACTATTATCTTGCCAATAAAAGGGAATTTTCAGAGTTTTCCTAGTAAGATCTGCACCAGGTCATTTATATATAAGAGAAATAAAATCAGAGCCAGGATGCAGCCCTTGCACACCTCCTTCTCCAATTTAAAACTGTTGATATGATCAACTGAGGGGCCAAACCTTGCAGACGCTGAAAATCCATAGTGTAGGGCATGTAAGAACTCAAAAAGTCCACCATCCACCCCCAGGTTGGTCATGGTTTCCCAAAACTTGTATCTTACTACGATGTTGAAGGTGCCTTATAGGTCCATGAAAGCCATGCTGATCAAGCCCTGCGGGATGGTGGTATACTTGCATCAAATACGGTTTCAGAAACTTATCCACCATGCCCAGCGCCTCCCTGAAACCATACTACACCTCCAACAGTATGCCCGACTCTCTGACCCAAGATAGGAGATGCTCGAGCACAAGCCTCCCAGCAATGTTCACAGCGGGGTCCAGCAGTGAAAACGGTTGATAACCTATGTACTAGGGCTCACCCTTTTGAAAGATGGGAACAACTGTGGCAGTATGCCATGATTCTGGATGGCCAATCATGACAAAGGCAGTAAAGCAAGTACACAGCAAAGGTGTATTTGAAGGGTTAACCCCAAACTTGTTTCTTCTTCCTCCTATTTTTTCCTGACCTGTGGTTGTTGACTTTAGTACTCTGGGCACTTTACCACTGCTGATCAGTGCTAAAGGGCATATGCTCTCTGTGTAAATTGTTATTGTGATTGGTTGTCCCTGATTGGCATATTTGTTTTACCAGTAGGTCCCTAGTTAAGTGCACTGAGTGTGCCAGGGCTGGTAAATCAAATGCTACTAGTGGGCTTGCAGTGCTGATTGTGCCACCCACATGAGTAGCCCGATAAAGATGTCTCAGGCCTGCCACCGCAGGTGCACAGTTTGTTAACTACCATGTCGACTTGGCAAGGGCACCCACTTGCCAGGCCCTACCCTTTTCTTTAACATAGGACACCCCTATGGTAGGCCCAAGGTACTACGCTGGGCAGGGTGCAGTGTATGTGAAAGGTAGGACATGTACTGGTGTATGGCTGTATGTAACATGTCCTGGTATCCCTAAACTCAGAATTTAATAACAGATCTTTTAGTAAAGATGGGGGCATATTCTTAAGGACTGATGGCAGAGTTAGCGTCACTTTATCGCAGCCAAAGTCACGATAAATGTATTTCCCCATTCACAAGCTGGTGCTAACATCCGATATCACCAGTTTCCCTGCGATAGCAGCCGCAAAAAACATTGCCACAGATGACACCGGCAATTATTGCTAATGATATGCAGAGTAGGTGTTCCCGTGCAAAAAGACACAAAACACCACTTCACAACATTCTCAACGACCAGCCAGATCGGCGATAAGATCACAAAACAGGCGATAAGGGGCGTTAGCAGCAGGATTTTAACACCTGCTCTTACCTGGTGTGAAGTCGGACGACAACCTGCATCAGAAAAGGGAGCCCAGCCAAAAACCACACCTGAAGAACAACAGATGCCATGGAGCCACTGATCATGCAGCTGAGACACCCACAAGGGCCATAACACCGACCGCCACCACCCCCAGAATCCCACCACCCCCCTAGCCCTACCCCGGGCACCATCCACCCCCAGACAAAGATATGTTACATCAACTCTATGAAATCATGAACAAAACAATTTGCCTGATGTCACACAATTACAAAACTTAACATACATTTGTGGTCAGAAAAAGGAGAATCATACATTCATCTTAGAATTTGCAAACAATTTGTTTTATTCAGAATAAACCCAAAACAACTATTTTGAAGAGTCATGGCGGGTCTTCTCAGGACACACTGTAAGTCACAGCCTTCAAGACAAACTTCTAGATAAGAAGGTGTGTCATGTGCTCATCAAAAGACCGAGAGAGAGAGAGGAAAAGAGAAAGAGAGGGAGAGAGAGAGAGAAAGAGAGGGAGAGAGAGAGAGAGAGAGAGAGAGAGAGAGAAAGAGAGGGAGAGAGGGAGAGAAAGGGTGAGAGAGAGTGGGAGAGAGAAAGAGAGGGAGTGAGAAAGGGAGAGAGAGGGAGAGAGAGAAAGAGAAAGAAAGAGAAAGATTGTACAAGGAGTGCAAGGCCAATCAGGCTCTTGGCTCATACATGCCAACTGTTGCGTGTGTATCGCTATCGGTGCACCATAAGTCTAAGGCCCGGCATAAATTGCAGCGCGAAGGCCACATCACATTTCAAATATGCAAACAATAGTCAGACTAACATTAGGTATGAAAGCTCCTTTGTCTCAATACATAAGGCGGAAGGACATCTGGACCTCCGACCTTGGTCTTGAATGAGGCTGGCACCTCCTGAGAGAGATACCATACCAGATTTTGACGGCTCCCACACCACGAACTGCGAGAATGATAGGCCAACATGTCCACACCCCACACACAGTTGACCCTGCTTGAGGTACTCCTGCATGGGATGCCATTGACACATAAGTAAAAAACAACCCATATGTCCAAACGGTGCACACACAGATGACTCATTGCTCTGAGCTGTGTCATATCATCCACATAACTGCCGCCGGTCTGAGGGTGCCGGTTCTACGAGACCACAAACGCAATGGCAGGCCATCCCGGGCTCATGCACAACCTCTGTCACGTGTACCTGTACTGTGCACCCGCTGCTCCGGGGAGCCCTCACAGCTTCTGCCGCACACCAGGCATCACTCGCGGCTCCCGCCGCAATCAGGGGACCCTCGCGACTTCTGGCACACACCAGGCACCACTCGCGGCTCCTGCCACGTCAGGGGACCCTCGAGGCTTCAGCCGCACACCAGGCACTACTCGCGGCTTCCGCCGCATTTAGGGGACCCTCACGGCTTCAGCCGCACACCAGGCACTACTCGCGGCTCCCGCTGCGTTCAGAAGGCAAACTGTCGGGTCCTGTGAGAGGCAGCAAACCCGCTCTGATCCCAGAGTGGGCACAGCGTGCAAGACGGTGTACGGGAATCAGCCTCGAAAAACAGAGCCAAACCCTTCTCAATCTGTCTGGATGTGAGAGTGTACTGTGCAGGAATGCTGCATCTGTTGGCATCACTGCCACTGGCAGTGTTGCACATCAGTTAACGTTTGAGTTTCAGTCTTGCGTATGTCACCTGCGTCCAGCCCTTGTTCCATTGTCGATCATGCACATTCGAGTGGCCCATGAATATCTGCCTATCCAACACAACGGTAGCTGAACTGGATTATGACTTGTCTGCGCGCCCCCATTAGCCCACGACCAGGAGTACAACCGTGATAGCTGTGCATAGGATGCCCTGATATTTGGCGTATGTGCTGGCAGTTGGGGATGCTTGATTGCACAAGTCATAGTGTGCAGTGACTACATCGCGGTGCTCCCTTATTGGGCTGTGTTGCGGATTGGTGAAACAGCGTGGACGGAGCACAGCTGTCCGGACCAGTTAATGGATTGGCTCTACCTCGTGTTCGTTGAACTCGACAACGACATAGTCTTGGAACTGATTGCCCATGAAGCTGCGCTCACCTTCATGGACGAGTAAGTACGTTCCTGCAGCCACAACTGATTGTCACCCAGAGCACAGGTCTCAACACATTGTTGCATCCTGGAGGAATGGTCACATATCCCACCTCAACAGTGGACATGTCTGCATTCGCCTGGACTCAGAATGCATATGCGTGCAGCTACGCGTGTTGATACACACCTGTGCAAGGTGATGTAGTCCCATGGGCAGAGCTGCACAGCGTCGTTTGGCAACGTTCCTAAATCTGACATTCTTCTGGAGGGAGAGTACACACATGGCAATGTAGTATGACATGTGACCTTTTTGGACCCTTTCACCTGCTCACTGTCAGCGGAGCACACAGTCGGAGCAGGCCGATGGTACAGCACTCAGCAGATCCCATGGGCTGTGAGTCATGTCCCCTGACATGGGGCAATGAGCAGATGCCAAAACATCACATGACTTGTCCAGCAAGGCGAGTTGCCATCCGTAACGATTTGTTTTCATTTTTGCCTCCCCATTTCTTGCACCTCAACATGTTACTATGCTGCCTGTTAGTGTCTTAAGCATTGGTCTGCATGTTGTGGCCCTTGCCGTGCCCGTACTCACTGACAGATGCTAGTAAAGTCTATGCAACTTCACTAGTGTTCAATTGTGATGAGTTGTTAAGCTCATTTAACGATGATTATCACACGTTCTTGAGAGTATTCCCCACGGTTTTTACATTGTTTGGTTGAAAATACCACTTTTTAAAAGTGGCTGTTTTCTTGTTCTCCCTTCCTGGGTGCCTCTGCCTGTTTGTGGATTGACTGTCTGGCTTTGGAGTGACAGGGACTGGGGGAGCAGCACTTGTACCTGAATAGGTTTGTGCCAGTCTTCCACAACGCTGAATCCGCACCCTGTGATGTGTCTGGGACCAAGGCCCACACTAACAAAAGGATGTTGTTGTGCACTGGCAGAGTGCCCCCAGAACTGGTTTTAACCAGGCTCAGAGCCATTTGCACAAAGAGAACAAAGACATTTGGGGGTGTGAGTATTACACTTAAAACTCCTAAACTTTAGACTACTTCTATAATCAAGAGGAACCTTTGCTGAGGAGAAAAGATGAAGAAACTGAGGAGAAGTACTGCCCTTGCTGTGTGTCTGAGGTTGGCCTGCAGTTGCTGTTTCTGCTAAAGAGAGGAGAAGGACTTTGCTGTGTGCTTTGTCCCCTGCTTGAGGAAAGTCTCCAAGGGCTTGAAGAGGAGCTTGCTTCCTGTTTTGAAGTTTCAGGGACAAAAATACTTCACCCCCAGCTCCCCTGAACTTCCTTGCCAGCGCCTGCATCTTTTTATCATGGCGCTGGTAACCACTGAGGGTGACTCGAGAAACTTACCGACATCGCATCATCACAGGAGCCGACATTGGCAATCTTCGACGCAGTGCATCATCACCAACATCATTTTCAAGGTACTGTTTGTTTGGGGGTCTATGTGACTCCGTGCCCGATGCCGCAATCCTCACTACTTTAGAATTCGTGCTGTCCTGACAAGCTTATTTTTGCAGCATCCGTTTTCAAGACACTTTTCTGAGTATCTGTATGATGGATTTTTGTCGTTTTTTAGTTTAGATAAAGATACTTTATTTTTCTAAACTGGTGTTGTGTCCCTTTTGCGGTGTTTTCATTGTGTTACTGTGAGTGTTGGTACAAATACTTTACACATTGCCTTTGGGATAAGCCTGTCTGCTCAAGCCAAGCTACCAAAGGGGTGAGCAGGGGTTATCTAAAGTGTGTATGCCCCTTACCCTGACTAGAAGCAAAGGTCCCTATTTGGACAAAGGTACCTGCCTCAGCCAATTAGAGACCCCTATTTCTAACACTGTGCCATAAGCCCCCCTAGTAAAAGTGTCACTTGAAAAATAAAGCGTGTTCGGCAGTTTACAGTCTTTAATGAGATCAAAGGAGTTAATGAGGTGAGAAAGAGCTTTAGCTCTCTTATCCATAGGGGAAGAAAAACCTTCTGAACTTACCAGATCAAATGTGTTAGAGACATCGACCTCCCATGTAGGCCTCATTTTAGTATTAAAATCACCACCAACAATGATTTGGAACCCTGAATGTAAATAGACAAATTTAGTATCAACCGCTAGGAAAAAATATGGAAACGTGTTGATATTAAAACTGAGATTGGACCCAAAGCACCTGTTATAAAAACGTAACAAAACAATAATCAAACCATTGGGCCAGTTAGTTAAAAAGACTTGGACTAAAGTGCTATCAGGGCAGATCAGACTAATTTTACATCTGAGGGTTACCTAGAAAAACAACATTAGCCCCATATTTGCCTTACACTAGGGAGATGGAATAGCTGAAACAGTATAAGCAACGTAGCCATCCAAACAGATGGCCTTTACAGTCCAGGTCTCTTGAAATAAAGATCATAATTTTGAATAAAGGAGACCCAGTTCTCATTATGGACTTTGCTGGCAAGTCCAGCAACACTCCAGAACAATATTTTTACTGGCTGGGTGATAACAGTGATATAGTCAACCTCCCCTAAAGAGTATTTGAGCCACTAACTAAAGGATTAGGCGTGGTTTGATAGACAAAGTTAACAGTGTCCACCATTAGGCTGGGTCCGCCAATAGGTTTGTCTATACCTTGGGAGACTTCCTGCACGAAGCACACCTTTTTTATCTGGCTTGGGCTGAGCTAGTCTATATCACCCAAGTCCCCCAAAGGCACAAAGTGGTTCAGCACCTGGATGTTAAAATGAACGGAAGGGACGGATAAAAGCTAGGGTGCCCCTCCCAATTTTGAGTATGATTAGTCAGGAAATAGAAATAGCCAATAGGCAAATTATTAATATTGCTAGGCTTATGTTGACCTTGGGCTGAAGCTTTAATCAAATTCCCAGCAATGATCGAACTTCTAAACATGACAATATCACAGTCTACCATGAATTCTTTGCACATCTTCCCCACCCAACTCTCCCTTCTACCCATAAGCACTTCATCATACAGCTCAATCAATCAATCAATCAAAGCATTTGTACAGCGCACTACTCACCCGGAGGGTCTCAAGGCGCTGGGGGGGGGGGCGGTCCGCTACTGTTCGAACAGCCAGGTCTTGAGCTGCTTCCTGAAGGCGAGGTGGTCTTGGGTCAGGCGGAGATGGGTCGGAAGGGAGTTCCAAGTCTTGGCAGCCAGGTAGGAGAAGGACCTTCCTCCTGTGGTGGCTCTTCGGATGCGGGGGACGGTGGCGAGGGCGTGGCTGGTCGATCGAAGCTGGCGTTTGGGAGCGTAGAAGTTGAGGCGGCTGTTGAGGTATCCTGGGCCTTGGTTGTGTAGGGCTTTGTGTGCGTGGGTGAGGAGCCAGAAGGTGATTCTCTTGTTGACCGGGAGCCAGTGCAGGTCTCTCAGGTGTCCGGAGATGTGGCTGCGGCGGGGGATGTCCAGGATGAGTCGAGCTGAGGTGTTCTGGATCCGCTGCAGTCTCTTCTGGAGTTTGGCGGTGGTTCCGGCGTAGAGGGAGTTGCCGTAGTCCAGACGGCTGGTGACGAGGGCCTGGGTGACCGTCTTCCTGGTCTCGGTGGGTATCCATCGGAAGATCTTACGTAGCATGCGCAGGATGTTGAAGCACGACGAGGAGACGGCGTTGACTTGTCTGGTCATGGAGAGGGAGGAGTCCAGGATGAAGCCCAGGTTGCGTGCGTGGTCTGTTGGTTTGGGTGCGCTGCCCAGGGCGGGCGGCCACCAGGAGTCGTCCCAGGCGGAGGGTGAGGATCCCAGGATGAGGACTTCAGTCTTGTCCGAGTTCAGTTTCAGGCGGCTGTTCGACATCCATTTGGCTACGTCTGTCATCCCTTCGTGCAGGTTGGCTCTGGCGGTGGCGGGGTCGTTGGTGAGGGAGAGGATCAGCTGGGTGTCGTCGGCGTAGGAGATGATGTTGAGGTTGTGCTGGCGTGCGATGGCTGCGAGGGGGCTCATGTAGATGTTGAACAGCGTGGGGCTGAGCGACGATCCTTGTGGTACGCCGCAGATGACTTCGGTGGCCTCCGATCTGAACGGGGGGAGGCGGACTCTCTGTGTCCTTCCGGCAAGGAAGGAGATAATCCACTCCAGTGCCTTCTCCTGGATTCCGGCGTTGCTGAGGCGCTGTACTAGGGTACGGTGGCAGACAGTGTCGAAGGCTGCGGAGAGGTCCAGGAGGATGAGGGCCGCTGTTTCTCCGTTGTCGAGCAGGGCTCGGATGTCATCGGTAGCGGCGATCAGGGCGGTCTCGGTGCTGTGGTTGGCCCGGAAGCCAGACTGCGAGAGGTCGAGGGAACCGTTCGTCTCGAGGAAGGCGGCCAGTTGCTTGTTGACGGTCTTCTCGATGACTTTTGCCGGGAACGGGAGCAGCGAGATGGGGCGGTAGTTTTTGAGGTCGGTGGGGTCGGCTGATGGTTTCTTAAGTAGAGCGCTGAGTTCGGCGTGCTTCCAGCTCTCCGGGAAGGTGGCGATGTCGAAGGAGGTGTTGATGATGTCCCTCAGGTGGGGCGCGATGACGGCGTCGGCCTTGTTGAAGACGTGGTGAGGGCAGGGGTCTGTCGGAGATCCGGAGTGCATGGAGTTCATCGTGCGGATGGTGTCTTCGGTGCTGATCGGGGTCCAGGTTCGGAGGGTGGTGGTGGGGGGAGGGTGGTTCGGTCGTGGCGTGCGTCGGTTGGGTGCTGAAGCTGTTGTGTATGTCCGCGATCTTGTTGTGGAAGTAGGAGGCGAGGGAGTTGCAGAGGTCTTGCGAAGGGGTGATGTCGTTGTTTCAGGCGTTGGGGTTGGAGAGCTCTTTCACGATGTTGAAGAGTTCCTTGCTGTTGTGTGCGTTGTTGTCCAGTCGTTCCTTGAATGCTGTTTTCTTGGTGGCGTGGATCAGTTGGTGGTGTTTTCGGGTGGCGACCTTGCGGGCAGTCATGTTGTCCGGTGTTGGGTCTCTGCGCCAGGTTTTCTCGAGTGCTCTGCAGTTCTTTTTGGAGTTCTTGAGTTCGTCGTTAAACCAAGGGGCTTTCTTGCTGCCGGGTCTGCTCGGCGGGGTCTTCAGAGGGGCGAGGTCGTCTGCGCAGTCGCTGATCCATTTCGTGAGGTTGGTGGCCGCTTGGCTGGGGTTCGTTGTGCTGGTGGGAGGGTTCTTGCTCAGGGAGGTAGCGAGCTGGTCTGCAGTGATCTTTTTCCAGCTTCTGCGGGGAATCTGTTGCTGGTGATGGTGGAGCGTGGTCCTTCTGAAGCTGAAGTGGACGCAGCTGTGGTCCGTCCAGTGGAGTCCCGTGGCGTGGCTGAAGGCGATGTCCTTGCTGGAGGAGAAGACCGGGTCGAGCGTGTGTCCGGCGTAATGGGTGGGGGTGTCTACCAGTTGCTTGAGTCCGAGGTTGGCGAGGTTGTCCAGCAGGGTGGTGGTGTTGCGGTCGTTGTTGTTCTCCAGGTGGAAGTTGAGGTCCCCGAGGAGGATGTAGTCGGCGGAGGGGAGGGCGTGTGGGCTGATGAAGTCGGCGATGTCTTCGCTGAATTGTGTGCGTGGTCCCAGGGGTCTGTAGATGAGGGTGCCTCTGAGGGTGGTCTTGGGGTTGACGTGGATCTGGAAGTGCAGGTGCTCGGCGGGTGCGAAGGTGTCGTTGGAGTCGGTCGTGATGCGGATGGTGTTCCTGTGGATGATGGCGATGCCTCCTCCTGTCTGGTTGATGCGGTCCCTCCGGATGATCTTGTAGCCGTCCGGGATGGCGATGGCGATGTCGGGCGCTGAGGAGGCGTTCATCCAGGTTTCCGTGAGGAAGGCGATGTCTGGGGTTGTGGTGTCGATCAGGTTCCAGAGCTCGACGGCGTGTCTGTGGACGGAGCGGGTGTTGAGCAGGATGCACTTCAGGTGGGTGCTGCTGGTGCTCGGTTTGGTGGGTGCTGGTGCCGTGCAGGTCCGGATGCAGGTGAACTTGCAGGAGTGGCAGCTGAAGGGTCTGTGGGTGCGTCTCGGTGTGGCTCGGTAGCAGCCCGGGGTTCGGCCGGTGTTGAGTGCGTTGAGGTCGGTGGCGTCGTAGGTTCGTCGGGTCGGCTTCCGTCAGTGGGGGCCAGGGGTCCTGGCACTGGGCGCGGTCCAGGCGTGGACGGGCGCAGACGGGCTTACCTTTCGCGCACCTTCGGCGCTCAATCGGTGCTCCCGCTGCGCGCGTCCGCTGCGCGGTCGCTCTGTGGGCATCATAAATCAGGAGCCGGGAGGGCGGGTCAGCTGGGTGGCGGGAGCGGGGCGGCCAATGGGGTGAAGGTTGGTGGGGCCGCAGGGGGCAGCGGCGGGAAAAACGGCGGGAAAAACGGTGGGAAAAACGGCACAGGCGGGCGGCTCAGCGGCGGCTGGGTCGCTCGGGCAGCGGCAGCAGGAGGCTTCAGGAGGCGTCGGGAGCAGGAGGGGTGACCCGGCCTAATTAAGGGCACAGTGGTCACTTGCGTCTCAAGTTCCCATGGATCCAGTGAGTTGATTTGTAGATTAGGACTACAATAGATTCAACAGATCTTGGACACAGAGTTGGCATATTGGTTAGGACAAAAACGAAGGCGCATGCCTCAGGTAGAGGGTCACACCTAGAGACAGGGCCAGGAACCGAGTCCACCTGACTCGTGGGAAGGCACATTTTCAAGTGTCTTGGTAACCCAGAGGCTTGGACTGAGACCTTACAGCCATGAGGAGGACAAACTGCCACTGTACTTATCTCATAAAGGTTTCCTGCTAGGCGAGGGTTCAGGCTCCTACTCCCTTTGCACTGATAATTAATCTTGAACACGGTACCAGCGTCAATGCATACAGATATAGAGGCATCAGTTTTAACTGGTGGTTCTGGGACCTGACTCAAATCCAAAGTAGAGAGCTTCATCTCAATGGACTCCAAGCAATCGGGCACAACTTGCAGCTTGGAGTCTAAAAGCGCCTTCATCTCGATTCCAAATTGGGTCAATATGCTCTTAAGGGCATCCTTCACTGGGACAGAGATGTTGAGAGTTGTGGTCCCTGAGGGGTTCGATTGACTGGCAACGGCTGAGCGAGATCTCTTGGCCCCTAGGTTCTGCTTAATACTAGTGGACTTACCAAACTTGGCAGATTTGGCAGTCGAGTCGTTCAAGGACAGGGCACCAATAGAGTGCAAGTTACCATCCACCTCAGCCTCGGCTGACATCTTTTTCCCCATGGCATCCTCATACTGGCTTGGTACTACTACCAGCTGACTTGAGGAACATTGCAGTGGCTACGTGGCTCCTCTATCAGAGGGTGCTAAAGACAAACTTCTTTCCACACTAAGAATTTCATTATTAATGGCACCCACTCGATATAGCTGCCAAGCATACTGATGATCCCTCCCTGATACAGTCCTGTTTGAGCTTGACCATCATGGCCTTTCCCATATTAATTCAATGTGTGAAAATCAAATAATAAGGGGAACACAAATCCCATGCTGTAGAAATCACCTCGGTACAAAGACGGGGTGAACAGTATGTAGTATTCTGATGTTATGGTTTTTCTCCTATGTTATCTCCTATGTTATCTTGTCCCTAGCTGCTCACCCTGTGTGAGTGTTGAGAGTGGAATGTTGGTGTGTGGGCTATGTGTGGAAAGCCTGTGTGACTGGATGAGTGATGACAGTTGGTGGGAGGGGCTGAGCAGCTAGCAGGCTGCTCCTGGTGGGGCTGTTGATATGAGCATACAGGCTGCCCTACAGGACTTATATACCTGTTAATGATAACCTACAGGCTGCCCCACAGGACGTATATACCTGTTTATAAGAAATTACTGAAGATTTATAATGCCTGTCTACTTATATGAATAAACCTACTTGGTTTACACTTACACGCATGTCATTATTACTACATTAATTTTGGCGACGAGTTGGAGACTTCCCCATGCTCTTCAGTTGGTACAAGTGGACTTCAAAGTTATCAAGATGCCTTCTACAACATGTTGGGAATAAGCTGCAACAGGGAGAAGATGTCAGGCGCAGACAACAGGAACAAGAAGCAACAAGAATGAGCCACAAGAAGAAACACAGAAACTTAAGGAGCCACAAAGGGAACTCGAACAGCACGCCAAGCAGCCCCACCAGTATTCATTTACATCTGACAGCCCAGTTCAAACATGCTGTGTTGTGTTCACTTGGCACAAATTGACAGTATGTGCGCTAGCAAAAGAAGTAAACATCATCTTTTTACTTGTATATGGCTCACTTGCCTCAAATGAATGTTGCACAAGGACATTTGTTTGGTGTGTTATACTGCGCCAACTCAAGCTTGCTGTACTGTGTGTTTGTGGGTGCAACCAAAGGTCCTGCGCCATCAAGGGAATCTTGCTCTTTCAAAATGACGTGTACACAATGTTTGGAAGCAGCACGTTTCATGACCTTCATGACCATATGTCCTGTGCCTGGTCTGTTTAATGGATGTTACATATCTGCACTGGAGCACTGAGTCCCATACAGAAACAGTTGCTTAAAATGTACTTAGCTCTAGGCAGCTAGGAACATTTTGTACTTTGTGGCTTCAAATGAAGTTGGCAGCTTGTGGAGTCCGTTTTGAAAATGTTGTGTTCCTAGACATCCACTCTACATGTACAGAGGCATCGAGTACTTTGACCATGCATTGTGAATTGGCGTTGGAGCATTGGAATGACTTTAGGAGGTGAGCCGTTTTTGTCTATTATTATTGGCATTTTTTGAGCCACCTTTGAGCCAGCACCAGTTCAACAGCTTGACACATATTCAAAAGACAGGCGCGTGTCACAAACAGCGTGCGCACCTACTTACATGCTGTGGATGCGCTGATTGCTCGAGGCGTCTTCAGTGACGATGCTGTGAGGCTGGGCGCTGATGTAAGGACGTTGTGCTACATGGGCGTGGAGGGAGCCACCTGGCACAACGTAATCTGCGTGCGGCCATATTTGGGTTGGCGATCACTTTACTTTATTGCATGTGTTCGGCCCTCGACTTTGCCAACCACGTCTCTGTCAATTGTGGTATTTTTGATTAAGTTCATTGAAGTGTTCAAGCCGACAGGAACGCCGTCGTGGGAGGATGTTCTACACAACATCTCTTCTTGCTTGTTTCTCTCAGAAGGTACTTTTTCATGGAGCTCTTGAGGACTTTTGGACTCCTTGGTTTGTCATTCTTGATCGGACGCTCTGCAGCATACACAAGGTACATTTTAAAAACTTGGGTCAACTTTGGACTTCACTTATTGTTTGCATCCACACACGTGTTTTTTTTACTTTTCTGCCTCACAGAGATGTCCTCAAGTGTCTTTCACAGTCATGACTAATTTTCATTTTTTAATTGCTTTGTTGAGGTCCTACATTTATGGGCCATGCCATTTTTCACTATTGCCATTTGTGTTTTGCTTGACTATAGTATCACTGGTAAGAGTGTGCCCATTGCTCAGGTGAGGTGTCGCTCATCGGTGTGATTTACATCACAGTCTTCCTTATACAGAAAGCATATACATTTTTACATGTCGTCCTTTGTTAATGGTGGGGGCAGGAGATTGGGTTTTAGTCTCTTTAGTTCACACGACCTGTCTCTCTACATGGAGATCATATACGTACTTTGTTGTCCCTTGGTTAAGTTGGGGGTAGGATATTGGGTTTCAGTCCCTTTAGTCCACATGACATTTTTATGTAAATTTATTTTCCATATTAGAGGAGGGGGAGGAGTATTCTTATCCATCTTTCCTTCTTGTCTTTAGTTCCTTTCCCTCTAGTGATGTAGTGTTTCCGTTATCCCTGGGGCTGGGCTTTTGACTCTGTTTTAAATCGTTAATTTTCACTTCATGATGCAGGTGGGGTTTCCTTCATCTTTGGGTTGTGGACTATTTACTATTGCTGTATTTTTTTGTTAATAGTTTAATACATTGGTTTCCTTATTCTTCTGTTTATTAGGGAAGAGGTAATGTAGTATTCTGATATTAAGGTTTTTCTCCCATGTTATCTCCTATGTTATCTTGTCCTTAACTGCTCAGCCTGTGTGAGTGTTCTGAGTGGAATGTTGGTTTGTGGGCTATGTGTGGAATGCCTGTGTGACTGAATGAATGATGACAGTTGATAAAAGGGGCTGAGCAGCTAGCAGGCTGCTCCTGGTGGGGCTGTTGCTATGAGCGTACAGGCTGCCCTACAGGACTTTTATACTTGTTAATGATGACCTACAGGCTGCCCCATAGGACTTATATACCTGTTTATAAGAACTTACCGAAGATGTATACTGCCTGTCTACATATATGAATAAACCTCCTTGGTTTACAACTTACCAGCGTGTCATCATTACCACACAGTGCCTTAGCAGATAGAAGACAACCAAGGGGAGAGGCCCAGCCCTGCCTCTTCTGGGCGTTTACAGGCACAGACCGGCATGCTCTTGGAGCATTTTGGCCTTTCCCATGCCGTGGGAGAGCTAAAGCACTTTTACATGCTATGCAGCAAACGAGCAGATCAGTGTAATGTTGGCGCCCCTTCTGGCACATGTAGTGTTGTTCATTGTAGTCCCCTGCAAGATGGCCCCCAAGGTGCAGGAAAATAGGGAAGTCAATGGTGAAATGCAATTTCCCTTGTTTGTAGGGTAAAGGGAATGCTTATTTATTAATACTTAGGTGGTAACTAAAGTAGCCTATTTTATGTAACACAGTTTCTGAAATGTTGAATGGTTTATGTTATATAACTTTATTAGCTAAGCCCTATGATACCACCTAATTTTATGTCAAGAGTTTTCTTTTCTACTCCTCTGAATCTACAAAATGTATATTTTCTAGACTGTTTGCTAGACTTTCCTCAGATTTGCTACATTTTGATGTAAGAAGACTGTATGACAGTCTGCTATTTGACTTCTGATTAAAGAACTTTATGCTAATTGTTAGGTTTGACAGCCTTAGGGTGGTCCTGCCACAATTTTTTTGCCACCCTCCTCAAGTTTTTCTGACCTCATTTTTGCTGTCCTTGTGACTCTGAGCACTTAACCACTTCTAACCAATGCTAAGATGCACATACTGTCTTCAAAACAGGGTTCCACTGGCCAAGTCCAATTGTCATATTAATAGCTAGCAAAGTGCACCACATGTGCCCAGGGCCTGTAAATTAAATGCACCTAGTAAGCTCGCAGCACTTATTGTGCCACCACTTAAGCAGCCCTCAAACCATGGCTCAGGCCTCCCACTGTAGATCCTGTGTATGCAGTTTACACTGCCCTTTCAACCTGGCAAGATAAACCCTTTGCCAGGCCCAAACCTTCCATTTATTTTAAAACATGCAAATCACCCCTAAGGTAGGCCTTGAGCCAGAGTGCTTTACAGAGTCAGAGAGTCGGTCAAGAGATGTGGTATCACAAGAGTACTCTGTAAATTAGGGAGGGGGTGCTGAGTACAAGAGGGATGGGAGTACACAAAAATAGTCAATATTACAGTTGCTAAAGACAGGCCCCGGTTTCTTGGTGGGGCGAGGTCGAGGAGGGAGGCAATAGTTTCTGTGGTGGTTGTGGGACGGGGTATAGCCAAGGAATTTGCCCATGAGGAAGGAATTAACCTCCTTTTTGAAGCGTGCAAGGGAGGAGATTCTTCTGACGGCAGGTGGGAAGGAGTTCCATATTCTTGGTGCAGCCTCAGCGAACGCCCGATTATAGTTTTTTTTTCCGAAAGCGTGCAGGCTGGAGTAGGAGGGCACTGGCAAATCGTGAGTTTCTGATTCCTCCGGATATCACAAGTTTCGATGCAAGATACCCAGGGGAGTTTGAGTGTAGGGCCTTGTGCGTGATGCATGCCAGCTTAAGTTGTATTCTGGCCTCGAGAGGAAGCCAGTTCAGCGCTTTCAGTTGAGGAGAGATGTGATAAAATGTCCTTGTGCCAGTAAGTAGTTTGGCGGCTGCATTGAGGCAGGCTTTTAAGGGTGCTAAGGAGATTTGGGGTAAACCAGAGAGGGTGGAACAGCCATATTCCAGTTTGGAAATGACTAGTGCTTGGTCTGCAAGTTTTAGGGCGGGAGCGTCAAGGAAGGGTTTCAGTTTCCATAGGTAACTCATTTGGAATCTGGCAGATTTGGCCATTGAGTTGATGTGGTCTTGCATGTTTAAGTTGTAATCCAAGGTTATTCCCAGAGATATGGCCGAGTCCACAATGGTTGGGGGACAGTTTAAGGCTGTAATGGCTTAAATCCATGTCTGGATCTCCGAGTTGGTTTTAGGCGGGGAAATTAGAAGGAACTCTGTTTTCTTTGCATTGAGTTTGAGTTGGTTGGAGGAGAGCCATCGGACGGTCAGCTTCAGTGCCTCATTCAGGGGGAGAATCTCCTCGAGAGATTAGATTTTTATGTAGATCTGAGTGTCGTTGGCATACATATGGTAGGAGATATTTGCGGTGCGAAGGACTTCGGCAAGGGGTTCTAAATAAAGGTTGAAAAGGGTGGGGGACAATGTTGATCCTTGAGGGACTCCAACCGTGACCAAGGAGGGAGCGGACAGGCTACTGTTGATTAGGAATCTCTGAGATCGGTTTTGGAGGAAGGATCTAAACCAGTCATCCTAAGTTTGAGGCATTCAAGTAGCATCCCGTGGTTGACTGTGTCGAAGGCCGAGGATAGATCCAGGAGGATTAGAAGACAGGTTTTACCTTGGTCAAGGGGTTGTAGGGCATCATCGACAATGTGAAGCATGGTGGTTTCAGTGCTGTTTACAATTCGGAATCCAGATTGGCAGTCATCGAGTAGGTGAAAGTTGTTGATGTGGTGACTTAGCTGCAGTTGCACACACTTCTCCAGCACTTTAGCTAAGAGAGGAATGTTGGAAATAGGTCTGAAATTGTCTGGGGAGGCTGGATCCAGCGACGTCTTTTTCAGAATGGGGAGGACTTGGCCTACTTTCAGAGAGTCAGGGATTGAACCCTGCCGGAGAGAGGCATTAATTATCACAGTCCAGCTAGGAATAATGGATTGGGCAGGGGCCGCAAGACAGTTTGATGGGAGCGGGTTATTGAAATGGTTGTTCGAGTTTAAGGTGGAAACGATTTTGGCGACAGAGTCTTTGTCATAGAGTGAGAAGTCAGTCCAGTGTGCTTGATTCTTAGGTGAGGAATGTAGAGGCAGCGGGGGAGGAGGTGCCAGGTCAGGAGGCGGTAGAGAGAGTGAGGCAGAACTAAGTTTGTTTCCTAAGGTTTTGATTTTGTTCGCAAAAAACTAGGAGAATTCCTTGGATGAGATTAGAGACTTTGGGGGTTTCTTTCGTTGTTTTGGCCAAATTGTTCGATTGGTGTTTGACCAGCTCAAAGAGTTTGCGGTGTCTGTTCTGGGCATTTCCTAGTTCCGCTCTGAAGAATTCTTTTTTTGAGTTGAGGATGTTCTTGTTGTATGTATTTCTGGCTTGGCGGAGAAGTTTTAGGTGAGCAGTCGAGGGGTGCTGTGTCCAGATTCTTTCGGCTTGTTTGAGGGATCTACTCTCATTGTTGAGGGATCCAGTGAACCATGGGTTTTGATCTTTGACTTGAGTTTTTTTTAGTTTAGGATCGGCTAGGTCATCCAGAATGTTTGACATAGTTGCAAAGTAGTGATCATTAAGGTCAGTGACCGATGTGATATGTGGGGGGGGGCAGATTTGCAGCGGACCTCAAGTTCCTTGTGGTCCAGGTTCTTGGTGTCTCTGACCCAGCGTTTAGGAAGCACCAGTTGTGGTGTCCTTATCTTGTGGGTGCCAGGTAGAAGGAAGGCAATGGCGTGGTGGTCAGACCAGTCACGGGGGTATATAGAGATAAGCTTGATGGTTGCCTCCTTAGAGATGATCCGGTCAAGAGTGGCCCCTTTCGAATGGGTTGGGAGTGAACAAGTTTGGGTCATGGCTTGATCGGCCAGGAGGTCTTTAATGGCGTTGACATGAGAATCCTTGGGATCGATCCAGTGCAGGTTGAAATCGCTGAGGAAAATGTCTTTGGCATTGGAGGAACTCTTTGCTGTGAGAATTTCCATGAGGTTGTCAGTGAAGGAGTTGTTGATGCCTGGGGGTGGTAAAAGATGTGCAGGTTGCACACGTCGGTGGTGTCACTGCAAATTGAGAGGGCTATGTATTCGCAGGAATCGGTAGTATCCGCCAGAAGCTCCGTGACAAGAAGGTTAGAGCGATAGATGCAGGCGATGCCACCACTTTTCTTGCTATATTGTCTGTCTAGTCTAGCAATGTTATAGTTGGGGGGGACTAAGAGGTCTAGGCATGGGGATGAGGAATGATTAAGCCATGATTCTGTTAGGATAGCTAAGTCGGAGTTATTGTTCAGGATAAGAGCAGTGACATCGGCGGCATGCTTTACTGCCGATCGGCAGTTAATTAAGAGACCAGTCAGGGAGGGGAGGGAGGGGGTGTCGGGAGTCCTGGTAGTCTCCCTTACAATAGCATTCGGATTACCTTATTCCAATTTAGCGATGTAATTCCCAATTGTGAAGAGATGGACTTTTCAAGTTTGGTGTCTCTGGAATCACACTTTAAAATCCAAACTTATGGTGAAGTCAGATTTTAAATTGGAATTCTGAAAATGCAATTTTCAGAAATGGGACTTTTCTTACTTTAGCCATTTGGTGCCTGCGGTCTGTCTCTGCTCATATGTCTGAGGTGGGTGACAGTTGGGCTTTGTGTATTCCCCTAGCAAGGCACACACAATGGGAGCTCAGTTGTGTCTTGATGAGCCGTACTGGCAGAATGGGAGGGAGCAGCTGGACCAAGCTTTACTTACACCTCAATAGGCTGTGCCCTGTCCCCACACAAAGGGCTGCATACTCCCCTGTAGTGAGTCTGGAGGTAGGTCAGGAAGAGAGAACATCTGTGCACTTCAAATGCATGTCTTTGAAGTCTCCCTAACTTAAAAGGCACAACTGGGTATACGTATTGGACCTCAGACACCTCAGTAGCTGCCTCAATGATGATGCTGAACTGCCGCATAGCAGTTCACTGCTCATCGGAGTCGATGCACCATTACTGCTACACGGATCAGCACTGGCACATTTCTGCCACCACATGGATAGACACTGATGCATCACATTGGCTGCACTACACATCCTCTCCTTCAACACGACCAGAATCAAGGTTCTTTAGGTCAGCAGGGCTCACTTGATCCCTGTATCTTGCCCACACCCACTCTTTACTTTGTCCCGATCTGTTGAAACCAGATGTCCCAAATAGGTGCTTATTCCTTCTGAGCACTATTTTACAGTTCATTCTTTACAAATTCATATTCCAAGTTCTGCTTATTTTATTTATGTTGTTTTGGTCTTGTATTTATTAAATTAAGCTCTATTTTTCTAACCTGGTGTGAAACATTGTTATATGGTATTTTCATTGGTTTACTGTTTGAACAGTTGCACAAATAGTTTACACTTTGCCTCTAAGTTAAGCCTGACTGCTCTGTGCCAAGCTAACAGATGGTGAGAACAAGTCAATTTAGGGGCTGTCTGCTTCTTACCATGACTAGGATTGCGGTTGCTGCTTGACTAGTATTCATACCCCAGTCAACCTACAACCCAATTTCTAACTCTAATTCCCTTTGTTATGATCTTTTGCAATAGGCTTTCTTTTTAAGCATTATTGATGCTGATTTGAATCCAACTAATTACTTTTTGCTTTCTGCAACGATTCAAAATTTTGAATAAACCTTCATGGTTTTGACTTGGAATTTTGTCCTACCAAGGTTTCCTTTGTAAGAACTAGGGTCCCCGTCCTTCGGAACTTATATGACCTCAATCTTGCATATCAGCCCTTTGAATTTATTGGTGCAAAGCGCCGACAAGAACAAGAGGGAGGCTGGCAAAAATAATGCTAAATTGGCAGAGTATTAGATAAATGCTGAATTTTCAAAATGGTGTACAAGAACATGACTTGACAAGAAATTAATTGAAAACAAAGGGAAAATGTATGCATATCAGACACATATTTATTTCACACATTGATAGGTGAACACATGGCAATAAAGGGGGACATCGGCGGAGCCCCAGAAACATGTAAACTGGCAAAATAATTATAGCAACTAACTGTAAATGCTCCAAACACACACCTACCTAGACAACAATTACTCTAGTTGATGACCTCTAAAAGTTCTAGAAGGGGCAGAAAATACAAATTCGTCAACATCTCTCTCTCTCTCTGTCTCTCTCGCACACACATACACACACACTCACCACACACACACACACATGTGTGCACAAAAACACAAAAAATGGAATTCAAGCTCATCGTGTAGAAGGTGTCTGAGAATAAAGGAAAATGTCTGGCTGCTTAGGGCATACTAAAACTTCACATTAGAAAAAAACGCAATCAAACCCAATGGTAAGGTATTTGAGTATTTGCCCATTTCTGTGAAGAAAGTAAGGGAATGTTGTAAGATCTGCCATGTCTCTTTGTTCCCTTTTGTGAAATACATAACTTGGTTATGTTGCAGTTTTTCAAGTTATACATGTGAAATCTTCTTTGATGTTATACTCATCAACAATATACGTTGTATGATGTTTGAAGGCTTGGACTCAAAACTGGGCTCTTGGAATATATTCTTGGAAGCGATAGAATGCTGAAGCACCTGTGCGAATTTTGAAATACATCAAATAAACTGAGATGTGTCATTCACATTATGAGTAAATACCAATTGGTGTGTTTAAATTAGGACACGTTAAGGTAAGGACCTATGTGCTGCAACAATTGTACAATGCTTTAACTGCTGTCACGAAGAATTCGAAATTTTTACCTCAGGAGTTTGCATCTGGATTTATGCAAAGTTTGGAAATGGAATGCACAGAGTGGAAGAGACTGATTAATACATGTCTAACCCCTGCCAAGTGAAATAGTTTCCTTAGAGGAAAGCTTGACTTTTGGGTTTCTCCTAGGTTGGTGAAAGTGAGGGTCTCAGGGTGAGGCGCGTGCTGTGGTGGGCTATCTAGTACTTTACTTTTCCTAGGTGCTGTGCACTCGGTTGATGCCCCGTACGGTGCCATATGGCATGACCAAGATCACACTGACATTAGGAGGCATCCTTTCGGGCCCAAGTGGGGCATTTTACTCACTTGCCAATCTGTCCCGTAAGTAGACAGACTACAGCAAAAGCACAAAAAGCTGATTTCTGCGTGAGTGCCCTTGATCGTCACATTGACGCAATGTTTTATGTTGATATATTTACATGATTTCTATAGCTCAAAGCAGCAGTCAGTGGCATTGGGGCGCTGTGCAGAAAATGCTTGAAATTGTGCAATGTACGCCACAATGTGGGATTATTATGTTGTGACAGAAATCATGGTATTGTTGATTGCTGCACAGAGTAGAGAGGACAAAGCCTGCCACAGCCGGGGATTCAACAACAAAGGTAGATTCACACATGTGCAAGTGATTTCCTGTCGAGCTAAGGATAAAGATATGCAACTGAGTAAAGGCAATGTCAGTGCTTAATTTGAGCCGGTGGTTTTTGTGCTCAGCACCGGCACGTAATTGTCAACACCGGTGCTTATGACAGCTGCCACATGGTGGTGCTGTTTGTGAAATTTAGAAAGAAGCAGAGCAACAGTTATTTATTAATTCAATATGAATTAAAAACAACTGATACCTGCCTCCCAAGCCTCACTATAGATTTGTAGGCCGTGAACAGTCTGAGTTGGCACACTTGTAGGAGTGTGATGGTTAGTAGTTGTGTAGGTACTGTGGGAAGCGCGGGCACTGGCAATGGGCGTGCAAGGTAACCGGTGGTTTCCTGACGAGCCCCCCCCCCCGCCCCCTCACAAATTAAGCACCGCGCAATGTACTCTATAGAAAGAAGTAAGACTTTGTGTTTCAGTAGCTGTGGTGCAAGAACAGTTTTAAATTCAGAATTAAAGACGGTAGTCGTAGGTGATTCTTGAATGAGAGAATGTTCTGGAGTTTAGGTGCAGCTCCAGAGAAATGAATTTTTCGACGACTTATATTTCATCAGTCAGTCTCTCCTGGGCAAATGCCAGCGGATCCATCGAGAGCGTTCAGTGTCTAGCACAATTCTCCCACGATGACCCCTCCGAGGGGAAGGTGGGCCGGCACAGAGACCTTTGAAGATGGAGCCCTATTTAGAGCTGTGCTCGCTTCCGGGCGCCTGCTAATGAGATTCCGTGCTCGAGCTGCACGGCTTCATTATGCGGCCGCCTCTCTCACTCAGCGACTGAAAACAAAAACAGCGGCGGAGGGGAGCGCTGGGAATATTTTGAAAGACTGTCGAATGGTTTCTTTTAAAACGCGGCGAGCCTGTAAATCTAATAAACAGCGCAACCGCCCGTTTGTCACCAAGCTAATTTTATTAGAGCAGATCTCGAATGGCTAATTTTCTTCACAGTAATGAGCAAATTAGCGCAGTCTCTGGTTTGCTTCTGCTGAGCTTTGCGCTCATAGTACAGGGACTGCTGCTGAGATCACACCAGGGGTATGGGGGGGGGGGGAGGGGACGTGAGCACGAACTCTTGAGTCACAGAAGGAAATAAATATGTGGGGAGCACAAGGGACGTGTGTGTGATTGGAGCACAGGGCACGTGTCTCCAGCACAGAACGGATGTGCAGGGCTCAAGATTTGTTTTACTCGCAGAGACTGCACGAACGGCACTTCATTATCGAGAGACTCACAAATTCGAGGAGAGACACACAGGACTCGGGTAATACAAGGACTTTTGTCAGGAAACCTCAACCCCTGCCCTGCAAAGCCTGCTGATGGCCATGGCAATATTCTTTAAATGGTATATCAATTGAATGAATGCACCACGGACAAGCAAAGACAGTGCCCTACCATATTTCACAAATATTTTCAGTTCGCACAACACATGCAAACCCACACATTCGATAGGGACAACACTGTATTGAAAGACGGACCAGCTGTTTGTATTGCTTGTATGCTTTTCAGTAAGAGGCAGCAGTAATCATTTGAGGCGGGGACTGGTATCTCTCCCAAAGTGGATGAAGTGTGTGACCAAACTACATTGTGCTGGGTTGCCTATGGAGTACCTAGGTCCCCCCTGATATATCCCATGTCTTACCCTGGGGCAGTTTCACTTCATACATGGTGCACAAAAAGTGCAATTCCAACCAATCTGTATGAACCCTGCACTGCCTCTGTTATGCAGCGAGAGAAATTGAGTTGCTGGTTGAGTGGGGGGTGAATCCTGGTCAAGCAGCAACCATAAACCCTTTCAATCAATCAATCAATCATAGACATTTATAGAGCGCTCTACTTACCCGGAGGGTCTCAAGGCGCTAGGGGGGGGTGCTGCTACTGCCCGAACAGCCAGGTCTTGAGCTTCTTCCTGAAGGCGAGGTGTTCTTGGGTCAGGCGCAGGTCGGTCGGGAGGGAGTTCCAGGTCTTGGCAGCCAGGTAGGAGAAGGACCTTCCTCCTGTTGTCGTTCTTCGGATGTGGGGGACGGCGGCGAGGGCGTGACTGGCTGATCGGAGGTGTCGTTTGGGAGCGTAGAAGTTGATGCGGTTGTTGAGGTAGCTCGGGCCTTGATCGTGTAGGGCTTTGTGTGCGTGGGTGAGGAGACGGAAGGTGATTCTCTTGTTGACCGGGAGCCAGTGCAGGTCTCTTAGGTGTCCGGAGATGTGGCTGTGTCGTGGGATGTCGAGGATGAGTCTGGCTGAGGCGTTCTGGATCCGTTGGAGTCTCTTCTGGAGCTTGGCGGTGGTTCCGGCGTAGAGGGCGTTGCCGTAGTCCAGTCGGCTGGTGACGAGGGCCTGGGTGACAGTCTTCCTGGTCTCGGTGGGGATCCACCGGAAGATTTTCCGTAGCATGCGCAGGATGTTGAAGCACGACGAGGAGACTGCGTTGACTTGCTTGGTCATGGAGAGGGAGGAGTCCAGGATGAAGCCCAGGTTGCGTGCGTGGTCTGTCGGTTTGGGTGCAGTTCCCAGGGCGGGGGGCCACCAGGAGTCGTCCCAGGCGGAGGGCGAGGATCCCAGGATGAGGACTTCCGTCTTGTCCGAGTTCAGCTTCAGGCGGCTGGTCGACATCCACTCGGCTACTTCTTTCATTCCTTCGTGGAGGTTGGCTCTGGCGGCGGCGGGGTCGTTGGTAAGGGAGAGGATCAGCTGGGTATCGTCGGCGTAGGAGATGATGTTCAGGTTGTGTTGGCGTGCGATGGCCGCGAGGGGGCTCATGTAGACGTTGAAGAGGGTTGGGCTCAGCGAGGATCCTTGGGGTACGCCGCAGATGACTTCGGTGGCCTTTGATTTGTACGGAGGTAGGCGGACTCTCTGGGTTCTTCCGTCGAGGAAGGAGATGATCCATTCCAGTGCCTTCTCCTGGATTCCGACCCTTTCAGGGTATGGCACAAGCAAACCCCAAATTAACCTGTGCCGAACCTTCTGGTAGCTTGACTCAGAGTAGACAAGCTTAACATGGAGGCAATCTGTAGAGTATTCGTGCAACACTTCAAACAGTAAAACAGTGAAACACCACATAAAAAGAATCCCACATCAGGTTAGAAAAATAGAATACAATGTAATAAATAAAACAAGACCAAAATGAACAAAATCAATAAGACTGTAGTTATGAATTTTTAAAGAATAAAGCAAAAAATAGTGCCTAAAAACATAAAGCGCCAACCAGCGATAATTGGTCGCTATGGACAGGGTCAAAGTCAAAAGTTCAGGCCGACCGCGATGGAGCGCAGGTCAGATACAGTCCAAAGTTAGTCCTGTTGAAAGTTTACCTTCTCAAGGTTGTCAGCAAGAGTCCCGATCTTTGGAGGAGGCTTGGAGCAAGGAGAGCGTTGCAGGCTGTGGCCAGCATGGCCCAAAGAGCAGGCTATGCATCGCGGATGGGCTGAGTGGTGCTTTGTGTTGCCGGTCCCCCGCGGGTAATTGAAATTGGCTGTGCGAAGAGATGAGCTGGTGGTGTCTTGCTCTGATTTTCAGTGTGAGAGGCATGATCTTGGTGCGAACAGGTCCGTTTGCGGTTGAGAAGAGCCCAAAGCATAATTTAGGAGCCCGTGAGCCACACCAAGATTCAGGACAAGCTCGCTGCAGTTGCGTCCATGAGCTTGTTGGAGAGCCTTTTATATCCTGAGGCTCAGATCAGGAGTCCAGCAGAGAAGCCCTAGGAGTCACTCTGGGGTCCTTGGTTCAAGATAAATGTGAAGGTCCAGTTCTTCTTCCACAGGCAAGACGGCAGCAGGCAACAGGTCAGCACAGGAAGGCAGCAGTTCCTTAAGAGCATTGCAACAGAGTGGAAATCCCTGTAGCAGCACAGCAGTCCTTCTTCCTGGCAGAGTATCCATAGGCCCAGAAGTGTACTGAAGAGTTGGAGTCTACGGTCCTCTTTTTATACCCTGGTGCCCTGGTACTGGAAGGTGGGAAAACCTTCTAGACAGTGGCTTTGAAGTTCATGCAATCTCCTGCCTCCCCAGCTCTGGCTTCAAGCTGCTTGCGGCACAAATGCAGGGCCATTAGGCCCTTTATGTGGAGGCAGAGCATAGTCAATTCAATTATAAGTTGGGATGTGCTCAGTTCCGCCCCCCCAATCCTGTCAGTAGATGACACATTCAGGCACACCTAATCCCTCTATTGTATGACTGTCTGGGAGGAATACACAACGTCTAACTGTCAGCTAAACCCAGTCATGTGACCCAAGACAGGCTACAGTCAAAAAAGGGCTAAGGGCAGGAAAATACTACCTTTCTAAAAGTTTCATTTCCAATTCTAATTAAAAAAACAACTTTACTGTAATTTAGGATTTTAAATCCAATTACAGAGACATCAAAAATGAAATTCTTACCTAGGAACACCGATCAGTCAGTCAGCGGTCAAGCAAAAAATAAAATACCCGCAGAATGACTGAGCCGGTGCCAACAATGTAGGGAGGGGTGGACTGGGCATAGCAGGTAGGAGTGGTAGGCACACTGTATGTGAGAAAGTCTGTTTGGCCGACCAAACAGATATGTGCACTTAGGTTTCTCCAGCCCAGCTGTGCTGCACAGCTGGTTTGACGAAAACCTCACATGCTCATAGGCACTGTCTGAGAGGTAAACCACCATATTCAGACCAATCTTGGCACTGCTCTCATGCTATTGGCAGTATAACATATACAAGGATGATCCTGTTGAGGTGTAAAGGGGGCGTGACCAGGAAACTCAAATATAGAATAAGGAAAGTCAGACATTCGGAACGTCAAGCTGAGTGAAAGATTCAGGAGTAATTCTCAAATGGCAGTTCCATCAAGGTGAATACGGAGAGACTACTACTGCCCAGAGACAAGAGGCATACAGGTGATCCCACTGAGAAGAGGCAGCCATGTTTTCCAAGATGAGAAGGACATACTGACCATTTTTAAGAGCAATACTCCATCAAAGCACACAACCAGTCCCGAGGAAAACCTTCATTAAAAACAGCAGGTATACACCCGTTACAACGGATTTTTTACTCCGCACTACCATTACAACGCGACCATTACTCCGCATACCATTACAACGCATTGCGCTGGGGGGCGCTCTAGGATAGGGAATAAGTATAATTTACTATCCAACACCTTCCCTAGGGTCCACGGGGACTGGAGTTAGAATAGTAAATTATACTTACCACTACCCAGCGCCCCAAGGCGCTATGCGTTGTAACGGTATGCGGAGTAAAAGTCGCGTTGTAATGGTCTGCGGAGTAATAGTATGCGTTATAACGTCATACATCCAAAACAGCAGGCCCAAAGTGAAGGCCGAAACTTGTCAGCGTATTATAATAGTGGTCATGAGGCAAATATCGTCACGTAAAGATTAAAGTACACTTGTGAAAAAGAAAAATTAGCAGTGGTAAAGTGTGCAGAATCCTAAAGACAACAAATACATCTGCAAAAAGTGGAGAGTAAAAGGCCAAACATCTAGGGATGACCCTGTAGAGAGGGCCAGGTCCATCATGTGGCATGTGTGCAACAGCAACATATATTCTGCCATGATCCATGTTACAGAAGGGGCCACACAAGAGTCTGATTCCTCTTCAATAATATCAAAGTGCCCTACCATTGATGAATGGCCCCAAACGCCAGTTGTGCTTTTTCTGTCATAAAGCTCTAGATGTGAGAAACAACTAAAAGAAATGTGTGAGTATCCACTCAAAAACATGTGAAGAGATCCTTCAGTGACCAACATAGGTAGAATCATGTACCAAACATCTTCACCATTGAACAGTGCCAACAAGAACAGCCACATCATCTCATGGAGTGGGTTCCAACCTCATGAAGAGCCCTTTTGGGGTGGTTCTTCCAAAGCATCTAGTGAGAAATCTGTTGTACAATTAAAGTGATGCCAAAACAAAACAAGGAAAAGGAGTCTGGCTCAAAGTCTGCCTTCAAAACAACCTTTAAGGGTCATACATCTAGATTCATGAACGAAAAATCGGCTCGCAAAGGGCCAGATTCTCAGAATCTGGCCCTTTGCGAACGCAATTTTTGCATTTGGGATTCATCATCCCAAATGCAAAAATCGCTATTTGCGAAATCGCATATTTGCGAGGAATTGCATTTAAGGAATCTCTATTTGAGATTCCTTAAATGCAATTCATTAACCAATTTTAAATTGCGAATTCGCAATATTTGGCCGCTATTTACCACGAAGTCTGACTTCGTGGTAAATAGCGAAAAAATAGAAAAAAGCACTTAAGTGCATTTTTCTCAGTTGCATGTTACACACACACATGTCCTTTGGACATGTGTGTGCGCAACACCTGTGTAAATTTGCATTTCAGGGGTGCTACAGGGTGTCCTTTGGACACCCCTGGCACCCTTGAAATCGCATCCTTATTTGCGATTAGCAAATTGCTAATCGCAAATAAGGAATAACTCCCCATTCATTCCTATGGGTCTGTAGGCCCATAGGAATGAATGGGAAGTTATTCCTTATTTGCGATTAGCAATTTGCTAATCGCAAATAAGGAAGATGTAGGAATCGCAATATTTTTTGCAATTCCTACATGAATCCCGTTTTGCAAGTCCTTAATAGCGATTCCTTATGAATCGCTATTACAGACTCGCAAAACGGGACTTTGATGAATCTAGGTGATAGTACTTCTATCGTAGAGGGGCCAGAATAAGAAGCTAAGATGAACTTGATTGGAAAGTGACTCCCAGTGGCCATGCACAAAGGTGTTAAACTTCAACTACTGCTACTCTGTAACATGTTTTGGATAATTTTCTAACTTTTTGTTCTTTATGTAGTTTGAAAAGTTATTTTTAAAAGCTTCTCCTTACAAAAGGGTTTTGCTGGAAGAACCCTAGCAAAGTCCATTTTTACTACAAGAACATTGCCTCAAAAAAGATTTGCACGTAAATCTTGTGCAAAAGTATGTTTTTTGTCTGAACATTTAACCCCATATTCAAAGTTGGGCAAAGTTCACAAACTTCATAAGTTGTGCACATCTAAAAACATCGCTAACAGAATGAAAATGTCATCCACTTCCAACCTGGATTTTACATGCAACAGCATCTCAACAAGGCTTGTAGATCAATATCACTCGCATTGTCAGACTTATGCAAAGAATAGAAAACAAGCGTGGTTCAATCTCCAAAACATTCCAAATATGTTCACCAAACACTTTGAAGATGCTTTGATGCCCAGGTGAATTTTGCCATTTGAAAGACACTCAAATTCAAATTTCAAAGCTTTATTCGATTATTATATAACAATCATAAAAGCATACAATGTTACAAATGCAGGATAAAATACACAACAAGCGGCATAAGTTACAATAAGTGAAGCAGCTCAGTTGGAAACACATATTCGACCGCACAATCAAGTATTTGACAAGTTAATCCGACTTAAAACACTAGACTTTTCCTATGGGAGACAGCTTTTAAAATAAAGGTAGCAGTAAAAAAACAGATATCCAACGTATCAAGTGCAAATAGTAATTTCATGGCTTGGGCAGTAGTGGACACAGAGTATTTCTTAAAAACAGGTTTAAGGTAGTGTAAACGAATGTGCAAGTATAAAGGACAGATAAGCATAAAGTGCAGTGTGCTTTGCTTGGTTGTGCCATCGCACGGGCAAGGATTTGGGCTATACATTTTCATCTGTGGGAAGGCCACCAGGTTATGGGCAATGCCTAATCTCAACCTAGTGAGAACAAACTGATGGGATTGTTTAGTGATGTCTTTTAAATACATAGGCATGCCCTTACCATCCTTCTTGTTAGAATGGTAAAAAACATGGGTTGAAAAGTGGCTACATTGGACACTACGCCAATTAGATTTGGTCCCCAGATAAACCTTTTTAACCTCCTGTTTGGGAACTGTAACAGCGCTCAAGGGGTCATCAAAAATGAAACACACGGAAGATACCGAAGGTCTATCGTTAATCCAAACTCAATGCAGAGCCTAATGAGTGGTCTACACAGGTAACTGGAACATAACAAGGATTCTTATTCTACAGGAGACACACAGAGAAGAAGTGAATATAGAAATATAGTTCTAAAGAAGAACTCAGTCCAGAAAAAGATTATGAACCCATAGAAAAGTACCCATCAGCCCACTCAATAGTGGAACTTCGTCATCTGGGTTTTTTTTGTTTGAAACATTGGTGTCCAATATGCCCTTCCTCAGATGAAACTTGAGGCAAGCTTAGGACCCAATGGTTGAACCCTCAACCAAAGCAGATTACAGAGTATGAATGCTGATAAGGCTTAGTTGCAGTGCTAAGAAAAAGTGTAAGAGAAGAGGATAGTGCACAACGTGATTAAAAATACCTATCTTCATGTCAATAAGAAAACTTTATTATATGTGCCCATCAAGATGGTATAGTTAAAAGCAGAGTGAGAATAGCAGTGAAAATATTTTCTATTTACCATAGATGTTTAATTGGTCAACATGTTTCAGCCTCTCCAGGCTTTCGTCAGGACCTGTAGTTCACTACTGCAACACTTACTTTTATGTGCTGTGAAGGACAGACTATAGAAATTCTTTGGATTTGTGTATCAGCTCCTGTAGAACAACATAAATACAGAGAAACGAAAAAACCATACAGCAACCAGTTATGGTGATTTCAACAACAATCGTTGGATTAGTGTTTTCCATACATATACATTTTATTGTATGATTTATAACTTACCCAGTATTATGGGATGAAGGACCTCACCTCACCTGGCAACGGCTCAGGATAAGGAGGCCACGCACTGTAGAGGATTGAAAAAGTGGTGTATTTTAGTTCATCTCATTACTTATTTGAGTTAATCTCATGATTTGGAAAGGTGTATCCAAATTGCGTTCTAGTAAAGACACAAGAATGGCAAAAAGGAAGGCCAAAGCCTAGATGACTATTACTGTTATGGTGTTTCTATCACAACTCACTCCTGTTCATACATGATTATCCGGAGTGGCAGAATTGTAACTTTCTGCCCTGAGTGTTAAGGGCACGTTTGTATCTTAATACCTGTCATTCACGCTAAGGTTAAGGACAGGGGCCAGTAAATCAGGCAATATTCTAGGTCCCAAACGGTCCCTTCCAAATACTCTATCACGATTATTTAATAATAGCATGTGTTCAGCCAATATTGTAGGCAGAGACTACCACGCAAGACCCACCGCCGCCTGGAGCACACTCACCTCTCCGTCGTTACCTCGTGCTACCCCGAGCCGAGGGGGAGGTGATGGCCCAGTGCGGTGCGCTCGTTTAACAAAGCGGCCTGCGGACCAGAGAGAGAGCTGTATTTCTCTGTAATCCGATAGGTTCATCTATTGAGCCAATCAGAAAGTGTATATTACCAGCGCTCGTTTCACAGAGCAGCCTGCGGACCAGAGAGAGAGCTGTATTTCTCTGTAATCCGATAGGTGCATCTATTGAGCCAATCAGAAAGTGTATATTACCAGCGCTCGTTTCACAGAGCAGCCTGCGGACCAGAGAGAGAGCTGTATTTCTCTGTAATCCGATAGGTGCATCTATTGAGCCAGTCAGAAAGTGTATATTACCAGTGCTTGTTTCACAGAGCAGCCTGCGGACCTGAGAGAGAGCTGCATGTCCCTGTGATCCGATAGGTTCATCTATTGAGCCAATCAGGAAGTGCATATTGCCAGCCCTGAATGCTAGTAATTGGTCATAGTAGCCTTCCTGTTCAGCCAATCGTAATGTTTCTTTTACGGACCGCTCTGGGGACACGTGTGGCAAAAGCTGATTGGCTCAGCGGTTATAAGCAGGAAACGAATTAAAGGGCCAATGGCATTCTACTTTTACCTGTGTATTTACATTTTAAAGTCTCAGCGCTCGTTTTTAGGAAAAGCGCGAAATGGCATAAGGATCCCATATGGGGCTAAATTTTGAGATTTGTTACTAGAAGATCCTAATTCTAAAAACTGGAATAAGTGTTAAAGTCCAGTTGTGAGGAGGCAGTCCACTATGCATAGAACTACTGCCTTAGACCGCTAAGTTAACATGGTATGCATTCTTATTGTGTTATATAAGATCTTTCAATTTATAATTGTTTATTTATTACATTTTGGTAATACAACACACCCTAGTTATATAAAGAGCCAAAGTGGTAACGGAGTAAAAAAGACATTCCCCTTCAATGACTTTAACAGATGGCTAAGGATAATTTGTTTACGGAAGTTTCCACACACATATTTGAAATGAGGAAGTGAGATCACCCGCATGACTCATAAACAGAAAACAGGAAAGGAACAGATCCATTATATGGCATGATAGAGCCGGCATGTATCTTACTTTTGCAGCCAGGCCAAGTTGTTAATGAAGGTGCCATGGATAGTGTTCTATAACCAAGGCACAATTACAACTGTATCCAAGGGATATCGTTGTTTAACCCTTCTGTGTCACATTTCAATTTATGTACCCATCTCTGTTCCTTTCTTAGTAGAAAATGGGATACGTTAGTAACATGTTGAGGTATATAGGGTTGTTCCAGAACAACCCATCTTATCTCATCTGCTTGATGTTTGGCGGTGAGAAAATGGGAAGTCAGGCGAGTCGCCTGTTTATTGCGTCTGATTGTGCTCTTGTGTTCCTGTATACGTAGCTTAATTTTCCTGGTCGTCATTCCTATGTATCTCAGACTACATGGACAGGTAATTAAGTAGATGACTCTCTCGCTGTTACAATTGGTGTGACGTTTTAGAAACCATGGTCGTGTGGTGCCAATGTCTACATTCAAAGTTCTTTGCGTTTGGGGACACACTGAACAATTCCCACAAGGGTGATGTCCCTGAACAGGAGGGAGATTCCATAGAGTGGGGATGGGTTCCTCTGTGGTGTGTCGTGGTCTTGTGTGGACCAGTTTGTCCCTTAGATTGTTCCCTCTCTTGAAAGAAAAAAGTGGTAGAGGAATTGTCTCTCCAGCACTGTTCAAAATCCTCCATCTTTGTCTTATGATTTTCTGTATCTTAGAAGATGAGGTATTAAAAGTGGTGACACATGCCAGTCTGTCCAGAGGTGGTTTGTTGACTGGGGGTGCCAAGAGCGCCTCACGGTGGTTGTTTTCTGCCCGTTTGAGAGATCAAAAATGTCCAGATTAAAAATGTCATTATAGGATGTTAGAACATAATTTAACCAGGGGATCTTACGAGCATTGTCCAGCCGGAGACAGTCTAAGATAATTCGCCTAGTGAATCCTGTCTCGTCCTCTGCCCAGATTGACCTCCAAACCATAAGGGGTCTCAGGCCCATTACATCTGTGAGGTAGTCCAGCCCCACCTCTCTATGACTCAGTTCGGTGGATGCCGAAGAGGGGAGGCACAAGAGTCTTTTAAGGAACTGGTTCTCTGTAACTTGCAGATCCCCATGGTTGCAGTAGCCCCATGCACCTGAACCGTATAGGGCAATAGATGCACATCTATGCCTGTAGATGTTTAACATATCAGGGATGCGGCGGCTACCCAGTTTTGATGCAAAGCGGAATACTCCCGAGGAGCTTTTACCCATCTTGGTCTTCACGTTTAAAATCTCTGTTGCCCATGACCCTCTACTATTAAAAGTTATGCCAAGATAACAAAATTTGTCCACTACCTCTATTCTGTGTTCATTAAAATGGAATGATTTAAAACGTTTCATCTGTTTCCCACAAGCCATAATGAATGTCTTAGAGTTATTAATTTGTAATTTTCTCCCCTGGATAAAATCGTAAAAATAATTCATGAGGTTTTGGAGTCCATTCGGGGTTCTCGAGAGAAGGACCGTGTCATCTGCATATAGCAGAACCGGGACAGGGTGGCCATCAATCTGTGGGGAATCTGCTTGAACCCTCTTCAATTCGGACTCCATAGAATTTATAAAAAGGGAGAAGAGTAACGGGGCCAGTACACAGCCTTGCCTTATGCCTGATTTAACCCTGATTTTCGTGGTACATTCCCCGGCCTGGCCAAAGCGGATCTGGGCTGAGAGTTTATTATATAATCTGGCCAGGAAGTATATTATTGCTGCCGGGGCTCCCATTTCCAGTAGGGTGGACCATAACAAAGTATGATCCACCAGATCAAAAGCACTTGAGAGGTCAGTGAAACAGAGAAATAGTGAGCCCTGTTTCGCTTTGGTGTATTTCCCTATGATGAGGTCCAGGTTGATACACTGTTCTATTGTCCCAAGACCCTTGTGGAAACTGAGATTCTGCTAGAATTTTATTGTCCCCCGCATCCAGAAGGGAGATAGGGCGGTAGTTCTTAGCCTCTCCTCTATCTCCCTTCTTATAAATCGGAAGGATTATGGATTCGCTCCAAGTAGAAGGTGTGCTATCACTGACTGATGCGTTAAACACCTGAGTCAGGAGCGGACTCCAAAGAGCCTGGTTGGATTTATACAGGTCAACCGGGACCCCATCCGGTCCCGGTGCCTTCCCCCCTTTGCTCTTACTAATGGCAATTTCTACTTCTTGGAGGGTAATCCCCAGCGGTAGCTTAGGTTCAAAAGGGGCGGCAGAAGAGCTAACACAGTCCTCCCTGGCTGGATCAAAAATGTCTGTAAAATATTGTACCCAGTTATCCTCACTAACTTGGGCTGATAATATAGGGAAATCTTCCTTTAGGAGAAAGGGACTGTTGACCGTGCTCCAAAAGAGCTTACTGTCACGCAGCACTGCTGCTTTAGTCAAGTTATCCCAGGCAAGCTCCCTTAGCTCTTGTTTTCTACAGGTAAGATGTTTTTTATAAGTCAACCTGAGGTGTAAAATGACATCCCTGTCTCTGGGTTGTTTAGAAAGAGCCCGCTTAAGTTCTTGAAGGGATTTAGTGCAAGCACTATCGAACCAACCCATGGTTGCCTTCTTCGATATGCCTTTGGAGATGGTAAGGGATCTTTTTATGATGGTGCCCAGTTCCTCAAAATCAGCAATAATGCACTGAGGGGAAGCATCAAGGTCCAGACATTTAAGTATCACTTCAGACCCCGCTCCCACAATTTTACGCAGCAGCTTCTCCGAGTTATCCCCACACCATTTGATACGGATACCATTCTGCCTGCAGGGGATTAAGTCTTCTACAATCCTACGCTGAACATTGGCCGGGGACCCCCAGATGGATGTCGACATAGTGATGGCATTATGGTCGCTACTACCAAAATCTACAACAATCGGGACCGAACAGAGTGAGGCAGTGTGTACAGATACTAGTAAATGGTCAATAACAGAGGCCGTGTTTGTTCCTACAAAGGTTGGTACAATGTTACCCTCATTATCAGTAGCCGGGTATTGAATCAGTAAATCAAGATTGAGCATAACAGAATTAAGAGAATCGCCATAAGGTGTATGTATAAAATGTGCCCGGTATTCCCCATTATCCCCATCAAACCCACATACTTTTGTGAAGGAGTGGGGGCAAGTACGAATATTGAAGTCCCCACCCCAAATGATATCAAAGGACTTATGGGTACCTTTACAGATATTTCTCACTGCTAGATCGAGCTCATCCACAACTGAGGTATTTGTAGCATCAAACATGTTATTATAATGGTTGATCAGCAGGGTTACATGACCCCTTTTGTGTTCCAAACTTAAGATTTGTGAATGAAAGCCCACAGTCAGATGCGATTTCACACAAACAGGAAAATTCACAGAAAGTAAGATTACAAGCCCCCCTTTAGCCCTGCCCATGTTGGACCTTTGTGCTGGGTTGTTATATGACACAAAACCATCAAAAAAGATGTCAGTTGTTACCCAAGTCTCTTGTAAACATAAGACGTCAAACTGGGAAAGGGATTCACTCCAACCCAAGGACGACATTTGCCGACTCCAGCCAGCAATATTCCAGCTAGCAAGTTTGAAGCCAGGGGTACATGTTAAAGGTTCAGTAGACTCAGTGGCACTAGTGAATCCTATTGACGGCAAGGTTTCAGCAGGGGTGACCATAGATACTGGTGGGTAGTGTGTGACATGAGGGTCAACGCCCCCGGAGATTAAGTATGTTGGGGTAGGAGGCCTTATGGGTACTAAGACCTGAGGTATACCTTTACCCTTCGCATCTCGTGAACTATTACCAGTATCGAGGAGGGAGGGGTTTAGGACATAGGTCGTAGATAGTCAATCGACTCCATCTAAACCGTTGAGACAGCTAAATCGGTTACAGTCATAAAAAGGGGTCTCCGGGGGCAACAAAGCCGGTCTTGCATCAAACCTTCGATATCTGCCCCTCCGCTTAACCCTAGTCCAATTATCTCTGCCTTGATCATGGTACGGGGGGTTGGGGGGGAAAAAAAAAGACACGGGTAGCGTCTGAATTGTGGAATGGAAGGATCTATTAAAACCTGCACAAATGTGCGAGACTGTTCTAGGGTCTCTAAAACTGACCGTTATACAGTCCCCGTTTATAGACTTTCTAGTTTCGCCCAGCCATGGCACCCTTCTAACCATGATAATTGCGTTGTGAAGGTGGGCCGGGAGAGGTCTATTCCAGTTCAGCCATCTAACAACTTTACTTTTAAGAGATTGAAAATTCTCAGCTTCCCCGGCTTCCAGTGGGGGAGCTCCGGCCAAGACTACCATGAAGCGGTTAGCTTCTGGAGGCAGGTCTGGCCTGCGCGGTCTAGGAGCAATCTGTTCGGGTGCTGGGGGAACTATTTGGCCGTCAGTTATAGCCCCATTAGTAGTGGCCATAGATTGGGCTGGTCCTACAGGTAGCAAAGGGGGAATATTAATGTTGCTGTGATGAATAGGGGCTAAATGGCCTGTTGGAGGACATAAAGAGTTAGCGGCGTCATTCGCTAAAGGGGGACCTAGGACAGTAGGAGTAATTTGACAGTTACGCAGGGTGTTGGGCTTGGGGGATCTAGCTAATATAGCAGCTGTGGTTTTCTCGATATTAGTAAGACGGAGTTCTATCCGTTCCATTTTAGACTCTAGGGGGAATAAAAGTGATTTAAAAAGAGCTCCCAGGTTTTCTAAAGTTAAGTCCATGCTAGGTGGGGGTTGGGATGAACCTAGAGTGAGGTTGGGGGTATCATGTTTGTGCTTGGCTGTTTTGGATTTTCCACCCGATTTAGTGTTGTATGACCTTTTGCGTTTAGTTGCGGTCACAGGTAACAACGGGGTCAGAAGAAATGGATACATTATCATCAAGAACCATATCGATTTCAGGGAGGATTTCATTAACCAAAATGTCCAAGTCAAGAGCCCCCGGGTTAGTCTCCGTAGATGTTAAAGTTGAAGTTGGGCCAACCGCAGCAATATAAATAGACTCGTTGGGCCGCTCGGGGGTCTTTGCGTTAGCTAATGTTCCAAGGGAGGATCTCTTAAAAGCCGATAGTTCCTTGGATAAGCGTTTTTCAAGTACATTTATTTCAGTGTCAAGTAGGGTATTAGCTCTAATCAGAAATTTCTCCATAACTCCGGCAATGGCCCCTCCAGCTATGGAAGATTTACTCCTGGTTTCACGACAGGACATCTCCCCACACTAATAATAGCAAGGGGTAGCAGCAAAAGCAAGAGCAAGAGGGAGGGCCCGGACCGGTCAAGTCCGGTCACGAACGGGCACAAACGGGCCCGCCCTTGGCCCGGGCTTAGCCCGGCGCACACCTGCGCGCTCCCGCGCAGCGGCAAAGAAGTCTTGCTAAATAGGGAGGGAGATAGACAAGGGGGCGGGGCAAGCAGGGAGAGCGGCCCAGGTGTAACAGGTTGGGCTCACAGGGACTCCTGGGAGTTGGAGTCCCTGCACAAACGCTCACAGCCCTGCTGCAACAACACGCACCCCACAATGGTCCTCCTTCAAGAATGCAGCCCCTCGCCTGTAGCCAGCTCACGCCGATGGTACTGCGATGTAAAGCTGTTTGTACAGGTCGGGCAGGAAAGCAGCAACCAAAGGTCCGGTAGCAGGAATCTTCGAGGGCAGGGTCAGTGTCAGCGTCCAACGATTGAAGTCCAGGCAGCCGTCTTTACATCCACGGTCGAGGGGGCGGGGCAAGCAGGGAGAGCGGCCCAGGTGTAACACAGGGCCAAACCAAAGGTCCGGTAGCAGGAATCTTCGAGGGCAGGGTCAGTGTCAGCGTCACTCACAAAGGAAGCTATGAAGCTCTAACACCATTCTACAGTAAGTGGTGCAGGCATCTATATGGAAACAGCAGAGATATGATATGTTGAACATGGCTCTTCTTATGGTATTTTCCTAAAACTTTTTGCTTTTTGATGTCCTGGTTTTTGCTAATTCTCTTTTCATGGCCTTAGGACTCTGGGTGCTTTCCCACTGCAATTCAATTGGATGTGAAACAGTGCACGCCCTTCCTACACATGCTAAGAAGTGCTGCTAACTTGATTGGTTTAGGTGTTGTACCTGTGAATGCCCTGTAAAAGGTACACCACATACACAGGACAGGTACAGCACTGGCCAACAGTGGAATGCAACACTGATTTTGCCACCCACCTGAATAGCCTTTCAAACATGTATCAAGCATGCCATTACAGGCCTGTGGGTGAGCAGTTGCACTTATGCTCAGGTTGGCATTTCTAACTCATAATCCAATCCTGAGTGGGCCTTCCACTACCACTGGAGCACCCCTAGGGTTAACCCTGAGAGGCAGAGCAAGTGGTAGGTGGAAGGAAGGGCAAATACACATGGCTGTTCCATGCCCAGGCAGTGAAGAACCCCCATGTAGGTTTTCCCCACTTAAGAGGTTGGTTCTTCCCATGGGACCACACCGTGGTGTTGCTGATTCTCTTTTAGTGGCCTTAGGGCTCTGGGAACTTTCCCATTGTAAATGCAGTGAAAAAGTGCATGCCCCCTTTCAACATATGTTTGGAAGTGGTGCTTACATTATGTTTTTAACAGGGGTGCTTTCTCTTTTTAAGTATGGGGGCATTGACCCCCTGCCTTTGAGTTGCCACATCACATTAAACTTGTCATTTTAAATTTCATTTATACATACACTAAATTGAAATGCTTTGCCTCTGCTCTCCCCCTCCCCACCATTCCAGAATGTCCTTGCATTTGTGCTCAATTTGCTCTCTGCTGTGCTGGGATGGGAGTCTTAAAGGGTGTGGCCAATTGTCCATACTGGCAGGGCAGTGCGAGTGGTAGACTTGGTACTGATCAAGTGTAGTGTGCATGTTGGGATAGACGGGTGACTTGCTCTGTCCAGCCTGACGTGCACCTGAAACCTACTGTCCCGTACGCTGTTTTAGGGAGCTGGGCCACAGGCTGCTGGTCTCCCGTGGAGCGTTGTATTCACCTCTCTGCTCCAATCCTGGCACTGGTTTCATACTGTTTGTCATCATAAACAGTATGAGAGCGTCACTTGCAGAGACGTTTGAAGGCGTGGGAAAAGTGGGCTCTGGCCTTGGGGCCAAGCGTTTCAGGGGTCCCCTGATAGAGCCAGCTCTGTGCTGCAGAGAGTCTTGCCCTGATAACCTTTAATAATTCTTAAACAGAGTGCTTTAAATACTGTTTTTCCTTTAAGTTTATTTTATTTTGGGCTCTTAGATCCGGGATCCCAGGTTGGCTGAGGTAGGTACCTTAGGCCAAATAGGGACCTTCATTTCCACGTCAGGGAAAGGAAGGACACCTTCTCAGATAGCACCCGCTCACCCCCATGGTAGCTTGGCATGAGCAGCCAGGCTATCTTCAAGGCAAATGTGTAAAATATTTGCAACCACGCTCACAGCAAACCAATGGTGACATCACAAATGGACTCCACACGAGTTTCATAAAAACGAGTTTACATTTATATAAAAAGATATATGATAAAAACACACAATATAAATCCAACATATGCGTATTTGTAATATTCCTCCTGGCCGGTTGTTAGGCCAGCCAGCCATTGTAAGTTCTGACGATATTAATGAGCAGTTCTAAACGTTCTAATACAATGTTATGCAGTTAGTAATGCTAGAATCAGGCCCTTTGCAATGTAAAAATAATGCAATGTGTAACACACCAATCAGGTACTTCATGATGCAGAAATAATGCAATGCATGATACACTAATTAGGTAGTTCGTTATGCAGGAATAATGCAATGCATAATACGCTAATCAGGTACTTCGTTATGCAGGAACAATGCAATGCGTTATACGACAATCAAGTAGTTCTTTATGCAGAAATAGTGCCAAGTGTAATACCCTAATCAGGTAGTTAGTTATGCAGGAATAATGCAATGCGTAATACACTAATAAGTTAGTTCTTTATGCAGAAATGATGCAATGTGTAATATGACAATCAGGTATTTCGTTATGCAGAAATAATGCAATGTGTAATACACTCCAGCAGCGATCACAGTGCCTTAGGCATTCTCTCCGCTACTCCTGCTGACTCGCAGTCAGTCTCTGTCAACAGTTGCCCCCAACAGGGGTATAGTGTAACATAAAGTGAAGCTCCGCACTCCGACCCCGGTACTGCCACTCCCTTGGCAAGTACGGGCAGTGATACGAGCCGAAGCAGAGGCTAGCACTGCCAGAACCAGAGAGACCGAGAGCGTCTCCCTCCGAGCCAGCACCCCGCCCCAGGCATCGACACACGTTACCTGGGGGGTGCGATCTCACTCTCCTCTCCTTTTCCAGCAACTTGGGCCTCTGATGCAATCTTTGTGAATTCCGGGCAGTGGGACTTGGGCCCTCCATCGACGAGGTTGGCTCGAGGTCCCGCTCTGGCAACGGTGGCTCGGGCCGGCGGCTCAGCTCCTCGGGGGCTGCTGGTCCAGGCCGCTACTGCTACGAAGATCTCAGGCTGCCACAGGGCACACACACACACAGCGTAGCTGAGACTCACTTGAGCTTCAGGTGCACGATCAAAGGGCACTCCTCATGAGGGTCTCAGGCTGCACGAAACACACACACTCAGCGTTGCTGAGACTCACTTGAACTCCGGGTGCACAATAACAAGGCAATCCTCACGAAGGTGTCAGGCTGCACAAAGCACATGCACACAGCGCCGCTGAGACTCACTTGGACTCCGGGTGCACGGTAACAAGGCAATCCTCACAAAGGTCTCAGGCTGCACAAAGCACACGCACACAGCATCACTGAGACTCACTTGGACTCTGGTGCACATGATCACAGAACAATCCTCACGATGGGCTCAGGCTGCAAAAAGCACACACAGACAGCGTCACTGAGACTCTGTTGGACTCCAGGTGCCCACGATCTCGGGGCACTCCTTACGAGGGGCTCAGGCTGCAAAAAGCAAACACACACAGCGTCACTGAGACTCTCCTGGAAAATGTTGTGTTCCTGAGTTTCCGCAACAGGGAACCAGCTCACCTCAGGCCCTTGGGTATAAGTTACTTCAGGACACAGCACAGCAAAGCCCTTTCAAGCAGGGGGACACACCACACAGCAAAGTCCCTTTAGCTTCTCCTTGGTTAAAACAACAAACTGCAGGCCAACCCCAGAACACTAAGCAAGGGTCAGTCCTTTCCTTCAGTCTCTTTAGTTGTTTCTTCCTAGGCAAAGGTTACTCTTGACCACGAAGTAGCTTCAGTCTTGTTCAATCTTGATCAATCCGTTTCTCCAAAGTTCAGGGGCTTCAGCTCTCATAGTTATACCCCTAAATGTCTTCGAAGTCTTTGTGTTCAGGGAAGCACTGACCCCTGTGTGCCTCCCTGCCAGTGCACCTTCTTCCTTTTATTAGTGGGGGTCTGGATTCTCAATCACTCAGCATGAGATGGGCCAATTGTTTCATGGCAGCAACCCAGGCCTCTTCACCTCTATAGGCTACTCCTCCCCTACACTTCAGATGCAGGTCAGCCTGTTGCTGTCTCTCCTCCTCCCATGGGTCAAGACATTCCCCAGGTCCCATCACTTTCAAATACAGACAGTCAATCCACAACAAGGTAGAGACACACAGAAATGTTAAAGCACAAAAACCCTGCCACTTCTAAAAGAGTGGCATCTAAACACACAATGCAAAAACCACCTTCATAAAAAGATGTGTTATTACATTGTGAGCTCAGGCACGCTAACCTTTACCTCTCCATGTTAAGCCTTTGAGAAGATAGGCTGGAAAACATATTACACAGCCTTCCCATTCTATCCTATGGGCAAGATGGCCTTTCAACAGTGAAAAACTAAATGGAGATTATTTCACTGTCAGGATATGGTACACACCTTAGTACATGCCCTACCTTTCACATGCACTGCACCCTGCCCGGGGGGTACCTTGCACCTACCATAGGGGTGTCTGATGTGCATAGAAAGGGAAGGGACTATGGAAGCGTTGCTCTATGTGGCCTCCCCTTATCGACTACCGCACCATTAAAAGCCTCTATTAATGCTGCAGCCAGGCTTATCACGGGCTCAAAAAAACGGTCTCACATCTCTCCCGACTTAAGATCCCTGAACTGGCTACCGTAGGAAGCTAGAATACACTTGAAAATCGCATGCATGACACACAAGGCCATACACCACAACTCACCCAGCTACCTCGCTCAGAAACTGACGATCTCGGGTGGCTCAAAAGCTACAAGAAGCGCAGAAAACCTGCTCTTGAAACCCCAAAGATTCCACAAGAAGAAGACATATAAACGCTCCTTCTCTGGGATCGCGCCCAGAATCTGGAATTCCCTTCCTCCAGAAATCAGACTTATCTCATCCACGGCTTCCTTCAAGAAAGAAGTAAAATCTCTCCTCTTAGCTAAATTCACATGAACTTAGACTACTGTACTCTCGTTCTCATTATGTTTCCTCCAAAACAATGGGCAGTTGACCACCTATACACCGCTGCTACCTCTCCTTGCTTTACATTTGTTTAACTTGTTTGCTCATCTTTGCATGATACATTTGTTTAACTTTTATTCCTTTATTTGTGTACAGCTGACCACTTACACACCGCTGCTACCTCACCTTGTTTACACTTGTTCAATTTGTGTTGTTTCACCTTTGTATTATATTTTGTTTAACTCTTTATCTGTTTTATTCCATTTGCGTGTAAAGCGCTCTGAAATCCGCAAGGATCTTGTTCGCGCTCTATAAAACTTTCAAATAAAATAAATAAGCAGTGGCAGGCCTGAGTTCTCTCTTTTAAGGCTACTGGCATGGGTGGCACAATTAGTGCTGCAGGCCCACTAGTAGCATTTGCATTACAAGCCCTGGCACACACAGAGCACTTTACTAGGGACTTTACTAGTAAGGCAAACATACTAATCATGGACAACCAATTACCATTATACTTTATACAGGGTGCACTTGCACGTTGACACTGATCAGCAGTGGCAAAGTGCCCAAAGACCTAACTTGGCAACACCATGTCAGAAAAATGGTCTAGAGGGGAAGCAAAAAGTTTAGGGATCTTTAGCAAAAAGGGGCAAGTCCAACATGGGTGATATGTGAGAGGCTATCACAAACATTTTGCAGAGAAATGTGTTTATGTTTCATGCAACAACCATACAAAAAAGTCTCTTTTAGATCAAAACAGTACCTCAGATATGAGAAATGAGAGTGGGTCACGGAGATTATTTTGTAGTAATATTAGTGAACTGCTGCTGTGTTACAGTATTGAAAACACACAGCATTATCTCTGAATATCAGATGTAAACACATTTCCAATCTGGCCAAATCTGCCTGTCAGTGGCCTTGCCAGAGGCAGCAAGAAAGAGCTGAAATTGAATCATAAATTCAAACCTGTTCCCAACAGGGTCCCCCAAAATACGTTTGGCACTGGGCCCCCAAAATCCTTAAGATGTCACTTACATTGGTTCTGCAGTTTGGCACATGAGATGTGCAGGGGCAGGATAACTACAGAGCGTGGCCAATCACGGTGTAGCTTTATTTTGATGCTACACAGTCTCTGACAGTCTTCCTGGCGGTATGCTGTTTGCCTTCCTGCAGCACGGCTAACAATACTGTGCAGGGCCGGACTGGGAACCACAACCGGCCCTGGCAAAGTGTTCAGCCAGCAAACCCCCCCCGGAGGGGGGGTGGGAGGTGGGGGGGGGGGGGGGGGGCGCCGAGCTCTTTGCCGGGGCCGGTTTTCGGACGATTTTGGTTCAGGGCCGAATTTGCTGCAAAAACGGCCCTTTAACAAAACAACCGGTCCCACCCGTGCAGCGCACCGGGGGATTGTCCGTGCCCACTATGGCCAGTCTGGCCCTGATACTGTGTAAAAGGTATGAAGTTGAGTGTACTGCAGTGAAAGAGCAGCCTGCTTGTTTCCAGGCACTGAGTGATCGTGCATAAGCCAGGTCCAATTAAACATTCATCAGCCCTAAAGTGAGTTTCTGTTATTAAAATATATTATCAGAACAGAGGATTAGTTAGAATGCAAATGGGTTTATTGATTTATTCAAATAGATGAAGACACTTTAAAATGCATTTTCTCTGCCGTACTTTCAGCCATGTGAGTGGCTTCATATGACCGTCAATCATCTCGTTTGTCCAGGAAATAGGTTTATTACCTAGAGGAACAGGTTGATTAATGATTAGATAAAGTCCCTCAGGTACCAGATGTACGCACACACAAACTACTAAAAAGTTGAAGAAAACCGGGATGTTTGTTTAGACATGAGGTCCCATCAAGAGATAACTTAGATTTGTAGATTAGTGTGTACACAGGTTAATTTAACAAAATCAAGGTTAATTTTGGGATACACATAAAATGATTAAAGATTTTTAGGCGCAATATTGTTGTCCAGCCGTGGCCTCAAGGAGATGTGCAGGCATGCACAGTATTGTTTTATTTTACCGTAAACTTCACCTGTAGACTGTTCATCTGGGCACTGTATAGTTTTTTTTTCAAGCAGGGAGTGAAAAGGAGAGAGAAGAGTGTGTACTAAAGGCTGACATAATAGATAATTAAAAAAGAGCGGCCATTAGGGATAGTGTGAAAAAGCGACCATGCAAAAGATGTGGTCAGAGAGAAGAAAATACACTGTAAAAGTCCCCGTGGTTAATTAGCACTTAGTCCATTTGGATAATCAGTTTTGTAAGGACTTCCAGTGTATGGAGATAAGAGAACAAAGGTACAAGATCACACAACGCGTCAAAGTGACGCAGCTAGGATTCACGCTAGGATTCACTTTATAAGCGTAGTGGAATGTTTTCTTTTTCCAGAGTCCTGAAAACCTCCAGGCAGTAACTTATATTTCTGCTTGTCACTTCATAATATGCTCATCGAGTTAGATCTGTCCTTTTCATCAGATGATTTTGCAAGAACTTTCGAGGCTGCAATATTTTGAATATAAAAAGAAGCTAGGCCTGGTGTGTTTAATTCTCTTAGGCTGGTCTGAGGTTGTAGGCAATTGTTCTATTATGTATGTATATTTAATTACCCATCAGTAACTTTCATTTTTTGTTGCTATCTCTTGCTATGTACTTTTCATGGTTGCGCTCTGTTGATTAATAGTCTCGTAAAGCTAGCATCTACAAATATTTAGAAATGTACCAAAGTTTTATTCCATTTTGTGAAAATATGTTCAAATTTGGATATGGATTCATTAAGATGAGGCAAATCTGACGGTTATATCCGTTTACTAAACTGGAGTTGCCTATAGCTTCGGTGAGTCTTAAATTGCACTGGAACAGAAATGAATGTGGGTTTGTGGAGTAGTGATGTAACTCACATTAGCCTCACTTGTAGCGCTTCCAGGCTGCACTACAATGCGCCTCAAAAACAGTAATTAAATTGTGGCGATTGGATTCAAGAATTCGCACACTCTTATTTCAAAAGCTGTACCACAATGCATGTATTATATTAAATAGCACCCTACTGAAGTTTGACAGTCTCTAATATAATCTGAGAAATAACATTTATTTCTCGGTCTGTGTGCCTGTGTTTTCCAAGGCCTTACAATGTGGAAGTACAAACTGCGTCCTTGGTTTCGATTGATGACGTCTTTGCACTGTCCTTGCTATGGTGTTGATGATTTCTCATTACAACAGACCTACCAATACTTAAGCAGTTTTATAAACATTTCCGAGGTGCCCCATTAGAATTGCCTTTTTAATATATTGCTTTTTAACCAAACTCTACATAAAAAAATATTTTCGGCATAATGCACCATTTTGACCTCTTTATTTTATCATTTTTCTCAGGGGAGAGAGCCCCCTCTAAATGCTTCATCAGCAGTTGGAGTTGCTCACTTCACTCACTTCATCACACTCGTGAACAACTCTTACGCTCACCACTTTCAAGAGTTCCCAGCCGCCACTGGTTTTAAACATGTCTAAGACCTGCCATTGCAGGCCTAAGTGTGCGCAATTGCATTCATGCTTGTTTGCCTTTATAAACCATTGGCCAATCCCGAGGGGACCTTACACTACCCCTAGAGCACCTTTCAGATAAGTTGTGAGGAGTGAAGTGAGTGGTAGGGAAACGGAAGGGCAGGTACACATGTGCACTACCTGTCTAGGTAGTGTAAAATACCCATGTGTGTTATTACATAAGTTAACATGGGGAAATGGTTGAAATTACTTCAAGCTGCAATAGTGGCTTGCAGTGGAACAGATTCATAATGTTTTCTATCATTGGATTCACAATGACAAACCCTCTCCTTTGGTAAAGGTGGTTTTGTCATTAATAGCTTAGAAATGCCACTTCTAGAAAGAGGGCACTTTTAGGCTCTAAAATTCTTTGTGTGCCATATAGTTTGACTCCAGTGCACACTGGAGGCTGGGGGAGCAGATTTGCGCATTCCCCAGCAACAGCTATAAACATTGGGCATGCAAATAGAACAACAGACCTCTGCCATTTGATGGCCTGACTGGATAGAGTGGAGGGATAGCTTTTGACACTTGGCCTCTGGGAAACCAGATCACAGCCCCACTAAAGATTAAGATCTACATTCCATGGCCTCATGACTGACATTTAGGGGAGACTTCTGTGGTTCAAAGGGAAACCCTCTGAAACACCCCCAAATTTAAAGGGACACTGCAATATAACTACTGATGCCAAACTTCAGCAGGGTAGAGATATACTTGTGTGGATGTGGGTCCAGACAACCTGGATCTGTGTGGTGCACACTGCCAGAGGAATCTGTTATGCACAAGGGAGATTACTCCAATTGGAAGGGACCGTGCACCCTTCCTGAATAGTGTCTGTCTGGGTTGACTACCTGATGCTGTTTGGCACCATGAAGTGTGCTCTCCAAGGGCTTGTTGGCTTGCCCCATATTCTCTTGTGGAGGTCTCAGGGACATCAAAGACCTCCCGCAAGGAACCCTCAAAATCTCCGTGCGACACCTGGAGAGTGGTGCCCTCTTAAGTGCCCATATCATCATCTGGATTCCCATTGGAAGCACGGTGTGAGAGTGGCAATAAGTATTGTGCCTGGAGACTGGATTGCCTTCCCCAGAGCCCCAAAAGTACTGTTCGCATCTAAGGAGTGAGCCCCCTGCATCATGGGTGCCTCAACACACATAAGCATCTTGTTGGTGGTGAGCAGATTTGTCGGTTGCGGGATCCAGCATGGCCAGCTTTGTCGATTGTGCCGCATCTCTCTCGTGCGACATGCTACTGTATGCTCATTGCATGCGGTGTCCAATTCACAGGTTGCAACCCTTGGAGGGAGGGTGTTCACATAGTAGTGCCTCATTCTACCTTGTACAGCACTGCTAAACTTGCACCTGCGTGTGTGACCGGTATTGTCTGGTGCAACCTGTATCAACGTGCACCAGGCGTAGTGCCTCATTTCCAGGGATGTATGGAATTTGCAACTCTTTGTTGTTTGTGACCAGTATTGTCTGGTGCGACTCAAATTAATGGGCACCACATGTTCTGCCTCATTTCCAGGGAGGTACTGAGTTTACAACTCATCATTGTGTGTTTTCTGGTATGACTCGTATCAACCAGCTGTTGTGCCTCATTTCCTGGGAGATGCAAAGGAGCAGATTCATGTTCCATTGTGCCTGGGATCAATGTGTGCCTGACAGGGTGCCCCCTTCTTCTGAGAGACTCCCCTGCTTCATTCCCCCCTTCATACATTGTTCCTTCTGTGTCATCAGTGCGGAAGATAAACTGCCCTCTCCACACCCAGCCCCATTGACTTTGTGTTGGCAGGTAGTATTGCCAAGATCGGGCTTGGGTGGTGAGAGTAATTGACTGGGCTGAGGATTGTTCCTGAAAGTATTCGGAAGCAGGTCAAGAGACGGCATGACCCCCCTGTGTGCTTGGTGGAACTATGCTGATACCAGAAGGCCAATTGTGGGACCCTTTGATTGAATGAGTATTGTCATCAGTCTGCTTCTGCTCCCCATACCATGGGTGAACTTCTTGAGTGGTGGCCAACCCCCCATTTGTCAACTGCCACCTAATTAGTCCTGCTATCTACCTCCATCTCCTTCACTGGGACTCTGACTAAGTGTGACTCCAGCCTCAATCGGCCTTGTATCAGGGGGAGGTTTTTTTTATCTCCAAACCATAGGCATAGGGAAATTGGGATTAACTGAAAGGTGGGGGAGGGCTTGGGCCACGGGCTCTGCATTTGTATTATCCATTGACCTGCCAGATATCAGTTGCACCACATTACGTTGCTGTGTGCGTGTGTGAGTGTGCTCCATACAAATCTCCCGGATCCGTTGCTGAGTGAGTGTATGGGAGGGACTGCATGAGGACCGCCTGTTATTAATTACACCCCAGGGTGGTGTTGTTTTGCACATTGATTCCTTACCAAAAGAATACTATGTTTGACATTGGTATTTACCTGTGTGGCCTTGGCCCACTGTGATGTTTCAAAGTATTGTAATTATCTGTGTGTGCACATTTTTAATGTTGTGATCCATATAACTGTGTGGTATTGAACTGTAATAATTGCCAGGCTGGGCCTAGTTCTGACATCGTTTTGCACTGCATAAGGGTACTGGGGGGTAAAGTGGGATCTTTCCAAAGTGTGTACTACGGATGACAGTTTAACACAGTTGGGCCTAGTACTGCTCGTAACATTTCCAAATGTGATGTATGCCCAGAAATACATGATGCTCATGTTGTGTTAATTAATGTGTGTGTTGAATGCAAACTTTATTTTCATATACCACATGGGAAGTCTCTTTTGTGACACTCAGTGTATTTATTGTGTGAGTGTGCTATGTCAATGCTTTACACATTGCCTCTGTGATAAGCCTGACTACCAAGGGTGAGCGCAGGTTATACAGTGAGTGTAATCACCTACCCCTGATGGCAGGGCTCCGCCTCAGCCAACCAGAAATGCCAGTTCCAACATGATAAGAATACATGGCATCTATGTGGAAACAACAGAGATATTCCACTTCGTGGCAGGTGCCCTCTACATTTTTTCAAACATTACTGATTCTGGAAGAAATATCTTGCGTAAAGTGCCAAAGGTAGGAAAACGACCAGACCCATGGCAAATAGTTAGGATATCTATTTCATATAAAAGTAGTGTTTATGAAGAAGAGTGGAAAGTAATTTACAAAGCATGTGACTGTTCTGAAAATCAGACATGGGACTGGCCCTTCTAGATTTACAATGAACACCTCTCATCTAGAGACTGGATCCAAATTATTATGATTCTTTTCATGATTGCAAACATTACATTTAATAAAGTTTAACCTATTCAGCTAACCCTTCAGAAAGCTAAACTTTGTGTTCGTTTAAGTTCTTTTACATATAGGTTTACATGTTTGATAACTCAAGTCCTGTTTTCCCTGTGAATGCCAATAATTATATTTATAATGGCCTAATATGTTGTATGGCATCTATGATCACCCATTGCATGAATGGATAAGCTGTAGGATTTTTAAGGCTTCGTATAAATGTTAAATCAAGAACACAGTGTTTTTGCAATGTTATATACCTGCTCTGTCCCTTTGTGTTTATTCTCAATTGGATGGCTTGATCAAGCTGATTGTAATTGTTATAATGCTGTTGGAATGACGATGTTTAATGTCCAATGCAAGTCTCTTCAGCCGGCTCTAGGGCAGTGAGACTGGTGTCAGAGCACCGGGTGCTGACTTCAGGGGGCGCTGTGTTTGCAAGTTTCTTTTGGTTTTAAAAGCATCTGCAGCCACGTTCCTTGCCTCCAGCAATTTTCAGGCAACAGTAAAAATATCAAGAGAACTCCAGTGATTAATGATCTTCCTGGAAAGAGGTCGGAGTTTCATCTAGTTGAGGTTTTGATTGATCATAAAATAGCACAGAGGATGAATATGCCTGCTGCAAAGAACGTGTACCATGCAGATCACAGAGTGCATATAAAGTAAATAGGTCAGTGTGTCACTGGTTTTCTAAGAGACATCCTTTTGTTACTTGCAGTTTATAAGTTAATATCCGAAAATAGAACAGTGAATTATTAACTGTCATCAAAGAACTGCATGGACACAGCAAAGTATAGATTAGAGCATAAATTAATATTTCTAAAAGGGTTAATTTGGGAATGAATCGATTCTTATTATTAAAGAGAACCCATAACTGTGGTGTTATGTTTTAAATGCTTGGTGTTTGCTTTTCCAAACCAAACACTCCTAAGCTATACTGTCTACTAGTATGAATGATTTGCAACTCCTACACCTTGTAGTCCTCTGTTTTATGTAACATTCCATATACACTGATTTACACACCTATGATCGATTGTCTCTGTGTAGCGTGTGTGTGATGTATAGTTCTCTGACACCCTACACTGGTATGTGTGGCACTTTTAACCAATAAAATGAATCTAAGAGAGAGAGTGGTTAAGGAGACTTGAGGGACACAGTTAAAGGGTGGTAGTGAGGGAATTTGTGCACCGAGGTAGTCATTGGGGGCACCAACAAACATTGCCGCACCGGACGCCACAAGCACTAACGCCGGCCTTTCGTAGCTTAGCATTCGTCAGGCTTTATGGGACAGGTTTAGAGTTTGGGGTTAACCAGCCACAGTGCACTCACTTGAGGCCTTGGTCCAAACTATATTAACATATATTGATTTTGTTGTGTTCCAGGTTTTCTATATTAAGCAATAATAAAGAAATAATTCTTTATTTGAGAAATAATCCCACTGTCTTGTTCCATGTGCTCTGTCTTTCAATGCACTCCAGACTACATCCACAACACTATACTGTACACTTCTAACAGCCAGTGGGAGCCGCACTCTCAGGCTGAAGATTTATTCTTTGGTATCTGTCACTCACATTACTCTTGCACGCCATTGCTCCTGCACCATCATCGCTCTCCTGTCATCCCATCAGACCCACACCTCTCTCTGTCACACAAGCTGACAGATGTTCAGCCCACAATGCCAGCCACACTCAACCTCACACGCTGGCAAACAGTGCCTCGAACACCTACATGATTTCCTACTGCTACTCACAGAGATAGTACTGTTCTAACAGGGCAGCAGTGCGAATCCTTACGATGGATAGATGGTGTAATATGTGTGATCCTGTGTAAAAAGTGATCATGACATTGCGACATTTTGCATAAAACATGAATGAGGATCATTTGGGTGTGTTGGAGGGGAAGGTTCAGCTGACAGAGAGCACTGGTGGGATTCTACATTGCAGTAGCCCCTCATCTGTGGTCCATAGGAACTTTGTGGGAAGGCAGATCCATTGCACATCAGACCTCAATTCATTCCTATGCAAATCTCTCTCTCTCTCTCTCTCCCTCTCTCTCTGTCTCTCTCTCGCCCACCCTCCCACCTAATGCTCACTCACATGAAGTAATGTGGCCCGCGTATGAAAACAGGCATATGGTGCGCTCTTGCAAATGACTACATGAGAGGATGCTCGTGTTCCACTGCCTTGGGTCAAGACCTCAAGGCTATTAATTTACTTCTGTCCCTACATCACAGTCTCAGCTATTCTGACTGGATGGGAACGTACCAATTCAAAACATCCCTCAATGGGTTAACATGATGGTTGAACCCACCAACAGCTTAAACATAACATTCCTCCTTTACCAACAAATGAAAAAAAAACAAAAGAAAAAACACCCTCAGCATTAGTAATCTCCAGAGAAAGAAAAAGTGAGAGAGTGAGGGAAAGAGAGAGAGAGAGAGAGAGCAGAACCAACACCCATAATTCAGTGTGGTAAAAAGCCATTCAAACAAGAGGATCTTGCTGGATGGGGTCGAAGTTGATACCTCTCCATTCCTTGTCGACTGGCATTTCTACCTTGCTCATCATGCACAACAGCAGTTGGAAATGGGCCATGATCCACCGGCATAGTTGGCAAACCACCTCCCTCAGCTCCAGACAGTGAGGGTACCTCCCCGGATGATTCATGGGAAACAGAAATCTCACCTGGAACTAGCTCTTCATCCACGGGAATTGACACCCTGTCCAAGATATCTACATCTTCTCCAGATCTACTTGCAGGGGTTTGAAAACTTTTGAAGAATGAGACATTCCTTGTTATAGTTTCTCCTGATATCTGAGCAGTAATCAGTTGGCCTTTCACTGCTCACACCCTCCAGGGGTGGGGTACAAACAGTGGTGTGAACTTTCCTCAGGAATGTCTATTTTTGATGAGCACCAGCTCACGCACTGGAATTGAACTTTGCATGGCTCTACGAGTTTGGGACATGTGGCCATTTTGTGTTCTGCGCTTCTGTAAATTCTCGACAACCAGTTGGTGCCCAGCTGACGGCTTTTCCACAGAAGGAAGGACATCATCCACTGGCCAATTCATACATATAGAACTTGGTCTGACGTGAGTCTTTGTATGAGGAGTTAGATGATACTCTCGTAGAAAGGCATGCTGAGCACAGTCCATATTCAATCCATTGGCCAACGTAATTCTGAGCACCTTATTGAGGGTGTGTATGCAGCGTACTCACTCTCCATTTGCTTGCGGCCACCTGGGCGTGATTTTCCTGTGGAGAATGGCCCTAGATTGCACATATTCAGGAAACTCGTGACTGGAGGAAGGGGGGCCATTGTCAGTACGCAATTCCTCAATCAAGCCATTGGTGGACATGATATTCTCAAGATGAGGTATGGTTTGACTGGCGGCAATGGATTCCATGACCTCAACTTCAGGGTACTTTGAAAAATCATCGATGACCACTAACATGTGTCGACCATCAGGTAGACTACCAAAGTCAGCACTGGCTCATCACCAGGGAAGCGGCAGAATGTCTTCCATGTTGATAGATGCGGGTGAGTCCGCAGGGCTGGCGGCCTGGCACAGGGAGCAATGAAGCACAGTCTGTTCCACAAGGGCATCCAGGTTGGAAAACCAAACCTTACCTCGCAGCTGCGATTTGGTCTTTACAACCCCTTGATGGGCCAAGGGTGCGAGGTCTACCACTCGTTGTTGCAGGGTCGAAGGGATCAACAGGCGGGGACCCTTCATGAAACAGTCTTCTGGGGACACGACCAGCTCCGTGCAAACCCTGTGCAGTGAGGCTAACGTTAACCTCACATCGTCCTTGCAATATGTGGTCTTGTCCAGTAAGGTGCACCACTGTTCAGACTGCACAGCTAAGAGGCCCAGCTGGATACACTCATCAGTCAAAGCAGCTTTGATGCTCTCCGCCAGGGAGATGGGGAGTGGGCGCTAGTGTTCAATGACAAATCGCACATATTCTTCCACATCTTCTGCATCACGTTCTTTGCTTTCCGTCACAGGCCTAGCATGCCGGGATAGGTAGTCCACAGTGTTCTGAGCACCTGGGCGAAAAAGGATTTTGAAATGGATAACTTTGGACAACAAAGTGGAAACTTTTTAAAGTTGCCATTTGTAACATAGTTACACTGAGCAACAAGTCGGGTTTAATGCAGCGACTCTTTGGATACCTTGAAATACCAGATTTAGTAGTCCCATTTGGAAGTTAGGTCTGATGAGTTCTCAGTGTATAACTAAATACTCACCAATGGGCTACTAGCCTTATCAGTTTATGGGTTTAAATAGCAAAGTTGAGGCAGCAGTTCAAAAACCACTCTGCCAGTCTGCAATGACAATCTGGGTGTCATGCTTTACTTTGTTACTCTCGTGGTGGCGCATTAAATGCTACAGTCCATGAGTAACACTTAATTTACAGGATCTAGGTACCTCTGGTACTATATATTAGGACTTATAGGTAAGTTAACTTCTGCCAATTGTGGGTAGGCCCATCAAATGTAAACATTTTAAGGGTTAGAACACTGGCACCGAGGCCTCAATGCAATTTCAGAGTTGAAAAACCAGCAGCATCAGTTCAAAAGTATGTGGGTGAACATGCTAAAAGAGGTGTTTTCTTAAAGTAGGTCACTTGCCTCATTACAAAAGAACACAGACCTGTTCTTTTCCAGGCTCAATTGTCCAGTGCAATGGGTTTCCTGTGCAAGGCATGTGTATGCACCAGTTAAAACCATGTAGATTTAACCAATACAGAGGTGTAATCAAAGGCTCCTGTGGCACTTGTGGTGCAGGGGAGCCACCAACCCTTTAATGTGCCCCATTCCCTTCAGTGTGTCCTCATTCAGCTCAAAGCCAGTGAATATCTGGGAGAAATGGAAAACTTAGGGATCATTCATCACATTCTGCAGAGAGGCCCCATCATTCAGTGTCCCGCCACTTATGACATAAAATTATTATAAAGCAAATAAAAGGAGATGATGGACGGATTGCTGTAACCTTTTAGACACTCACTCCCAGTCACAGATTTGGGTTGAATCCATCATCATTCTTTAGCTCACTTCGCCACCTCAGTTCAGACCCAGCTATATGCAAATCAGTCCTGACCCTGTGCCTCATGGGAACAGTCCAGTCTAAATTGCCAAGCCAGGTCTTCTCTGAACCAAAAACAAGCATTCTGGGACCAGTTTCTGGGTAACACCCTTCATCAGCCAGGCTAGCTTGAATCCAGCGGCAAAGTGAGCAAGCGACCCCTGTCTGGGCATACCCTGCCAACTTAGGTCGAACAAAGCAAACAGAAGGAGAAGATGGACCTAGTGCTGAAACTTTTCAGACAGTAACCCTCAGTCACAGATCTGGGTTGAAACCATCATCATTCTTTAGCTCACTTCGCCACCTCAGGCTGGACACTGTGCCTCAAGGGAACAGTCGAGTCTGAAGTGCCAAGCCAAGTCATCCCTGAACCAGAAACAAGCATCCTGGGACCGGTTTCTGGGTAACACACTTCATCAGCCAGGCTAGCTTGAATCCAGTGGCAAAGTGAACAAGGGACCGATGTTTGGGCATACCCTGCCAACTTAGGGCAAACAAAGTAAACACAAGGAGATGATGAACAGAGTGCTGAAACTTTTCAGACACTCACCCCCAGTCACAGATCTGGATTGAATCCATAATCATTCTTTAGCTCACTTCGACACCTCACTTCAGACCCAGCTATATGCAAATCAGTCTTGACCCTGTGCCTCATGGAAACAGTCCAGTCCAAATTGCCAAGCCAGTTCTTCCCTGAACCAGAAACATGCATCCTGGGATCGGTTTCTGGCTAACACTCTTCATCAGCCAGGCTAGCTTGAATACAGTGGCAAAGTGAGCAAGGGACCTACGTCTGGGCATAACCTGCCAAGTTAGGGTGAACAAAGCAAACACAAGGAGATGATGGACGGAGTGCTGAAACTTTACAGACACTCACCCCCAGTCACAGATCTGGGTTGAATCCATCATCATTCTTTAGCTCACTGATACACCTCACTTCAGACCCAGCTATATGCAAATCAGTCTTGACCCTGTGCCTCATGGAAACAGTCCAGTCCAAATTGCCAAGCCAGTTCTTCCCTGAACCAGAAACATGCATCCTGGGATCGGTTTCTGGGTAACACTCTTCATCAGCCAGGCTAGCTTGAATACAGTGGCAAAGTGAGCAAGGGACCCACGTCTGGGCATAACCTGCCAAGTTAGGGTGAACAAAGCAAACACAAGGAGATGATGGACGGAGTGCTGAAACTTTACAGACACTCACCCCCAGTCACAGATCTGGGTTGAATCCATCATCATTCTCTAGCTCACTTTGACACCTCAGTTCAGACCCAGATATATGCAAATCAGTCTTGACCCTGTGCCTCATGGGAACAGTCCAGTCCAAATTGCCAAGCCAGGTCTTCTCAGAACCAGAAATAAGAATCCAAGGACCGGTTTCTGGGAAACGGCCTTCATCAGCCAGGCTAGCTTGACCACAATAGCAAAGTGAACAAGGGATTCACGTCTGGGCATAACCTGCCAAGTTAGGGTGAACAAAGCAAAAACAAGGAGATGATGGACGGAGTGCTGTAACTTTTCAGACACTCACTCTGTAGTCACAGATCTGGGTTGAATCCATCATCATTCTCTAGCTCAATTTGCCACCTCAGTTCAGACTCAGCTATATGCAAATCAGTCTTGACCCTGTTCATGGGAACAGTGCAGTCCGAATTGCCAAGCCAGATCTGTGACTGGGGGTGAGTGTCTGAAAAATGTCAGTGCTCCATCCATCAGCTTCTTGTCTTTGCTTTGTTCACACTAAGTTGGCAGGGTATGCCCAGACGTAGGTTCCTTGCTCACCTTGCCACTGGATTCAATGAAGGGTGTTACCCAGAAACTGGCACCAGAATGCTTGTTTTTGGTCCAGGGATGACCTGGCTTGGCAATACAGACTGGACTGTGCCCATGAGGCACAGGGTCAAGACTGATTTGCATATAACAGGGTCTGTAATAGGGTGGCGAAGTGAGCTAAAGAACGATGATGGATTCAACCCAGATCTGTGACTCTGGGAGGGGGAGTGTCGCAAAAGTTTCAGAGCTGAATCCATCATCTCCTTGTGTTTGCTTTGTTCACCCTGAGTTTGCAGGGTATGCCCAGACGTGGATCCCTTGCACACTTTGCCACTAGATTCAAGCTAGCCTGGCTGAGGAGGGCTGTTAGCCCAATACCGGTCCGAGGATGCCTGTTTCAGGTCCAGGGAAGACATGGCTTGGCAGTTCGAGCTGGACTGTTCCCATGAGGCACAGGGTCAAGACTGAGTTGCCTATAGCAGCGTCTGAACTGGGGCGGCGAAGTGAGCTAAAGAACGATGTTGGGTTCAACCCAGATCTGTGACTGGGGGTGAGTGTCTGACAAGTTTCAGTGCTCCGTCCATCAACTCCCTGTGTTTGCTTTGTTCGCCCTAAGTTGGCAGGACATGCCCAGATGTGGATCCCTTGCTCAATTTGCCACTAGATTCAAGCTAGCCTGGCAGATGATGGCTGTTAACCTGAATCCGGTCCCAGGATGCTTATTTCCGGAAAGACATGGCTTGATAGTTCGGGCTAGACTTTTTACATGAGGTACAGGATCAAGACTGATTTGCATTTAGCAGTGTCTGAACTGGGGTGGGAAAGTGAGCTAAAGAAAGGTGATGGTTTCAACCCAGATCTGTGACTTGGGGTGAGTGTCTAAAAAGTTTCAGAGCTCTGTCCATCATCTCCTTGTGTTTGCTTTATAAAATGATTATAAGCATACTTTTCTTATAGTGTAACTAACATATTTAAAAAATATAGTGCCACAAATTAGTACTCAATAATGTGAAAGCAAAATTAAATGCAAATCTTTTTAAGTGAAACTAAAATGTATTACACAGGAAGCATTGTGTCATGAACATGTAGGGTTTATGGGTTTCTCCTGTGTAAGAGGTTCTTATTTGTTAAGGAGAAAAAAGCATTTGGAAACAATCATATGGTCCAAAATCCCAATTTAATACAAGGCAATAAAAATTACGCAGGACATAAAAATGAATTAGATCAATATTCCCGCTACAAACATGCTCATTTTAGGCATTATAAATACAAACATTCTAAAGTATTTGTAGGTGGTGATTAATTAAATCTAAGTTGCTTACAAGCCCTTAAATCGTTGCTTTCTTCCCATTCAGGTCATTGGTATAATTTTCATATTTTGTAATGAGCCTCAAATTTTTGTTTTTCTACTCTGCTTATTAATTTTTTTTCAATTTGTCACTCTCCTGAGCCAATGTGTTTTGTTATATCAGGGATGCATAATTCTCCAGCTACTGTACGTTGTAGAGTACTATTAATTTACTTTAAAAGCGTTAAAACCCAGGTGCTTCAGTGTGATTCGGCTAACATTGAGCGCTATGTGAAGGTCATGTGTTGCTGTGTGCTGTATGTAGACCGAGATGCGGATGTCAGCCACATCAATCTAGTTGGTAATGATGCAGTATGAAGAAAACGAATGACAATTCAAATGTCTTTCTGTCTACATTTCTCCAGCTGCTTTGTTTAGAGGCGCTTCTTTGTCCTATACTTATGTTGCAAATCAAAGGCTCGTGCTACCCTGTCCACGTGGAGTGTCATTTGAGCCATTAATGGCCCTCTCATTAACAGAGCGCTGCTTCCCGGCACTGATTGATGCTGTGAGCCAGGAAGCTTCCGCTGCCCATTAAGGAAGTCATACGCCGGGTTTATACCTTAATGCCAGGTCTTTCCACAGGCTACAGCTTCCGATTAAACATCCAGCCCCAGGGCTTAGGCGGCATCAACAGAATCAATACTTTATTTGACTGCGTATTTAGTGATGAAAGCGAGGCTTCGATAACTTCCGATCAGGCGCGAGGACAAGGAGAGTGGGCTGAGTGAGCAAGAGGCATTTTTATTACAAAGCAACAGTGTGCATCAGCAGAGAGCAGCGGGCATATACGGGTACATACTGGGAGGTGACAGGAAGTAGACCCTGTAGCTAGGGAGATAACTCAGCATCTGGACAGCTCCCTGTATCCGGTGTATGCAGTTCAGCACCAGCTATCATAGAGCACCAAACTCAATAGGGACAGTGTGCAGCGCCTGTACGACTCCCTACGTCAGTGCATAACCCCTGCACAGACACAGTCAAGTATTTTTTTTTTATTTGCAGATTTATATAGCGCAGCCTCGACCCCTAGGTATTGGAGGGCTTTACATGAGCACCAGTTAAGTGACACAAGGACACATTCATTTTTTAGGTCTCGCCTACGCAGCGAGCATGCGTTGCTTAGGAAGGAGACCTTTAGCAATCGGCACAGCTTTGCCAGCAAAAACGTGCTCCCACAGAGGGCGGCCTGTCCCGGCGGAAGCTGTATGTCCCAAGGCAGATGGTAATGGACAGCCGGCTCAACTTCAAAATACACTACTAGTCCTGCTGCCTGGCGAGTGCAGTCTCAGAAAAGGAAGCGCTCTTGGTTAGAATGTTTTACTTTCAGGCAGTGCACATCCAATCTCTTACATACGCCAGCAAATGATTTCCCTACAGGCATTGCTAATTTCTCAGCGCATGAGAGATCGTCACTGGAATTATATGGCTACACAGTTTGATAGAGTTGTCCGAATTCAGTTGCATTGGAAAGGCTAATTGCTTCTTTTTTAAGAGGGAACGGCCTTCGTATGCGCCAAAAAAACTGCTGATATCTGCGTGTGACACTGTCTAGAAAGAGAAGGAAGATTACTTAAGAAAAAGCAGATGAAAGCGACCGCCAAGTCAACACTGTCTGCCGTACCAACAGGGGCAGAGGCATTGCACTGCTTCAGTATACTGAGCAGGCAGTCACCAGACCTACAGGAATGTTCCCAGCACCAGGACTAGGTCATGAATTGAAGTGCCACCCTTAAGATTAACACAGATGAATACAGTTGTTAAATTGCAGTATAGTAAATGTGCTCATGTTGTGTTTTTACTATAAACAGTTACTTTACAGTCAAATTGAAATGTTTCGTAGATAATACTGAAGCGCTAAGAAGTTGTTTATTAGCTGCATGCAGCACTATACGGATAAAGAAACGAGGAAATGAATAAGGCATATCTATATACTTCAAAGAATACACTCATTTATGTACTTAAATGACCGGCACACACTGAGGCACAGATTTACTAACATTCATGTGGTGTGAAAATCACCAGCGATGCGTTGTGCAAAGGGGAAAAAGTTGCACATTGACAGATTGACCACGTCGCATGCTGGTGATGCCATGCGTTGTGCATACGCTACAAAGGGCATTACATCCTGGGTCCACTTCCTTGTCTGATTTCTTACTGCGAGAAGTATTGCCACCCGGGTGTATGTATGACCCTGGCACTGCCCTTGTTTACGTTAAGAGCCTTGTGTGCTCGGACGTAAGTCCCACTTCTCTCAGATCAGGAGGTGCGCTAGTTGTATTTTGGGCGCCTGTCTCCAACAGTGGAGGAGGAGAGAGCATGGTGGGGGTGCATTCCACCAGAGGGCTCTTCCGTCAGATTATGCCTTACCTAGTGCTGTAAGTAAAATACACTTTTTATCCAACTCGGTGGTGCTCGTTTTATCACCCTTGGAAGGATGAAAGGGTTAGTGGCTCTGTCCAAGATTTGAACCTGTGACTGTGAGGCCCCACACGGGTCCCTGGAGAGGATGCATTAACCCACTGAGCCACCAGACCGCGTGTCAAGTACATCTGTTTAAGAGAACCAATGTTTTAAGCTTCTGCACCCCACCTCCTTCCTTTAACCAGAGTTGTTACAGCTAATGGTAATTAGCGGAGCTTTCTCTCGTTAACAAAATACACCGTGGACCAGAGGGAATTGTGCCGTGAAAGCCATTGGCAGCCACTAGTTCGCTGCCAGGAACCAAAGGTTTGTTTATAGAGGCAAATTGAAGCGTTGCCTCTCTTAGGAGGGATCGGAGCTGATAGAAGCATTTACAGAAAAGTTCTCATGTTAGCATTACACAGATGCAGAACAGGCAATAACTGCTGGACATCTAGATAAGACCTATGGTAAAGATAACTTGTCTTTAGGTAGCACTTCAAACCGCACTTCCACATTTCTAAGCGCTGTAAATAACAGGTGTTATTTTTTATTCAATTTAATCTTTGTTCAATTTACTGACGCAGAAAAAAACAGAACTTAATATAAAATACATTTATAACCGTTGGTGGGTGTTTAACTCACTGAGCTATCTGGCCGGATCCAAAGTGATTGTGTAAGCATTCATGGCTTGTTTCGCAAAGCTTGCTTTCCTTTATTTTCTATTTTAGTTCATTCATATAGAGCTCGGGATGATATCAGGACACTTTACCAAATTGAGATTGATTGAAACAAGATACATGATTTCGAGGATAAATGGTCCGGCATTATTATAGAACATTATTATTGTCGTTGTGGGTGTTTCACTGTTTGCTGCTGTACAGACGGGGTTGGGCATGTCTCTGGTGTGTTCAGATGGGTGTTAGTATGTGCAAATCATGGGGTGAGTGCTATTGTGCGCACAGATATAGAAAAAGCATTGGCATAGCCAATAGGTCTCACTTTTGGGCCCTTATAAGTGTTTAGCCATGCAACAGTTGAAGTTGTTGCACCAAGGATATTGTGCCGCATAACTAAATTCTTATAAGGTCCCAAAAGCGAGACCTATTGGCTATGCCATTGCTTGTTTGGTAGGCACAGGGAGATTAAGTGATTTGCCCAGAATCACAGGATGTGGAGTTGACCTGAGGCTCGAACCTTGGTTTCCCAGCTCCAAAGTCGGCCGTTTAGCCATGAGACTACGATCAATAGCAGGGAAGTGTGTTTTTTTGTTGGTAAGTGGTTTGGGTAGGGTGACCAAAAGTCTCGGATTTCCCCGGATAGTCCTGGTTTTCAGAGGACTGTCCCGGTGTCCTCATGCTTTTGTTCATTTAAATACATGTTCCAGGTTTTGGGACAAAGATCAGTCAGGTCATCCTCTGAAGCAAAATTGAAATATATGTTCCCCTTTCACAGACGCCTCTGTAAATGTATTGCTTTCTGTAAGGCATCACAGGAGGAGGTTGCTGTCTGCTCCCAGCACTGAGACAGGGGGGGAGAAGGGGGCGGGGAGGGGCGCAGAGTGCAGGTCCTGCCATTGCTAATGGTATGTAAACATAGCCAAATGTTTCTTAGTACATAGAAAGATGCATACAATTAAATTTACAAGTCTAGTTGCGTGTGTTTATATATATAATTTACGTCTAGTGTGTGTGTGTGTATATATATATTCACTGAAAAAACCATAGGTTATAGACCATATATAGTTAGGAATTAGCATTTAAAAAACCTTATTTTACTCACACAAAACCATTGAAATTCCATATATAGTTAGTTGCACTAACTATATATCGCGCACCCGCAATCCACTGCTGATCATGTCACATATTACATCATTCATGACATGGTCAGTGACATCACTGATGACATCACTGATGACATCTCAAATGACATCACTGATGACATCACTGATGACATCATCTAGTGTCTGTGTGTTTTTGTAAAGTTTAAATATGTTTTACATATTGAAGAATGAGTGGATGTATGGAAGACTGAGTGTGTGTGTGGCTGGCTGGGAGGTGTGTGACTGTGCATATCAATGTGTACTTGTATCAGTGATTGTATAAGAGAGTAAGTATGTGTTAGTATATGTGTGAAAAGTATGGTGTTCTGTGTTTAACTGTATAGATGAGGAAATCGAAGTGTGATTGATTCTTCACAGGACTGACTAGGTGTATGAGTGCATATGATAGTGTTGTAATAATGAGTGACTGTATGTATGAGTGATTGTATGGGTGAATGAGTGAATGTGTGTGTAGACGTAGGAATCAGTGAGTGCGTATGTAGTAACTGGTATTGGTGTGTCATGATGTCATCAGTGATGTCATTTGAGATGTCATCAGTGATGTTATTTGAGATGTCATCAGTGATGTCATCAGTGATGTCACTGAAGTATGGTGTTCTGTGTTTAACTGTATAGATGAGGAAATGGAAGTGTGATTGATTCTTTACAGGACTGACTAGGTGTGTGAGTAACTCCATGGATGAGTGGCAGTGTGTGAGTGTCTGCATAGCTGTATGAGTGCATATGATAGTGTTGTAATAATGAGTGACTGTATGTATGAGTGATTGTATGGGTGAATGAGTGAATGTGTGTGTAGACGTAGGAATCAGTGAGTGCGTATGTAGTAACTGGTATTGCTGTATCATGATGTCATCAGTGATGTCATTTGAGATGTCATCAGTGATGTCATCAGTGATGTCATTTGAGATGTCATCAGTGATGTCATCAGTGATGTCACTGACCATGTCATGAATGATGTAATATGTGACATGATCAGCAGTGGATTGCGGGTGCGCGATATATAGTTAGTGCAACTAACTATATATGGAATTTCAATGGTTTTGTGTGAGTAAAATAAGGTTTTTTAAATGCTAATTCCTAACTATATATGGTCTATAACCTATGGTTTTTTCAGTGAATTTTCAAGGTTTTGTAAATGCTAATTCCTAACTATATATGGTCTATAACCTATGGTTTTTTCAGTGAATTTCATAGGTTTTTTAATAGCAAATCTTTATAAAAATAATACATTTTAAATCTAATTTTATATTTTATAATTTTTTTATTTTTTTTTAATATTATTTTTAGTGCGCTCCCGGGGCGCGGACAGGTGAACGCACGGGTAAGCGCAATCTGGCGGCGCGCCCCCGGGCGCGTACTAATGCGCGTCCCGGAAGCGCTATTGCCGAGAACGAAAACAACATCGTGACGTATCGCGTAGCCGCCACGCCTTGCGTCATAAGACACGTATCGCGTAGCCGCGAGATGCGTCTTATGACGCACCGCGTAAGCGCACCCGGAAGCGCATACGATCGCGCAACGTAAGCGCCACGATGCGCTTACGATACACGCCCGGGGCGCGCCCCGGGGCGCGTAGCGTAAGCGCGTCAAACCATGTGACTTTAAAATAACACTTTTCATTGGTTCAGAACTTTTTTTTTTCCAAATTGTGTGAAACCCACCCATTTCTCTCACTATTGCTTTGTACTTGGAGAGAGCAAGAGCTGTTGTGTCTACTCTATCTCCTACTTTTCTGATCTCCAGCAATGGCTGCAAGAGAGTCATCCAGCAGTGATTCAGAGGGATTTTTAGATGAGGACCCTCCTCAGCAAAAGAAAAAAACCCATTTCATCTGGAAATTTTACGACATCCCAGAAGGACAGAAAAAAGTCAACGCTCCCAAAGTAACATGCAAAATATGTGGGAGTAGTTTATCCAGAGGCAATCCTCTGAAAAAATATAGTTTTGGCAATGCCAATTTGATCCGGCATGTCAAAAGAAGACACCCTAACAACTTTGCCAGGGAGAGTGTCAGAGAGCTGGCACGGAATGTACCAACAGATGGCGGCAGCACCTCCACTGGTGGAGCAACACCTTCGGGACCACCCCGTGGAAGAATGATCCCTAACATTCAGCCGGTGTTTGCGGGCATCAAATTTTTGTGCGCAGAGTGTGACGAACTGCTCTGCTATGGGGAGCAGAGTGTTGAACTGATTGCCCTAAAGAAACAGCAACACCGCTGCTCTTCCAGTCCCTAAATTTTCAATTTTTTTTGCTCCTGTTGAGCAGTTTTGGAATCCTTGTTTTTGTTTTTCCCTTGAAAAAAATCCAAAAAAAATATAAAATTGTTTTAAAAAGTCTAAAAAAATATAAAACAAAAAAAACAACAAAAAAAAATATATAAAACAACAAAATGAAAAAAAAAGTTCTTTTCAGAACTACCTCCAATTTTTAAAAAGAAGCTTTATTTTTTTTAAAGTCTGTCATTTTTAATCTCCATGGTACGCTCCCCCGTACGCTCCCCGGTGCGCGTACCGGGCGCTCACCCCCGCGAAAATCGATTTTTTTTTTATTTATTTTTTTCACCCGCGGGAGCCTTTTATGGCCCCCACATGAAACCTAGGGGGTCAGGGGGTGTGTACCCTGCTCCCTCTTGCTCATTTCCCCCTTTGATTTTTGCCACCTCTTGTGTCTCAATCCTACCGAGACACAAGATGGCGGCCGCTGCGGACTGTTTCGAATGTTTATAGACACCCGAGAACCAATCAGCTTGCCGTGCGCAGATCGCGTGGCGCGCCTGGAGCGCTCCCCTGTACGCGTACCTGGGAGCGCTCCAGGCGCGGCTCTAGATATATATCTTTTTTTGAACATTAATTTCTCAAAATCCACTGGAGCACATATATTGAGACCTACAAAAGGCACATCGGGCTACCAGTCCCTACAATTTTGCCAAGTTTCGTGGAAATCCATTCAGCCGTTCGGGCTAAAAGTGCGACAGACCGCCCTATGGAAAACTCAATGTTAAAAACACGTTTTGGGACCCCCCTTTTTTCTCGGCCCCCCCTTGACGAACCCCCCCCAAATTTCCAGGGGCTGCTCAGAAACAAAATGTTCCATTTTCCAGAAAATTTCAACCAATTCCGTCCACAAACGCCAAAGTTATTAGACATAGAATTTTCAAAAATCCCATAGGGAAAAAATCCTAACTATATATACCTACTGGCGACCGCCAGTAGGTAATATATACAAATATATATATATATATTTTTTTTATATATATATATTACCTACTGGCGGTCGCCAGTAGGTAGTTATAGTTAGGACCTAGCTACCATAGGAAATCCGCATTATTCTATTGAGAATAACTCTGGCGCCGGTTGAGGAATTTGCGTGTAATGTTTCAAAATTTTGGCCAGCTCCGCTCCGCTCCTTTCCTGTAAGTTTCGGGGGGATTCGTGAAGTGGGGGCTGAGAAAAAAGGGGGGTACCAAAACGTGGTTTCCCCACGTTAATTTCCATAGGACCTTCTGACAAGTCTACAGCCCGAACCGCTGAACGGAATTACACCAAACTTGGCAAAATTGTAGGGACTGGTACGCAGATGTGCCTTTGCTATATTTGGTGAAAATTGCTCCAGTGGTGTTTATGAAAATTTACTTCAAAAACACATATATATCTATAGGCGCTCTCCGAGCGCTCACCGGTACGCGTACCGGGGAGCGCACCCGGCGCGCTACAGGAGTGCGCGAGCGGAAAGCTGATTGGCTCTCGGGTGTCTGTCAACATTCTAAACAGTCCGGAGAGTCCGCCATCTTGTGTCTCGGCAGAATCGAGACACAAGAGGTGAAAATAAAAAGGGGGAAATGATTAAAAGGGGACAGGGAAGACACCCTGACCCCCTAGGTTTTCTGAGGGGGGCCTAGAAGGACCCTGAAGGGCAAAAAAACATGTTTTTTTTAAATTCGCGGGGTAAGCGCTGGGTGCGTTCTCATGTGCGCTCTCCGGTACGCACACCCTGAGCGCACCACGGGAAAAACAGTGTAAAAAATATAGTAAAAAAATAATTTAGAGTGCTTAGAAGTAGGGTAGCTCTGAAAAGAGCTGTGTGTTATGTGGGTGTTTTTGTACCTACAAGTAGGTACCAATGCAGAGTCTCAAATTCAAGAGGAAGACTCTATTCCCCTCATCTGTAAAATGTACACCATCTCTCCTATAGATGCCTTGCATGTTGTAACGCAAGTTGTTGTGGTATATGGAACCCATACCATAGTCTCTGAGGAAAGCAGAAACAGATTTATTCACATGTTTCCTTGCTTTCTCAATCTGTGGACAAAATTGGTTGGACCAGTTCCATATTTGCCTTTGGCATATATTAGAAAATACCAAGGCAGTTTTTGGAAAAAGTGACATCAATTGCCCAAAGATGTCCTTTAAAAGCATTTCCAGACCTACCCCAGTCAAAGTGCCCAGGTCATTGCCACCACAGTGCACAATTATAAGGTCAGGCTGTGGAAGATGCATAAAGGATTTTATCAATGGTATCAATTGGTGACTTCTCAATTTTCTCTGTCCAATCCACACAATGTCCACATTTGGTAAATCAAGGTTGTAAATACTCTGTTACTTGCAAATTTTTCACTCCAGTAGACAAAGCTATGACCCACAAACCAGACTTTTGGCATCTTGAAGGTAGATGTGCTTGTATTCAGATGAGTTGTGGAAATAAAATGGCAGTTTGAAAGTAGGAGTTATGAAAAAAAGTGGTTGAGATTCAGTGCACTTGAAAAACGAGAAATGATTGGTGCTTTCTTAACATTCTCCACTGAAAATTAGGGTGCATGCTTTTGTTTCTTGAAATAAGTAATTTTAATGGTGGAGAAATAGTCATTAAAATATACATTGCATATGATTAGCTAGTACATTCAGAGGTCAAACACCCTTGCTGAATTCTTTTGCAACATACTATGCTGAACTTTTGAACTGTGTGGTGGGTTAGGAGGGAGTTACCATGGTAACAGGGTGAATGAGCACTGGGGGGATGGGTGAATATTATGTGAGTTTCAAAGTGTTCAAATGTACAACCAATTAAAATGTGCAGTTTGGTTTTGAATTTGTGTGGGAAGAATTTTGATTGGTTATGTACAAGAATATGGGTCTGTATTGGGAAAGAATCTGTGCCATTATTGTGAGGCTCCAGTGACAGAAGCATTATTCAGAGATTCTGCTTAAGAAAATCTGTTGTGTGTGACTGACACTGTTCTACATCTTTCAAGGCATTTTTAAAGGTGAGTAATGATTCTTTTAATAAAGATAGACTGCTGTATGCACTATGGGGGAAATTAAGAAGCATATTGTGCTTCTTTATTCTTGCATTTTGTGTCATGTTTTTTTGTAATGCTGTTGAAAAATAGAATGGTGCATATTGGAAATGTATTTTGAAAATGAGTTAGGTTTCTGCTTTGTTTCTGTAGTGGTCATTTAAATGAGTTGTGCTTTGTGTTAAAAACGATTTACTATGAAAAATGTTTTCTGGTAAAAAGTCTGGTTTTTAAATTTTGGTGAAGGATCACATTGAGTGTCTGTGTGAAATAAGGAATTATATTTTTAAATTTTTCAATAATGTCACCTGTGCCTTGTAACAGTTTGCCTCTCTTAGGTTAAAAGGTACTCTGTGCCTGTGTCTCATGTCACTTTGCACGTGTATAATCTCTCTTTTTCTGTGTGTCATTTCTCTCCTTGTGTGTGTGTCATGACAAGTGTCTTATGTGCCTAAGATCACACTGTTTGAGAGTGACTTGTCTGGACTTTCTTATGCAGTGAACCATATACTGAAAAGTGGAGCACATCTACAAAATGTTTCGGCAAGGGACTTTATGGATAAAGTGAAACTGCAAGACAGTGTTTTGGAATCTCAGCTAATTAATCTCATGGCATGTCAGCGTGGTACTAACGAGTATTGGTACCATCGTCATGGGGAATTGAAATGTATGCTAAGAAACTTAGGAACTCCTACATGGTTCCTCCCTCTTAGCTGTGCTGAGTATGCTTGGGAAGACTTACTTGAATTTCTACGTGAGGCAAATAAAAACATTGAAAATATTGAATACAAGACACCTGGAGAACTGTGTTCTTTGGATCCATTTAATGTATGCAGGTATTTCAATCATAGGGTTGAAGCTATGTTGTCTTTTATTACGAACAAAAAAAATCCTCCGCTTGGAGAGGTGTTGGATTTCTTTTGGAGAAAGGAGTATCAAGCAAGAGGTGCTCCTCACATACATATGCTGTTATGGATTAAAGATGCACCAAAATTTGGAACAGATTCAGATGAGAAAGTGATGAGTTTCATTGAGCAGTATTCTACATCTGCTGTTCCGAAAAGTACAGAAGAAAACAATTGGAGACATCAAGTTTTACGCTTTCAAACCCATCCTTGTGGGAAATACTCTCGTCGAAAATACAAATCCAAGGGCAAGTTCTACATGAAATGTCGTTTTGCATTTCCACGTCCAGTAACATCGAAAGGAAGAGTGAACAATTTTATGTCTTCTCTGTGACATACTGTGACAAGAAAATCACCAAAAAATACATACAACCTAAGAAGAAATGAGGAGTCCAAATACATAAATGACTACAACTCAGTCATTTTGTCCATGTGGAATGCTAACATGGATATTTAAAATGTTGCTGATAACTTTATTGCTGTGGCTCGATATGTGACGTCTTACATCACAAAATCTGAAAAGACGGAACTGAAGGAAATGTGGGAGGAAATTTCACATGAAAAGAGTCTAAGCAAGAAATTATACAGTTACAGTCTGAAGATGTTGTCGCATCGAGAAATTGGAGCATACAAATGTTCTGATCGGTTATCATCAGCAAGTCTATATGCCAAATCTAGAACCATCATTTGGGTGAGTCTAGGTCTTGCTGCAACACGAAACCGAGTTTTGGAATCTATACCAGAAATTGAGTATTTGGCGAAGAAAGAACCAGACAGTATAGATATTTTGAAGACAAACATGTTGGATACATAATATCCAAATAGAAGTAGTCATCTTGAGAACGTTTGTCTCTATGAAGTTCTGCAAACCTATACTTTTAAGAGGAACGTCACAGAAGACATCAATAAAGGTGTATATGCTGTAATTGGATGTGAGGGCTGTCTAGTGAAATAAAGAAAAGGCCATTTGATTAATCATCGAAAATTGAGTTGTGAATCTCCAGACAAAAGGGAATTATATTACTTAGCTTTTTTGCAACTCTTTAAGCCTTGGCGTAGAGAAGAGGGACTACTTGGAGATTTTCTTACTTATGAAGATTCGTTCAATACAACCAAGGATACCATAAAATGCCCTGTTTTTTCAAATTATATGCAAATGTTGAACGGGGAAATACAGCAAGAAGCTACAATTGCAGTAGAGATTGCTAGAGACAGTTCTCAAGACAGTCAGAGTTCTGCTTCATTGAGTCAGGACCCACTCGGAGGACCAATTATACAAAATGAAGCTGCCACTGCCATGGATGAAGTGGAAAGAGCCATGGAACTAGTTCAGGAGGATGTAGTTAACCTTGAAGATTTGGAAAAAGAACTAAACGTTGAGCAGAGACAAATATATGACGAAGTCACAGAACACATTGAGCATGGTTTATCTCATGAGAAAAAAGAGTGCTCATGTACATCATTTATACCTGTTCGACTGTACGTGAGTGGAGAAGCAGGATCTGGCAAAAAGTTTTCTGATTAAAACAATTGCAATGTATCTGCAGAAAAGAACGAAGTCATCGCTGTCTTGTGTTGTTACCACTCCAACTGGGTGGGCAGCACACAACATTAAAGGGATTACTTTACATCGCTTATTGATGCTGCCAGTAAAGCATGATAATAAATTACAATACCACAAGCTATCTGGAGAAGCTTGTTGGGAAGTTTCAAGAGTCCTAAAGAAAATGAAACTTCTTATCATTGATGAAGTAAGCATGGTATCAAATGTAATGCTTGCTATTGTGCATTTAAGAATGCAAGAAATTCTTAAAACAGAGTATGATGTGTTATATGGAGGCAAACACATCATCGTTTTTGGAGATCTACTGCAGCTAACTCCGGTGAAAGGACAGCCAGTGTTTAAAATGCTTACACATGAAGATACCAGGAAGTGCCTAGGAAGCATTGGAAATATTAACATATGGTTACATTTCAAATATGCAGAACTGCTTCAAAATATGCGACAGGCAAAGGATGAAGATTATAAAAATATTCTACAAGATGTAAGAATTGGAAAACTAACTGAGCATGGCAAAGAAGCTTTACATGGACGATTAATTTCAAATTTGTTTCTAAATGAAAATATTCTCTCAGAGAATATTTTTTTGAAAATTCCTGAAAACAAATCTGTTATATGCTTGATGCCAACTCTGCAAGAATGTTCAAACTTCAACAACAAAATGTTAAAGTTGGAAAATCAAGAGATTGTGAAACTGGAAGCTAGTGATAAAATAGAACATGAAGGAGCAACTATTATTTTGTCTGAAAAGTTGAAAAATTGGATTCTTTAGAGAAGACAATATCTAAAACTGCTGGTTTAGAAAAGACTCTGTATGCATCTTTAAATTGTTGTATAATTTTACGACGTAATTTACATGTGGAAAGAGGTTTAGTAAATGGAGCAATGGGTCATGTTGTTGATTTTGTGAATTACCGAAATAGAGATGGAATTGAATTTATAAAAATTAAATTTGATGGTATTGAAGAAGTACAACAATCAGTCGTTGTTCTGCCCGATTTTTGCTTGCGAAAGATTTATATGTCCGCAGAAAACAGTTTCCTGTTTCTTTGGCATATGCAGTGACTATTCATAAATCTCAAGGTTTAAGTTTAGATAGTGCTTTGGTGAATATTGGAAGTTCTGCGTTCAAGGAGGGTATGGCATATGTTGCTTTATCTCGAGTCAGAACTTTATCAGGATTGTACTTGATTGATTTTGATGAGACAAAGATTAATGCAGATCTAAATTGTGTAAAAGAATATAATAGGTTAAGAAGAGAGTATGCTCCAAATTTACCTCAATATCCTCTATTTGAAAAGCGTGTGGTAGGCCGAAAAAGAAGAAATGAGACAAATTGTAGTGAAGTTGTAGCAAAAAGAAAAAAAATAGATGAACCAGTAATTGTAAGCAGAAATGAAAAGGATTCAGTTAAAGATGTTGTTGGATTTCAGTTTGAAAACAGTTCTGGTGTCAACTGCTATGCTAATGTAGTACTTAACGTTGTTTTTTTTCTCCAAACTGTACAAGAACAGATTGCTGAAAATCGTGATCAAACATTTTGTTGTTTATTAAATTCTCTGTTTGAAAAATGTAGCAGTGATAGAACAAAAATACAAAGTGTTTCTGAAATTCGAAATGTTTTAGACATATGTTCTGGTCTAAATCAATTTTCACAGAATATTCAGCAAGATTGTCAGGAATTTCTAATGTATATGCTTGTTGTTTTGCAAGATGAAGGTGTAGATGTAGAAAATCTTTAGGGCCTTTCTTATAAATGGCAGCATGACTGCGACAATTGCTCCTTTTCAAGTAGTACTACATAGACACTGAAAGATTTATATATTTGACTTTACCAGACTGCAAATAAGTGTCATTTAATAATCTAGTTAGACAAGCAAATCAAAGCATGGTCTGTACTCAATGTAAATCTGCAATGCTATCAACATTATTTATACAAAGATATAGACAGTATGTAATTTTAATGTTCCAACGATGTAGATCTGATGGAACTAAATTGACAACATTAATTAACAAGCATTTACAATGCAATAGGTCTCACATTATTAAAGTTGGAGCAATTGGCATTGTAAATGACAATGTCTTTTATTCATTGTTTTTAAAACCTGCAATCGGTGCATAAACACGCACTTTGAACGTATATTCCTTGCTTACAATGAGCAAAGCTGCCAGTAAAAGAGACTTACAGCCTTGCTTCTCATAAGCATGGACTATAAGTGCAAAGTGCTTCTTTACGCAACGATGCAAATGAAGAAAAGGCATTGTCATTTACAATGCCAATAGCTCAAACTTTAATAATGCGAGACCTATTGCATTGTAAATGCTTGTTTATTTTATCACCCATCCCGTTTACAGGTGCAGCATGGTTTTTAAAGAAGAAAACAAACATACAAGGCTGGCTGCACAATTTTGTAGACATGCATTCCAAGCATGCGAGAACCCACAAAATGAACTGAGTACTTTTTTCTGTTCGTCAAGTTGGATCAATAGGGAAAAAAGTAGCAAATGTAGGAAAGGTGGAGAGAAGCGAAATGGGTAGGCGGAAACAATGAGGAGGATGGAACACACAGCGTGAAGGAAAGCAATGCAAGGGAAGAAACAGTAGGGCTAAGAGCGAAACAATGCTGAGGCCAAGGGGAGGCAGCAAGGGTAAAGAAGGGGGACTGAACAGATGGAGGTTCATGGGTGGGGAAGGAACATAAAGGAATCATGAAAGGTACACAGAGGGGTGCAAATGGAGAAGCAGGTTCGTGGAGGGAGCAAACCAACAAGAGTGCAAGACAGAGGTGGGGGCAAATGCAGTCGAAAAAGCAGCGTGGGGGGTTGGATAAACACGTGAAGGCGAAAGGAAAGCACATGGGTAGCAACAACAGCAAACGGAGGAGACATGTACAAAGGATGTGTACGAAGGAGACAACATAAGAAAAACAAGGACACATGTAATGGGTCCATGCTGCAGGGAAGGGACAAACCCAAGAAGAAAAAGTGAAGCTTACACGTGCTAACGAATTAAAAGCAAACTAATGACAATGAAGTCAGCCAATGGGTCTGCTCTAAGCCCACAATAAGTTAACAAAATGTCTCACAACAGACTGCGCATACACTATCCGAGGTGAGACTTAAGCTAAATTCACAAAACTGTTAGCATGCAAAAGGCAAGCAGAGTGGGCGTCCTCCAGAAACAATAGGTGTACGGCACGATAACCAGTCAAACAAACTGAAAATATTACATTCAGAAAGTCTCAATCTCTCTTCACAATTAAGAAACAAAAGTTACATATACAGGTACAGTGATGAGCAAAAAAGAACACATTGAAATAAAATGTGACAAATTTTAATGTTTTCCCATGCAAGATCAGTATAGGAAACGTGTTCATGTCAAATTATATACATTAATGGTTATGAGTAAAATGACAAACTATCTTGCGCGTCAACCCACTGGAAGGTAAGTGCTCAGAGACAGTACCTATGGCACTTGTTCGATAAAGATTTTGTTTTGGGCTGCTGGAGACCACACTCAACACTCGGCTTTTGTTTTTCTTGGTAGTTTAGCAACGTTTTGGTCACAGCCTCCCTAGTATCACCAGGAAAGGTAAGTAATATCAGTAGTATTTATTTATTTGAGAAGTTTTATATAGTATAGAATATACACACATTTTATTGATTTCTTGTACTTCAGTGTGAGTGAGGGTGTTCAATTTGAATGCCTCCGTAGGTACCACTAGTGTACAGATTAAATAAATCTCAGGAGGACCCCTAATAAACTGAGCACAATCAGTAGTAAAGTCCTTTCAGTCGATTTTCAACAAATATGGGCAAATGTTTGGACTCATTGGCAGATGGAGCACAGCTTCGACTCCGTACATTCCTCTGTGAACAGCACGTTCCAAGTGACGCACAAAACATTCTTTCGGTCAGATTATAAAAACAGTGCTGGCCCGCGCAATTTTCTACAGGTATAGGGACATTGTTCAACAATGCCTAGACGTTTTAACACCGCTGCTTGAAAATATCGCACTAGTGTCTGGAAACTTTTCCCACACTGTTAGTGCAAAATCAACACTGCACCGGCCGCAATGATTGGCACCCGGCTCCTTAAATATGTGACAGGATATTTACACAACTCGACAAAGGAACTGGACCGAGAGGCATCCGAAATGGCCAAGTGTCATCCCTTGAAAGAGAGGTTCACAAAGACGTTTCCTCTGGCAAAAATAGCATGAAAAGGCAGAGTGCTTTCATTCCAAACTATAACAAGCTGAAGAACGTTCCACTTTAGAACACACCAATACCAATGATCCAAAACACTGGAATTCCTAATAAGTATAATACATCTCCCCCCTTTCCATCAAACAAAAACAGAAAAACATAAGTAAACAAGTAATATCCCCGGGTGTGAAAAAAATAAAAATGAATGTGTCCTTTTAACGTACCTGGTGCTCGTGTAAAGCGTTCCAATGGCATTAGGTCGATGGCGAAATGGGGGAGAAGATGGAAAAAGTCCCCGCCGGGCCGCCGCGCTGCCTGCGAAGTCTCCGCATTCAGTCCCGGTCCCGAGATGGGGGACCGGGTGAAGAGCGGCCGGGAAGCGCTACCGCCGCCCGCCCGAGAGGCAGAACCGCCGCCGAGCACCGCCAGAACAGGTAAGTGTGTTGAAGGAGAGGAGGGGTGAGTGGGGGTGGGGTGTACGCGTGTGTGTCTGTTTGAGTGTGTCTGTGCGTGCGTGTGTCTGTCTGTGTGCGCGTGTGTTTGTTTAAGGGAAGGTGCGTGTGTGTATGCAGTGTGTGTATGTGCGCATGCGTGAGTGTAGAGTGTTTGCGCAAGGGAATGAGGCAGGAGAGGGGCACGGCGCCGTGCGCGCTCACAAGCTCAAAACTGAGCAGCTCTGCGCTCGTGCACCCTCTCCTGTCCACATTCCCGAAAACGGGCGACATAAGGTCTTTCGCTGACGCGATACCTAAAAATGTTGTGGCTTCTCAATTATCAATTTCAGGAAGAACCTTTACAACTGCAGCAATTATTTACCATGATGGTCCTTCAACAACATCAGGACATTACACAGCTTATTTAAAATGTCATAAAGGTTGGAAACACTGCAATGATACTCAATTGACTTTCAAACAACGTTTGCCTTCTGACTTACAAAATTCTTACCTAGTGTTCTTACAACGGAAATTTTAGGGAAGGTAATTGGCCTATGAAGATTGCAGCAGTTAATAAAACTTAGTTTGCTGTTCAAAATTACTTTCTCAGTGAGAGTGATGAAGATAATCAAAAACATGTAGTTCTCATAGAGGTAGTATATGTATATCACATAGTGTGTGCTGTGAGTATTATAGAAAATCTTAATAAAAAAGAAAGCTAGAGGTGGAAATAAAACTATTGTTTCATAATGTAAAAGATGTTGGAGCTTTTCTTTCAGAAACACGGGTAAATGAGAGATTAAACATACTCTTAAGTAATTTCCAAAGAAAAGGACTTTGCATATACTATTTGGCCTCGTGGAAAAGTACATGGATCAAAAGTGAGTTAAGATATGTTTTTTCAAAATTTTATATTATTTATTGAATCGTTCTATGGGTTTTTTAAACACAATTATTTTGATTGTGGTTTTTTTTGCCCGCTGTTATATGATGAGTAGTATTGAAGTCACTGTTTTAAGTGAAATTCAATATATTCTGAGAACAGCAAGAATAAACCATATAACATGTTGTACAAATTATTTTGTATTTTGTATTATCTAATATATATTATTCTCCCTTCTCTTATGCTCACTCACCTATTTGCACCCTCTATCACTCCTCTTAACTCACCCTCACTGGCCTTTTCTCACTCTCCTTCACCTCCCTTCCCTTATTCCACTTCCCTCACTTATCCTCATTCTCCACTCCTTCACGACCCTTTCCCTCTCTCCCATCCACCACTTTCCAGCTGTCAGTCACTCTACTTCACTCCCCTTACCATTCTTTCCTGTCTTTGTTCCATCAATAATTCCCCTTCTCTCACTTCCTCTGTCCTCTCACCTCCTCACTCCCCTTCCCTCACTCCCTTTCTCTTAGCCTCACTCTCTCAATCCTCTCACTCTCTCACTCCTCTTCCATCACGCTTACTCCCTATAACTCACCCACGCTCCCTTACACACCTTTCTTTGCTCTCTCACTCAGTCCCTTTCTGCCACTCTTTCCTTCACTACCTCTATGTTCTCACTCCTTCACTTCCCTTGTCTCATGCTCACTTGCTTTTATCCTCTATCTATCTTCCCTTTTTCCTCAACCTCACTGCCCTTCACTCACCCTCCCTCACCCTTGTTCCCTTACTCCGGTTCCCTCAGTTATCCTCATTCATCATCCTTAACTCCCCTTCCTCTTTCTCTCCTCAAGCACTCACCTTTTCCCAGTCCCTTTGCTTCACTTCTCTTCCCTTTCTTTCCTTCCTTTGCTCCCTCAGTCTTTCTCCTGCCTTTACTCATCTTACTGCCCTTTACTCACTCTTTCTCTCACTCCCTCTGTTCTCTCATATTATCACTTTTCTTCCCTCACTCCCGCTCTGTTACCTTCACTCCCATTGTCTCCTCACTGTCTTACGACCCCACATTCACCCTCACTCACCTTCCATCCCTTATTGTCATTAATCCACCGTCATTCACTCCTGCTTCCCTGTCACTCACTCCCCTTTCTTTACTCCCCTTTCTTCCTTTAGTTTTCCCAATGCACATTCCTTTAGTATCTTACTCACCCTCACTTCATTTCTCTCTCCTGCTCTTCTTCTCTGTCACTGAATGTATCCATGTCATTATCCTTTTAGTAAATTGCTCTCCCTCTATTTCTTTTTAACTCTCTCTGACCTTCACCATTCCTTTGTTTTTCTTTCTGAGTCCTTCACTCCTACTCTATCTCCTACTAACCTTTTATGACTTTTAATCTCCAACTTTGTCTCTTGTATTCTAAAATATATATTATAAATATTAAAACTTACTTTTTTTTTCTCTTTCACAGATATTAAATTTACTGAAAATATGTAATTAAGTTTACATTACTTATAAGGTAAGTTTGACGTACAAAATGTACTTTCTCAACACTCTTTTCCTTAACCTCACTACTCTTCTCTCATGCTCCCACACCCCTGTTCTCTTACTGCGCTTCCCTCACTTATTCTGAATCCCCATGATTACTCCCCTTTTCCTCACTCCTCTCTCACACTCACCTCCATTCAGACCTTCTCCTTTACTTTACTTCCTCTCTCTTCCCTTCCTTCACTCCTTCACTCTTTTCCCTTCCCTTAGTCTCTTTACTCCACTTCACTAACTCCTTCTCTTACTCTCTTTGTCCTCTTACTTCTACACTTCCCTTCCCTCATTTTCTCTCTGTTAGCCTCATTCTCTCCGTCCTCTTAGTCTCTCACTCCTCTTCCGTCACGCTCACTCCCTATAACTCAGCCATATTCCCACACTCACCTTCTTTCAGACCTTCTCCTTTACTTTCCTTCCTCTCTCTTCCCTTCCTTCGCTCCTTCACTCTTTTCCCTTCCCTTACTCTTCTTACTCCACCTCACTAACTCCTTCTCCTACTCCCTCTGTCCTCTTACCTCTACACTTCCCTTCCCTTATTCTCTCTCTGTTAGCCTCATTCTATCCGTCCCCTTAGTCTCTCACTCCTCTTCTGTCACGCTTACTCCCTATAACTCAGCCATACTCCCACACTCACCTTCTTTCAGACCTTCTCCTTTACTTTCCTTCTTCACTCTTCCCTTCCTTCACTCCTTCACTCTTTTCCCTTCCCTTACTCTCCTTACTCCACTTCACTAACTCCTTCTCTTAGTCTCTTTGTCCTCTTACTTCTACACTCCCCTTCCCTCATTCTCTCTCTGTTAGCCTCATTCTCATCGTCCCCTTAGTCTCTCACTCCTCTTCTGTCACGCTCACTCCCTATAACTCAGCCATACTCCCACATTCACCTTCTTTCAGACCTTCTCCTTTACTTTCCTTCCTGTCTCTTCCCTTCCTTCGCTCCTTCACTCTTTTCCCTACCCTTACTCTCCTTACTCACTTCACGAACTCCTTCTCTTACTCCCTCTGTCCTTTTACTTCTACACTTCTCTTCCCTTATTCTCTCTCTGTTAGCGTCATTCTATCCGTCCCCTTTGTCTCTCACTCTTCTTCTGTCACGCTTACTCCCTATAACTCAGCCATACTCCCACACTCACCTTCTTTCAGACTTTCTCCTTTACTTTCCTTCTTCTCTCTTCCCTTCCTTCACCCCTTCACTCTTTTCCCTTTCCTTACTCTCCTTACTCCACTTCACTAATTCCTTCTCTTACTCCCTCTGTCCTCTTACTTCTACTCTCCCCTTCCCTCATTCTCTCTCTGTTAGCCTCATTCTCTCCGCCCCCTTAGTCTCTCACTCCTCTTCTGTCATGCTCACTCCCTATAACTCAGCCATACTCCCACATTCACCTTCTTTCAGACCTTCTCCTTTACTTTCCTTCCTGTCTCTTCCCTTCCTTCGCTCCTTCACTCTTTTCCCTTCACTTACTCTCCTTACTCCACTTCACTAACTCCTTCTCTTACTCCCTCTGTCCTTTTACTTCTACACTTCTGTTCCCTCATTCTATCTCTGTTAGCCTCATTCTATCCGTCCCCTTAGTCTCTCACTCCTCTTCTGTCACGCTTACTCCCTATAACTCAGCCAAACTCCCACACTCACCTTTTTTCAGACCTTCTCCTTTACTTTCCTTCCTGTCTCTTCCCTTCCTTCGCTCCTTCACTCTTTTTCCTTCCCTTACTCTCCTTACTCCACTTCACTAACTCCTTCTCTTACTCCCTTTGTCCTCTTACTTCTACACTCCCCTTCCCTCATTCTCTCTCTGTTAGCCTCATTCTCATCGTCCCCTTAGTCTCTCACTCCTCTTCTGTCACGCTCACTCCCTATAACTCAGCCATTCTACCACATTCACCTTCTTTCAGACCTTCTCCTCTACTTTCCTTCCTGTCTCTTCCCTTCCTTCGCTCCTTCACTCTTTTCCCTTCCCTTGCTCTCCTTACTCCACTTCACTAACTCCTTCTCTTACTCCCTCTGTCCTTTTACTTCTACACTTCTCTTCACTTATTCTCTCTCTGTTAGCGTCATTCTATCCGTCCCCTTAGTCTCTCACTCCTCTTCTGTCACGCTTACTCCCTATAACTCAGCCATGCTCCCACACTCACCTTCTTTCAGACCTTCTCCTTTACTTTCCTTCTTATCTCTTCCCTTCCTTCACTCCTTCACTCTTTTCCCTTCCCTTACTCTCCTTACTCCACTTCACTAATTCCTTCTCTTACTCCCTCTGTCCTCTTACTTCTACACTCCCCTTCCCTCATTCTCTCTCTGCTAGCCTCATTCTCTCCGTCCCCTTAGTCTCTCACTCCTCTTCTGTCACGCTCACTCCCTATAACTCAGCCATACTCCCACATTCACCTTCTTTCAGACCTTCTCCTTTACTTTCCTTCCTGTCTCTTCCCTTCCTTCGCTCCTTCACTCTTTTCCGTTCCCTTCCTCTCCTTACTCCACTTCACTAACTCCTTCTCTTACTCCCTCTGTCCTTTTACTTCTACACTTCTCTTCCCTTATTCTCTCTCTGTTAGCGTTATTCTATCCGTCCCCTTAGTCTCTCACTCCTCTTTTGTCATGCTTACTCCCTATAACTCAGCCATACTCCCACACTCACCTTCTTTCAGACCTTCTCCTTTACTTTCCTTCTTCTCTCTTCCCTTCCTTCACTCCTTCACTCTTTTCCCTTCCCTTACTCTCCTTACTCCACTTCACTAATTCCTTCTCTTACTCCCTCTGTCCTCTTACTTCTACACTCCCCTTCCCTCATTCTCTCTCTGTTAGCCTCATTCTCTCCGTCCCCTTAGTCTCTCACTCCTCTTCTGTCACGCTCACTCCCTATAACTCAGCCATACACCCACATTCACCTTCTTTCAGACCTTCTCCTTTACTTTCCTTCCTGTCTCTTCCCTTTCTTCGCTCCTTCACTCTTTTCCCTTCCCTTAATCTCCTTACTCCACTTCACTAACTCCTTCTCTTACTCCCTCTGTCCTTTTACTTCTACACTTCTGTTCCCTCATTCTCTCTCTGTTAGCCTCATTCTATACGTCCCCTTAGTCTCTCACTCCTCTTCTGTCACGCTTACTCCCTATAACTCAGCCATGCTCCCACACTCACCTTCTTTCAGACCTTCTTCTTTACTTTCCTTCTTCTCTCTTCCCTTCCTTCACTCCTTCACTCTTTTCCCTTCCCTTACTCTCCTTACTCCACTTCACTAATTCCTTCTCTTACTCCCTCTGTCCTCTTACTTCTACACTCCTCTTCCCTCATTCTCTCTCTGCTAGCCTCATTCTCTCCGTCCCCATAGTCTCTCACTCCTCTTCTGTCACGCTCACTCCCTATAACTCAGCCATACTCCCACATTCACCTTCTTTCAGACCTTCTCCTTTACTTTCCTTCCTGTCTCTTCCCTTCCTTCGCTCCTTCACTCTTTTCCGTTCCCTTCCTCTCCTTACTCCACTTCACTAACTCCTTCTCTTACTCCCTCTGTCCTTTTACTTCTACACTTCTCTTCCCTTATTCTCTCTCTGTTAGCGTTATTCTATCCGTCCCCTTAGTCTCTCACTCCTCTTTTGTCATGCTTACTCCCTATAACTCAGCCATACTCCCACACTCACCTTCTTTCAGACCTTCTCCTTTACTTTCCTTCTTCTCTCTTCCCTTCCTTCACTCCTTCACTCTTTTCCCTTCCCTTACTCTCCTTACTCCACTTCACTAATTCCTTCTCTTACTCCCTCTGTCCTCTTACTTCTACACTCCCCTTCCCTCATTCTCTCTCTGTTAGCATCATTCTCTCCGTCCCCTTAGTCTCTCACTCCTCTTCTGTCACGCTCACTCCCTATAACTCAGCCATACACCCACATTCACCTTCTTTCAGACCTTCTCCTTTACTTTCCTTCCTGTCTCTTCCCTTTCTTCGCTCCTTCACTCTTTTCCCTTCCCTTACTCTCCTTACTCCACTTCACTAACTCCTTCTCTTACTCCCTCTGTCCTTTTACTTCTACACTTCTGTTCCCTCATTCTCTCTCTGTTAGCCTCATTCTATCCGTCCCCTTAGTCTCTCACTCCTCTTCTGTCACGCTTACTCCCTATAACTCAGCCATACTCCCACACTCACCTTCTTTCAGACCTTCTTCTTTACTTTCCTTCTTCTCTCTTCCCTTCCTTCACTCCTTCACTCTTTTCCCTTCCCTTACTCTCCTTACTCCACTTCACTAACTCCTTCTCTTACTCTCTTTGTCCTCTTACTTCTACACTTCCCTTCCCTCATTCTCACTCTGTTAGCCTCATTCTCTCCGTCCCCTTAGTCTCTCACTCCTCTTCTGTAATGCTCACTCTCTATAACTCAGCCATACTGCCTCACTCACCTTCTTTCAGACCTTCTCCTTTACTTTCCCTTCCTGTCTCTTCCCTTCCTTCGCTCCTTCACTCTTTTCCCTTCCCTTACTCTCCTTACTCCACTTCACTAACTCCTTCTCTTACTCCCTCTGTCCTTTTACTTCTACAGTTCTGTTCCCTCATTCTCTCTCTGTTAGCCTCATTCTATCCGTCCCCTTAGTCTCTCACTCCTCTTTTGTCACGCTTACTCCCTATACCTCAGCCATACTCCGACACTCACCTTCTTTCAGACCTTCTCCTTTACTTTCCTTCTTCTCTCTTCCCTTCCTTCACTCTTTTCCCTTCCCTTACTCTCCTTACTCCACTTCACTAACTCCTTCTCTTACTCTCTTTGTCCTCTTACTTCTACACTTCCCTTCCCTCATTCTCTCTCTGATAGCCTCATTCTCTCCGTTCTCTTAGTCTCTCACTTCTCTTCTGTCACGCTCACTCCCTATAAGTCAGCCACACTCCCACACTCACCTTCTTTCAGACCTTCTCCTTTACTTTCCTTCCTCTCTCTTCCCTTCCTTCACTCCTTCACTCTTTTCCCTTCCCTTACTCTCCTTACTCCACTTCACTAACTCCTTCTCTTACTCCCTCTGTCCTCTTACTTCTACACTCCCCTTCCCTCATTCTCTCTCTTTTAGCCTCATTCTCTCCATCCCCTCAGTCTCTCACTCCTGTTCTGTTACGCCCACTCCCTATAACTCAGCCACACTCCCACACTCACCTTCTTTAGACCTTCTCCTTTACTTTCCTTCCTGTCTCTTCCCTTCCTGCGCTACTTCACTCTTTTCCCTTCTGTTACTCTCCTTACTCCACTTCAGTAACTCCTTCTCTCAATCCCTCTGTCCTCTAACTTACTCACTCCACTTCCCTCACTCTCTCTCTGTTACCCCCATTCTCTCCGTCCTCTTAGTCTCTCACTCCTCTTCTGTTACGCTTACTCCCTATAACTCAGCCACACTCCCTCACTTATCTTTCTTTCCTCCCGAACTCAGTCCTCTTCTCTCACTCTTTCCTTCACTTCCTCTGTCTCCTCACTCCCTCAGTCCCCTCAGTCCCCTTGTCTCAGGCTCACTTGCCTTTATCCACTCTCTATCACCACTCATTCCTCAACCTCACTGCTCTTCTCTTACCCTTCCTCACCCCCGTTCTCTTACTCCGTTTTCTTCACTTATCTTCATTCCTCTTGTTCACTCCCCCTCACTCACCTGCCACACTCACCTTCTTTTAATTCCCCTACTTCACTTCCCTTCCCCTCTCGTCCCTTTCTTTGCTCCCTCACTCATTTTCCTTTCCTCTCTCACTGCACTCCACTTCACTCAGTCCTTTTGAATTTGTAAAGAATACAGCTCTTTTTGGAGAATTGGAGGTAGTTCTAAAAAGAACTGTTTTTTTCCTGATGAAAGGCTTGGTCATATGACCTAAAAATTACGCTTTTTATTACTTCCGAACATTATTTTTTCTTAAATATATGTTATAATGTTCCAGGCTAATGTACTTTCCCGGAAAATTTACAACTGTCCTGCAAGTAAAATATATTCTTTTTTCGAGAAAAAGGGCGTTTCTTCGTCCCATGACGGAGCCGTTGAGCAAAAGAGGGTCGACCTGCTGTCTTAGTCACCGATACACCTGAATATGAGATTCTTATCGATCACTTTATGTTGCAGGAGTAGAAAACACAACAGCCCTTGACCATTTATCTTTACTGCGTTCCTGCGTATTATACCTTTTACCCTTCATGTAATTGGTCTGCTTTATTTCACTTGCCTTTTAATGATTCTAAAACAGTGACTATTATTAAAAACTTTACCAATGTATATACTACTACCATGTTTTCTTTTAAAAACCTTTATTGTGAAAATTTCATTATACAAATACGAGCCTATAACCACGTGGGCCGGCCACGGAGCAAACTGTAATCGTATATGATGAGTAGACATTTACACTGTAGAGGAACGTAACGGGCGGGCCATTAGGTTGCAAGAACTAAGGTGTCTAACAGTTGCGGAATCGGTGGACGTACATTTTATAATTAAAATACGACAGGGCCAGTTACAATAAAATTATCTAGATATACATTTGCGGGCAAGTACCATGGGTGACGTTAATTCGAACTTTCAATAGTACAGTAATCAATAACACATCAGAACTTAATATCAATAGGGATGTCGAAATATTTAATCAATTCTCGTCCCCGCCCGCCATGTGCTTCAAAACTGCATACGTATCTCGTGATTTCAAGGTTCTGCAACCAGTACACAACAAGGAGTTACGAGTCCCATTTATTCCGGCGCCATTTTGGGCGAGGACGGGCAGGTCCAGGATATAGTCAAAATGTCTCTACAAACCATCGACTATGATGATGTTCATATCCTGTATTTATTAGAGTAACACTCATCTGTCCACATGAAATTAATTTGCCACAATCTAAACATGTCATTTTAATCTTTCCAAAGTTCTTCTAAATATTTGGGACCGTTTCCCTTGCCTCTGATGCTGTCAGTGCCACTTCTATGATGAATGTACTGGCAGGTCGGGGGTTCTCCTCCAAATCTCTCTTTTATGCAGCACTATAATTAATTGGTGCCACCTCTCCATATGACGATGCATGGTATAGTTACCATAACTATATTTTTTTTCGGTTCCTCTGGAGAGTACATCGTGGCAGATGAAGCGTGTAACGTACCGGGCATTTACCTTTTTTTGCATGTAGAGGAAAGGAAAAAAAAATCGAGCGTCCGAGTTCTAAGGTGTGCCAGGGCCATTTTAGTGGACCAGGCCCAAATCCAAAGAACAGGCCGCCATTTTGAGAGTCCTGTTGCAGCCGCCTGTCGCTGTAGCATCAAGAGCGGCCGAAACTCAGCTGAATGGCAACTGAAACGGTAAAGGGGCGCCCCACTACACCAGACGAGCCTCCACCTAGGAAGGCCCGTTCACGCCGCCTCCCCCCCCCCTTCGGGCACCCCACGCCGTTATTCGGAGCAGTATTGTAGGATGGCCACACCAGTGCGGCAACTTGCTAGACATCACCTCGGTGGTAACCGAATCTCAGCGCCTTGTGGTGTCTTCTATTCAGAAAATATTGTTGCGCTGCCTTTGGCCCCATTCGCACATCGGTCCGCTACTGACGCCATCTCACAGGCTAATGGGGCGCCCCACGCCGAGTTTCAGCATTGTAGGATGGCCACACCAGTACAGCAACTTGCTAGACATCACCTCGGTGCCATCCGGATCTTGGCATCTCAGCGCCTTGTGGTGTCTTCTAGTCAGAAAATATTGTTGCGCTGCCTTTGGCCCCATTCGCACATCGGTCCGCTACTGACACCATCTCACAGGCCAACAGGGCGCCCCACGCCGACTTTTACCATTGTAGGATGGCCACACCAGTGCCACAACTTGCTAGACACCACCTCGGTGCCATCCGGATCTTGGCATCTCAGCGCCTTGTGGTGTCTTCTATTCAGAAAATATTGTTGCGCTGCCTTTGGCCCCATTCGCACATCGGTCCACTACTGACGCCATCTCACAGGCCAACGGGGCGCCCCACGCCGACTTTCAACATTGTAGGATGGCCACACCAGTGCGGCAACTTACTAGACACCACCTCGGTGCCATCCGGATCTTGGCGCGTTGTGCTGCCTTCGGCCTATTCGCACATCGGTCCGCTACTGACGCGAACTCACAGGCCAACGGGGCGCCCCACGCCGACTTTCAGCATTGTAGGATGGCCACACCAGTGCAGCAACTTGCTGGACACCACCTCGGTGCCATCCGGATCTTGGCGCGTTGTGTTGCCTTCGGCCTATTCGCACATCGGTCCGCTACTGACGCCGCCTCACGTGCCAATGTATTTTCTCCGCATTTTATACCCTATGCCGCATAACAGGTCATGTGACTTGTTTATAAAACTTTTCATTGGTTCATTTTACTTTTGGTTTCCTAATGATGGAAGGCTTGATCATATGACCTAAAAATAACACTTTTCATTGGATGAAAACTTTTTTTTTCCCCAAACGATGAAAGCCCCACCTTGTTTCTGGATGTTTCAGACTGAAGCTGGCGTCACCATGAAAGCACCACCATCTCGTGGCTCCGTCGTGGTCATTCCGCAAGCAATCATGGCAGCCGCTCCCCACCAGAAGCCTGCAGGAGTCGGGGGCCCCCAAAACTTTTGTTGAATCCTCAAGTCGGAGGGGACGCTTTCGAGAATGGGGTCCAAGACCTAGCAGACAAGCGTCCGATTTCCAAGGTGTCCCAGGGCCATTTCAGTGGACCAGGCCCAAAAAGGAAAGAGCCTGCCGCCATTTTGAGAGTTCTGTGACAGCCGCCTATCGCTGCACCGCAAGAGTGGGCGCAACTCAGCTGAATTGCGGCTTTTGACACAGTGGACCAAAAGCGGACGGAATGGCAACTGAAACTGTAAAGGGGCGCCCCACTACAACAGACGAGACTCCACCTGGAGAGGCCCGTTCACGCCGCCTCCCCCCCCCCCCGGGGCGCCCCACGCCGTTATTCGTAGCAGCATTGTAGGATACCAAAACCAGTGCGGCAACTTACTGGACATCACCTTGGTGCCATCGTCCTGCTGCCTTGGAACTATTCGCACAACAGTTTGCTACTGATGACCCACCCCCCGCGACGCCCCACGCCGGATGCCAAAATCAGTGCGGCACCCAGGCAACATCACATGGGTGCCGTCCAGAAATCTGGACGTTGTGCTGCGTTGGGACTATTCGCACAGCCGACCGCTACTTCGTTGTTTTTCCCTAAAAATGTTTAAATGTTTTTACTGTTTTTGTTTTGTTGTATATATTTATAAGTTATTAAAGTTTTATAATCTTACTACTTTGTTGGAGTGCTATATATTTTTAATGTGACACATAATTGTAAAAACTTTGATGTACAAAGAGTCATCCCTGGAATCTTCCGCTTCAGGCTCGGTCCCCTCCCCAATCACAATACAGGATGGTTTTCAGATAGTAGGAACGCGTGTGCTGTGACGGATCTCATCGAGTGTGGGCCTTGATCTACTATAACTCCTTTGAAGAGGGGTGATTCTTTACAGCTGGGGCCATAAACTACATCTGCAGGGCTAGCTGATAGCCTAGGACCGGCCTGGACAATCGGACACAGAGGAAAAGGAGTGTCAGAGGGCGCGGTAGTGAATAGGGCGAAAGGGAGGTGTCGGGCGGGCACAGGGTGTGATTCTCAGGGAAGAGCAGCGCAGATGGGGGAAGGTTTATTACCCATGCATAAAACAGAGAGCGGGGTGACCAGTGCCTGGGGGAGATGCTTGCGAGGGTGGGGAGCCATGCTAAGGATCGACAGCGTGCAGAGAGTGGGTCTGGTCAAGGCATCTAAAATGACTGCCGTGCACGACAAAAGTGTGGCATTTGAAAAAAGGCAAGATGGCGCAGACAATGTTTTTCAACACTTCCTGATTTCCTTCGAATCGAACGTTAACAGACGTTGGGGCATATTACCAAAGTTAAGCGATATTTATCCCTAACGATGCTTAGCAACTAATTTTTTACCGCTAAGCATCGTCAGAAATTATCGCAGATAAACCTTGCTATTATCAAGGTTTATCGCAAATGCGATAAAAAACGACCGCAATGCATTAATATCGCTGAAAACTCAGCGATATTCATGCATTACCGAGCTAATGCTCTTAGCCATGTTATCCACCTCCCATTGGATAACATGGCTAAGAACTGCTCAGGGCAGGTGGTAGCTTTTGGAGATATTCGCGCTTAGCGCGAATATCTCCAAAAGTTGGTAATAGGAGATAGCGATGTTAGCGACTGTTTCCAGTCGCTAACATCTTGGCATGCCCACTTTGCATGTCATTAGTGATAAATATCACTGACATGCAAAGTGGGGCCCAAGATGGTCGCTATCTCCTACTAGCGGTCGCTAACTGGTGTTAGCAACAGCTAGGTAATACAGAGATAATTTTATCTCCGCGAAGCGGAGCGCTGTTACAGATATATATCTTTTTTTGAACGTTAATTTCTCAAAATCCACTGAAGCACATATATTGAGACCTAGCAAAGGCACATCGAGCTACCAGTCCCTACAATTTTGCCAAGTTTCGTGCAAATCCATTCAGCCGTTCGATTATTATTATAATTTTTTTTTTTTGCCCCGCGGGGCCCTTTTAAAACCTCCACATCAAACCTAGGGGGTCAGGGAGGATCTACCATGCCCCCTTATGGTCATTTGCCCCTTCGCTTTGGCCTCCTCTTGTCTCTCGATCCTACCGAGAGACAAGATGGCGGCCGCTACGGACTGTTTGGAATGTTTACAGACGCCGGAGAACCAATCAGCTTCGCAAAGCTCCGTTACGCGAAAAGTACGCGAAGCGGAGCGCTGTTACAGATATATATCTTTTTTTGAACGTTAATTTCTCAAAATCCACTGGAGCACATATATTGAGACCTAGCAAAGGCACATCGGGCTACCAGTCCCTACAATTTTGCCAAGTTTCGTGCAAATCCATTCAGCCGTTCGATTATTATTATTTTTTTTTTTTTGCCCCTTGGGGCCCTTTTAAAACCTCCACATCAAACCTAGAGGGTCAGGGAGGATCTACTATGCCCCCTTATGGTCATTTGCCCCTTCGCTTTGGCCTCCTCTTGTCTCTCGATCCTACCGAGAGACAAGATGGCGGACACTACGGACTGTTTGGAATGTTTACAGACGCCGGAGAACCAATCAGCTTCGCTTCACAAAGCTCCGTAACGCGTAAAGTCCGCAAACCGGAGCGCTGCCCGGTCCGCTGTTACAGATATATATCTTTTTTTGAATGTTAATTTCTCAAAATACACTGGAGCACATATATTGAGACCTAGCAAAGGCACATTGGGCTACCAGTCCCTACAATTTTGCCAAGTTTCGTGCAAATCCATTCAGCCGTTCGGGCTAAAAGTGAGGCCAACCGCCCTATGGAAAACTCAATGTTAAAAACACGTTTTGGGACCCCCCTTTTTTCTCGGCCCCCCCTTGACGAACCCCCCCCAAATTTTCAGGGGCTGCTCAGAAACAAAATGTTCCATTTTCCTGAAAATTTCAGCCAATTCCGTCCACAAACGCCAAAGTTATTAGACATAGAATTTTCAAAAATCCCATAGAGAAAAAATCCTAACTATACATACCTACTGGCGACCGCCAGTAGGTAATATATATATATATATATATATATATATATATATATATATATATATATATATATATATATATATATATATATATATATATATATATATGTATATATATATATATATATATTCACTGAAAAAACCATAGGTTATAGACCATATATAGTTAGGAATTAGCATTTAAAAAACCTTATTTTACTCACACAAAACCATTGAAATTCCATATATAGTTAGTTGCACTAACTATATATCGCGCACCCGCAATCCACTGCTGATGATGTCACATATTACATCATTCATGACATGGTCAGTGACATCACTGATGACATCACTGATGACATCTCAAATGACATCACTGATGACATCACTGATGACATCATCCAGTGACTGTGTGTTTCTGTAAAGTTTAAATATGTTTTACATATTGAAGAATGAGTAGATGTAGAAGTGTCTGGATGAAGGATTTAGTAGGTGCGTGACTGACTGTATGAGTGAGTGATTAAATGTGTCTCACTGAGTGCATGGGTTAGTGACTAAACTGTCTTAATTTGTGCATCATTATGTCTGTTGTTCTGTAAACTGCTGCATGTGTTGATCAGTAGCTATATGAGTAACTATATGGGTTATTGATTGATTGCCCAAATATTTGTATGGGAGACTGAGTGTGTGTGTGGCTGGCTGGGAGGTGTGTGACTCTGTGCAGATCAATGTGTACTTGTATCAATGATTGTATAAGAGAGTAATTATGTGTTAGTATATGTTTCAAAATGTAAGGTGCTCTATGTTTAACTGTATAGATTAGAAAATGGAAGTGTGATTGATTCTTTACAGGACTGACTAGGTGTGTGAGTAACTCCATGGATGAGTGACAGAGTGTGAGAGTCTGTATAGGTGTATGAGTGCATATGATAGTGTTGTAAAGATGAGTGATTGTATGTATGAATGATTGTATGGGTAAATGAGTGAATGTGTGTGTAAACATAGGAATCACTGAGTGCGTATGTAGTAACTAGTATTGGTGTGTCAATGGTTTCAAAAATTATACTCTGTATTTAACACTGGGTGTAACAGAGGTTATATTAAAGTGTGAAGAGATGCATTGTATTGTCACATGAATGATATCATCAGTGATGTGGTCATTGATGTCAAATGAGATGTCATCAGTGATGTCATCAGTGATGTCATTTGAGATGTCATCAGTGATGTCATCAGTGATGTCACTGACCATGTCATGAATGATGTAATATGTGACATCATCAGCAGTGGATTGCGGGTGCGCGATATATAGTTAGTGCAACTAACTATATATGGAATTTCAATGGTTTTGTGTGAGTAAAATAAGGTTTTTTAAATGCTAATTCCTAACTATATATGGTCTATAACCTATGGTTTTTTCAGTGAATTTTCAAGGTTTTGTAAATGCTAATTCCTAACTATATATGGTCTATAACCTATGGTTTTTTCAGTGAATTTCAATGGTTTTTTAATAGCAAATATCATAAGCTGTCGAATGTCAAGTACGTGGTAAGAATTTTTTTTTTCGTGTTTATGCACACTGATCTGCTTTGATTGCTGCCCCCCACCCCTCATTTCTATTAGGAGTACTCTCTCTTTGCAGATAGTGAAGGGTAGTTAACGCAGCCCTTTCCCCCTTTGTAATCCGTCGTGCCTGCTTCTCTCTCCATTTGATTGATTGTTCTCTTTGGTTCATTGTCTATTTACAAACAAGCACAGAGTCGCAATACTCTGTTTAGTCTTTGCAGATAGCGAAAAATCGTGTAAAAAAACAAAAGGAATCGAGCAAAATCAGTAGGCCACTAATGGGATCTCTTTTGACCTCGCTAAAATAGAAACATTAGGAACAACCTGTTGAAAATAGCAATGCGTATGTATATAAGCGGCGTTCATTTGTGTTCACAGTACCCCTTGTTGATTGTTTCAATCGAGCATTGAATTGTTCGAAGTTAATTCTCTTAACGATCTTCTCTACCTGCAAACGAGGAAGAATAGGAATATTCTATCTCCCTTTGCAGATAGTGAAGGGTAGGTAACGCAAGCCTTTAACACGTCATACCTATTTCATTCCTCATTGATTGATTGATTGTCCGAACATTGACTGTTTGGGAATTAGTTCTTTTTGGAGGTATTCCCTGTTTGCAAATAAACGTAGGAAAATCTTTGCAAGTAGTGAAAGGGTACGTAATGCGGACCGTTCTCCCCCGTTGTAATCTGTCATGCCTATCTACTCCCCACTGATTGATGCACCTTTTTCACCCGGACCATTTACTAGAGATACGTCATCTGGCCCGACCAGAGAGCACCCCTAGTGAAAAGGACATATGCAATAATAACGAAGTGATCACTGTATCCTGTTAACAGAAACTTTACCATGAAACAACCTGGAAAGAAAAAAATAGGAAAACGAAAATCAGTAGGCCACTGATGAACATGAACTTTTATTAAACAACGAACAAAGAAACGATAACATAACGTAATGATAAAACCTATTAATGTCCTAGAAACAAGAAAACGTTAAAATATGCCAGTGGTGAGAGACCAGAAAAACAGTAAGAGAAACCAAATCACCCCTCGCTGTCCCACCGCCTGCCACGCCAAAAAAATCGATAGACTAGGGAAAATGCAAGTCAGTAGAACATCCACCCCCACTCTGGAAACTTCCAAGGTGGGGCAGGGTTCCGGCTACGCCCAGCCGGGAGCAGCCCATATACGGCAGGTCCTGCTGCCACGCCTCGGCCAGGAGATCCTAACGTAGGGTGTAGCCGGAGGAGAGGCCGAGACCAGCGGGACCCGGCCAGGGGATTGCCTTTACAACGCTGAACAGTTGCAGGGGGGGGGAATGTCTCCTCGACCCTCCCCTCTCTCTCCCAGTCCGGCCGCGGTGGCCCTTGAGAGTTGCAGGTAGTCCCGCCACATGCTCTTCCGGTCCGACCACCAACGGTCGGGGGGCCGAGGCCGACGGGATCCGGCTGCAGCCGATAAACCAAGAAACCCGTTCATGGGGCCAGAGCCAGGGGCGTCCGGCCGACATCCACCGGAAGCCCGGCCCGAAGACGGACGGGACACTTCTTTCTTTTATAATGGCTGCGACAACACTGGGGGGGATGTCTTGCACATGCCTCCGACCCCCCCCTCGTCCTCATCGCCTGGTCCGGCCATAACAAATCTCAAGCGAGACGCCGTGGGGTGCACTGGGAGGGAGAGACGGTGCGAACAGGCCTCTCCCGCCTCCCCAGGTGGAGACTTCCCAGCTGCACCCTCAGCGCTCCAGGCGGTGGCATCCTAACAACTACAGTGCTGCACAGTTTCGGAACGACCTAGATAACGGTTCTTCCACTGTGGCCATGCTGCAACGTCTCGCCCGGCAGGGTGGAGCCCGTCCGCTCATGTGACCCCGCGATCGCCGGTAGCTGCCGAACTCTCAAAATGGCGGTCGACCTGGCAAGAGCGGGCCCAACATAAAGAAATGGCCCGGTCACTGGTTGACTCCACCACCGTAGTCCTCCACGACCTTGAAGATTCTAGAGGAGCCGCGGGAGTCTCCGACCCCCGATGGGGAATGACTGCCATGATCGCCCATGGAGTGACGAAACTGTATCCGCGGGACGTCGGCGCTCCCATGCTGGCGCCAGCCTCACTTTGAATTACTACAATCCTGCAGACCTCACTTCCGGTGAAAGCACAGTGTGACCCGGTAGGAAAAATTATTGCACCCCCTCCCCTTTTTGACTGATAGTTCAAACCACCGATCCTTTCCTTTGCCCTTTTAACGGAACTTTGGACTGCCTCCCCCTCTTTTACATTTTCTAGAGAAAACAAAACATTAACCACTACATTAGCATAGCAGTTTACACCAGAACTGTTTTCAAATTGAAAACCAACAACATCTTCAACAGAATCCTTTTTGTTTCTGCTGTGACCCTGCTACAGCACAGGCATTGTCCCCAGCAGTAATTCTGCAATGCCGGTAAGAATAGCTGTGGTGCCTACTGGACTCACTCACCCCCGCGGCGCCCCACGCCGTTTTTTGCTGGGCGGCAACTTACTAGACATCACTTTCGTGCCATCTAGATTTCAGCGCGTTCTGCTGCCTTGGAACTATTCGCACAACAGACCGCTACTGACAAGAATATTTCATTATTGGTGCTGTCAATTTCAATAAATCTATTGGATAATTAAAAAGAAATTGCCACGGTCTCTTCGTTGTTTAAATGTTTTTACTGTTTTTGTTTTGTTGTATATATTTATATGTTATTAAAGTTTTATATTCCTACTACTTTGTTGGAGTGCTATATATTTTTAATGTGACACATAATTGTAAAAACTTTGATGTACAAAGAGTCATTCCTGGAATCTTCCGCTTCAGGCTCGGTCCCCTCCCCAATCACAATACAGGATGGTTTTCAGATAGTAGGAACACGTGTGGTGTGACGGATCTCATCGAGTGTGGGCCTTGATCTACTATAACTCCTTTGAAGAGGGGTGATTCTTTACAGCTGGGGCCATAAACTACATCTGCAGGGCTAGCTGATAGCCTGGACAATCGGACACAGAGAAAGAGGAGTGTCAGAGGGTGCGGTAGTGAATAGGGCGAAAGGGAGGTGTCGGGCGGGCACAGAGTGTGATTCTCAGGGAAGAGCAGCGCAGATGGGGGGAGGTTTATTGCCCATGCATAAGACAGAGAGCGGTGGTGACCAGTGCCTGGGGGAGATGCTTACGAGGGTGAGGAGCCATGCTACGAATCGACAGCGTGCAGAGAGTGGGTCTGGTCAAGACATCTAAAATGGCTGCCGTGCACGACAAAAGTGTGGCATTTCAAAAAAGGCAAGATGGCGCAGACAATGTTTTTCAACACTTCCTCATTTCCTTCGAATCGAACGTTAACAGACGGTGGGGCATATTACCAAAGTTAAGCGATATTTATCGCTAACGATGCTTACCAACCAATTTTTTACCACTAAGCATCGTCAGAAATTATCGAAGATAAACCTTACTATTATCAAGGTTTATCGCAAATGCAATAATAAACGGCCGCAATGCATGAATATCGCTAAAAACTCAGCGATATTCATGCATTACCGAGCTAATACTCTTAGCCATGTTATCCACCTCCCATTGGATAACATGGCTAAGAACTGCTCAGGGCAGGTGTTACTTTTTGGAGATATTCGCGCTTAGCGCGAATATCTCCAAAAGTTGGTAATAGGAGATAGATATCTTGCATGTTGTAATGCAAGTTATTGTGGTATATGGAACTCATACCATAATCTCTCAGGAAAGCAGAAACTGATCCTTTTGGGACCGCCTAAAAAGGCCTAGGGGGTGAGGAGTACTCTACTTTGCCCCCTTTTCACGTTCCGAACTATTTTATTTTACTCTCTTCTGTAATTACACAAAATAGCAGCGATAAGATGCATCGGAGACACACAGTGAGAGAAAGGAGGCCGGAGATGAAGAAGACATGTCAAATACACATTGGAGATAATATAGTGGCAGAAGGGAAGTAAATATGAGTAAACTTACCATGTAACATAAAAATGTTGCACTCTATACTATAAGTCTCATTTTATACTACAATCACTTCGCTACAACCTCATAAATTAAAAATAAAAATGAATAATGTCTCAAACAATTTTTGATTTCTAAATATAAATTTATTCTTCAGAATTTTCTAAATTTGAAAGAACTAGTAACATGTCCTCATCAGCAATGTCCTCATTAAAAGTCTCCAATGATGATTCTTGTAACTCTATGGTCTCCAAACACTCGATAAATTCGCCATCAAGAGATTGATCAAAAAAATCATTCAAGTCATCTCCTCCTTCTGACAATATTTCATTATTGGTGCTGTCAATTTCAATCAATGTAGTGGAATCATTCAAGTCATCTCCTCGTGACAATATTTCATTATTGATGCTCTCAATTTCAATCAATGTAGTGGAATCATTCAAGTCATCTCCTCCTTGTGACAATATTTCATTATTGGTGCTGTCCATTTCAATCAATCTAATGGAATCATACAAGCCATCTCCTCCTTGTGACAATATTTCATTATTGGTGCTCTCAATTTCAATCAATGTAGTGGAATCATTCAAGTCATCTCCTTGTGACAATATTTCATTCTTGGTGCTGTCCATTTCAATCAATCTAATGGAATCATACAAGTCATGTCCTCCTTGTGACAATATTTCATTATTGGTGCTCTCAATTTCAATCAATGTGTTGGACAATTCAAAAGAAATTGCCACGGTCTCTTCATTGTGAGCCATTTTATTTTGAAATTGCTTGCTGTAAATTGCAGAAAAAAATAATCACTTTCATTTATCGTCTTTAGTAATACATAATATAAAACTAACTTTATCAAGTATTTAGTATAACAGAAGGACTGCAAATAAATAACAGAAAACATTTTTCAAATTATCTTCAAGTGTACAACATAGTTCCCCATACAAATTAACAACTCACCTTTTTAAAAGTAGCAGAAGTGTTAGTACTGTGTAAATCAAACACCAGAAATTCACCACCAAAAATTCCTCACAAATGTACCTCAGACAGTAGTATCACAAAATGGCTGTGGTTTCCTCTCATTTGACATATATACATAACCAATTAACTTTCATCACACACAAATACAAAACCAAAGTAACATTTTAATTGGTTCTAAATTTCAACACTTTCAAATGTGTTTTCCCCATGCAATTTTCCATAGGACATTTACATACGTCTACAGCCTGAATGGCTGAACGGAATTACACCAAACTTGGCAAAATGGTACATCAAACCTAAGAGGTCAGGAAGGATCTACTATGCCCCCTTATGGTCATTTCCCCCTTCGCTTTGGCCTCCTCTTGTCTCTCAATCCTACCGAGGGACAAGATGGCGGCCGCTACGGACTGTTTGGAATGTTGACAGACGCCGGAGAACCAATCAGCTTCGCAAAGCTCCGTAACGCGAAAAGTACGCGAAGCGGAGCGCTGTTACAGATATATATCTTTTTTTCAACGTTAATTTCTCAAAATCCACTGGAGCACATATATTGAGACCTAGCAAAGGCACATCGGGCTACCAGTCCCTAATATTTTGCCAAGTTTCGTGCAAATCCATTCAGCCGTTCGATTATTATTATTTTGTTTTTTTTTTGCCCCGCGGGGCCCTTTTAAAACCTCCACATCAAACCTAGGGGGTCAGCGAGGATCTACTATGCCCCCTTATAGTTATTTCCCCCTTTGTTTTGACCTCCTCTTGTCTCTCGATCCTACCGAGAGACAAGATGGCGGCCGCTACGGACTGTTTGGAATGTTGACAGACGCCGGAGAACCAATCAGCTTCGCTTCACAAAGCTCCGTTGCGCGAAAAGTCCGCGAACCAGAGCGCTGCCCGGTCCGCTGTTACAGATATATATCTTTTTTTAAACGTTAATTTCTCAAAATCCACTGGAGCACATATATTGAGACCTACAAAAGGCACATCGGGCTACCAGTCCCTACAATTTTGCCAAGTTTCGTACAAATCCATTCAGCCGTTCGGGCTAAAAGTGAGGCCAACCGCCCTATGGAAAACTCAATGTTAAAAACACGTTTTGGGACCCCCCTTTTTTCTCGGCCCCCCCTTGACGAACCCCCCCCAAATTTTCAAGGGCTGCTCAGAAACAAAATGTGCCATTTTCCTGAAAATTTCAGCCAATTCCGTCCACAAACGCCAAAGTTATTAGACATAGAATTTTCAAAAAACCCATAGAGAAAAAATCCTAACTATATATACCTACTGGCGACCGCCAGTAGGTAATATATATATATATATATCTTTAAACAATCATTTAGTATAGCAAAAGATGCTCGGACACCTTCCTTCTGTAAAAAGCGATTTATTGCAATAAATCGCTTTTTGCAGAAGGAAGGTGTCCAAGCATCTTTTGCTATACTAAAAGATTGTTTAAAGACGTGTTTGGATTTCCGGTATCCAGGCTCGGACCGCCCGACAACAGCTTCACAACGCTACCGGGGATTGTGGAGACAATATATATATATATATATATATATATATATATATATATATATATATATATACATATCACAATAAGGGCTTCATTTTACCGGGGGCCCCCGACCCTGCAGGGCAGGCTCTGCTGGCAGGAATGGAAATCCTGGAGGAATTTGCGACAGTCCAATGTCACGTGCAAAATCAGTCAAAATACAGTGTCCAAAATAAAGGTGCATGCTGTTCGGTATTAGCAAAGTGCGTATGCTGCAATGTCTCAATACGTTTTTTGGAAAGCGGGTTTAACACAGAGAGGAAAGCACCTCCCTCATCTTCCTTTCGCTCACCCACACTGCCAAATGCCCGTGGAAATCCGATGGGTGGAACGTGGGATGCGCGGGTCATGCCCCCTCATTGACATCACAACAAGGGCTCCATTTTACCGGGGGCCCCCGACCCTGCAGGGCAGGCTCTGCTGGCAGGAATGGAAATCCTGAAGGAATTTGCGACAGCAACAGAAGATGCAGAGCCACAACACCGTCTTACTTCCAAAACAGACTTTTATTTGTCTAAGCAGCATTTATGTACTCAGTGTCCTTACGCGTTTCGGCGAGGATACGCTTTGGTCACAGGTGAGTAAAGTTCGACCAAGTGTTCACATGGCCTGTAGTAGCAACTACAGGCCCCAGAATGCACTGCCACAATTCTTTCTTTTCAAGGCACGAACATAATTTCTTGTAGCTTAAAATAGTGTTTCCTTTCCAATGTCACGTGCAAAATCAATCAAAATACATTGTCCAAAAAAAAGGTGCATGCTGTTCGGTATTTGCAAAGTGCGCATGCTGCAATGTCTCAATACGTTTTTTTGAAAGCGGGTTTAACACAGAGAGGAAAGCACCTCCCTCATCTCCCTTTCGCTAACCCACATATATATATATATATATATATATATATATATATATATATATATATATATATATATATATATATATATATATATATATATATATATATATATATATATATATATATATATATATATATATATATATATATATATATATATATATATATGTGTGTATATATATATATACATATATATATATATTCATGCTTATGGGGAGTGTCCAACAGATCGAGAAGCACTCAGGCACACGAGAGCTCTTCCCCAACAGCTTTAATAAAGGTCAAACACTTGCTCTCGCCAGCTCCATAAAGCAACGGGCTGTTTTTCAGGATGCATTTCGGGTGTCTCCCTTCCTCGGCGGCATACATTCTATAGATCACCATGTGGCCCCGCCTCCCAATTTAGCGAGATCACACGGCAATGATTGGCTGCTCAAAGTGGTACAAAAGGGGGTGGTGATGGACGGAGCATCTGAACCAATAAAACACTCACACCCAGTCAACAGATATGGGTTTAATCCAACACCGTTCTTTAGCCCACTCTGCCACCCCAGTTCAGACATGGCCATATGCAAATCAGTCTGACCCTGTGCCTCATGGGAACAGTCCAGCCTGAACTGCCAAGCCATGCCTTCCCTGGACCGAAAACAAGCTTCCGAGGACCGGTTTCTTGCATTTCAGCCGTCTTCAGCCCGGCTTGCTTGAATCCAGTGGCAAAGTGAGCAAGGGACTCACGTCTGAGCATACCCTGCCAACTTATGGCGAACAAAGTGGTACAAAAGGGGGTGGTGATGGACGGAGCATCTGAACCAATCAAACACTCACACCCAGTCAACTGATCTGGGTTTAATCCATCACCGTTGTTTAGCCCACTCTGCCACCCCACTTCAGACATGGCCATATGCAAACCCTGTGCCTCATGGGAACAGTCCAGCTCGAACTGCCAAGCCATGCCTTCCCTGGACTGGAATCAAGCTTCCGAGGACCGGTTTTTGGCATTTCAGCCGTCTTCAGCCCGGCTTGCTTGAATCCAGTGGCAAAGTGAGCAAGGGACTCACGTCTGAGCATACCCTGCCAATTTATGGCGAACAAAGTGGTACAAAAGGGGGTGGAGATGGACGGAGCATTTGAACCAATCAAACACTCACACCCAGTCAACAGATCTGGGTTTAATCCATCACCGTTCTTTAGCCCACTCTGCCACCCCAGTTCAGACATGGCCATATGCAAATCAGTCTGACCCTGTGCCTCATGGGAACAGTCCAGCCCGAATGATGTCCACATTTCATGATATATATGTATATCATTACCTACTGGCGGTCGTCAGTAGGTAGATATAGTTAGGACCTATTATGCATAGTAAATCCGCAACATTCTATTCCCAATAACTTTGGCGCCGATTGATGAATCTTTGTGAAATTATCCAAACATTTGGCTAGCTCAGTTCTGCGCCTTCCCTGAAAGTTTGGAGGTGATTCGTCAAGCGGGGGCCGAGAAAAAAGGGGGGTCCCAAAACATGTTTTCCCCATGCAATTTCCCATAGGAAATTTAGCCATAGCTACAGCCCGAACGGCTGAACGGAAATACACCAAATTTTGCAAAGAGGTAGTCCTCAGTTCAGACTTGTGCCTTTTGCTTAAATGGTGTAAATCTGTTCAGTAGTTCCTGAGAAAATGACAGTTAAAGTCATTTATATATCTATGGCCTCGGAGGGTCAGCGGAGGGATCCACGTGCCCTAAGCGAAGCCTATGCGCACCCTGCAGTGTCCAAGCTGTATTTTATCTGGCTGTCAACACTCCAAACCAGGAAGTGTTGGCAGCCATCTTGTGCCTTGGTAGAACCAAGGCACAAGAAAACCAAAAAAAGTCGCTAAACGCAAAAAGGGGGCAGGGTGAAAACACCCTGACCCCCAAGGCTTGCTCAGGGGGTCCCACATGGACCCCCAAGGCCAAATTATTTTTAATACATTTTTTTTAAATGGGAGGATGCATGCAGGATCCACGCATCCTGCCGATAAAAAAGAACGCATTCTCCTGCGCTAAATATGGTAATTTGCCTCCAGGGGCATTATAACAAAAAATAGTGTGGGGGTCCCAATCCCCCCACACTACCACTCCCCAGGACTCTAACTTAATATATGTGGGGTGCTCACGTGCCCGCCCCGCAGCCAGGGGACCGCCACCCCCTGAGCTTGTTTAAAATGGGTGGGGGGCTCTCAGGCCTCCACAGCCCCAGGGACCACCATCCCCCGGGGGTTTAAAAAATTAACTGGTGGGGCTCTTAGGCCCCCCCAGCCCCTGGGGCCACCACCCCCCGGGGCTCTAATTTAATATATGCTGGGGGCTCACGGGGCCCCCCGCAGCCCAGGGACCAATACCCCCGGGGCTTGTTTAAAATGGGTGAGGGGGCTCTCAGGCCTCCCAGCCCTGGGGATCTCCACCCTCTGGGGCTTCAAAACGTTAAGTGAGGGGGGCTCTGATGCCCCCCCCAGCCCTGGGGACTGCCACCCCCCAGTGCCGGCTCCTGCACTGTCCCGGGGTCCCCACCCCCGGGACACTGTAGTTTGCAATGACCGGGCGGCAGCCTCGCGGCTCCCACCCTGTCATTGCAAACTGCTTTCCTATTTGGAAGAGAGAGCAGGAAACCTGCTCTCTCTTCCAAATAGGAAAGCAGATTGCTTTTCCACAGGGGGAGCAGCATGTTAGCTGCTCCCCATGTGGAAAAGCAATGCCGGCTTCCGCAGGACGCGTTCCCGGCTGGGACAGTGGGGGGATTGGGGACCCTCAAACGGTCCCCAACGAAGAGGGCCAGCCCCGGGGAATGGGGTCCCCGGGGCTAGTAGTAGCCCGGGAGGAGGGCCACGCGGCCCTCCTCCCCCAAAAAAAGAAAAATATTTCTTTTAAAAGACAGGGCCCTGGGGGATGGGATCCCCGGGCCACAACTGGCCACAGGAGGGGGGCAAGGCAGCCCCCTCCAAAATAAGAATTTTTTAAAAAAGGGCCATGCCCCGAGGGATGGGGTCCCCGGGGCAAATTATGGCAGCGGAAGGGGGACTACGAGGCCCCCTTCCCGTTTATTATTTTTTTATTAAAAATTGGGGGCAGGTCATGGGGGATGGGGTCCTCAGGGCCAATACATTAGAAAAAGAAGGGGGGCTACACAGCCCCCTTCTTAAATGTTTTAATTTTTTTTTAAACGGGATCGAGCCGGATGCCACGCCCCGTCCTTGCACCACTATGCAAACGCGCCCCCTGGCATGTTTACAGAGGGGGAAAAAATTCCCCTTGAATACTGGAGGTCCCTGGGGCCAACTAGCCCACCAGGAACCTCCAGTATGGGCCAGGGGGCTGAGTGGCAGAGGGGTGTTCTGAGGCCATGCCCCTTTTTACACCTCTCTGCAACGCAGCTCTGTGGCGCTTACTGGAGGTAACTGGTGGGCTAGTTGGCCGCCAGGGGACCTCAGCATTCAAGGGGACTTAATCCCCCAACTAAAACCACGCCACGGGGTACGTTAACACAGTGGTGAAGGTAGGGGGCGGGGCCTGAGTTGATATGTGTGCAAACACGCCCTGTGGCGCGTTTTAAATTGGGTAATTAATTCCTCTTCAATCCAGAGGTACCCTGGGGATCAACTAGCCCACCAGGTACCTCCAATAAGAACCACATAGTTGCATTGCAGAGTGTTGTAAAAAGGGGCGTGACCTCTGAACACATCTCTGCAACGCAGCTCACTGGTGCATACCCGAGGTACCTGGTGGGCTAGTTGGCCCCCAGGGGACCGCAGGATTTAAGAGGAATTAATTCCCCACTTAAAATGCGCCACAGGGCATGTTTGCACACATATCACCTCAGGCCCCGCCCCCTTCCTTCACTATTGTACAAATATTCCTCTAAAATCAGCCAAACTACGAATTCCGATTTACTCACCTGTTATCAGGAGAGAACTCAGTGCTGCATCTTTTAGCCCAGCACTTACCCTGAAAAGTAATTCTAACCATACTTACAAGTAACTTGTATTTCCTTCCTCAGTAATCCACTTTGTGGTTTTCACCAGAAAAGTTTCTAAGTGTCCATGTTTGAAACGTACAAATATTCCTCTAAAATCAGCCAAACTACAAATTCCAATGTAGTCACCTGTTATCAGGAGAGAACCCAGTGCTGCATCTTTTATCCCAGCACTGACCCTAAAAAGTAATTCTAACCATACTTACCAGTAACTTGTATTTCCTTCCATAGGAATCCATTGTCTGGGTTCACCAGAAAAGTTTCAAAGTGTCTATTTTCAAAAACTAAAAATATTCTTTAAAAATTGCCTGTATGACTTAAACGCATTCTTTCAACTGTTTATAGGAGATGCAGCAGTGCTGGATCCAGGATCCACCACTGAGTAAGAAAAGGTAACGATAACACTACTTACTTGCTAAGTGAATTTCCTTCCATAGGGTAACATTGACTGGTTTCACTTGGAAATTCTTCTGTGTGTGGAGTTTTGGAATTTTAAAATATTCCTATAAAATCAGCAGAATTACGAATTCCGATTTACTCACCTGTTATCAGAAGAGACCTCAGTGCTGCATCTTTGAGCCCAGTACTAATCATGAAAAGTAATTCTAACCATATTTACCAGTAACTTGAATTTCCTTCCGTGGCTAACATTGACTGGTTTCACTTGGAAATTCTTCTAAGTGTGGAGTTTTGGAACTTTAAAATATTCACCTAAAAACATTCGAACAACGAATTCCGATTTACTCACCTGTTATCAGGAGAGAACCCAGTGCTGCATCTTTTAGCATAGAATCACCAATGTTATCCTATGATAATACGTCCTTGTTAATTCCCATAGAAGCCTATGTTCTGGTGTTAACATGGGCTTCTAAGGGAAATAACAAGGCCGTATTATGAAGCTCATTATCGCCGTTTTATCAGCAGTTTCCTGCCAATAAAATGGCGATAATTTTAACACCGGTCCTTGATAATATGTAAAATACAGCGTACCTTATTTGAATCCATTGACACACCAATAAAAGTTTTTACAAACCCACTCTGTGGTTCCTAGATCTATACACACATCTAATCACTTACCTATAGATTCACTCATACATGCAGTCAATGATCAATAGAACACTATCAAATATACTTATATACCTATATCGACATTACACACCAGCACACATACTATTCACTTATGAAGTCATCCTATTCACTTATGCAAACAATGGATCATACTTACATTTACTTAGCGACACACTTACACAAACACCACTTTATCTATTCATATAGAAAGTAACTCATACCCAGTGTGTTATAAAAACACTATTACAAGTATACAGTTATCCATACAGTCACACATGCAATCACTGAGTCTTATGTATACTTATTTATAAAAAACAACTGACACATACACTGTCTTTTATTTTTCTAGTTTGTTGGACATGTACAATTGAGAGAGATATTTGCTCATCACCACACCCATAAAGGTATTCACTCACCCAAACAACTGTTATAACATGTAGTTTTAACTTCATATACCTACTGAATCAACTATTCACACATCTTTGGGCGGTCAGACACCCCCCACTGACCACACACACATTCACTCTCCCATACAAATACTCAGTTAACTAATCAATAACTGATATAGACTTTCAAATAGCTAGTAACCAACTGGAGAAGAAGTTTACACAACAACCGAAAAAGTGATACAAATGTTCACACAGTTTAGTCACTATCCAATATATTTAGTGAGACACTTTAAATTAGTCAAGTAAACAGTCAACCACACTGCTACTAAATCCTCCCTCCAGATATTTTGAGCTCTCCCTCCCTCTCTCCCCGTACACGTCGCGGGGAACGCCACCTTTCCTGGGGCAGTAATATGTAAAATGACCTTCCAGCTCCGGGTACCTGCATTGTCTGGAGTTTTTTATTATTAATGTTGGGAGGGTGGGCTTGATAATACGTCCTTGCTAATTCCCATAGAAGCCTATGTTCTGGTGTTAACACGGGCTTCTAAGGGAAATAACAAGGCCGTATTATGAAGCTCATTATCGCCGTTTTATCGGCAGTTTCCTGCCAATAAAACGGCGATAATTTTAACACCGGTCCTTGATAATATGCACCTAAGTTTACTGGTAAAAAAAAGGGCAATGGTCCATATTATCAACAAAAGGCGATACATTATTGTCGCTTTTATCGGCAGGAAACTGCCGATAAAGCGGCGATAATGGGCTTGATAATATATCCTTGTGAATTGCAATAGAAGCCCAGGTTAACACTAGAACCTGGGCTGCTATGGGAATTTACAAGGGCCTAATATCAAGTCCATTATCGCCGCTTTATCAGCAGTTTCCTGCCGATAAAAGCGGCAATAATGTATCGCCCTTTACTGATAATATGGCACTGACGGGCATATTATCAAGGACCGGTGTTAAAATCATCAATGTATTATGGGCAGGAAACTGACGATAAAATGGCGAAAATGGTCTTGATAATACGCCCTTGTTAATTCCCATAGAAGCCCATGTTCTGGTGTTAACATGGGCTTCTATGGGAATTAACAAGGGCGTATTATCAAGCCCAGACGCAGCCCCTGGAGGGAGTTGCGGTGAGACAGGCGGAGCAGGTGAGGGGCAGGGTGGGGGGTGATGAACAACGGAATCTGGATGATTGTAGGTAAGTAAACAATTAAATTAATAAAACGACGGGATTATGGCCTTAGCAGCGACACGTGAAATAATGGGACGTTGGAATGTTTTTGCAGCGGCGCATGAGTTATTGGCACGCAGTTACATTGAAGACAACCCGAGTTTTCCTCCGATGGTGATAGAGGCTCCGGTCGTTGAGGAACATGTATGTTCATTCTAACTATTGAATTGGATGGCTGAAATGTTTTCAGATGAGAACAATGACTTCCTGTTGGAGGCTGTTGCTACATACTGTGCTTACACGCTGTTGGATTAAGACTCTTTGATTTTTCTGCATATTCTTTATTTTTTAGCTACTGCTTTCTATCAAAGAGCGAATATCTTTTTTGGGGAAATGTGAACTTGACTCTGGTTTTTAGTCTTGGAGCGTGCGTTTCTAAGTGGCCCACGTTTATATCACATGCTTTGATGAAGAAGGGGTGCCATGGGGCTGAGGCTTGCACTCACACCCTGTTAAGTTAGCATGGGTTTATTAGAAGCTTACACGCCATTTTTGCTTTCCTGCTCTGCTTTGCACGTGACACATACTTGTGATATTGTTTAGAGAAGGCTGAGTATTTTGATTTATATGAGAATAATTTGGTATGCTAGATTTGTAAAGTGCCTCGCTAGTTTTGTGTGTATAGTGAGAGCATGGAACATCAAAGTTATCTTGAATACTGTGTCTGTTCAGAATGATCCTTGGAAGTTCGTTATGCAGTTGTGTCCACCTTTGATACTTGCGCTTTTCATAATGCATTGTGGAGGCAAAGTTACACACAGTAGGAGAACATTCATAACTTGATAGTTTGTGGAGCACTGAATGTGATCTATTACTGCTGAGTACCAGAGGTATGGGTCTGACCATGTAATCCTATGAGACTTTCTGTAATTATAAACTAATCATCTAGGTGGGGAGGGTGAAATGTAGGTATTTTTTAAATTTGTTTACCTTTAGTATTATAGGATGCGTTTTCCGTTTGTATCTTATAAAATAGTAACAATGCTGACAACCTTGTTTGTGATAATATGTTTGGTTGTATTATCTAAGGTACTGTGCATGAGATTTTGGCGTTAGAAATAAACATTTCAAAGTTGCACGTTTCTTTATTTACATCTTGTATTGGACTGGTGTAAGACTATAATGAAAGAGTGCTATTGTTATCCATGTTACTTCATGTAATCTAAGTGGCATGTTCTGGGTTGACTAGTCATTGGTGTTTATGTTGTAGGGCAGTGGTTCCCAAACTTTTGACTCCTGAGGACCCCCCATAGATTCACCACTGGAAGTTGGGGACCCCCAAGCAATTTGCAGGATTTCAATTTCAAACATTAAAACCGTAATTCGGAAAAAATTAACACATATGTGCACACAAAACAAATACTCAAATTACTAATGATTTTAGTGGCATATTTACAAGCCCCTATCACCATGGGAACATCACTTTCTGAGAGTTTTCTGTGGCGATAGGGGCTTTACCTTATTTACAAGGCAACGTTAAGCCACCTAATGTGGCTTAACGGTCCCTTGTAAATAAGACTCCCTTTGACACAATGCTTAGCGTGAAAGCGGTGGGCAGTGCGTGTTGTGGTGGGTGTTTCCTCTGCGACACCCATTGATTTTGACGCTGCCGCCTATTTACAAGAGCAGCGTAAATGGGAAGCAGCGCCAAAATTAAGGCCAGGGAAAACCTGGTCTTAACTTGGCAAAACAATGAGAAATGCTTCATTTCTCCTCGTTTTTGTAAAACGCCTTGGATTGTTTATGTTCAGGAAGGCGACCCTTCCTGCACATAAACAATCTTTAAAAAAAAAGATATTTTGTAACTTCCATGTGTGATGCATTAAGCAGTACACATAGAAGTAACAAAATGACATTTCAATATTGTTTATGTGCAGGAAGGGGGACCTTCCTGAACATAAACAATCTTCCCCTATTAAATGTATCGCCAGGGCAGGCGAAATGCAGGGCTGCACCATATTCTTGTAAATATGGTGCAGCCTTGCGTTTCTGAAGTAGTAGAGTGTGTTGTTAAGCCAAGGAGTCTGGTCTGGAGAAGCACAAACTTAAGGAGTGCTGGTCTGGAGAAGCAAAAACTCAGGATTCAGAACATAACACAGTGGTTAGCATTGACTTTAAAAATAACAATGTATTTCCACCCAAATAAACCTTTTTAGAAGCATCAGGATACTGAAAGACTGACAAAAAGCATGTCACAACTTGTACCTAGCAGTTTGCAAGCAGTTGTTTGATGACAGTTTTTTGGTCACTGTGCTAGATTACGATTGTCACTTATGAACTGCAGTGTAACAAAAGAATCTGTGTGACAAAAGCAGTAACCCACTGACCGATGCATATCAAATACTGTTTTTTAAAATGTATGGTACACTTCTTTGCAGTATGCATATTAACCTTCTGTGTTACATTAGTTCAGTCACAGCTGTCACTGGACAAAACTCTCATGTCTCTCCAGCAGGGAAATCAATCACTGTTGTTATCTTGACATTTTTATTGTTCTTTGAAAACTGCTAATTAAACAAAATACTTTGCAGTGCTTTTAAAACTGCTGCCTGCGGACCCCCTGGGACTGTGTGAGGGACTCATGGGGGTCCGCGTCCCACAGTCTGGGAAACACTGCTCTAAGGTGAAGAACCAATGAGTCACTGATTGCTAGTCTGGTAGGTTGTTTGTGTAGTAAGGTGGGTTTTGGAACACCGTAATTCACTGAGGTCCTAATTCTTTATGCACAGTTCTGTGTATGAGCAGAATTCCTGGAACAGTAGTTACAACAAAAAGGCTCGATAAAGGGCTTGCACTTTGAATATGAATATAAAATAGAAGAATAGTTGATAATCACAGTTAAGGAATGCAGCAATTAGATGTGTGTATGTGTGGATGATGTGAAGATTGAGTGGAAGATGAAAAACTTGAAAAATTAGAGAGGTTGTAGAGATGCAAACTTTCCATTTCTTTGTAAAGGAAGTGGGTGTTTAGTTTTCCAGTGCATATATATATTCACTGAAAAACCCATAGGTTTCAGGCATGTTATAGTCAGGAATTAGCATTTAAAAAACTTTAGAAATTCACTAAAAAAAACATAGGTTTCAGCCACGTTATAGTTAGGAATAAGCATTTAAAAAAACTTAGAAATTCACTGAAAAAACCATAGATTTCACACATGTTATAGTTAAGAATTAGCATTTAAAAAACCTTAGAAATTCACTGAAAAAACCATAGGTTTCACCCATGTTATAGTTAGCTGGACATTTCTCACATACAAAACTATTGAAATTCCCCCGTTAAAGTTAGTTCAGCTAACTATAACTCGCGCACCCGCAATGCAGTGCTGATGACATCACATATTACATCACACATGACATGGTCAGTGACATCACTCATGACATCACTGATGACATCTCAAATGACATCACTGATGACATGATCCTTGTGAACGAGTGGCAGACCTCCTCTCACCCTAATATTACCTTTGATACACACGTTAAAAAATAGGAACTAACATTTTCAAAAAATTGAGATACTAATACCAGTTAGAACAACTTATTTAGTAATTCCAGCATCTACATAGACATTCACTCATTCAGCAGTAGTTGTATATAGTCACTTATACAAGTACTCACTCATCATATGTACTCATACATGTATACATCCTGTTACACACCTACACTTATACATAGAGTTATTCACACACATACTCACACATGGAAATAAACTATCAAATATCCATTTACTTGCATATACAGGTCTACACACACCACTACACTTATTTCTACAGAAACGTACACATACTAAATTCGCAAACACCAGACATGGCAATTCCCATTGATGGTTTTCTGAGGAACTCAAAGCACTCAAACTGAAGCTACGCCAATTGGAACGCAATTGGAGGCGTGGTTACTCTAATGCGGACTGCCTAGTGTTCGTGAGGGCCCGCAAAGATTACAAAAACTCAATCACCAAAGCAAAGGCCTCACATATCTCTGAAAGAATTGACTCAGCCCGCAACAAAACAAAAGAAGTCTTCAAAATTATGAATGACTTTTCATCAGATCACAGAGTGCTTCCCACTCAGGCCCCAACCCAAGAATCCTGTAATGCGCTCAACACCTTCTTTATTCAGAAAATTGTAGATATTAAGAATGCTATCTCTTCCTCCTTCCCTGCCAGTCCTTTAGACTCCCTCTCCCTCAATCCCTGCTCCCTCGCCCAGTTCCCAGCCATCACCACCAGTACTCTTTCAGAACTCACTACCCGCATCAAATCAGGATCTCCTAAGGACTGCTGTCCTCCCCCAGTCCTCAGAGCAGTCTTCTCATCCTTACCTGATAGTATTCTTCCCTTCCTGAACGCCTCCCTGAGCTCTGGTTCGGTTCCCAGCTCGTTCAAGGAGGCCATACTTGTCCCTCTTTTGAAAAAAACTGGAGCCGATCCCGCTATCCCTGCTAACTACCGGCCCATCTTCCTCCTGCCCTACATCTCTAAACTCCTGGAGGCTCATGTGACCACATGCCTGTCGGCATTTATAGAGAGCTCTGGCTTCTTGGAACCTAACCAAGCTGGCTTCAGGCCAGCGCACTCTACTGAAGCAGACATCCTGAAAGTCCTTGACACTCTCCGGGAGAATGCTGAGAGGGGGGGCCCCACAGGTGCTGGTCCTTCTGGATCTTTCGGCTGCGTTCGACACGGTGGACCATGACATCCTTCTCCACCGTGTCGGACAGGCTGGCATCCGGGGCCCCGCCAGGGAATGGATTAAGTCCTTCCTCTCGGGCAGAGTGCAAACAGTCCACCTAGGCCCCTACACAGCAACAAAGATGCCCACCACTTGTGGAGTACCGCAGGGATCCTCCCTTTCTCCACTACTGTTTAATTTATACCTCCGGACGCTAATTCACTCATTGAGACACTGGAAATGCACCGTCCTCAATTATGCACATGATATGCAGATCATCTTCCCCTTAGACACCCCTGATGCCGCATCTGATTTTCAGGCAGTGATGCTCCACATCTAACAACATCCAACAATGGATGGTTTTTAACCAGCTCAAATTAAATCCGGAAAAAACGGAACTCATCTTGCCGGGTACCAGCGCGGCTCACTGGGGCCCACAGTTCCGGCCAAAAGAGCTAGGTACGCCCCCCCAGCCCGTCGAGCTCGGTAAAAAGCTTGGGCGTCACCATCGATACCGACCTCTCCCTTAAATCCCATGTCGGAGCTACCATCTCGGCCAGCATGTTTCAGTTAAGGAACATTCGGAAAATCTCTCCCCTACTCTCACACGATGCTTTGGTGCAAATTGTCATCTCCCTTGTCCTTTCCCGTCTTGATTTTTCCAACTCTCTTCACTGGGGCCTACCCAAGTCCCTGCTTCATCGCCTCCAGATGGTGCAGAACCAGGCTGCAAAGCTCATTTATAAAGTCCCTAAATGGCAGTCAGCAAGGCCCCTCCTGTCCAAATTACACTGGCTGCCTATTGAACATAGAGCCGCTTTCAAGATCGGCTGCCTAATCTACAAGGCCCGGCAGTGCAAGTCTCCGGCCTTTCTGAAATCTCTTATCACCTCGCACTGTCCAGCCCGTAGTCTTCGCTCAGCCCATCTTCACCTCCTAACCATCCCGGTGGCTAAACTTAAGAAACTGGGTGGTCGCAGATTCAGTTATCTGGCACTCATACTGTGGAACTCCATCCCCCTAGGAATCAAGACCTCCTACACCCTACTGAGCTTCAGGAAGAGCTTAAAAACCTGGCTCTTCTCGAACTCCAACTAGCCCTCCACCTTCACCCACTATCATCTTCTTCTCAGCGCCAGGAAACCTACGGTGACAGTGCGCTTTATAAGTACAGCCTAACATAACATACTTACTCTCTTAAACAATCAGGTATAGAAACACATACTTATTTATACAGGACCTCTTCCAATCTGTCACTGTCATATATAATCATTTATATACATCAATACTGACATATACTAGATTAAAACATATGTAGTTGCTCATTAAGATACTATTGAGACAGTCATTCACCCACTAACACACCCTTATACACACTCATCCACCCATACAGTGCTGCACACATGCTGTTTTCAAAACACATACAAACAGTGAGTCACTCATTGATGCATCTATACGCTAAGTAATATCCCTCACCGAACCATACAGACACTCATACTGATACTCAAAAAACAAACTAATAACCCATATACACACTCATGTAGCTACTCACCAACCCATGCAGCCACTTATAGACAAAGTGAGACACTGATACAGATATTTACATATTTAAACATTACTCGCTAATACATGTATTCACAAAGATACACTTAATAAGTCAGTTATGCAATCATTTTTACAAAAGAACATCCATTCAGACACTTATTTACCCATTTATTCTTCAATCGACGTTTAGATATCGATATATAAAACATATTTATTTCTCAGAAAGACACACTTTCCCTGGATGATGTCATCAGTGATGTCATGAGTGATGTCACTGACCATGTCATGAGTGATGTAATATGTGATATAATCAGCAGTGCATTGCGGGTGCGTGAGTTATAGTTAGCTGAACTAACTTTAACGGGGGAATTTCAATGGTTTTGTATGAGAGAAATGTCCAGCTAACTATAACATGGGTGAAACCTATGTTTTTTTCAGTGAATTTCTAAGGTTTTTTAAAAGCTAATTCCTAACTATAACGTGTGTGAAACCTATGGTTTTTTAAGTGAATATATATATATATAAAATGTTTCCAAGTTGTTGTCCAAAATTGAATATGCACTCAGCAAAGGATGTTTAATCAGAAACGTAACTTTCAGACCGGCATTTACTTTCAAACTTTTTCCATAGCCTGACACATTTCAGAGCTCCTGCACTTTCATCAGAGGCTTGCTGACAGTCCACAGGAGCAGTAACACACCCTCCTCTCCCCTCTTCATGCTAGTAGGTGGACCTCCCAAGTGAGTTCCAGTGCTCATGCATGCTGGGGGTTGTGGTTTGTGTTGTGCACCATTTTTCCCTCCAGTGGAAACTGTGTTCCTATTGCAACTTTATATAAACATTTTCCTTGCCCTCCAGCCAGTGAGCCTCAGAATGTAATTTCGTTTTGCATTTAAAAATCCTTTGTGCTGCTCCCAGGCTCAGAGAAATTCAAAGTCCCTCAGCTCTAAATACCTTTTTCTTCATGGTGCAGTCTTCCACAGGACTGCCATGATTATATGTTTCCAAGTTGTTGTCCAAAATTGAATACACACTCAGCAAAGGAGGTTTCATCAGAAACTTTACTTTCAAACCGGCATTTCATTCCAAACATTTTCCATAGTCTGACGAGTTTCAGAGCTTCTATGCTTTTATCAGAGGCTTGCTGGCAGTCCACCGAAGCAGTAACTCACTCTCTTCTCCCCTCTGCATGCTAGTAGGTAATTGCCCTCAGGTGGGCCTCCCAAGTGAGTTCCAGTTCTCATGCATGCTGGAAATTGTGGTATGTGTTGTGTACCATTTGTTTTAAAGTTCGACATTAACAAACTCCCACTGGAGGGAAAGCAAATATAGAAACTACCAACACCATAATGCAGTTGGCAGGTAACCCACCTGAGGGCAAAAAAAATCAAAGCAAGCTGAGGTTTCTTTTATTTGTGATGTCGAAATGTGCAGCATGTGATCAAGGACTTGTGAGAGTCTGTAACATTTAAGGAGTAAATGCAAGGATTAAAAAAAGTATGCTTTGCTTTTGTTTTAAAGGAAAACCTCACAAGGAGTGCAACTTAATTTTTGGGACAGAAACAGAGAGATTTATACGACAGTCCAGCGGGGAAGTATGCACTACTGCTGAATGAAATGCAGGTCCGTGACTTCGACAAGGCAAAGTCACGTTCGAAACGTGAGAGAACACAAAATTAATATTTTACTAGAAAAGGTGACAGCCCCCTGGAGGGCGATGGAAATGTTTTAAAGTTCGACATTAACAAACTCCCGCTGGAGAAAAATCAAATATAGAAACTACCGGCACCACAATGCAGTTGGCAGGTAACCCACCTGAGGGCAATGAAAATCAAAGCGACCTGAGGTTTCATTTGTTTGTGATGTCGAAATGTGCAGCCTGTGATCAAGTACTCGTGAGAGTCCAAAATTAATAAGGAATAAATGCAGGGATTTAAAAAAAAGTATGCTTTGCTTCTGTTTTAAAGGAAAACATCAGGAGGAGTGTAACTTCATTTTTGGGACAGAAACAGATATATATATCTATCTATATATATACATATATATAGATAAATATATATATATATATATATATATATATATATATATATATATATATATATATATATATATATATATATATATATATATATATATATTCACTGAAAAAACCATAGGTTATAGACCATATATAGTTAGGAATTAGCATTTACAAAACCTTGAAAATTCACTGAAAAAACCATAGGTTATAGACCATATAAAGTTAGGAATTAGCATTTAAAAAACCTTATTTTACTCACACAAAACCATTGAAATTCCATATATAGTTAGTTGTACTAACTATATATCGCGCACCCGCAATCCACTGCTGATGATGTCACATATTACATCATTCATGACATGGTCAGTGACATCACTGATGACATCACTGATGACATCTCAAATGACATCACTGATGACATCACTGATGACATCTCAAATGACATCACTGATGACATCACTGATGACTACATCCAGTGACTGTATAATTCTGTAAAGTTAAAATATGTCTTACATATTGAAGAATGAGTGGATGTATAAGTGTTTTGATGAAGGATTTAGTAGGGGCATGACTGACTGTATGAGTGACTGATTAAATGTGTCTCACTGAGTGCATGGGTTAGTGACTAAACTGTCTTAATTTGTGCATCATCATGTCTGTTGTTCTGTAAACTGCTGCATGTGTTGATCAGTAGCTATATGATTAACTATATGGGTTATTGATTGGTTGTCCAAGCATTTGTATGGGAGACTGAGTGTGTGTGGGTGGCTGGGAGGTGTATGACTCTCTGCATAGATGTGTGAGCAGTTGATTGACTAGATGTATGGGTTCAAAAGTGCATGTGGAAACAGCTGTATGGGCAGTTGACTGTGTGCATGAGTGTATTGGTGAGTGAATGGATATCTCAGTGCTACATGTTAAAGTAAGTACATATGTAAAATACAGTACATGTGAGAGTTGACATATATAAATAACTGTGCATAAGAGCCAGTGAATGTGTGAGTGGCTGTATGGATCATTGTGAACTTGTATCCAGGATTGTATAAGTGAGTAAATATGTTTTAGTATATGTTTGAATAAGTAAGGTGTGTATAACTGTGTAGTTGAGGAAATGGAGGTGTGATTGATTCTTTGCATGACTGACTAAGTGTCTGAGTAACTCCATGGATGAGTGACACTCTATGAGTGTCTGTTTACACTGAGTGTATCTAAGGTTATATTAGAGTCTGAAGAGGTTCATCGTATTATCACATGAATGATGTCATCAGTGATGTGATCAGTAATGTCAAATGAGATGTCATCAGTGATGTCATCAGTGATGTCATTTGAGATGTCATCAGTGATGTCATTTGAGATGTCATCAGTGATGTCCTCAGTGATGTCATTTGAGATGTCATCAGTGATGTCATCAGTGATGTCATTTGAGATGTCATCAGTGATGTCATCAGTGATGTCACTGACCATGTCATGAATGATGTAATATGTGACATCATCAGCAGTGGATTGCGGGTGCGCGATATATAGTTAGTACAACTAACTATATATGGAATTTCAATGGTTTTGTGTGAGTAAAATAAGGTTTTTTAAATGCTAATTCCTAACTATATATGGTCTATAACCTATGGTTTTTTCAGTGAATTTTCAAGGTTTTGTAAATGCTAATTCCTAACTATATATGGTCTATAACCTATGGTTTTTTCAGTGAATTTCATTGGTTTTTTAAAAGCTAATATCTGTAGCTGTAAAATGTATTCTTCTTTAAATCCAAAAATATATTTTATATGTTTATTAATAATTTTTTTTTTAATACTTTTTTTTTGTTCGCTCCCGGTTCGTGAACCGGGAAGCTTCCCGTTAGCTCATCTTGATGCCGCGACCCAGTCCGCGAACCGGTAAACGTTCCGTTAGGGCAACTGCCGCGTTAGAAATCAACATCGTGACGCGTCGCGGAAGCGCGACGTATCACGTTGTCGCGTAATGCGTCTTATGACGCGCCGCGTTAGCGCACCCGGAAGTGCTTCGGTACGTGAACTGAGACGCGAAGCGCAGCTCCCCGGAAGCGATCCGCGGCGCGTCGCGAAACCGCGACGTATCGCGTTGCCGCGTAATGCGTCTTATGACGCGCTGCGTTAGCTCACCTGGAAGTGCTCCGGAGCGCGAACCGAGGCGCGAAGCGCAGCGACCCGGAAGCGATCCGGGGCGCGTTCCGCAGCCCGTAACTTAAGCGTAAGAGGTCATGTGACTTGTTAATAAAACTTTTCATTGGTTCATTTCACTTTTGGTTTCATAATGATGTAAGGCTAGGTCAGGTGACCTAAAAATAACACTTTTCATTGGTTTAGAACTATTGTTTTTCCCAAATGATGAAAACCCCTCCTTCTTTCCTCACTCTGACTTTCATCTTTGTGAGAGGAAGACCATTTTTGATAGTTGAGCAATGGCTTCATTAGTTGCTTCAGCTGGTGCACCCCCACCACCACCTCCACCTCCTCATGGGAAGAGAGGACCACCTCCCCAGTTACTCAGCAACACAGAGGAGGAAGAGGATGAACTAGAGGAAGAGGAGACAGAAGGACCACAGTTCTTACAAGAGGTGCCCCGGGTTCCCCGTCGGAAAGCCAGCTTTATTTGGCAGTTTTTTTCACTCCCTCGAGGGCAGAAGAAAGTAAATGCTAGGTATGTCACCTGCCTCATTTGTAAAGACCGGTTATCTAGAGGCACTGATAAAAAGTATAGCTTCGGTAACTATACAATGCATCGTCACATGAACAGGTGGCACCCATTGAACTACAGCCAGGCAGAGATACGTGACATGCAAGATAACCCAACAACAACTCCTGTGGCCAGGTCAACATCACTGATATCGTTGACAGGAGCAGAGGCACGGGAAACCGTGCCAAACATACAGGAGAACTTTGCTCATATGAAATTTACCTGTATGTATTGCGGTGCATTGCTGTCATGTGGTAACATGAGCATTACGTTAATCAACCTAGCTTATGTAAATCACAATTGCCCTAACCGCCCCAGACAGTAAATTATTTTTTTGCTCCTGTTGAGCCCTTTTCAATGCCTGTTTTTTGTTGTTTCCCCTCCATCAAAAACAAAAAAAAACCATAAAACTGTTCAAAAAATACAAAAAAACCAAAAAATGTTCAAAAAATAAAAAAAATATATAAAACAACAAAAACATTAAAAAAAAGTTCTTTTCAGAACTACCTCCCCTTTCAAAAAAAAATTGCTAGAATGTTTAGCACTCTGGCAAGCTCTGTTTCTTTTAGTTCGCTTCCCCGTTCGCTTCCCGGTTCGCGAACCGGGAGCGAACCCAAAAATTTTTTTTTTTTAAAAAAAGAAGAGTAAGTATAAGGGAAGTAAACAGAGAGTAATGTTAAAAGAAAGACAGCTATAGGGAGTAAACCAGAGATACTGTTTAATAGATCTATTTACCGAAGAAAAGATGGAAGAGGGTATAATTGTGAAAAACAAAATAGATAAGGAAGTGAAAGAAAAAAAAGAGAGTAGAACAATAACAAAGAAGAGTTTCTTGGAGAATGTGAGTGAATGTTCAAAATCAGATTAAAACATGTGGAATAACAGAGAGAAAAAACAGAAAACAGAAAAGAAAAAATAACAGAAAAAGATTAATTGAAACAGCAAAGAAATGTAAATAACATAGAGCCATATCATCAACATAGGCAATAAAAGTTTTGCAGCTTTTATCAGCAGAAAAATGTCGCTAAAGCCGCTTTTGCGGTGGAAAACTGCCGCTAAAACCACTTTTGCAACAGTTTTCTGCCAATAAAAACAGCAATAATTTTATTGGCTGTGTTCATAATATGCCCCTTAGTGTGCTTCAACTACACAGAAGAAGCATAATGAACAAGTAGTGAAAGAGTGATCAGTCAAAGAAACTAAGAGTAATAGAGACGGAGTGAGTGAACAAGAGTGAGGAACTATGAGAAGAGAGGGACTGAGAAAAGGAGTGGAAGGAGTAGAGTAAGTAGGTAATAGAGAAAGGAATGAGGGAAGTAGCAAAGGCAGGAAACTGAGGGTTAAAGAAATGAAGCTGTCGAACTACTAGTAGGTGAATGTGATAGAAATGTAACGAAAAGAGTACAAAACATTTACCTTATAATTGTCGTTAACTTACTCACTTTTTGTTTTTATACTTTCAATCTGTGAAAGAGAGAACAAACATTTGAAAAATATTAAAACATGTATTTAAAAATTAGAAAAGACAAGGGAAAAGATTGAAGGACAAACAGTTTTTCAACAACTTTGACACTTACAGAAGCTTCTGCTTCTCCAGGCCCCCTACACAGTCCTAAAGATATACATTTTAAACTAACAGTATCTTGATGCAGATGAAGTGAGGCCTATCTTAAAACATGGTGCATCTTTTGCACTGCTGTTGTCTCACAAAAGTGTCGCAAGACACTAACATTTTAAATGATTGTTTCAGGATGCCAATAAGATGTGTCCTATCCAGAGGTTTGTTTGAGGTGAGGCCTACTCAGGGTTCCAAATGAAATTTCGAGTTGTTGAAGAGAACAGAGGACATAATACATGTGAAGGCCTACCAATGAAGTAAGTCATGTCCACTTCACTCTTGAACAAAGGCCAGACCTCTTCTGTGTCCGTGGACAGACCTAAACTTCATCTGCACATGTCATTCGTAAACTTAGGAAACACAGGTGATGTAATTGAAAAATGTGGAGTTTCTTTTCCTCATTTCACAATCACATCACCTGTGTTGCCTTTGGTTAGGTATCTCATAGTGCAGATGCAGTCTAGCATATCAAAGAGTACATAGAAGTTGAGTAGTATATACAACAATTTTTACATTTACAGAAGACTTAGCTTCTTATCTTGTTGGAGATGAAGTCAGGCCTGTCTTGCAACATGGTGCATCTTTTGCATCACTGCTGCATCGGTTTCATGTGGCACGGGTTTTTTACAGCATGACACATCTGCCTAGATGCATCAATTTGTAATTTTGTCGCCTCATAGCAAATCTTTTGCACCGCCGCTGCATCACAAAAGTGACGCACAGTGGCGCAAAAGAGGCATACACCTATCATAAATCTGTCCCTAACATTTGAAATGATTGATTCAGGATGACGATAAGGTGTGGCCTCTCCAGAGGTTTGTTTAAGGTGAGGCCTACTCAGGATTGCATATCAAATTTATGCTTGTTGAAGAATACAGAGGAGATAATACATGTGAAGGCCTACCAATGAAGTAAGTCATGTCCACTTCACTCTTGAACAAAGGCCAGACCTCTTCTGTGTCCGTGGACAGACCTAAACTTCATCTGCACAATGTCATTCGTAAACTTAGGAAACACAGGTGATGTAATTGAAAAATGTGGAGTTTCTTTTCCTCATTTCACAATCACATCATCTGTGTTGCCTAGGCTTAGGTATCTCATAGTGCAGATGTAGTGCAGCATATTAAACAGTACCCAGAAGTGCAGCACTGCATGCAACAACTTTGACACTTACAAAAGATTCAGCTTCTGCATGCCCCCTACACAGTGCTAATTATATACATTTTAAACTGATGGTATCTTGCTGGAGATGAACTGAAACCTATCTTGCAACATGGTGCATCTTTTACACAAAAGTGACCCACAATGGAGCAAAAGAGGCGCACGGCCACCATAAATCTGACCCTAACATTTTAAATGATTGTTTCAAGATGCCAATAAGGTATAACCTATGCACAGATTTGTTTCAGCTAAGTCCTACTCAGGGTTGCAGATGGAATTTAGGTTTGTTGAAGAATACAGAGGAGATAATACATGTGGAGGCCTACCAATGAAGTGAGTCATGTCCACTGCACTCTTGAACAAATGTCAGACCTCCTCTGTCTCCAGGAACAGGCCTAAACCTCATCTACACAATGTGATGTGTAATGTTAGGAAACACAGGTAATATAATTGAAAAACGTGCAATTTTTTTTTGCTCATTCCACAATCATATCACCTGTGTTTCCTTTGCTTAGGTATCTCATTGTGGAAATGTAGTCTATCATATGAAAGACTACGTAGAATATGAGCACTGTATGCAACAACTTTGACACTTACAGAAGCCTCTCCTTCTCCATGCCTCCTACACAGTTCTAAATGTACATCATAAATGCAAACAGTACAGAATTAATTATACATGTTAAATGGTTTATTTTTGCTGTTTTCAGAATGTATCAAATTTCACTAAAAACAGTGACTTGAAGGTATTCATCATATAACAGCGGGGAAAAAAAAAACACAATCAAAATGATTGTGTTTAAAAAACCCATACAACATAACAAATCGGAATTCAGAACTCCTTAAAGTTAACTTACTTTCCATGACGTCGAAGGATGTCCTATGAACAGCTTACACTCTGTTGTGCTGTTATTACTTTCAGACCGCCACTTTCTGAAAGAAAACCTCCATCGTTTTGAAAAACATGTTACATACAATAAATGACTTCTTGCTCTCTACCACACGTTTCCACAAGGCCAAATCATGTCAGAGCCATTTATAACTCTTAGAATTCTTGTAAGCCAATCCCGTCATGTTGTATTTCCGCAACTTTCACAATTAAAATGTTGAAGATAATTTTCACAATCCTGGACTGGTAATATCTTCCCTTTCTTGTTCAGTCATGTTCTACATTTCCTATGACACTGATACTGCTTACTATGAAGCAGACTTACACTATCTCTATGACTACTACAATTATTTAATTCTCTACATCACTTTTAATCACAAAGCAATATAAAACAGTAGACAGCATTGCAGACTTACATTCCCTCTACTCCATGTTTTGATTGGCTGCTTCAATTTGCTTATAAAAAGAAACAGTTTTTCTGAATTCATTCAAAGTGCAGTTATTTCTCCATGACGTCCAGTGTTATGGTAAGAAGTTATGTCTCTGTACTACACTTATCCTCAAGGCCAAATCGTGTAGGAGCCATTAGAACTTCTTGAAATTCCTCAGAGCACATCCCGAGATTCTTTCCCTAAAATTTTGGTTTTAAAAACACCAGGTAAGAGTTTTTAAGGTCATACGGCAATTTTTTTTTGAAAATTAAAACAGAATCATTGCAGAATGACCAGCCATTTCTAGACTTTAAATAAGCTGTGTAATGTCCTGATGTTATTGAAGGACCGTCATGATATATAATTGCTGCAGTTACAAAAGTCCTTCCTGATATTGACAACTGTGAAGCCACAAAATTTTTAATTATAGTTGTCAATTTTGTTCCATCAGGCCTAAATCGTTGGAACATTAAAATAACATACTGGCCATATGTTCGTATAAATAATGTGGACATCATTTCAGATTTACATTGGCTACACTCCATGTTGTGATCAGCTGCTTTTACTAGTTTATTAAAAGAGACTGATTTACTGTCTGGCAAAGTTAAATATATAAATCTTTCTGAGTCTACACTAGTAGTACTTGATACCCTACAGTTCTCGCAGTCATGCTGCCATTGATAAGAAAGCCCAAACAGGTGATCTACATCTACACCTTCATCATGCAATACATCAAGCATATACATTAAAAACTCCTGACAATCTTGCTGAATATTTTGAGAGAATTGTGTTTGGCCTGAACATCTGTCTAACAGATTTCGAATTTCAGACACACTTTCTATTTTTGTTCTATCAGTGCTACATTTCTCTAACACAGAATTTAACAAACTGCAAAATCTTTGATCAGAATTGACCACAATCTCTTCTTTTACATTTTCTAGAGAAAACAAAACATTAACCACTACATTAGCATAGCAGTTGACACCAGAACTGTTTTCAAATTGAAAACCAACAACATCTTCAACAGAATCCTTTTTGTTTCTGCTTATAATTTCAGGTTCATCGACTTTTCGTCTTTTTGCTACAACCTCCCCAGTATTGGTCACATTTCTTCGTTTCCGGCCTACCACACGTTTCTCAAACAAAGGATATTGAGGCAAATGTGGCGCATACTCTCTTCTTAGCCTATTGTATTCCTTATCACAATCTAGATCCGCACAAATGTTTGTGACATCACACTCAATCAAGTACAATCCCGATAAAGTTCTAACTCGTGACAATGCCACATATGCCATACCCTCCTTGAACACAGAACTGCCAATATTCACCAATGCACTGTCTACACTTAAACCTTGCGATTTATGGATTGTCACCGCATATGCCAAGCAGACAGGAAACTGCTTACGGCGAACATATAAGTCTTTTACAAGCAAAAATCTAGCAGAACAACGACCAATTAGCTGTACTTCCTCAATGCCATCAAATTTAATTTTTAAAAATTCAATTCCATCTCTATTTCTGTATTTTACAAAATCAACAACATTACCCATTGATCCATTTACCAGACCTCTTTCAACATGTAAATTCCTTCTTAAAATTATACGGCAGTTCAAGCACACATTCAGAGTCTTTTCAAAACCTGCAGTTTTAGATATAGTCTTCTCTAATGAATCCAATTTTGTTTTCAAATTCTCAGACAAAATAATTGTTGATCCCATATGCTCTACTCTGTCAATAGCTTCCAGTTTCACAATCTCTTGCTTTTCTAAATGCAACATTTTGTTGTTGAATTTGGCACATTCTGCAAGAGTTGGCATCAAACATATTCCAGATTTCTTCTCAGTAATTTTCTGAAAAATATTCTCAGGCACAACATCTTGTTCTGGATATTAATTTGACAGTAATCGTGCATGTAAAGCTTCTTTCCCATGCTCGGTCACTTTTCCAATTCTAACATCTTGTAGAATAGTCTTGTAAACTTCATCCTTCGCCTGACGCATATTTTCATGCAGTTCAGCATAATTGAAGTTTAACCATATATTGACGTTGCCAATGCTCCCTAGGCACTTCCTGGTATCTTCATGCGTGAGCATTTTGAACACAGGTTGCCCTTTCACTGGTGTCAGCTGCAGAAGATCTCCGAAAACAATGATGTGTTTGCCACTAAATAACACATCATACTCTGTTTTGAGAACTTCTTGCATTCTCAAATGCAGAAAGGCAAGCATGACATTGGAAACCATGCTTACTTCGTCAATGATAAGAAGTTTCATTTTCCTCAAGATTCTTGAAACTTCACAACAAGCATCTCCAGATAGCTTGTGATATTGTAATTTGTTGTCATGCTCCACTGGCAGCATCAGTAAACGATGTAAAGTAATCCCTTTAATGTTATGTGCTGCCAGTCCAGTTGGAGCGGTGACAACACAAGACAGCGATGACTCTGTCCTTTCCTGCAAATAACATGAAATTGCTTTAATAAGGAAACTTTTTCCAGTTCCCGCTTCTCCACTCACGTACAGTCGGACAGGCTTCAACGACGTACATGAGCACTCTTTCTTGTCATGACTTAATCCATGATCAATTTGCATGGTAACTTCGTCATATATTTTCCTCTGCTCAACGTTGAGTTGTCTTTCCAACTCTTCTAAGTTAACCGCATCCTCCTGAGCATGTGCCATGGCTCTTTCCACTTCATTCATAGCAGTGGCAGCTTCATTTTCGATAACAGGTCCTCCTAGTGGATCCTGACTCAATGAAGCAGAACTCTGACTGTCCTGAGAACTGTCTCTGGCAATCTCGGCTGCAATCGTTGCTTCCTGCTCAATTTCCGCATTCAACATTTCTACATATTTGGGGAAAGCAGGACATTCTATGGTCTCCTTGGCAGCATTGAAAGAGTCTTCGTAACAGAGGAAATCTCCAAGCAGTTCCTCTTCTGCACGCCAAGGCTTGAAAAGTTGCAAAAGTGCTAAATAGAAAAACTCCTTTTTTTCAGGAGATTCGCCACTCAATTTTCGATGGTTTACCAAGTGGCATTTTCTTTGCTTGACCAGACATCCCTCACTTCCTATTACAGCATACACTCCTTTCTCAGTATCTTCTTTGATGTTCCTCTTGAATATGTAATTTTGAAGAACCTCATACAGACAAACATTCTCGAGGTGACTGCTTCGATTTGGATAATATGTATCCAACATGTTGGTCTTCAAAATGTCGGTACTGTTTGGCTCCTTTTCCGCCAAATACTCAATTTCCCGCACAGGTTTCAGAACTCGATTACGCGTTGCAGCAAGACCAAGACTCGCCCAAACGATACTCCTGGACTTGGCATAGAGACTTGCTGAAGACAACCGGTCAGAACATTCGTAAGCTCCGATTTCTCGATGCGACAACATCTTCAGACTGAAACTGTACAACTTCTTGCTGAGGCTCTTTTCATGGGAAATGTCCTCCCACATATCCTTCAATTCTGTCTTCTCTTTTTTGGTGATGTAAGATGTCACATACCGAGCCACAGCCATACAGTTATCAGCCACAAACTGTATATCCATGTTAGCATTCCACATGGACAAAATCACCGGGTTGTAGTCGTTGATGTACTTAGACTCTTCGTTCCTCTTCAAATTGTATGTGTTTCTAGGTGATTTCTTCATCACATTATGTCGCAGCGAAGACATCAAACTGTTTACTCTTCCTTTAGAAATCACCGGTCGTGGAAAGCCGAAACGACATTTGGTGTAGAACTTGTCCTTGTTTCGGAATTTACGACGACAGTACTTTCCACATCGATGGCCTTGGAAACGTAGAACTTTTTCTCTTAGGCTTTTCTTCTCCTTTGCGTTTGGAACAGCACACGTAGAATACTGTTGTATGAAACTCATCACTGAGTCTTCTGGATCCGTTCCAAATTTAGGTGCATCCTTGATCCACAGCAGCATATGTATATGAGGAGCACCTCTTGCTTGGTACTCCTTTCTCCAGAAGAAATCCAACACCTCTCCAAGAGGTGGATTCTTCTTATTCATGATGAAAGACATCATAGCTTCAAATCTATGATTGAAGTACCTGCATACATTGACTGGATCCAAAGAGCACAGTTCTCCGGGTGTCTTAAATTCGATGTTTTCGATGTTTCCATTTGCCTCTCGTAGAAATTCAAGTAAGTCTTCCCAGCCATACTCGGCACAGCTCAGAATGAGGAACCATGTGTGAGTTCCTAAGTTCCTCAGCATACATTTTAAATCACCATGACGACGGTACCAGTACTCATTAGTACCACGCTGACACGCCATGAGAATAATCAGGTGAGAATCCAAAATACTGTCTTGGACATTGACTTTATCCATAAAGTCACCTGCCGAGATGTTTTGCATGTGTATACCACTTTTCAAGATGTGGTTCACTGCATATGACAGTCCAGACAGATCGCTTTCAAACAGGAGATGAAACAAATAGGGAATGCATTGTCGAAACCTAGCATCTCCTGCATACAATCGCAAAGTCCGGTATTCAGAAGCAGGAATTTGATGAGGTCGCTCATCATATCTTCCTCCCTGACCTGTTGGAAAAAGCTGTGGGAAACACCGAGCTTCCAAACTTTCCTCCCAAACACTAATGGGACTCCCTTTGGCTTGTTTCATTTGAAACAACTCAATAGCATTCCCCATGACTTCCTTGGAATGCAAAGGATGAACACTATAATGTTCATATATTTCTTCACTAGTACAGGGTTCTACTTTCTCAATTTGACCAGCACACAAATCGCTATCCTCTTCCTCACTTACTTCCTCTTCTGCAACATATACATTCTTATAGTATTTATTATTTTTTTTCAAATACAATGTTGCCTTTTTAACTTTCCTAACATCCACTAAATCTTGCCATATTTTCTTATTCTTTGTCGGAACCCCATTAACTAATATAACCAGAGGTTCCTCTTCCACTTTTTCTACTCCAATTGTGTTAATGTTTTTCTTCAAATCTAGAGGCAAATAAACAACTCTTCCCTTTAATCCTCTCTGTAAATCTGATGGAGGCAATTTCCCTGTCTTTGGCTCCATTCTTACAATAGCCTGAAAGGGATGGATACTTTGAATCAAAATAGATTCATAAGTATTTAAATCCTTCAATTCAGAAGGAATCTCAACCAATTCCAGATTATTATGAACTGCTCTAGCAGGCATCTGGTTTTGATTTAATTTGTTACAACAATAAGTACACACACGTTGATCCAATCCCAAATCAAAACAATTTTCTACCATCAAGTATGTTGTGAAATCCTTCCATTCACTATTATTTTCCCTTTCACTTTTTGCATATAAATCCACTAACTTAGTCTGATTCTTATAATAAGTGCGTCGACAACACACACAAGTGAAATTTGGCCTCTCACTTGATTTCACCTCAAACGTCGCAATTTCCCTCTGGAAATTATCTGTACTGGAAACCTGTACACTATCTTCCACATTACCCTCTTCTTCTTGGTCAATTTCAACATTCTCCTCTTTACTTCCAAAGTAACAAAACTCAATTTCTTCACATATATTCTTCACATCTATTTCAGAACCATGCAAAAGAGCAGGGCATAATTGTTTAAGCATAATTGCTGGACTCTTAGCATAATACAACATTCTAACTAATTTCCTCACTTTATTATGATGCACTGCTAGCATCCTGAAATGATGAAAAACACTCTGGCATACTCTCCTGGAAAGACAAGCCAGTGAATGACCATGCAAACCTGTCACTTCTCTCACTCTGCAAGGATCTAATTCTTGCAACAACTTAATTTTCTGCTTCAAACTTTTCTTATTAAATGACCGTACAAAATCACAAAGCAAATTGATGGAATCCTGTCGCACACTGCAAATACTACTACACTTCCAGGTGTACACAGGACCCTTAGGACGTCTTCCTAAAACCTCATTACCTAACACCTCTTCTATCTCTGTTGTCACAAGTTTTTCTTTTTCAACTGGACAACCATCTTTCACTTCATAAGCTCGACCACTGGTGTCAACTGCATGCACCAAATCATTATCCTGGAAATAACTCTCCTCATTAAAAAATGCCTCACAGCTTGTACTATGCATCCATTCTCCAGAAAAAACTTCATAAAAATTACTACGATTAACTATTCTCTTCCATCTACTATTTCTTTTGAAGTCATAAATTGCCTTGTTTAGCTTCCTAATTCTATTGATTATCAAAATAAATAACTTACGTTTAATTTCAAATGCCTGATCAATAACTTTCTCAACTATTTTTTTCTCTTATAAAAAACCACTTTCTGTTCAGCTTTCTTAATATTTTTTAACAAATTGCCATTATCCTGTTGCGGAACATTCGTTTACGAATGTCCGTAAACTGTTGTTTCCTTCTACTATCATGCACAGAGTTATCTCTTGCTCTAGCAGTAACATTTTTCATTGGCCTTTCCTTTCCGTTTGAATTGCTTCTCTTTTTCTGGACTGAAACATTTTCTGTAGTAATATTTTTTTTACTACAGATATTTCTTATGAATGTTTTTGTACTCTTACCCGGTGCTTTCTTGGTGACTTGACAAATCTTTTTGTTAGAGGACTGCTGCTTTTTTTCATTGACCTGCTGTCTTTGACGTTTTGCAGCCTTTCTCAGTCTTTCTTTGGTTGGCATGCTGAAATCTTGAAATGATCTGCAGTTGAATCTGTGGTAAAATATAATAAAAAATGTTATTAACCACTATTACCCAACAGTAAATCAATAACAGTCATCAAAAACTTAACACACTACTTGACATTTTTACATAGAAGATTTTTTAGTGCTTGGCAAATTTAGAATACAGAAATAGCAGAAAAGAAATGGAATTTATATTCATTTTACCTGTGCTGTTTTATATGTGAATCTGATCTAATTTTATGAGCATATTTTAATATTTTATTGAAGACACTACACATAACCTGTTTTTGAAGGTGTCTTTATTTTTAAATTAAACGGTTTACATTTTTTCTTTTTATTTATTATACATTTTTAAAATAAATGTTTATAGTTCCATAGGCTCAAGCACGTCAGCTTCCCATCCTATGTCATACAATTCTGACAAATCTGCATCCTCATCACGTTCTTCTTCATCCTCAGGATGTAAATCATCCAAGGGATCAACATCCACTGATGTTTCAATTACGAGTTCAATGATGAGGTCGAAATCAACTGATTGCTGATTGTCGCTCATGTTGATGTTGTCTTTATCTTTAAAGAAAGATAACAACAATGAGATGTTGCAGAGTAAGAGACAAATCTCAGAGATTATAATAGTAAAATTGTTTAACAAGAGTAACATTTTGCAGCTATTATTTAGCCATGTCCAGCGATGCTGAGGAGGTGAAGCCTATGTCCAATTTTTCAGTGAACAGGACTCATCTCTTCTTAACCTTGGATAAGCGTCTCCGACTCTGTGTCCCCTGCACATACTTAAATGTAAAGGGGCAGATTTATGTTAACTGGCACATCCCCAGGGATGCACCAGTTAACGTGACCCGCTGCTCTGCCACCCATGGTGTGCCGCATTTACAATCAGATAGGACAAAGCTGCATCAAAACCCTGCGCCTGCTTGAAGCAGGCATAGGTCTTGACGCAGCATTGTGGAGATGGGGCACCCCTGAGCCTTGCTGGAGCTGCATCGCACTTGCGATACAACTCCAGCAATGCGCCACCTTTACGGCACAGATGCGTCACGCATCTGTGCCGTTTTTGCCCCATGGTGCGCCGCATTGTAAATGCAGCACACCATGGGTGGCGGAACAGCGGCGCAGGATGACTGGCACATCCCTGGTGATGCGCCAGTCATCATAAATCTATCCCTAAGCTTCTTATCTTGTTAGAGATGAACCGCCATATGTATCATCAAACTATTTTGCATTTCCTAAATAGCAAATTTTAAGGAATAAATAGCGATTCTTTACCATTCCTAATTTGCGATGAGCAAATTGCTAATTGCAAATTACCCATTCATTTCCATGGGCCAGGAGGCCCATAGGAATGAAGGTGCAATTTGCGATTAGCAATTAGCTCATCGCAAATTAGGAATTTTTCCAAGGGTGCAGGGGTGTTTCAAGAACACCCTGCTGCACCCCTGAAAAAGAAATTTGGGGGCATATGGCGCACATACATGCCCTAAGGGCATGTATGGGCGTCATATGGCACCTTTTGTTTTTTGGAAAAAAAGCTTTTTGAAAAGAATTTGCAAATTACCACCAACTAGAAGTTGGTGGTAATTTGCAAATCCTTAATGGCATTTTTTGCATATTTTTTGTTTGATACATTGCATTTAAGGAATCGCAAAATTTGCAAATCCTTAAGTGCAATCGCAAAATAAGGAATAGCAAATTTTGCTATTCCTTATTTTGCATCAAACTTGTTTGATACATACCATTTGTCTAATTAGCATTCGCAAAGGCCGAAATTCGCAGAATTTCGGCCTTTGCGAATGCTAAATAGCTTGATACATATGGCCCCAAGTGAGGCCTGTCTTGCAACATGGTGCATCTTTTGCATCACTGCTGCATCGGTTTCATGTGGTACGTTTTTTTTACAGCATGACACATCTGCCTAAATGCATCAATTTGTAATTTTGTTGCCTCATAGCAAATCTTTTGCACCGCCGCTGCATCACAAAAGTGACGCACAGTGGCGCAAAAGAGGCATACACCTATCATAAATCTGTCCCTAGCATTTTAAATGATTAATTCAGGATGACGATAAGGTGTGGCCTATCCAGAGGTTTGTTTAAGGTGAGGCCTACTCAGGGTTGCAGATCAAAGTTACGCTTGTTGGAGAATACAGAGGAGATAATACATGTAAAGGCCTACCAATGAAGTAAGTGATGTCCACCTCATTGCACCAGTCATCATAAATCTATCCCTAAGCTTCTTATCTTGTTAGAGATGAACCGCCATATGTATCATCAAACTATTTTGCATTTCCTAAATAGCAAATTTTAAGGAATAAATAGCGATTCTTTACCATTCCTAATTTGCGATGAGCAAATTGCTAATTGCAAATTACCCATTCATTTCCATGGGCCAGGAGGCCCATAGGAATGAAGGTGCAATTTGCGATTAGCAATTAGCTCATCGCAAATTAGGAATTTTTCCAAGGGTGCAGGGGTGTTTCAAGAACACCCTGCTGCACCCCTGAAAAAGAAATCTGGGGGCATATGGCGCACATACATGCCCTAAGGGCATGTATGGGCGTCATATGGCACCTTTTGTTTTTTGGAAAAAAAGCTTTTTGAAAAGAATTTGCAAATTACCACCAACTAGAAGTTGGTGGTAATTTGCAAATCCTTAATGGCATTTTTTGCATATTTTTTGTTTGATACATTGCATTTAAGGAATCGCAAAATTTGCAAATCCTTAAGTGCAATCGCAAAATAAGGAATCGCAAATTTTGCTATTCCTTATTTTGCATCAAACTTGTTTGATACATACCATTTGTCTAATTAGCATTCGCAAAGGCCGAAATTCGCAGAATTTCGGCCTTTGCGAATGCTAAATAGCTTGATACATATGGCCCCAAGTGAGGCCTGTCTTGCAACATGGTGCATCTTTTGCATCACTGCTGCATCGGTTTCATGTGGCACGTTTTTTTTACAGCATGACACATCTGCCGAAATGCATCAATTTGTAATTTTGTCGCCTCATAGCAAATCTTTTGCACCGCCGCTGCATCACAAAAGTGACGCACAGTGGCGCAAAAGAGGCATACACCTATCATAAATCTGTCCCTAGCATTTTAAATGATTAATTCAGGATGACGATAAGGTGTGGCCTATCCAGAGGTTTGTTTAAGGTGAGGCCTACTCAGGGTTGCAGATCAAAGTTACGCTTGTTGAAGAATACAGAGGAGATAATACATGTAAAGGCCTACCAATGAAGTAAGTGATGTCCACCTCATTGCGCCAGTCATCATAAATCTATCCCTAAGCTTCTTATCTTGTTAGAGATGAACCGCCATATGTATCATCAAACTATTTTGCATTTCCTAAATAGCAAATTTTAAGGAATAAATAGCGATTCTTTACCATTCCTAATTTGCGATGAGCAAATTGCTAATTGCAAATTACCCATTCATTTCCATGGGCCAGGAGGCCCATAGGAATGAAGGTGCAATTTGCGATTAGCAATTAGCTCATCGCAAATTAGGAATTTTTCCAAGGGTGCAGGGGTGTTTCAAGAACACCCTGCTGCACCCCTGAAAAAGAAATTTGGGGGCATATGGCGCACATACATGCCCTAAGGGCATGTATGGGCGTCATATGGCACCTTTTGTTTTTTGGAAAAAAAAGCTTTTTGAAAAGAATTTGCAAATTACCACCAACTAGAAGTTGGTGGTAATTTGCAAATCCTTAATGGCATTTTTTGCATATTTTTTGTTTGATACATTGCATTTAAGGAATCGCAAAATTTGCAAATCCTTAAGTGCAATCGCAAAATAAGGAATAGCAAATGTTGCTATTCCTTATTTTGCATCAAACTTGTTTGATACATACCATTTGTCTAATTAGCATTCGCAAAGGCCGAAATTCGCAGAATTTCGGCCTTTGCGAATGCTAAATAGCTTGATACATATGGCCCCAAGTGAGGCCTGTCTTGCAACATGGTGCATCTTTTGCATCACTGCTGCATCGGTTTCATGTGGCACGTTTTTTTTACAGCATGACACATCTGCCTAAATGCATCAATTTGTAATTTTGTCGCCTCATAGCAAATCTTTTGCACCGCCGCTGCATCACAAAAGTGACGCACAGTGGCGCAAAAGAGGCATACACCTATCATAAATCTGTCCCTAGCATTTTAAATGATTAATTCAGGATGACGATAAGGTGTGGCCTATCCAGAGGTTTGTTTAAGGTGAGGCCTACTCAGGGTTGCAGATCAAAGTTACGCTTGTTGGAGAATACAGAGGAGATAATACATGTAAAGGCCTACCAATGAAGTAAGTGATGTCCACCTCATTGCGCCAGTCATCATAAATCTATCCCTAAGCTTCTTATCTTGTTAGAGATGAACCGCCATATGTATCATCAAACTATTTTGCATTTCCTAAATAGCAAATTTTAAGGAATAAATAGCGATTCTTTACCATTCCTAATTTGCGATGAGCAAATTGCTAACTGCAAATTACCCATTCATTTCCATGGGCCAGGAGGCCCATAGGAATGAAGGTGCAATTTGCGATTAGCAATTAGCTCATCGCAAATTAGGAATTTTTCCAAGGGTGCAGGGGTGTTTCAAGAACACCCTGCTGCACCCCTGAAAAAGAAATCTGGGGGCATATGGCGCACATACATGCCCTAAGGGCATGTATGGGCGTCATATGGCACCTTTTGTTTTTTGGAAAAAAAGCTTTTTGAAAAGAATTTGCAAATTACCACCAACTAGAAGTTGGTGGTAATTTGCAAATCCTTAATGGCATTTTTTGCATATTTTTTGTTTGATACATTGCATTTAAGGAATCGCAAAATTTGCAAATCCTTAAGTGCAATCGCAAAATAAGGAATCGCAAATTTTGCTATTCCTTATTTTGCATCAAACTTGTTTGATACATACCATTTGTCTAATTAGCATTCGCAAAGGCCGAAATTCGCAGAATTTCGGCCTTTGCGAATGCTAAATAGCTTGATACATATGGGCCCAAGTGAGGCCTGTCTTGCAACATGGTGCATCTTTTGCATCACTGCTGCATCGGTTTCATGTGGCACGTTTTTTTTACAGCATGACACATCTGCCGAAATGCATCAATTTGTAATTTTGTCGCCTCATAGCAAATCTTTTGCACCGCCGCTGCATCACAAAAGTGACGCACAGTGGCGCAAAAGAGGCATACACCTATCATAAATCTGTCCCTAGCATTTTAAATGATTAATTCAGGATGACGATAAGGTGTGGCCTATCCAGAGGTTTGTTTAAGGTGAGGCCTACTCAGGGTTGCAGATCAAAGTTACGCTTGTTGAAGAATACAGAGGAGATAATACATGTAAAGGCCTACCAATGAAGTAAGTGATGTCCACCTCATTGCGCCAGTCATCATAAATCTATCCCTAAGCTTCTTATCTTGTTAGAGATGAACCGCCATATGTATCATCAAACTATTTTGCATTTCCTAAATAGCAAATTTTAAGGAATAAATAGCGATTCTTTACCATTCCTAATTTGCGATGAGCAAATTGCTAATTGCAAATTACCCATTCATTTCCATGGGCCAGGAGGCCCATAGGAATGAAGGTGCAATTTGCGATTAGCAATTAGCTCATCGCAAATTAGGAATTTTTCCAAGGGTGCAGGGGTGTTTCAAGAACACCCTGCTGCACCCCTGAAAAAGAAATTTGGGGGCATATGGCGCACATACATGCCCTAAGGGCATGTATGGGCGTCATATGGCACCTTTTGTTTTTTGGAAAAAAAAGCTTTTTGAAAAGAATTTGCAAATTACCACCAACTAGAAGTTGGTGGTAATTTGCAAATCCTTAATGGCATTTTTTGCATATTTTTTGTTTGATACATTGCATTTAAGGAATCGCAAAATTTGCAAATCCTTAAGTGCAATCGCAAAATAAGGAATAGCAAATGTTGCTATTCCTTATTTTGCATCAAACTTGTTTGATACATACCATTTGTCTAATTAGCATTCGCAAAGGCCGAAATTCGCAGAATTTCGGCCTTTGCGAATGCTAAATAGCTTGATACATATGGCCCCAAGTGAGGCCTGTCTTGCAACATGGTGCATCTTTTGCATCACTGCTGCATCGGTTTCATGTGGCACGTTTTTTTTACAGCATGACACATCTGCCTAAATGCATCAATTTGTAATTTTGTCGCCTCATAGCAAATCTTTTGCACCGCCGCTGCATCACAAAAGTGACGCACAGTGGCGCAAAAGAGGCATACACCTATCATAAATCTGTCCCTAGCATTTTAAATGATTAATTCAGGATGACGATAAGGTGTGGCCTATCCAGAGGTTTGTTTAAGGTGAGGCCTACTCAGGGTTGCAGATCAAAGTTACGCTTGTTGAAGAATACAGAGGAGATAATACATGTAAAGGCCTACCAATGAAGTAAGTGATGTCCACCTCATTGCGCCAGTCATCATAAATCTATCCCTAAGCTTCTTATCTTGTTAGAGATGAACCGCCATATGTATCATCAAACTATTTTGCATTTCCTAAATAGCAAATTTTAAGGAATAAATAGCGATTCTTTACCATTCCTAATTTGGGATGAGCAAATTGCTAATTGCAAATTACCCATTCATTTCCATGGGCCAGGAGGCCCATAGGAATGAAGGTGCAATTTGCGATTAGCAATTAGCTCATCGCAAATTAGGAATTTTTCCAAGGGTGCAGGGGTGTTTCAAGAACACCCTGCTGCACCCCTGAAAAAGAAATTTGGGGGCATATGGCGCACATACATGCCCTAAGGGCATGTATGGGCGTCATATGGCACCTTTTGTTTTTTGGAAAAAAAAGCTTTTTGAAAAGAATTTGCAAATTACCACCAACTAGAAGTTGGTGGTAATTTGCAAATCCTTAATGGCATTTTTTGCATATTTTTTGTTTGATACATTGCATTTAAGGAATCGCAAAATTTGCAAATCCTTAAGTGCAATCGCAAAATAAGGAATAGCAAATTTTGCTATTCCTTATTTTGCATCAAACTTGTTTGATACATACCATTTGTCTAATTAGCATTCGCAAAGGCCGAAATTCGCAGAATTTCGGCCTTTGCGAATGCTAAATAGCTTGATACATATGGCCCCAAGTGAGGCCTGTCTTGCAACATGGTGCATCTTTTGCATCACTGCTGCATCGGTTTCATGTGGCACGTTTTTTTTACAGCATGACACATCTGCCTAAATGCATCAATTTGTAATTTTGTCGCCTCATAGCAAATCTTTTGCACCGCCGCTGCATTACAAAAGTGACGCACAGTGGCGCAAAAGAGGCATACACCTATCATAAATCTGTCCCTAGCATTTTAAATGATTAATTCAGGATGACGATAAGGTGTGGCCTATCCAGAGGTTTGTTTAAGGTGAGGCCTACTCAGGGTTGCAGATCAAAGTTACGCTTGTTGAAGAATACAGAGGAGATAATACATGTAAAGGCCTACCAATGAAGTAAGTGATGTCCACCTCATTGAGCCAGTCATCATAAATCTATCCCTAAGCTTCTTATCTTGTTAGAGATGAACCGCCATATGTATCATCAAACTATTTTGCATTTCCTAAATAGCAAATTTTAAGGAATAAATAGCGATTCTTTACCATTCCTAATTTGCGATGAGCAAATTGCTAATTGCAAATTACCCATTCATTTCCATGGGCCAGGAGGCCCATAGGAATGAAGGTGCAATTTGCGATTAGCAATTAGCTCATCGCAAATTAGGAATTTTTCCAAGGGTGCAGGGGTGTTTCAAGAACACCCTGCTGCACCCCTGAAAAAGAAATTTGGGGGCATATGGCGCACATACATGCCCTAAGGGCATGTATGGGCGTCATATGGCACCTTTTGTTTTTTGGAAAAAAAGCTTTTTGAAAAGAATTTGCAAATTACCACCAACTAGAAGTTGGTGGTAATTTTCAAATCCTTAATGGCATTTTTTGCATATTTTTTGTTTGATACATTGCATTTAAGGAATCGCAAAATTTGCAAATCCTTAAGTGCAATCGCAAAATAAGGAATAGCAAATTTTGCTATTCCTTATTTTGCATCAAACTTGTTTGATACATACCATTTGTCTAATTAGCATTCGCAAAGGCCGACATTCGCAGAATTTCGGCCTTTGCGAATGCTAATTAGCTTGATACATATGGCCCCAAGTGAGGCCTGTCTTGCAACATGGTGCATCTTTTGCATCAGTGCTGCATCGGTTTCATGTGGCACGTTTTTTTTACAGCATGACACATCTGCCTAAATGCATCAATTTGTAATTTTGTCGCCTCATAGCAAATCTTTTGCACCGCCGCTGCATCAGAAAAGTGACGCACAGTGGCGCAAAAGAGGCATACACCTATCATAAATCTGTCCCTAGCATTTTAAATGATTAATTCAGGATGACGATAAGGTGTGGCCTATCCAGAGGTTTGTTTAAGGTGAGGCCTACTCAGGGTTGCAGATCAAAGTTACGCTTGTTGGAGAATACAGAGGAGATAATACATGTAAAGGCCTACCAATGAAGTAAGTGATGTCCACCTCATTGCGCCAGTCATCATAAATCTATCCCTAAGCTTCTTATCTTGTTAGAGATGAACCGCCATATGTATCATCAAACTATTTTGCATTTCCTAAATAGCAAATTTTAAGGAATAAATAGCGATTCTTTACCATTCCTAATTTGCGATGAGCAAATTGCTAATTGCAAATTACCCATTCATTTCCATGGGCCAGGAGGCCCATAGGAATGAAGGTGCAATTTGCGATTAGCAATTAGCTCATCGCAAATTAGGAATTTTTCCAAGGGTGCAGGGGTGTTTCAAGAACACCCTGCTGCACCCCTGAAAAAGAAATTTGGGGGCATATGGCGCACATACATGCCCTAAGGGCATGTATGGGCGTCATATGGCACCTTTTGTTTTTTGGAAAAAAAGCTTTTTGAAAAGAATTTGCAAATTACCACCAACTAGAAGTTGGTGGTAATTTGCAAATCCTTAATGGCATTTTTTGCATATTTTTTGTTTGATACATTGCATTTAAGGAATCGCAAAATTTGCAAATCCTTAAGTGCAATCGCAAAATAAGGAATAGCAAATTTTGCTATTCCTTATTTTGCATCAAACTTGTTTGATACATACCATTTGTCTAATTAGCATTCGCAAAGGCCGACATTCGCAGAATTTCGGCCTTTGCGAATGCTAATTAGCTTGATACATATGGCCCCAAGTGAGGCCTGTCTTGCAACATGGTGCATCTTTTGCATCACTGCTGCATCGGTTTCATGTGGCACGGTTTTTTTACAGCATGACACATCTGCCTAAATGCATCAATTTGTAATTTTGTCGCCTCATAGCAAATCTTTTGCACCGCCGCTGCATCACAAAAGTGACGCACAGTGGCGCAAAAGAGGCATACACCTATCATAAATCTGTCCCTAGCATTTTAAATGATTAATTCAGGATGACGATAAGGTGTGGCCTATCCAGAGGTTTGTTTAAGGTGAGGCCTACTCAGGGTTGCAGATCAAAGTTACGCTTGTTGAACAATACAGAGGAGATAACACTTTAAAGGCCTACCAATGAAGTAAGTGATGTCCACCTCATTGCGCCAGTCATCATAAATCTATCCCTAAGCTTCTTATCTTGTTAGAGATGAACCGCCATATGTATCATCAAACTATTTTGCATTTCATAAATAGCGAATTTTAAGGAATAAATAGCGATTCTTTACCATTCCTAATTTGCTATGAGCAAATTGCTAATTGCAAATTACCCATTCATTTCCTTGGGCCAGGAGGCCCATAGCAATGAAGGTGCAATTTGCGATTAGCAATTAGCTCATCGCAAATTAGGAATTTTTCCAAGGGTGCAGGGGTGTCTCAAGAACACCCTGCTGCACCCCTGAAAAAGAAATTTGGGGGCATATGGCGCACATACATGCCCTAAGGGCATGTATGGGCGTCATATGGCACCTTTTGTTTTTTGGAAAAAAAGCTTTTTGAAAAGAATTTGCAAATTACCACCAACTAGAAGTTGGTGGTAATTTGCAAATCCTTAATGGAATTTTTACATATTTTTTGTTTGATACATTGGCCCACATGCATCATTGTGTCTTTTTGCATTTCTTAATTTGCGAAAAATAAGGAATCGCAAATTAAGAAATGCAAAATGATATGCATCAATATTTTCGGTATTCTTTTGGGATTCGGTAAAAATCGCAATTTTTACCGAATCCCAAAGAAATACCGATTTCTTAACTTAATTTTCGCAATTCCCATTGATTCCTATGGGCCAAAAGGCCCATAGGAGTCAATGGAAATTGCGAGTGGCACTTAGAAAATTTCATGGGTGCAGGGGGGGGTCCAAAGGACCCCCCCATGCACCCCTGAAATGTATTTTTCGCATCATGTTGCACTGTGTCTGTAACATGAATGTTGAAAAAAAAACATTTTACACATTTTACACACTTTTTCCAAATTTACCGAGTGGTTCAACCACTCGGTAAATTTGGCACCCTATTTGCGAATTTTCACTTTTTAAAAAAATGATGCATTGCTTTTAAGAAATCGCACATCTGCGACATCTTAAAAGCACCCGCAATTTTAGAATTCGCACACATGTTACGAATTCTAAAATTGCTTCATGCATCCCAAAAAGCACTTTTGCATTCGCAAACGGCCGATTTTAAGGAATCGCACCGTTTGCGAAAACAAAAATGCTTGATGCATGTGGGCCATTGCATTTAAGGAATCGCAAAATTTGCAAATCCTTAAGTGCAATCGCAAAATAAGGAATAGCAAATTTTGCTATTCCTTATTTTGCATCAAACTTGTTTGATACATACCATTTGTCTAATTAGCATTCGCAAAGGCCGAAATTCACAGAATTTCGGCCTTTGCGAATGCTAATTAGCTTGATACATATGGCCCCAAGTGAGGCCTGTCTTGCAACATGGTGCATCTTTTGCATCACTGCTGCATCGGTTTCATGTGGCACGTTTTTTTTACAGCATGACACATCTGCCTAAATGCATCAATTTGTAATTTTGTCGCCTCATAGCAAATCTTTTGCACCGCCGCTGCATCACAAAAGTGACGCACAGTGGCGCAAAAGAGGCATACACCTATCATAAATCTGTCCCTAGCATTTTAAATGATTAATTCAGGATGACGATAAGGTGTGGCCTATCCAGAGGTTTGTTTAAGGTGAGGCCTACTCAGGGTTGCAGATCAAAGTTACGCTTGTTGAACAATACAGAGGAGATAATACATGTAAAGGCCTACCAATGAAGTAAGTGATGTCCACCTCATTGCGCCAGTCATCATAAATCTATCCCTAAGCTTCTTATCTTGTTAGAGATGAACCGCCATATATATCATCAAACTATTTTGCATTTCCTAAATAGCGAATTTTAAGGAATAAATAGCGATTCTTTACCATTCCTAATTTGCGATGAGCAAATTGCTAATTGCAAATTACCCATTCATTTCCATGGGCCAGGAGGGCCATAGCAATGAAGGTGCAATTTGCGATTAGCAATTAGCTCATCGCAAATTAGGAATTTTTCCAAGGGTGCAGGGGTGTCTCAAGAACACCCTGCTGCACCCCTGAAAAAGAAATTTGGGGGCATATGGCGCACATACATGCCCTAAGGGCATGCATGGGCGTCATATGGCACCTTTTGTTTTTTGGAAAAAAAGCTTTTTGAAAAGAATTTGCAAATTACCACCAACTAGAAGTTGGTGGTAATTTGCAAATCCTTAATGGCATTTTTTGCATATTTTTTGTTTGATACATTGCATTTAAGGAATCGCAAAATTTGCAAATCCTTAAGTGCAATCGCAAAATAAGGAATAGCAAATTTTGCTATTCATTATTTTGCATCAAACTTGTTTGATACATACCATTTGTCTAATTAGCATTCGCAAAGGCCGAAATTCGCAGAATTTCGGCCTTTGCGAATGCTAATTAGCTTGATACATATGGCCCCAAGTGGGGCCTGTCTTGCAACATGGTGCATCTTTTGCATCACTGCTGCATCGGTTTCATGTGGCACGGTTTTTTTACAGCATGACACATCTGCCTAAATGCATCAATTTGTAATTTTGTCGCCTCATAGCAAATCTTTTGCACCGCCGCTGCATCACAAAAGTGACGCACAGTGGCGCAAAAGAGGCATACACCTATCATAAATCTGTCCCTAGCATTTTAAATGATTAATTCAGGATGACGATAAGCTGTGGCCTATCCAGAGGTTTGTTTAAGGTGAGGCCTACTCAGGGTTGCAGATCAAAGTTACGCTTGTTGAAGAATACAGAGGAGATAATACATGTAAAGGCCTACCAATGAAGTAAGTGATGTCCACCTCATTGCGCCAGTCATCATAAATCTATCCCTAAGCTTCTTATCTTGTTCGAGATGAACCGCCATATGTATCATCAAACTATTTTGCATTTCCTAAATAGCGAATTTTAAGGAATAAATAGCGATTCTTTACCATTCCTAATTTGCGATGAGCAAATTGCTAATTGCAAATTACCCATTCATTTCCATGGGCCAGGAGGCCCATAGCAATGAAGGTGCAATTTGCGATTAGCAATTAGCTCATCGCAAATTAGGAATTTTTCCAAGGGTGCAGGGGTGTCTCAAGAACACCTTGCTGCACCCGTGAAAAAGAAATTTGGGGGCATATGGCGCACATACATGCCCTAAGGGCATGTATGGGCGTCATATGGCACCTTTTGTTTTTAGGAAAAAAAGCTTTTTGAAAAGAATTCGCAAATTACCACCAACTAGAAGTTGGTGGTAATTTGCAAATCCTTAATGGCATTTTTTGCATATTTTTTGTTTGATACATTGCATTTAAGGAATCGCAAAATTTGCAAATCCTTAAGTGCAATCGCAAAATAAGGAATAGCAAATTTTGATATTCCTTATTTTGCATCAAACTTGTTTGATACATACCATTTGTCTAATTAGCATTCGCAAAGGCCGAAATTCGCAGAATTTCGGCCTTTGCGAATGCTAATTAGCTTGATACATATGGCCCCAAGTGAGGCCTGTCTTGCAACATGGTGCATCTTTTGCATCACTGCTGCATCGGTTTCATGTGGCACGGTTTTTTTACAGCATGACACATCTGCCTAAATGCATCAATTTGTAATTTTGTCGCCTCATAGCAAATCTTTTGCACCGCCGCTGCATCACAAAAGTGACGCACAGTGGCGCAAAAGAGGCATACACCTATCATAAATCTGTCCCTAGCATTTTAAGTGATTAATTCAGGATGACGATAAGGTGTGGCCTATCCAGAGGTTTGTTTAAGGTGAGGCCTACTCAGGATTGCAGATCAAAGTTACGCTTGTTGAAGAATACAGAGGAGATAATACATGTAAAGGCCTACCAATGAAGTAAGTGATGTCCACTTCATTGCGCCAGTCATCATAAATCTATCCCTAAGCTTCTTATCTTGTTAGAGATGAACCGCCATATGTATCATCAAACTATTTTGCATTTCCTAAATAGCGAATTTTAAGGAATAAATAGCGATTCTTTACCATTCCTAATTTGCGATGAGCAAATTGCTAATTGCAAATTACCCATTCATTTCCATGGGCCAGGAGGCCCATAGCAATGAAGGTGCAATTTGCCATTAGCAATTAGCTCATCGCAAATTAGGACTTTTTCCAAGGGTGCAGGGGTGTCTCAAGAACACCCTGCTGCACCCCTGAAAAAGAAATTAGGGGGCCTATGGCGCACATACATTTTAAAAACATTCCTTTACCTCAAAAACGATTTTCAAGTCATAATTTGAAAACACTGCCCACGGGGAAATGACTTAAAATGTCCTTAAGACACATGAAAGTGTTTTTTTAAAGCCTTTGCAACTTTTTTGGGTCACTTTTAACATGGCTATGTAACTCAAACAGTCAAAATCTAAATTTACCATGCACAGGTGGGAGCATATTTACAAGGAATTTGCTCCACGGGGAAAGGTCTTTTAATTTAATATGGGAAAAATAACATCAGAGACACTGAAATGCCTTATAAAGAAGCATACACCATTATGTCCTTGTCATAAATTTTAAAACCATTCCTTTTCCCCAAAAACGATTTTCAAGTCATAATTTGAAAACACTCCACATGGGGAAATGACTTAAAATGTCCTTAAGACACATGAAAGCGTTTTTTGATTGCCTTTGCAGCATGTTTGGTTCACTTTTAACATGGCTATGTAACGCAAACATTCAAAATCTAAATTTGCCATGCACAGGTGGGAGCATATTTACAAGCAATTTGCTCCACAGGGAAAGGTCTTACATTAAAATGGGAAAAATAACATCAGAGACACTCAATTGCCTTATAAAGAAGCATACACCATTATGTCTTTGTCATAAATTTTAAAACCATTCCTTTTCCTCAAAAACGATTTTCAAGTCATAATTTGAAAACACTCCACAGCTCCTATGCACAAAAACACCCTGTCAGTACTAATACTTCACATTTTCTCCAATTACAATTATTCAAAGAAACAAAATCTATTTGTAAAACACTTGAGACAAAGCAACATTTGAAAAACACAACTTTCTTCATAATTTTCTCCTTAAAGCACACTATTCTCTATCTAAATTAAAGAAATCTTTTCTCACCTTAGCAAATACTTTATGAGTTTCAAAACAGTCTCAGAAACACACCAATTTGTCTTCAGCAGAGCAAAAGGTATGCACTCCAGAGTCTGCAGCTATCAAAAGCACAGAAATGCTGTAATTCTTCACACATATCTCTCATGTCACCCAATCAAAACTCTTCCCTCACTTTTTTCAAATCAAAACCCTTCCCCCCTCTGCCCTCTCTGCCTTTTTTGCATAGCAACCACCTCTTGGAAGACCTCAGGTGTTTGCAAGTTCACACAACAATGTTTCAATTGAACTCTGAACTCTCAGTGCACCTGCATATCCAGTGCATTCTTTCATTTAATGATTTTTTCTTGACCACTCAAAATACATCTTTCAAAGAACTCATCCATGCACCCTAACTTTCTGTTTTCAGCAATCAAAATCCACCAATCACTGTTACTGCTTCATTAACACAGAAACTCCACAGTTTTTTTCATTTTAAACTCTTATTTTTTCAACTGCCATTTCATTGCCACACTTCATCTGACTGCAGCAGAACTTTCTCTCACCATGTTTTCTGTCTGGATTGTTGGACATAGTTACATCTATTGGGCTCAGAGGTATGCTGAGAACAGAAATTTACCTAACCTCAATTTACAAGATGTGGAAATTAAGTGGTTTGGCCACAGAGGATTAAAATGTCACCAATTGATACCATTGGTGAAAACCTTTATGCATTTGCCAAAACCTGACCTGTTAATTGTGCACTGTGGAGGTAATGATTTGTGCACTTTGACTGGGGTAGGTCTGGAAATGCTTTTAAAGGACACCTTTGAGCAATTGATGGCACTTTTTCCTCAAACTGCCTTGGTATATTCAAATATATGCCAAAGACAGAAATGGAGGTGGTCAAACCAATTTTGTCCACAAATTGAGAAGTCGAGGAAGCATGTAAACAAATCTGTTTCAGCTTACATGAGAGACCATGAAATGGGCTCCATGTACAACAATAACTTGCGTTACTACATGCAAGATATCTACAGAGGAGATGGAGTTCACTTCTCAGATGAGGGCAACAGAATTTTCATTCTGAATTTAAGACTGTGCATTGGTACCTACTTATAAGTACCTAAATGTACCATAAACCCAAAAGCTCTTCTCAGAGCTACCCTACATCTGATCACTCACAATTATTATTTTTCTCTAACTTTTTTCACTAATTTTCAACAAAGTACGCTCCCCGGGGCGCTACCCGGTACGCGAACCGGAAGCTAACCTCGCGAAATTTTTTAAGAAAATGTTTTTTTTCGCACATATAAGCCTCCTCAGCCACCCTCAGAAAACCTAGGGGGTCAAGATAAGTCTACCGTGCCCCCTTCTACCCATTCTGAACATTATTTGCCCTCCATCTTGTATCTTAAGTCGACCGAAACACAAAATGGTGGACTCCCGTAACGCTTCAGGTTCGCGTACCGGGGCGCTCGCCAGTTCGCGTACCGGGGCGCTCCCCGGGAAGCGCACCATCAAAAAAGGTGGGAAAGTAATTTACAGAAAAACTACTGGAGACACTCTCACCAAATATAGATTAGCTCATACTACATACCAATCCCTATCATTTACACAAATTTGATTGAAATTCCATTTAGCCATTTAGCCTGTAGACCTCTCTAAATACCGTGAGGTAAATTACTTCTCAAAACACATCTGAAGTGTTGGAATTGACAACCAATGAAAATGTTACTTTCATTTTCTACTTTTATTACCTGACATTTGATTGGTTATATACCTGAATATATATAAAGGAAGAGAAGGAAACACAGCCATTTTGACTACTACTTCTTGTTGTACATTTCAATTGGATTTTCACTAATCACTTCAACTTCTTTGTAAAGGTAAGTTGTTATTTTTAAAACTGAAGTATATTGTGCACTATAAGTTAATATGGTAAACTTTTTCTGATAGTTATATACTATCCCTCTGTAGTAGTTATAGATTTAGATAGACTTCTCTATTATAGTTATGGATGGAGTTAGGTTTCTCTTGTATAATTATGAAATTACTTATGTTAAATCACATACACTTTTTTATATTCCTACTTCCACTCTGATACTATACACTGCCCAAAGATAAATTCACTGATAAAAACTGCCTATCTAAAATTAATCCCAACAGTGCCCTATCTCTACTAATATATATTTTTTTTATCCAAATTTCAGGCAAAATGGAAGGCGAACACAAAGTTTCATTTCAAATTGTCCTGCAAGAGAGCAGCCAAGAAATAATTGATCCAAATTATATAGAATTTATGGATGAAACTTGGGACCAAGAACTACTGCAATGTGTGCAAGCAGTAGATGACCTCCTTCAAAATGAGGACATTTTACACCCTCAGAGATTACAAACTATGTTCAATGAAAATAATGACATTTCAGACAGTGAAATGTTAGAATGTTTATTAAATTTTGAAACACAATCACAATAATAAATAATTGCTTAAAAACATAAATAAATAAAAAAAATCAACAAAACCAACAATCAATTAACATACAGTATTTGAAAAGTCTATCATTCTTTTTTCCTTATAGTACGCTCCCCAGAACGCTTCCCGGTTCGCGAACCGGGCGCTCCCCACGCAAACAAAAAAAAAAACAATTTTTTTTTTTTGCCCTGCGGGGCCCTTTTAAAGCCTCCACATCAAACCTAGGGGGTCAGGGAGGATCTACTATGCCCCCTTATGGTCATTTCCCCCTTTGTTTTGGCCTCCTCTTGTCTCTCGATCCTACCGAGAGACAAGATGGCGGCCGCTCCGGACTGTTTAGAATGTTGACAGACACCGGAGAGCCAATCAGCTTCGCTTCGCGAAGTTCCGTTACGCGTAAAGTACGCGAACCGGAGCGCTGCCCAGAGCGCGCTTACAGATATATATCTTTTTTTGAACGTTAATTTCTCAAAATCCACTGGAGCACATATATTGAGACCTAGCAAAGGCACATCGGGCTAACAGTCCCTACAATTTTGCCAAGTTTCGTGCAAATCCATTCAGCCGTTCGGGCTAAAAGTGAGGCCAACCGCCCTATGGAAATTAACATTGGAAAAACACGTTTTGGGACCCCCCTTTTTTCTCGGCCCCCCCTTGACGAACACCCCCCCAAATTTTCAGGGGCTGCTCAGAAACAAAATGTTCCATTTTCCTGAAAATTTCAGCCAATTCCGTCCACAAACGCCAAAGTTATTAGACATAGAATTTTCAAAAATCCCATAGGGAAAAAATCCTAACTATATATACCTACTGGCGACCGCCAGTAGGTAATATATATATATATATATATATATATATATATATATTTATCTATATATATATATTTCCACACACTCCACTCCAATCAGGCTAGAAGAATGACCAGCACACCGATATCATAGGTGATGATGTTTAATTCAAGCCCCTAACCCCCACAACAGACGCATTTCGCCAAAAGGCTTTGTCAGTGTCAACCTGTGCAATATGACACGGCGCCATTTAAAGCCACTTTTCTCACACCCATCAACAACATAGATGACGGTTAGTTTCAAATTGGAAAGCCAATGCAGCGGCCATCTTTTAGTGTGCAAGTAAGCCAATAAATTCATGTTTCCAAAGCGGCGCAATGTACAATAAAGTGCTCTAGTGCCAATTAAAAACAATTGTAGCAACAAGTTACTGTTTCATTATATATGCATACATTTCGAGACAAATTAATTGAGCATTTTCACAAAAGGCTAAGATATTGGCAGCAGTATATCAGGAAAAATACCAATATTTTGCCATAGTCTCGCCTTTCACAGAGAGTCGCTGCCCTGAATGGGCCTGTCTAGATTTCTGGATGGGACAATATTTGATTGAGCCCTGGATGGGCAATCTTAGTCCCTAAAGACAGTTAAACAAAGCTCAAATTTACATTTCACAGGCATGTACCCTCATTGTTGTATTCTGCTGAATCAATAACGATTTGTAACTATAAGTGTAAAAAAAAAAAATATATATATCTATATCTATATATCTATATATATATATATATATATATATATATATATATATATATATATGCACCAGCAATTCCCACCACTTCCGTTTGGACGGCGAAACTGGAACTCAGACCGACCACAGCAAAATCATGCAAGGTAAAGTTTTATTGTTGTTCCTTCACAGCCAGCAAGACGAGTTTCGGGCTTCAAGAGCCCTTGATCACAATCAGCTATCTATATGCCACTTTTTCCTTTTTATTTAGTGCTTAACAAGGTGCACACCCCTTCCCACGTGGTTATTGGAGTCATGTGATCATAGATAGTAACAACAAACTATTATCAGTGTCTGCTGTGTAGGTTTAACATTGCCGACTAAACGCATGGAGATTTTTACACGATATGACACTCCAAATTCATAGTATTATCATATTCATAACAATATAATTTGCAGTTGGTGTACTGCTATATTATTATACATTTTAAATAAAAAAATATTTTAAAGAATATAACAAAAAAACTAATTTTTTGTTTGTAGCTGGATAAATCCATAATGTAATAAATACAATAATTATTCCACGGTGGAGTTGAATATTCGTCAAATCCTAAGTTTAAGAACCTTATCACATTCTATTGATCACTTTACTGATCCCAACAATGATTAACTTGTGAAAATACATTAAGAGTGCTCTTGTGCTATGTTTTCCCCCTTATATCTAGTGCAATTGTTCCTTACTAAAGTGCTACGAGATATGTGCAACATTAAGCAAATATTAAATATAAAGTGCATTTTCATAAATATTTACAATAACAAACATTCATAAATGGGTTTTATATCTTTAGGAAAAGCAAAATTTATTTCGTACAATCTCAACAGTGTAAAATTTTAAACCCAGCCGGATAAAAAAACACTATTAAAAAGATGTATATAAAAGGTATCTAAAATTGCTTATAAAACCATCAATGTTTGTTAAAATCCATAGAGAGCATGCTAGAGGCTGGCAGAGATGGTAGTTTATCTGAAATATTTATAATCAACATGGACAATGACACATAAAATCTCATTTGTTTCGTTATCATTGTTTTCTCACAGTGGTATATATAATGATGTCATATTATCTGCCGCGTTTTTATATATAGGTGTGCATATCTTCCGCGTTGTTTAAACCCCGTGGCCATTTACTATCGAGATTAAGGATAAAAGTAGTTTCCAATTGTCTTAACTTTCTGTCGCGGTTCCCTCCTCTTTTGTTTGCAGGTACCACTCCAATAACATAATAAGACAGACAATTGATATCCCTAATGTGACACTTGTTAAAGTGGCATGCCACGGGGTATGCAGTATCATGATGGAGAATAGCTCTCAAATGTTGTAGTATCCTGACGTGCACCTGTAGTCTTGTGCTTCCCACATATCTTAGACCACAGGTGCACGTCAGGACATACACGGCAAAATCTGTTTTGCAGTTGTAACTGCCTTTAATGGTCACTGGAGATGTATCAAATGGAGTTGTGTACGATGTTTTATTACATCCAAATTTACATGCACGACATGTTGTGCATCTTCTGAACCCCCTAGTCGGTTGAAACCATGAAATAGCTTTTCTTGTTTCTGGGGCATTTTTGTCTAAGTCACTGCCCATGGATCTGCCTTTTCTGAAAGTCATAGTAGGAGAAGACAATAAACGTTCGTGTAGCACATTGTCTGTTAGGATAATAGGCCAATGCTTCCGTACAATAGTTCTGATTTTTATCTCCTGTCTGGAGTATGTGGTGATCAGTCTAGGACCGCCAAGATTCTCACTTTTATCTGTTGTTTTACTAATTTCTCTGTTAAACAGACTCGATCTTGGACGTTCTTGTGCTTTCCTGATAGAGTTATCAATGATTTTGTCACTATACCCCCTATTTCTGAGTCTAACACACATATCTTCCTGACAGGTCTTGAAATCCTCCTCATCACTACATATGCGGTTCAGTCTGAGGATTACTCCATAGGGTATGTTCGCCAACAGATGCCTAGGATGTGAACTGCTTGCGTGTAGCGTTATGTTGCCAGCTGTGGGTTTCCTAAATAAGGTGCTAACAAGTCTAGAATTTTTTACATGAAGTCTCACATCTAAGAAATCGATTTGAGTCCTATGAATATTTGATGTGAACTTTAAATTAAGATCATTAGAGTTGATGTCTTCAATAAATGTATGTGCTGAAGCTAGATCACCTTGCCATATTAAAAACACATCATCTATGTATCGATAATATGTGGATACATTGTCCTCCATCTGTCTTAGGTGTTTGCGCCTGAGGACCCGTTCCTCCCACCAGCCCACGTGTAAACACGCGTAGCTGGGGGAAAAACAGGCCCCCATGGCTACACCTCTAAGTTGTTTGAACAGAACATTATTGAAGAGGAAAAAATTATTATTGAGACACCAGCTGATAATATATATATATATGTGTGTGTGTGTATATATACCTATACTAATATAATTAAGAGAGAGCCCAAACCTTTGAGGCGGGTAAGCTCAAGAACTACAGCACCAATCGGAACACCCAATACAGCATTGGAAACGACAGCATCAGCAGATGGCCATAGGCTATACAGCAGCCCAACATATACATTAGAAGAGGAAAAGAACCTTTTGTGAAAAGTAGTCCGTTGCGGGCGTGTGCGTTGTGGGATTCGGCAAAAGAGAAGCGTTTTGTGTCGGACTAGTGTTCCAATACGAGTGGGCGTGTCCTTTAACATTGTTGTGGGCGTTGGATGTTGACGCGATGTTGTGCGTCTAAGTGGCGAAGGCTGGAGCGGCCAAACACGTTCAGGGATGGAGCAAACACACACGTTCGCATATTGCAGGGGCGTAGGCTGGAGCGGCCAAACACGCTGGAGCAGCCAAACACGTTCGGGGATGGAGCGAACACCGGAAAAACACGTTCGCAGCTGGAGCGTGTTAAGGTACAGTGGTGTCGGCTACAGCATGCCCGGACAACGTCGGGATGGTCTGTTAGTATATATATATATGGCATGAGAGAGGTATGCTCTCAAAGGAGAAGTATCGATTTCTTGAGGTTGCTCATCCCAGGATACCCACCTTTTATCACATACCTAAGGTGCATAAGGATTCAGCCAAACCGCCAGGGCGCCCAATAAGTTCCTCGATTGGTGGGTTATTGGAAAACATGTCAAGATTAATTGATTATTATCTTTTCCCTTTTGTAGAGGAATTGCCTTCCTACACCAGAGACACCAAAGACTTCTTGCGTTACATTGAGGGAAGTCCATGGGAGCCCGACTTCCTTATGGTTACTTTGGACATAGCTATTTTGTACACTAGCATTTCACACGAACAGGGCATTGATGCTATTCAACAAATTTTGAAACAGCGACTGTCTAAATTTACCAACCACGGTGAAATGTTGATAGAATTTCTACGCTTCTGCCTGTATAATAGCATCTTTATCTTTCAGGAACAGATTTACAGGCAAAAACGGTGGACTGCCATGGGAGCCTGCTTTGCCCCCAGCTACGCAAACTTGTTTGTTGGCTGGTGGGAGAAGCCGGTGGCCTAGTCAGACTCCTGCGTCCACTGGGTTGAGAGAACTATTATTTGGAGGCGGTACATAGACGATCTCTTTCTTGTCTGGCGAGGCAGTGAGGAATCAGTCAGTGAATACATCAAACATCTGAATAGCAACAGTCTAAATCTCAGGTTTTCTGGCGAGATCAGTGCAAGGGAAGTCACTTACCTAGACGTTAAGGTCTTTGTAACAGATGGTAGGATGCAGACATCATTATTCAGGAAACCCACAGCGGGTAAATCAGTGCTCCATGCACTTAGCAGCCACCAGAGCTATCTGAAAAACAGTATCCCATACGGGGAACTTTTGCGCATAAAACGCAACAGCTCTAGATCAGAAGACTTCGCAGAAGCTGGCGCAGAATGTCTTAACAGATTCAGGGAACGTGGCTACAAAGAAAGGGTCCTGAAGGAGGCATGGAAGAAATCAGAGACTGCAAATAAATCTGAGCTCATCAAACGGGTCCCGAAGAAGAGCAGTACAGGGAACACTAATCTTAGACTCATTACTAATTTTTCTAATGCAGCTAGGAGTCTAAAGAAGATCATGTACTCAAATTGGAGTATTTTAAAATCTGATCCAATTATTGGTCATGACATTCCCAATCATCCAGCAGTAACCTTCCGCAGAACTAGATCTCTCAAAGACCATCTAGTCCAAAGTCACCTATCACCGATGAACAAAGGTATACAGGGACTCGCAGGTTTCCATCCTGGCAATAAATGCAAAGCCTATGCTGACAGTAAAAAAACCTTGACCTATTCAATACCACGGCAGGAAGCACCGATCAAAATCAATAAATTCATGAATTGTCATACACCGTATGTTGTCTACTGCCTTAGCTGCCCCTGTGGGCTTAGGTACGTGGGCAGCACGATTCATCCTGCCAAGATGCGTATGTTAGAACACCAAAGAGCTATACAGAACAACGACGTGGGCAGCACGATTCATCCTGCCAAGATGCGTATGTTAGAACACCAAAGAGCTATACAGAACAACGATAGCAACTACCCCGTAGCACGCCATTTCCAATTGCATTATGATAGCAATCGTAAACTCTTAAAGTACTTTTGCTTGGACCATGTGGCACGAGACCCGCGAGGCAGGATAGAGAGAAACGTTTGAGGAGACTCGAATCTCGTTATATCATCGATCTGGCCACCAAGACACCTTTAGGATTGAACATGGGGGAAGAGCTCAGGGTACACCTGTACATATAGACTGTAGATATTTTGTTTTGATTATCTGTTTTCACATTTTTTTTAGGAATGTAGGTCACCAGTTAAATTATCTTTGCCATCCTTTCAAACTCATTGATGAATGAATTTAGCAAGTTAGTCGCACCAAATTTACTGTATATAGGAGGTTTTTTCGTTTTTGAATCAATATGCTCATCCAGGGCCCTATTGAGCGCTTATGTCCAGTCAACATAGGTTGCAAGTTATTTGATTGTGGTAGCCCATTAAGAACACTATCATATATGATGTATACTGCATATTGTGATAGGGTATGTCCCCCCCCTTCTTTTGGTTAAATTCATTAACTTTTTCTAAAATGGATTTAGACCAACAGCAATTATGATGTAGAGTACGACCCAGATTGACATGATTTGCGCATTTACTGTTATTGATACACTGTGCTCAATTTCGGCTCAGAACTTTTCTATAATTATTTTTTAATTGAGTTCTAGGTCTGGCTGATGTATTACACTTTTATTGCACTTGTTCTATGAATTTGTGATGATTTTGCACCACTAACATGGCGCTTAGTGGCAACCATCTCCCACGTGACTGTAGCTATGATGATTTGTGTGTATTTATTTAGTTGCGTCATGGCGGCCGCCTTACTACTGACGAAGGCGTCCCACCGAAACGCGTTTGTGTTTAAACTTCTGTGCAAAATAAATCCAACCTGGATTTAACCCCCAGAGAGTACTGTCTACTTTCTCTGAGTTTTTTTCATATATATATAAATATATATATATATATATATATATATATATATATATATATATATATATATATATATATATATATATATAATTATATACATTTTCAAGGCTACGCAAAAAAAGGGACAGGTCATACATAGAATTAAAGGTGTTTCCCGAAACGCGTCTGTGTGAAGCTTTGATTGCAAAATAAATCAAATCTTGTGAGAAAACCACCCCGCGAGTGCCGCTTCCTTCCTTCCCGGCTGGGAGAGGGGGGGGTCTTGGAGCAATTATATATATATATATATATATATACATTTTCAAGGCTACGCAAAAAAAAGGGACAGGTCTTACATAGAATTAAAACTACTTTTATGTCTGACCTCTCTTGATTTTTGGTTCTCAAAATCTCGTCACCCTATCACTAGGGCATGCACCCCACGGGTGGGACTTCTCTTGAGTCCCACATGCACAATTTGCATGTCACTGCCCAAATGGTGAACCTCGGGGTCCAGTAGCTGAGGTTTACAGGGATGTATCACTGCATGGGTTTTAGAAATTCATATTTTTTATTACATACATTCAGTGGCTTACAGGAACAGTCCCACTTGCACTGCTAAGGCACCAGTAACACTTTACCCCTTCGAATATATGAGAAACTTTCAGATAAACTCGGATTTAGAGCGGCAGAACCAACTAGCTAACTTGGGCGTTTCAGCACAGACCGGAGTGTCTTGGTGCTTCTATTTTGATGCAGTTTCAGTTGAGACACATAGGGTCTCATCTAGGCCGTGGCAGGCTGTCAGCCAGCTGGCAAAACATTGTGGCAATGGAGGTATTGACAAAGGTTTCAAAGCCCATGCCATCGTTTTTTATTCAAAGAATTCAAAGTGTTAACGTGTCTTTAAAGTAAAACAATCATTAGCTGTCCTGGTCGGTGACATTTTGACAAAAAGGAAAAATGTCAGCTGGTGTGCATTGAGGCATGATGAATCAGTCTGTAATTTTTTGTTTTTCAAAAACTGGCAAACTCTGTGCCAAATATATTGTGTTTGTTTTCCTGTCAGGTACCACCATGCCGGGGATACTGGTTGTAGATGGAAAAAATAAAATGTCGATGGGGCAGTGGAAGACACATTCTAATAAGTCGGCTTTGTGATGACATGCTAGTCATGGTTCCACTGCCAGTCAGAGTGAAACTTTCTGTCTGTCGGGCCAGTGGCTGCTCTACCATCAGAAAAACTTTTTTTCACCCTGCCTCAAAATGAGGTGGAGGAGGAGGGGTGAGAGAGGAGAGAGAGAGAGAGAGAGAGAGAGAGAGAGAGAGAGAGAGAGAGAGAGAGAGAGAGAGAGAAAGAGAGAGAGAGATATTAATTGACAGCAGTTGGAGACAATTCAGGCTGACCCAATCTAGGCATTTCTGTGTCTATTCATAACAGATGTAAATTGGATTTAAACAACAGAGAATATTTATTTGAGCAAAACAAGACCAAAAGGACACAAATCCATTCAGTAGAAGTCGAGATGTGAGTTATAAAGAATAAATGCAAAAATAGTGCTTAGACTTCAATAGCGTTAAAAGGTTACTTGAGGTCGGGAGGAACCTGGTTAATTCCAAAGTTCCAAAGTTTGGGCAAGGTGGATACGAGCCTCATGCAGCTCCCACTGCAAAAGTAACTTGTATGGAGCAAAGCGTAGACGCTGAGGGCACGATGCGTCAATCTTTTCAACACAGTTGAGCCACTGCATCATCGTCAAAATCTTTGGCAATGCGTCATCATTGAGCCGTGCAAAGCATTGTTGTCTGGCCAGGCAGGCTGTCGAGCCACTGTCATCAAACAGCCTCTGTGTCAGCGTCAAAGGGCGATAAGTCAGTTCCAACCGGTGCAATACAGATGGTGTTTTTGTTGTGTAGCAGAACAGCTGCAGAACCCAATTCTGAGGCCCAGGACTGGAAGGAGCATGTCAGACAAGGGTAGGTCTCACAGAGGGCAGAGTCCAGTGGCACCAGCAGAATTGCAAGCAGTCTTTTGTGTCCCTGATAGTTCATAAAACAGGAGGTAAGCCAGCAAGTCCTTGAAGTCACTCTGGGTTCAAGTGAGATTGGGTCCAATCATTGTTCTCAGCAGGACAAGGATGAGCAGGCAGCTGGGGAGCTCAGCAAAGCAGATCAGAAGACACTGGGAACAGTTAGTCAAGGGAAAGTTGCACTCCTTACAGCACAGCAGTCTTTATTCCAGCAGCATTCGTCCCAGGTCCAGCAGTGTACGGATTTGGTAGGGTCAGAGTCCAAGTACTTATACCCAAATGTGCCATTGAAGTGGGGGGGGACTTCAAAGCAGCTCTTTGAGGTGCACAGGTCCCCTTCTATACCAGACATGTATGCCAGGCTCTCTGTGGGGGGTAATCCGTTCTTGTGTGGGAACAGGATACAGCCTAATCAGTTGTAAGTGTAAGCACCATCTTCCCCTTACTGCCCAGGAAGGCTATAAGAATGCAGATGGATGCAGGTGCGTTCTCTGTCACACCCACCTTCCTGAGTTTGTGGCTTGCTAAAGGGAACGCATAAAGTGTAGCTGTCACCCAGCCCAGACGTGTATTGGAGACAGGCTGTAGACAAACAGAGATAAGTTAATAGGAGACAAATGTCCACTTTCTAAAAGTGGCATTTCTAAAATAATAGTGTCATATCCAACGTTACTACTAAAGAGGATGTATCATTACCATTTCAAAGATATAAAACATGATTTAGCAACTCCTTTCTATAAGGAATTATAGCTTGAAGGGATTTTAAGGACTTCCCAATGCTAGCCTGTTAGAGGATCAGGCCTCACAGTAGTGATAAACAAATGTAGCTGTTTGTCACTACTGTAGGAACGTGCCCCTTTTTGACATGGTCACCCCCATTTTTTGCCTGACATTCGATGCAATTTTGACAGAAAGGGCACTGGATTCCTGCTAACCAGGTACCTAGTGGCAAATCTCTTTCTCTAAACTGTACAATTGTTTCCCCAATTGCCAATACCCTGTGAGTCCCTAGTAAGTGGTATCCCCGGTACGTAGGGCTGCAGCATGTTTTGTGTCACCCTAAGGGACCTCTTACCAAAGTCATGCAAACTGCCATTACAGGCTGCGTGTCTTGGTGCAGACAAAACTGAAAACACGGCATGGCACACCGCTCTGTGTGCCAAGACTGCAGACACATGCAAAAACAACAATTGATGGACGGAATGTTGCACAATGGCAAAACATTCACCCCCAGTCACAGATCTGGGTTTAATCCATCGTTATTTTGCTCACCACACCACCCCAGTTCAGACATGGCCATCAGCCCTCATGTGTTTTGCTGTTCACCCTGGCTGATCAAGGCTGATAGCCAAAACTGGTCCTAGGATGCTTGATTCTGGTCCAGGGAAGACATGACTTGGCAGTTCGGGCTGGACTGTTCCCATGAGGCACAGGGTCAAGACTGATTTGCATATGGCCATGTCTGAAGTGGGTTGGGTTGGTGAGCAAAATAACAATGGATTAAACCCAGATCTGTGACTGGGGTGAATGTTTTGCTGTTCTGCAACATTCCGTCCATCATCTTGTGTGTTTTGCTGTTCACCCTATGTGGGAAGGGTATGCCCTGACGTGGGGCCCGTGCTCACTACGCCACTGGAGTCAAGTTATCCTGGCTGATGAAGGCTGATAGCCAGAAACCGGTCCTAGGATGCTTGATTCTGGTCCAGGGAAGACATGACTTGGCTGTTCGCGCTGGATTGTTCCCATGAGGCACAGGGTCAAGACTGATTTGCATATGGCCATGTCTGAACTGGGGTGGCTTGGTGAGCAAAATAACGATGGATTAAACCCAGATCTGTGACTGGGGTGAATGTTTTGCTATTGTGCAACATTCCGTCCATCATCTTGTGTGTTTTGCTGTTCACCCTATGTGGGAAAGGTATGCCCTGACGTGGGGCCCGTGCTCACTACGCCACTGGAGTCAAGTTATCCTGGCTGATGAAGGCTGATAGCCAGAAACCGGTCCTAGGATGCTTGATTCTGGTCCAGGGAAGACATTGCTTGGCAGTTCAGGCTGGACTGTTCCCATGAGGCACAGGGTCAAGACTGATTTGCAGATGGCCATGTCTGAACTGAGGTGGCTTGGTGAGCAAAATAACGATGGATTAAACCCAGATCTGTGACTGGGGGTGAATGTTTCCCCATGGTACAACATTCCGTCCATCATCTTGTATGTTTTGATGCCTGCAGACACTGCATGCAGTATTGGTAAGTCACCCCTAAGCAAGCCTTACATTCCTAAGGCAGCGTGCACTATACTACATGTGTGGACATATCTGCATGAACAGATATGCTCCTGTGCTGGCCAGGTTAATTACTGCCAGTACACGTGACCGGGGAATATATAATAATAATCTGGTATTTGTAAAGCACGAACAATTACTCCTAAGGGTGTATAGGTGCTGGGGGCCATCTGGAAGATTAAGTGAGCTATTGCCCAGAGTCACATGGTGCTGGGCTAACCTGCCGCTGTTGATCAAACTGTGAGCCCCCCTGTTCCGGAGTCAGCCACCCTGGCCACTGTGCCACACCTCTTCCCCGGGAAGCCATGTTAAGTACATGTGCTGGGTACTGGTCAAAAACGAGTTCCTCAGCTACGTCATAGCATCACTGAAGCCAAAAATGGTTGCTATCCAACATCTTGTTTTAATAAACCCACACTGCTAAGAGATAGACTTATTAATACTCGTACCCAAAGGACACCTTAGAATTTCCCCATAAAACCTACCAACTACTAGTGTGCTGGTTGACAGGTTCTGACCACCTTGTTACCACAGATGAGTTTATAAGCCCCAGGGGTGAGGGGCTACTGGCTCAGGAGGTCAGGAACAAAGCCTTCTCTGGCAGAAGGTGTTTAACACCCTCTTCAGCTGCATTAGCATTTCAAGGCAGGGAGCATCAAAGAGCCTACCACCTTTGGTATGCGGATCTGACTTCCCTCATTGGTGAGGAGATGCCAACTCCGCAAGCCAGGGACAATTTGCCACCTGGATTGGTCAGAAAATGAATAGTCAAAGAGACACGTTCACCCTCAGGCTAGTACCACCCCTAGGGTGGGCTACCTGAAGAGGACCCAAACATTCATAGCCTGCCTTATAGGTGATAGCAGAATTTGGAACTCTGGCACAGGTTTATGTCCTCTTCCACACAGGAAGGGGTCATATAGGTGCATAGTGACCCCAGGGGTAAGTAGCCCATTGGCTACTACTACTTTACACTACTTGAAAGCCCTAAAATCTAGCATTTAGGGGAGCACATGGTACCAGGAAATCAGATCCTGCTGACCTGAAAGAAGAAGAAGGACCCTGAAGTGCAGCAAAAGCAAGAACAGAGAAGCAGCAACTGACTTAGCACCAACTCTTCTGGCCTGCCTACTGTCCTTGACAATTGCACCAAAGATAACTGATCCTGCTGCTGCTGTGTCTCCAAAAGCAATTCACCCAAGACTCAGGAACTACAAATATATTAGTGGGGCTGATCTCCTGCATTCTGCAGGCAACCCATAGAACTGCAAGGACTCGGGACCACTACAAACCCGCCACCAGAAAGCACCACTGCACCTGTGTCCCATAGCCCAAGGTGAAATGGGCCAATGGTGCCAGCGTGGTTCCCTGAACCTCCAGAGATAAAGCCCACCTTGGGTTTACCCACAGTGGACTCTCTGATACCGCCTGCATCCTCTTTGTGCATGCCCCCACTATAGGGAGTGTCTCCTGTCACGAAAACAAGATGCCTCAAGACACAGCTACACCTGGACGGTCCAGCACAAGGAGAAGAGGACCAAATGTGTCCCCATTTCCCCGAGTATCATGAAACCTGAGCCCCCTTGTTGGTTCAACCGAACTGGCCCCCCAGACTCAGCCTGCAGCATCTTTGTGACCGGACCGATCCCCATAGACTTAGAAGAGGCACCTATCACTGTATACGACCTCTGCACCAGGCTGCTCCAGTACTGCTTGTGGTGGCCTTTTGGTGCTGCCATGGACCTTACCCCATAGTCTCTTCAAGTCCAGAAGATGTGTCCCATAAACCGCTGTGAAATACCTGTATGCAGTTTATGTCTTTTCTCCCTAGGATAACATTACCGCTTTGGAAATTGGACTGTCGTTTTTTATAACCTATAGACATTTCTTACTCAAAACATACTTACCTGATTGTGATGCTCTTGATGCCAAAAATGATATAAAGATGAGTGTTATTTGTATAAATAGGTGAGGATCTCCATATTGTGTTGTATGTACCCTTTATTGACTGTGTGTATACAGCAGATGTCTAATCCTCCTCTCCGATAAGCCTAAGGCTGCTCAATCACACTTCACCCTAAGAGAGCACATGGAAATTGCTAGAGCAAGCACCTGTCCTCTTATAAAGGATACCTGGACTCTGTGCACCATATCCCTCTTTTTGGTATACTATATAATGAGAAAGCATCCTACAACTACCAGGAAACGTAAAACCTAAAAGTACATGTCCTACCTTTAAGTTACATAGCACCCTGCCCTCAGGCCTACCAAGGGCCTACCTTAGGGGTGATCTATGTGTAATAAAAGGAGAGTTTAAGGCTTGGAAAGTGGGTTTGAATGCCAAGTTGAAAGGCCAGGAAACTGCACACCCAGGCACTGCAATGGCAGGCGTGAAACTGGTTTGAAAGGCTACCTGTGTAGGAGGTCTACCAGTAGCATTTAGGTCACATGTCTTGGTTATAGGGTATACCACTTTACAAGGTACTTAAAAGTAAACTAAGTATACCACTCAGGTATATACCCATGTCACCATGTTAAGGGGAGATGCACATGCACTTTAGCACGTGTTAGCAGTGGTAAAGTGCTCAGAGTCCTAAGGCCAACAAAAAGATGGTGCAAAAAGTTGGGGGAAGGCCACCCTAAGGATGACAGATCTAACACATGCCCCCCCAGCTAAAAGTGGGGAGATCTACCCGACCTCTAGGGAGTCCTCATCATGAAGGCCGAAAAACCTGGACAGATCATCAGCATTGGTGTGGTCTACTACTGGACAAGCAGGTATGGCCTCAACTTCTTCAGTGCCTACACCACAACACACGCTTCTCTTTCTACAGCAATCCACCTCTGTTCCCTTGGGTGTAACCTCATACTAAATATGCCAATCATGCATATACCAATGTTACCATGTTTAGAAGAAAAGCACATGCACTTTAGCACTGGTTAGCAGTGGTAAAGTGCTCAGTGTCCAAAGGCTAACGAAAAGATACAGCAAAAAGTAGAGGTAAACAGGCAAAAAGTTGGCGGAAAGACCACCCTAAGGATGACAGGTCTAACAATATCATACTGATCTTTTATAGTCTCCAACTTTGCCATGGTTTCTCTAAGCTATGCGAAGCCCGATTTTTCCAGACTAGGCATTTTTAATTGAATTCACTGTGTTTATTACTCCTATTGGGTTGAGCTTATCTGGTACTTAACAGCATTTTGTGAAATCATATGTTTTATATTTTATCTTAAGTCACCTCCCATCCAGTCATAGATTTTGCTCTTTTTCCATTGTTGCCTTTGCGAGTCTCATAACATGACCTCTCACTGAGTTCTGAATGCATAGCCAGAATGTCACAGGTTTCAAAGACATATCAGAGAAGTTGGAATATTAGGGATGCACTAGACTGGAAATATTAGAAACACAATAACGCATTGGAGTATTGCGTTAGTGAGTGAGCCACTTCACTCTGCAACTCATGGCTTTTGGGGTAGCATCCAGGCTGACTTTGCTTGGCTTTGCACATTATTGCTACCCAGAAGCCAGCTCTCCTGTGTTACAGCGGTTGCCTGTTCAGCTCATAGACCTCGCAGCAGTTGAGGGGCTGATTTGTTTTGCTGCAATTTGAATGTAATAAAAGAGCAATTGCTGGACAGAATGCAGAACAATGTCACACATTCACTCCAGTACAGAGATCTGGGCCTAAATCCATCATTTTTTTGCTCACCATGAGATTCCAGTTTGGACCCAGCGTTAAGTGCGCCAGGTTTGCCCAGACGTGGGTCCTGGGCTCACTGTGCCACTGGATTCAAGCTATCCTGACTGAAGAGGGGTGAAACCCCGAAACCGGTCCTGGGATGCTTGTTTCTGGTCCAGGGAGGACCTGGCTTAGCAGTTCGGGCTGGACTGTTCCCATGAGGCACAGGGTCAAGACTGATTTGCATTTGGCCTTTTCTAAACTGGGGTGACATGGTGAGCAAAAGAATGATGGATTTAACCCAGATCTCTTGACTGGGGATGAATGTTTTGATTTGTTCTGCATTCCATCCATCAAATGTGTGTCTTTTGCAATTTGAATGTACATCCTCTCACATAATCAGCTGATCCATCTCATACTGGACTAAAACCTTCCACCAGGAACACTCAACAAGCTTATGAGCAACATACGGGACCACAACAGACATTGGGCCCGATTCACAAAGCTAAAATGTGATGAAAGTCTAACTTTACGACTTTTGATATTCACAAAGGGCATTTACTACTCGTAAAGGCCCTTTCTGAATACCAAAAGTTGAACTTTATGACTTTCTGTATTCAGAAATGGCATTTACCTGTAGTAAATGCCCTTCGTGAGTACTGCAAGTTGGAAAGTTAGACTTTCGTCTCAGTTTACCTTTGTAAATCCGGCCCAATGTTCCTCCTTGCTCCAGTTCACCAGTGATGCCCCAGTCCTATGCCACACAATGCTCTTTGCCACTGGGTGGATCTACTACCTAGAACCAGAAGAAGGGGACTGAAGCAATCCAACACTGTATAAATGACTCCTCAGGATGACTCTAAATTTGAAGTACACCTGCTCCTACTGTCTCATGGTGGAATGTGTTTCACCTTAACATTGAACTCCAGTCGCATATTGTCATCTCGTCTTCATTAACATTGACGTCCAATCTCTTTTATTCATCCCTTGATGCCCTACAGCATCATATAACTTTTTCATTATGAATTTGAACGTCCAGTTTCAAATCATCTCTACATCAAAACCTTTGCCCTCTTTCATATCATATTTTCATCACGAATTTTGCCCTTCAGTACCATATCCGGATCACTTCATCATCGACTATGAACTTTGCCATTTAGTCACATATCAGTATTATTTTATCAGGAACTGTAATAATTTGCCTCTAATCCCTTTTCAGGATAATTTTTATCACTAACATAGCCCTGCATTACCCTATGTATCCTGATCTCTCCCCAGTGGTGGCTGATGAAGTTTGAGAGTGGTCTGGCTGGGGTTGGAAAGGTAGGCGTTCACATTTTCACACCGATCGCGATTCCCTGCACATATTTTGTTTTGAAACCTGGAATTAAATAATGTATTTTCCAAAACACTTTTTTTTAAATAAAAAGAGCAAAAACAATAGCGGTTTTTAACTTCAGTGGTTCTCAGCTTAATGGAAGTAATTCATTTGGCAGATTTTTGTTTTGCAGCAATACATAAAGGAATTCAGCAAGGAATTGAGCACAACAATAGTTGTGGTGAACAGAAGCAGAAAAATCTCAGTTGAAATGAAAGCCTTTTAAGAGGCAATTTTTAATTAAGTGGCTGTTCAAACAGCTAGGTACCACCATCTGTTAAGGCATGGCAAGTGTAAAACAAAAACTGTCATGCACCCTCAGCACTGCAGGTGGCACAGGTAAAAGCTTCAACAGAGGTATGCAAATTAATTTTACGATTAATCAAAGGTACTTCGTGAAGAAACCAAACGCAACAGTTATTTGCTCAAAAAGAGAAGGAAACTCTTCAAAGCTAATTCATTCAGTGTCTTGCCGAGTTCAGATCTATTTGTATGACCCCCCCCAAATTAGTTGTGAAGGAATATCTGGATGTGGTGAAAAATGAATTTTGATGTGGTGAATAAATGCATTTTGAATAAGTCACTTCTGACATACTCACTCAATATTTTTGTTATATTTTGCTGCTTTTATAAAGGGCGTACTCGACTTTACATGAGCACCAGTTGAACTAGACAAGGACACATTCATGAGCACGGGGAGAATACGTTATTTGCCCAGATTCACAGGTTGTTGAGCCAACACCAGGATCGATCCTAGTTCCCGACTCAAAAATCGGCAGCTCTGACAGTCACATCCTATCTCATAAAGAAAACATGCTGTGTCATAAAATCTGTCACAAGCACGCCTCACAGGATCATTTTGTTTATAAGGACAACAACAACTACTTAAAATAGCACCCCCTATTGAACTCTAAAGAATGGTAAATACTTTCCTCCCTGTTTTTTCAAATTAAATTTCTACAATAAAAAGTTCCCCCCTCCCGATCTTAAAAAAAGTATGAAAACAATGTGTCCAACATCCAAATACAATACATTTATACATTTCATGAGACCATACCACAGCAGTGAATGTTGCTTGAATTGCTTACTTTACTTCCATAAAATAGGCCGGGCCCGAATGAGTCACTTAGGGCCATGTGCATCAAGCCTTTTTCCCGTTTGCAAACGGGCAGATTCTCAGAATCGGCCCGTTTGCAATTTGGAAAAAGACTTTGGGATGTTTCATCCCAAAAGGCCATCGCAAAACAGAGAAATGCAAAATTTCCGATTCTCTATTTTGCAAATGCAATTAAGGAATTGCAAATTGCGATTGCTTAAATGCAATTCTGGAACGACCAGAAATTTGCTATTTGGCCTTAAGGAATTGCAAATTACCAACATCTTCAAGTTGGTGGTAATTTGCAATTTTCTTTAAAAAAGCACTTTTTTGATTTTTTTAAAGTGCCATATGTTGCACATACATGCTCTTAGGGCATGTATGTGCACAAAATGTCTCCATGTCCAATGTCTGAAGCTTGGTCAGAATCCGCAGGTACCATAGTGGACTCACAGTACGGGTTTAGGAAGGGTAAGGGAACTACTGAGCAGTGTATCAATCTGGCATTAATTATGGGCAAGTACATGGGGGCCAAGCACAGTTGTATTCACTTGGCCTTCATGGACTTGTCCAGTGCCTTTGACACTGTATGCAGGGGTAAGTTGTGGCAAATGATGGAAAAGAAGGGGTTTGAAGAACCATTAGTGACCCTGCTTCGTAGACTCCATGCTGCCACCTCAGTGAAAATTAGATATGGTCCAGGAGGTGAGAAGACAAATCGAATTCCATCCACCGAAGGTGTCCGCCAGGGCTGTATTCTGGCTCCATTTTTATTCCTGGTGTACACCAACGGTTTAGAAAGTTTTCTGCTTGATAGCCGAGCCGACTTCCCCCAAGCAAATGGTAAAAGGATACTGATGTTGTCCTATGCAGACGACACGGTTCTAATGACCCTCACATCTAATGGTATGCAGACCACCTTAGCTGCCTTTGAGGCCTTTATGGGTAACTTAGACCTTAAGGTCAACTTTGCTAAATCGTTTGCTATGACCTGCGGCCCGAAAGGTGTAAAATCTCGTAGGTACATGGTAAGGGATTCAACTATTGCTAAAGTTGACAATTTTAATTATCTTGGCAACCTTTTTAATAAAAAGTTAAACTGGGACCCTTTAATATCAGTCAGGGTTTAAAAAGTTACACAATCGGTCGAGGCTCTGTTTCGCTTTGCTAGCAAATTGGGGCAAAAACCGATTAGAGAATTAATAACTTTATATAAAGCTAAATGTCTCTCTGCTGCCGTATACGGGGCAGGTGTATGGGGGACTCAGAAATGTGATAAAATACAAGTCATGGAAAATAAATTTTTAAAACGGTTGTTATGTGTCCCACCAGGTACCTCTAATAACTTTTGTCATGGGGAGGTGGGCATTACTTTTGTGAGTGACACTATTCATTTGTCGCCTTTGTTGTTATGGTCTAAAGTCTGGCAGTCAGAAAAGTTAAAATTAACAAAGGAAATCTTGTATGACTTTCTTAAACTTGATCACTCCATGAATATTCCGTGGCTTCGATATGTTAGGGACACTTTTAATATAATCGGGTTAGGGCAAATGTTCGAAAGTCCAGTTATGGCCGTCAAGGATTATAAGTTAATTATCCATAAAGCTTATTATTCCAGCCGAGGCACTTTGAGAAACGGCGAGAACGCAGTATATAGGAAGGACGAGCTGTATCAGCAGTTTTACCTGTCATATATCACCCACACTCAATGGCGCTTTTTCTTGACAAGGTTTCGATTAAATTCTCTACACTATCTCTTTGCTTTCCCAAAACAAGGGGTGTGGTGTGAGAGGCTATCCCCTTGCCCTTGTAATATTAGGGTCTCACAAAGCACTTTGCATCTTATTCTTTTTTGTGCATTGTACAAGGATGCAAGAAACAGGTTTATCAAGCCCGTCCTGTTAAGCCTTGGATCTTGTTACTACAAAGAAGGCTATGAGTACCTATTGTCCTTGTCAACTCCAGAGATTTGTAGTACTGTGCTTAGCTTTATCCGAGTGTCTCTTAACATCAGAAACAAATATGAATCCCCATAAAAGTGATAACTGTTTAGCTAAGAATATGGTGTGGACTTAACACTGTAATGCACTTTATGAAAAGTTTTATAGATGTGCCTTGATTGTTTTAGAATTTCTTGAAAATTTTAAACTGTAAAATGAATTATGGATTTTTAATCAATTATGTATTTTTGTATAATCGAGTGAAGTTTGAATCTGTGTATACTTTTGTGATTCCCTTGTTGAATCGAATAAAGTTATTCGAACGAACGTGCACACATGCATATTTCAGGGGTGCAACAGGGTGTCCTTTTGGCACCCTTGCAACCCTGAAATTGCATTCTCAGTTTGCGATTCTCTAGTTGGTAATCACAAATTGAGAATGTCTTCCCATTCATTCCTATGGGCCTCCTAGGCCACAGGAATGAATGGGTAGGTATTCCTTATTTGCGAATCTCAATTTGCGATTCGCAAATAAGGAATATGTAGGATTCGCAAAATTTTTAGCAAATCTTACATACATTGCATTTTGTGATTCTCTAATTGCGATTCGCTAAAAATCGCAATTTGAGAATCACAAAACTCTTTTGGGGCCATATGTATCAAAACCCTCTTTTGCCATTCTCAAATAGCGATTTTTTGCGAATCGCTATTTGAGAATCGCAAAATGCTATGTATGTAGGATTTGCAATACATTATGCGAATCCTACATATTCCTTAATTGCAAATCTCAAATTGCGATTCGCGATTAAGAAATACCTCCCCATTCATTCCTATGGGCCTAGAGGCCCATAGGAATGATTGGGAAGACATTCTCAATTTGCGATTAGCAATTAGAGAATCACAAATTGAGAATGCAATTTCAAGGGTGCAAGGGTGTCAAAAGGACACCCTGTTGCACCCTGAAATAAGCATAGGTGCACACGTGGCGCACAAACATGCCCTAAGGGCATGTATGTGCTTCACATTGCACTTTGAAAAATGCAAAAAAGTGCATTTTTCAAAGAAATCGCAAATTACCACCAATTTGAAGTTGGTGGTAATTTGCGATTCCTTAAGATCAAATTGCACTTTTGTGGTGCTTCTTACATTGCATTTAAGGAATCGCAAAATTTGCGATTCCTTAAATGCAATTGCAAAAAAGAATCGCAAATTTTGCGATTCCTTACTTTGCACGAAGATTTGCCTTCATTCATACCATTTAACAAAATTGCAATTTCAAACACCGAAATCGGCGTTTGCAATCACAATTTTGCTTGATACATATGGCCCATGGCCCTACTCATTTCCCATGCTGCAAAGTTTTTTTCTTTTGAGCTGCTGGTCCACTCACAGGGTTTGGAGCTGAGAGGCATTGTCTGGACGGACTTCAGTGAAGTTTCAAATGAAGCAAGGCAGGTTCTTTAATCTGAGACTGCACGGGGCATCTGCAGGGGGCACCTTCACTCCAAGCCATGAGTCTGCAGGAGCTAATAATGGCATCCTGAAATAATTGCAGCGCGGGAAGCAGACCCCTTCAGTCTGCAAAGTATCTTCCAAATTCATGAAGACAAACTGCGCAGACACGATTTCTTGGCTTCCCAGATGCCTGTAGCCCTAACTCCACCCTTTCCTAACACACCATAGGCTAGGGCCTCCACTGCCTGATTGACGGGAAGCCCAAGAGATACAGGGCTTCAGTGAAAAAATGCCTGGGGCTGATTTTATCACCATGGCATCAGGGAGTGGAGACTGGTCCACAAGGCAAAGTCTTTGCCGAGCTGATGACCTCACAGGCCTCAGGGCTGCATATAAGGAATGCATCCCCGTCTGTCACGGAAACAAGCACAGTGAGTGGCAGGGTGCATCAGCCCCTCAGCCAGCAAGCAAAAAATGTGTGCACATTTTATTTAAAAAAACAGTTATATGTACACAAATTAGTCACGCCCTTGGTGTGAAAGTAAAGGGGGCGGAGGCCAGACACCCTCGAGCAGAAACCACCGCAGTTCTCTCTGGCCCTTGCCCACAAGTCCAATTTTCATGGTCTCTAGAGTTAGGATTCCTCTCCAACTGAAGATGTTTCTTCGTTTTGTGTTTATAATGTTTTCTCATGTCATTTCTTTCCTTTGCTGTTTACATTTTGGCTGCCATTATTGAGTCTTGTGAATCCTTACAAGGGTCCGAATTCGAGTGAGTGAGTGGAAAGGGAACAGAAATAATTGTACTTACAGACCTGACCTGCAGTTATATACACTGATATGAGGGGTCTTCCGGCATGAGAATAAATACTGCAGGCTCTGGTAGGTTTAAGTGGACATTATGGGCATATAAGTTGTTACTACAAGTAGGAAAGAGACTCTGCTCGGTTCGAGCCATCTAACAAAAAAATCAGAACAGAGGGGCCATATTATCAAGAAAGGGCAATACATTATGGCCGCTTTTATCAGCAGGAAACTATCAAGCCCATTATCGCCGCTTTAGCGGCAGTTTCCTGCCGATAGAAGCGGCGATAATGTATCGCCCTTTCTTGATAATATGGCCCAGCAGAGTTCATAGGTTAGAGCAGCTCCTGCCCTCTCCTTTCTAGGTCAGATTCTGGAATACTTCTCAGAGAGACAATGATGGTTGGCCCATGGCTCTAATTGTCGGTGAGCCTTAGGTTGGTTGTTGTTGTGCTTTGTGATCTGATGGTATACCCACACAAACGAAACAGGACACAAGGCCTGATGTATTCAAGTTTTCTTCCCATTCTCCATGGTCGTACTGAGACATATAATAGGCCCGGGCACTTAAATAAAATTGCCCCGTTAGGGATCCAGATAGCTAAAAAAGTAGCCCACATTTGCAAATCAAGCCAGTTTTGAACTGGTAAAGACAAGCTGTATGAGTCTAGTGCAAGGTATGCGAGACTGCATGCATTTTTTATTTGCTCTTGGCAATATTTGTGGCAATACCAGGAAAAGCAACTGTAGAAACCAACCCACCAGACCATACAACAGGCCCCCAAACTGCTAAAAACATTGGCCCACACACGAATCTGTGAGAACAGCCCATCGGGTACTGCCTGGTTGACCTAGCGGCAAATCCGTACCTGCCATTCTGAGCTTCTGGGGAAGTGTGTTGATTGATACATAGCCATAGAGTAGTGAATCCTTGGTACTCAATGTGTGCTCTTTGAATGATTAGAAATTGAGCTAATGGACATACACAATAACATTTATCAAAGTGTTTGTTAAGTGTTCCTCAACCAGCACAAAGACATAAACTCATTTAGGAGAAATCCTGCATGTTTGATTCCCTTTGCACAAGCAAAAAGCGAAAAAACTGCAAATCAGTTCACATGTGCATATTCTATACACATTGAACAGGAAATGGAGCTAACAATGAAAATGTGGATCTCAGGATGGAACACAGAAAAAGTCCCAATTTTTATCAGCATGGACACCTTTGTAGAACAAACTTAAACCTCGTAGATTGCACGAGAATAATATGGGTGGTAACTTCTAAAAAAGCAAAGCAACTTTACCTGCTATTAATTGTGAACACGTCTTGGACAAAAATCTTTCAAAATGTGTAATAAATATGTAACCAAATACATCTTCATCCATTAACAAACTTTTAAATATTATAGAGCAAATAATGTGCATTATTGTAGCCACTTACATAAAAAATAATGGACACATTTATTTTGTCTCTGACATAGTTACAGCTTTTATTTGTTTAAATGTTGAAAATATTGATTTTTTTCACTACGTATTACCCAGAAATTGCATAAAAAGCCATTTGCCATTTATTTGTCCAGCTACAAATACAGAGGCATATTTTTGATCCCCTTTGCGTGGCTCTTGCACCACATAACATGAGGCAGGAGTGACCCAACTTAAAAATGAGGGGCATATTTACACAGAGCTTGCACACCCGTTGCCTCATTTCTTTTACACTTCGGCAGGCGCTGTCAGTACTCCATATCTACAAGGTGTTGTACCTAGGCCAATGTGTCACTTTTTTCACCCTGCATCGGATTTTATCTGCATCTGAAGCAGCTGCATTGCTCAAGATTTATTATATGCAAGGTAGGCGTTCCTTTGTAATTTCCCACATAACACTGATGCAGTTTTAATTACGAGTTTTGGAAAAAGTGACGCTTCGTCGGCAAGCAACGTGCAGAGCCTGAACTGCATCAAAAGTCCTGGGCTTTGGTAACCCAGAGTATGAAATGACGCTATGGCTCTGGTACATTAAAAAGAACATTCTCAAAGCACAACTACTTCAACCAGGAGTAGCGAGAAAACCACCACCACCACCACCACGAAGGCAGTGCAGGAGAAGGGGTGTGTGTGTACCACCAGAGTACTACCCTCATTGACCTCAGGGTAGAGGAGGTCATCACCTACTACAAGCTACGGAGGTAGTCCATCATACACCTCCTCAACAAGATTGCACCAAGGCTGCTGGCAATATCTCACAGGTCCACCAGCATCCCTCAACATCTCACGGGTCCACCAGCATCCCTCCACAGGTCAAGCTTATGGCAGTCCTCAAAATGCAGGAATCTGGGTCATTATAGACCACCACAGCCAAAGTGGCAGGAATATTCCAGCCATATTTCTCAGCCTTCCTACCTCCGCTCTGGATCTTATCATCAGCCATACACCCCAGTACCTCATGTTCCCTATCTGAGTGACCAAATGGGACCACATCATCTGCACAGGGTAACAGATGTAAATTAAGACATGTTGTAGGACAGAACATCCAATGTAAGAATAACGCTAACACAATAGAAAAGTTTGTTATATTTGGCACCTCCTTGCTGTACATACTTTCTCCACATATCCCGACTCCTCCTGTTCAGGCAAGTTGGAAAAACATCCTAAATGTTAGTAAGTGTGTCACACATGCCAGTATGCATGTATGTGTAATGAAGTGTCACAAATAATATGTCTAGAAAGTCCATGTGTGCCATCCAATGTCAGTGTAGGCCCCAGACAAGCGTAAATGTCTATACAGGTACACAACGTAAAATCAAGAGTACTAAAAGAACATAACTTTCAACCTTAGTGACAGTACACATACAGACATACACTCCGGTATAAAGCCCCCATGACAGATGCAAAGATAGTGTTGGTACACCAGTTCTGGTGTCAAATTGAACAAAGGCAAACCATAAGAACTCAGCAATGTGAAAGTCACAAACACCAAAACAACATTGCCACAAATGGAATTTAACATGCATCAACATAGATTGTAATGCAACCTGAACAAGCCATCACAGGGTACTCAAGATATCAATCTCAACATACCTTTGACAAGGCAATAATTATAGAACCATTGCAAATAGGCACATAATCCACATCAATTTACAGTACAAAACATACGTGTGAAGACCAACGTATTGTGTACAGGTCTGTGTTAGACAGAGATCAGTTACTACATCAGGGTGTCCTACCTAGAGATGCCCCAATTTGCAAACTCTTGTGTCAATTCTTAGTGCATCTTGACATATTGACTGATGAAAAACTGTAGCTGAAGGCTGACAATTTTTCAGACGACTATCCAGGGAACCTGTGTAGAAAGCACCACGTGTACTCACCACATTTCACTTTCCAAAGGAAGTAAACAAATCAAAGGCTCCGTCATTGGCAGGTAGTGCAGAAACAGCATCAGTGGTTCCACAGGGACACTTGTATGTGTAAGTATGAAATAAGTCAATGATAGTACAGCCCAACTATAGATTACAGCAAGCCCCAATTTATGAATAACATATTGTCACTTACAGTGGCAACAGACCTACAAAACACCTATCACACTAAGCAACTGGAGAAATGTGTGTGTCCTATTGTGGCACTGTCAAAAGTAACAGCCCATGCACCTGTCACAAAATGATACAGAGAACAGGACTAGGGGGCAGATGTATCAAAATACCTATTTATGATTCTCAAATAGCGATTTTTTGAGAATCGCTATTTGAGAATTGCAAAATGGTATGTATATAAAAAAATCGCAATTTTTTAGTGATTTCTTGAAATTCCTTAATTGCGATTAGCAAATTGCTAATCGTAATTAAGGAATAATTTCCCATTCATTTCTATGGGCCAGAAGGCCCATAGGAATGAATGTTAAGTTATTCTCAATTTGCGATTCGCAGTTTGAGAATCGCAAATTGAGAATAATTTCAAGGGTGCAAGGGTGTCATAAGGACACCCTGATGCACCCCTGAAATTGACATGTGTGTGCATATGGCGCAAATACATGCCCTAAGGGCATGTATGTGCACCATATGGAACCTTCACAAATGCCAAAAATTGCATTTGTGAAACAAATCTCAAATTACCACCAACTTGAAGTTGGTGGTAATTTGCGATTTCTTAAGGAGAAATCGCAATAACTGAATGCTTGATGCATAGCATTTAAGGAATCACAATTTGCGATTACTTAAATGCTTACGCAAAATTAAGGAATCGCAAATTTTGCGATTCCTTAATTTTGCTATGCAATTTCCTTCATACATACCGTTTAGCGAAATTTTTGTCGCAAGCGCTGCTTTTTTGCGAATCGCAGCGTTTGCGACTAAAAATTGCTTTGAAACATCTGCCCCTAGATATATGGAAATAAATATGACAATCTAAATGCAACCAATAGTATCGAATACTGGTAGAAATGTGTAAGATTCATCCAGCACACATAACTGATGTGTACTTAAATGTGGGTTCATCAATCACCATGATCATTGAGGGACTTTTTTTTATTTATCTTTAAGCTGAACAAAGATATGGTCTGCAGCTGTGGGTTATGACCCCATTTGCACCTCCGCAGACAGAGGCCGAGCGCACCTACAACAACGCACTGGTCAAGCTCAGGTGTATTGTGGAGCAGATTTTTGGGGTACTGAAGTCTTGCTTTTGCTGCTTGTACATGTCTGGAGGGACATTGCTATACTCCCCCCCCCATGGTTTGCAGAATGATCCTAGTGTATTGTATATTGCACAACATCTGTGTGAGAACAAATGTCCCATGACACCAGTGCCTTGAGGACAGGAAACACTGGATGAGGATGGAGATGAGGACAGTGGGGAAAATGTAGTCACAATTGTGGGGAATTGATGAAGGAACATCATTGTGCAGAACTTTTTCACTGAAGGGTGAAATAGCTTGATGGCCATTAATCAAAGATTTGTTTCGAAATAGAGTTCCAAATTGTAAATAAATGATAGGACACATCCTTTGTAATTTCCATTTCACAGTCACTGTAAACATCAAAACAGTCACATATCACCTAACATAATTCAGGCCCATCCAAAAGATATGTATCTAGGTGTAGCACTCACCCGAGGACAACATAATGGGGACCAATGTATCAACAACATGTGCCAAAGGCATGTGCATTGGGAAGACTCACACCAAACATAGGTAGCAAAGTTGAATGGTGTGCATGTTGTGAGTCTGTGTGCAGCTACAGTGTACCGACTGTCAGACATCCTGTCACAATCCAAATCAAGTATACATGTTAACAATATGCAATGACTGAATGTGTGCGTTGTACATCTTGACATTTTCCACTCCCTTACACTTGTGGAGGCCAGTATATTGACCTTATTGTATTTTGTCTGTGAACAGAGGCCCATATGATGTGCATGGGCACACATTGCAACCCAGTTAGTCTCCACATGCCACATCAACATTTGCAAGCTCATAGAAAAACCAGTGTGGTCTTCCTGTTAGAGGATGACACATTTTATGGTCTTGGGGCACTGGACCAGGGCTCCTTAATTTGAGGGGGTGCTTCTTATAATATGAGAAAATACAAGTGTAAGAGACAGAAATTGAATCAGGATTTGGTGCAGTTTTTTTTACAATGAAACCACTTTGACAAGAAATGTAAAGAAACACTTTAAAATTCAATAATGAGCCTGGGAGTCTTAGCAAAGACTGGGCATTTAAAGACACATTTCGGGAATGAAGAACAAACTCATGCAGTGTAAATATATTTTAGATCAAGAAGAGACAGTTTCAAAATACAATAAGCATTAAGGCCTCAGAAAAGGATCCTAGATAGATGGCTGAGGGGAACCACACATTTCATTTCAGCGAGGTAGTTTGTCGAGTGGACTGAGGAACAGATCTTTATACTCTTTTAATGAAGAATTAGTGACCACAGAAACATGATATCAACAGCTTTGACTGGAGACCATGACGCCCTTTGGTCACTTCTCGGAAATATTAGGAACACAGAAGTGACACCCTACATTACATAAGTTTACCAAAAGGTCACTTGATGTTTGACCGTAATTCATAATGAATTTGAACATTTATCGAAAAGGGTTTGCGTCACTTCTCAGAAACTTTTATAAGAAAGCGGAACATTCAAAAAGGTGTAGGTTATATCCTCACACCATATTGCATGTCTTAGTTACATTAAAGTTAGCAAAAGATACCATAATACGAAAGATTGACAGATGGCAAGTGCCCCCCACCATCAGGTATCGCATGATGTTCCTTTGAGCTTGAGGAGTTTCTTGTTCTTGTGGATAGCTATCTCTCAATAGGTGAGAGAAGTGATGAGCTCATCCTGTGCAAGGAGAGAGTGGGTGCTCGGGGACAGAGCTGACGCATTGTTTGTGTCGCAGAAGAAATAACTTGTATTTTAGCAGAGAGGCATTTTGGGCCTACTACATTAAAAGAACATTAAAAGAACAACTGAGACAGTATGGTCAACTTAACACCACTCTGTATGCTGGCTGGTGAGGCCTTATCAGGGTCTCATACCTAAGGTGTGGGTAGGAATAGGCTAAGGCATTTATACGGTAAAGCTGGACCCTGCTTCATCTCACATAACACATATAAATGTGGAGTCCTTACCTGTGCCGGTGCTGGATTGGCTACTTAGATCCAATGCAGGCACACTTGACCCACTAGGGAAGGATGCAACATTTACTTGCAGGAATGGATGTGATGGTATTGGGATGTCCTACTCTGAAGCAAACAATGCTGTGACTCCTACAGCTCCATCTATGTGTGCTAATTAAAACAGGATGCAAGGAAGCAAGTCTAAAAGGCACATAGATGACAAGAATATAAATATGTGTGATATCACTCCTGCCAAGGTCGTATGCACTCAGGTTTCCCAGGTCAGAGTAGCTTGATCTGTCAATAAATGCACATTGAACAATGGTTGTGAATGCCTACACATATTATAAGTTCACGTAAGCCCTCTCTGTTGCTAAATAATGTGATTCATGGAAATGGTATACATATTCCTACTTGGAAAACATCACACGTTTGGCTTACTGAAGCAGGCCTAGTGATGATCAAAATATGGGCTAATACTTTTTGCCAAACACTTCTCTGCAGGTGCAATGTGCATGTGCCACACATATAGTGCCAGACACCAAGTCCAGACAGTATATATGTGTGTACTACTAGATTATGTGTTGGTCGTTGGATATTTTAGTCAGCTGAATGATGTCTTACACATATGAACAGGTGACCTATTGGCCTAGCAATATACCTTTCACATCTAGACAGTCACATGCACTTTACACTGGCTGAAGCAGCCAGTGTATGTAATTCCCCGAGTGTGTATTGCATCCGTTCCACATCCTTTGTTAGGAATGCGGACATATAGTACGATTTTCACGTTTGGCCATAATCAAGTATGACAATGTGGATATCATTTGCATAGGAGTGCAATATCAGTGAAATTTAAATGCCTACTATGCAGCTACGCATAATACAAACTGTAATACATCTTGATAAAGTCAACAACTCACAATATGTTTGAGTATTTCACAGAGATATATTGGTTGTCCAAGTGTCCACAACATGAACGCAAGGAGCCACACATATGCGCACTGTTTACATACACATGCAACACATCCCAAGTCATCAAGCATTTGAGCAAACATAATTTGAGCAAGAAAATGGAGCCCTGGGAGTGTTTACCAGCATTGCACAAATCAATACACTGTACCACACACAATAGTCAAGTTGTGCCAATGAAAACATATGCATTGGCCTAATGCATGAGATATTGCACCCGGAGAGTAGGATGGAAGCCACACATCTATGCCAAAGCATCAAAAACAATGAAATGCATTGGCATTTGTTGTGCATTAATCATGCATTGCCTATATCTCTACCGATGTTCCTGGAAAAAATGACACTTAAGTAGGAAAAGTGAAGCATCCACCCACAAAATGATGCAATGACTCAGCCATGCTGAAAAACAGGAAGCGTGAAGTTACCTTCACTTACAGTCATTTGTCTGTGCAGGCTGGTGGAGGTGTTTGGCGTGTGCTCTGGTGATAGATTGTTTTTTTTGGTCTTGTAGGTGTCTAAGCTATCCCTGTTGTGTTTTACAATTGGCATTTGTGGCTTGTATTTGTATTTTGTATTGTTTTGTCAACTGTATTGCTGGGTGTACATCTATTTGGCGTTTGTAGTTTTAGGATGGTTTAGCAAATAATCTGTCTGAGGAGTTTGGTGGCCTGCTGTGGCTGGTGGTCCACAATCTCTCCAATATGATCATGAGTGGGGGTAGGGTCAGCCAAGTTTACCCTACTCGAGAGAGGCGTGAGCTGTGAGAGAAGGTCCCGTACAACATGAGCCATATCTTCGACGTCCAGCGTACTGTCCACCAACTCAAACACTGATGGGCAGATGCGGTCAGCCAGGCGGTAAATCTTCTAGATCATCCGGGAATCGTAATTGGTGGGCCTGTTGGTAAGTACCTATATTTCATAAGCTTTTAGCTATGTGGCTTTAGCAAACACTTCTGACTACTTTTCAACTGGAAGGGCCAGATATGTATTTGGGGTAGTATGCCATGATACAGGCTAACTCAGTTAAATGAAGAGAACATTACACATAGGCCTGTTCACAGTGGCATCACAATCACCCAAACAGACCATGCAGTGCAGGTGAGGCTCAGAAGTGTTGTGGGACCCTTCCATCACTGTGCAGGTATTGTTGTCACTTGGCCTGCTAGGTCATCACTGACTCTAAACTGTATGGTCCACCTGCCATGTATGTTGCAGGGGAGTGCACTCACATTTCCTTACACCACACGTTGGACAGGGTGTGTGGTACTCCCCCCAAATATTTAACATACATGTTTTTATTAATTAGTCACAATTCCTTAATAAGCCTGTACAGGGCTTGAATGATCAATGTTTATTTACTGTACACTCGTAATATGTGAGGAGCAAACTGAAGAAGACAAACAAGCATGGGTAGTGTCTGATATGTGTGCAATTGTTCAAAACACGTATAGACTTGAAAAGGCACCTGCAAAAATAATACCTTGTAGAGTGTGGTCAGTCAAATTGGTCTGTTCACATAGCCACCAAAGCCAGGCACCCTTGCACCACGTACCAAGGTAGGCTGGTTTGGTACAGGACTTCACTGATATGACCTGGAAACATGGCATGCATAAGTCCATCATTAGGCCATGTCAACTTTGCCATATGCTACATGTCCAACATGCTAGCAATACCGGACATTGTTGAAGTCAATGTACTGTGCTTCATGTTCACACAGTTTACATATTCAACATTCACAGAGCAATGTACCATGTTTTTACCTTGGAGGTGGACCTGTGGCAAGGTGGTGCCCATCAGGTATCCCGATTCACCTCAATATGTTCTGTGCTCTGTAAGAATTGTGTGATCTCTGATATTGACTGCATTGAGATTCGTAAGGGGTGTCATCAGTCACCTGACACAAGCATTACCTTACAATTAGAATCACAATAGAAGTAGGAAAAAGTTGCATGTGCATTAGATAAGGGGCAATTGTCAATTTGCATGTATGGCCAATGTATACTGGGCCACATAATGGATGGCTCTGAATCTGCTGTGGTAATGTTTGGCCAGCTATGTTGTGGATGCTTATGGCACATGTTCTATAACCAGCCCCAAAACCAACAGATGGTCATAAGTTCAAATGTCCCTCACCCATACTATGAACAGAAAGTGACAACATTTTATCCAGATTATGTGACAGAAAAAATGCTTAGAAGAGGCTGTGATTTTCCAGACACAGTATGTTTGCCCAAGGCCAAATTTGAGCAGGACACAGGTGTGGTTGGGGTGTAACACATATCCCAGACAATACTACTGATAGTCAGCGGCAAATGTTTATGGGAAAATATACACAGTAAACATCTTTTCCAATTTAATTGTCTTTCTTTTTTGTGTTCACAGCATACCATGCCCATCCATACATGCAGAAATACGTTCCTCTTTGCTAACACAATTGGTACAGTGTGAATGATTGAAGGCATGTTCAGACATGCATGCCATTCAAACAACAAAATGTTTTGCGATCCATACATTCGGCAGTAGCTCAGCGTCTAGCCAAAGTTTGGACTCCAATGAACTTGTGTGACCATGAGAGCAGGCTTGGTATACCAAAACATGATTCCTTCCAAGTATAGATGCTGCATCTGTATTTGTGAGGTGGCATAGTTAACATGTATAATTCATTAGAGCAAAACCATTGGACAAATTACATATCCACTTTTGTTGCTGTGAGTGTGAAATGTCCATTGTCCATATCAATAACTTACTAGGGTTCACCACTTAGCACATATTTATCATGATACTAGCAGCCCGTCCCGATGTTGTCCGGGCATGAAAGCAGAATGTCTTCAATGGTTTGGGTAGGTAATAATACTGTATTTCAAAACCTTAACACGCTTTAGCCGCGAACGTGTTTTTATTTTAAAACCTTAACACGCTCCAGCCGCGAACGTGTTTGTCCACTGTAGCCGACGCCACTGCAATATTTACCTTAACACGCTCCACCCGTGACCATGTTTGTCCGCTGTAGCCGATGCCACTGCAATATGCGAACTGTGTCCGCTCCAACCGCGAACAATTTTTTCCGCTCCAGCCGACGCGTGTGTGTTCGCTCCATCCCTGGACGTGTTTGTCTGCTCCAGCCTATGCCACTTAGACGCAACATTGCGTCAACGTCCAACGCCAATTTTAAATTAGTTAAAAGTTGGTACTCCTGATAAAAATATACATTATACACAATAAAAACAAGAGCAAACTAGATGACACTTCATCTAAATAAAAATAACCTTTTTAGTGTTATAGTTGATTATGAATGTGCTGAAGAATTTTGAACTTTCCTGAGATGGCAGCAAAAATCAACAAATAAAGTGCTCGTGCAAGAGTAACTTGACCAAACAGCCTTGGTCAACACAAAGGGTTGGTCAAAGGTGTTTCAACGTAACCTCACTCGAGTTAGGGCTGTGCCACTCTTCAGAGGGCTTTCCACCTGATAAGCCAGGCCTGGCCAAGAAAGGTTGCCATGCAGCAAGCGCAGGGAGGTCTGGGGCTGACCTAAGGATGTGCAAGGTTGTATGATAGTACTGTGTGCCCAGTTGCTGACAAATCCATTTTAGCCACTTTGCCCGCGAGCTGTTGTATGCCGGGCAGGCAAACATTACATGGGCGTCTCGTTACGCGGGTGCCATTTCGCAGTCGTCTCACGGACAGGTAGGGTTTGTAATGATTCCAGGTCATTGTATTTATTCAAGAACAAGTAAAGGAAACAGGCAAGAGTCAAGCAGCATAGCTTCAATCCAGGACACCAGTCGTAACTGATCTCCTACACTGGAACCTGTGGGAGAAATCATAAGAACATGTTATGCCTCGCTCTGCCACGCTCTAATACCTTTTAGCAACAATACAACACATCCCCCCCTCCAATGCAAAAAATCAAAACATAATGAAATGACATTCCCCTCCTTACAATGCAAAGACACAAGATACAATAAAATGATGCAAAGTAAGAAAGTGAAAACTACAATAAATAAAGCAACAATTTACACAACTCACATTACATATTCCTTTAACCACCCAAGAAAAACTCTTTTCCTCTTACCTATATCACCCATGACCACATTTTCCCCAACAGGTTCAACCATGCTGGAATATCCCTCCTCACTCCTTCTAAAGGTAGAATCCTCTGGGAAACATGTGTCCTCCTGGACATTTCGTCTAAATTCCACATCACATTTATTACCTTCTATCAGTTCATTATTCCGAACCTCATCAGAAGCCAACTTGGACTGAACAGCACTGCAATCAAAATAACCATCCGCCCACTCATAATTTGAAGAATCAACACGTGATGCAAATGCACTAAATGGAACATCATGTTTGTGTTGCAAATCCAAAGCAACTCTTCTCAAATTCCAGACCCTATCAACCTTCAATTTGACCGCATTACAAAGAATCTCTGCCACTTCCTGGGGTGCTTCAAACTGACTCTCACCTTTAGAAACTTTCATAGGCTTTTTGATATGGACCCAGTCACCCACCGCAACTGAAACATCCTTTGTACCATGACATACATCATAATACTCCTTACTTTTCTTATGTACCAACTCCAAATTATTCTTAACCTCAGAAGGAGACCATTGTTCCACTTTACCATCCACAAGCCAACTAGGACAAAACTTGCACCTAGGTTTCCTGCTTCTCATCATAATAAAAGGAGACAAACCAGTAGTGGTATTATTAGTTACCATGTACGCCCAAACAGCTTTTTGTATCTCTAGTTTCCAATCCAAACGTTTGCTCACAGCTGCCTGAATTACACCTTTCAACACACAGTTAAAGCGCTCCACAGTCCCATTTCCACTGGGATTATACAAAGACGTGGTCCTGTGCTTAATACCAGTCCTCTCAAAATAATTTCTGGCATTCCTTGAAGTAAATTGTACTCCATTGTCCCTTAAAATACTAACAGGTAAGCCTTCCATCACAAAAATGTTGTCTAAAAAAGTTAAGAACAGTGTTAGTGTACACACTCTCCACAATCTCTACAACAGGCCATTTAGAAAATAGATCAATAATTATCAAACCATATTCCTTGTCCTCACCAATAGGTCCGAAAATATCCACGGCCACAACCTCCCACGGAAGATTAGGCATTAAACCCTCACTCATAGGAGGCCTCAAAGTCTTTAAAGATGTGTCTGCTGAGAAACAAACTGAACATTCCCTTACAAATCTTTCCACTTCTTTGTCTACTCCTGGCCACCAAAAAATACTTTTGACCACTACTTAAGTTCTTATCACACCAAAATGACTTCATGGCACAAAGGTAACGCCTTATTTCTCGAAGTTTTAGGTGGAATTATCCTGTTACCTCTCAAACACAAATCCTTGTCCATAGATAATTCCATTCTCACTTCCCAAAAAGGTTTCAAATCACCAGACAATCTATCCTTCTTCGGCGAGCCTTTACAGATGTGTTCTAACACAGCTTGTAAAATGTTGTCCTTACTCTGTTCTTCTAACCACTCAGCTTTAAAATGGCAGGTGTACATGAATCATGTACAAAGGCTATACTATAATTTCCAAAGGGTCATCTACACATTCTTCTAAAGGTGCAGGTAATCTTGACAGACATTCAGCAATCACATTGTTCTTACCGGGCACATAGATAATTTTGTACACAAATTCTTTCATCCTCATGGAGATTCTGTCTAACCTGGCAGAGGCTCCAATAATGCCCTCAGTGGTTACAATTCTCACCAATGGTCTATGGTCAGTGCGAATGGTGACCGACTTACCCCACACAAAGGCACGAAAATGTTCCAAAGGCCCAAGCGCACGCTAGTGCCTCCCTCTCAATAATAGGGTACTTACTCTCAGTTGGAGAAAGCTCTGGATGCAAATAAGATTATTCTCTCATTACCATCACACTATTTCTGTAAAAGAACCGCACCCAGTCCTTTAACACTCGCAGCAGTAGTAACAAAACATTCTGAGTTCGGGTCAAAGCTGCTTAATGCACCCACTTTTTCCAAGTCATTTTTGATAATAGAAAATGATGCCTCATAATCCTCCAACCATTCAAACTTTGCATTCTTCTTGAGAAGCGAGCGTATGTTAAACACTTTGCTGGCAAAATTGGGAATAAGTTTAGCGCAATATTCGGCCATGCCTAAAAAGGATCTTACTTCATCTTTTGTGTAGAAGCAGGGGAACTCACATTAGCATTAACCAAGGATGGCTTGGGTTTGACATCATCTTCATTAATAACATGACCTAAATGTGACACACTTCTCTGAGCAAACCTGCAAACCTTGAACTTACTAAGTTCAACAGTCAAACCAACTTTTTGTAACACTTCAAATACCTCATTTAAGATTTGATCATGCTCTCCTTTGCTCTTGGCCGCAATTAAAATATCATCTTGAAAGAAACTCACACCTCTCATCTTGTCAAAGAGCCTGTGCATCAGCCGCTGAAAAAACGCAGCAGCTGAGGCAAAGCGAAATGGCATGCGCCTGAATTGGTAGCATCCAAATGGAGTAATAGAGGCAGTGAGCTTTTTGGACTCCGGTGTGAGTATAACTTGGTGATATGCAGCCGATAAGTCAATGGAAAACCAGGTTGCTCCCTTGAGTAAATAAACCATTTCATTTATCTTTGGGAGTGGAAATATCAATGACAATATTATTGTTTAGAAGGCGCAAGTCAATGCAGAACCACATTTTTCCATTGCATTTGAGTGCAACCCCCCCTGGAGAAATCCACTCCGAACTTTCCACCTCCTCAATCACACCTTTTTCCATTAAACTTTCCAACTCTTTATTACCTTCCTCTCTTATCAACATAGGGATAGGTTTTGCTTTGTGTACTTTGGGTCCAGCATCCTTTTTGAGTACAATATTGTTCTCAAATCCCTTGAGTGCCCCTAGATTTTTTCCAAACACATCTGTAAATTTTTTCACCAATATTTCTTCCAACTTACTAGTTTCATCCAGTACTAGCACCTTTTATTCACTATTGGGGTCCAAAATGATATGTATACTCTTCTGGTCCATTCAGCCAAGCCCAGATGGACCATTTTTCGCCACATACAACTTTCCTCTAGCTGACCTTCCTTTAAAAAGAAACGTAAACCATCTAAAGCCTAACATATTGATCCTCTCACCTGTGAAACTCACAGGACTGACATCAGTGGGAAATAACAGGTGCCCTATCTTTTTAACAAATTTCACTTTCCACACTTCTTCATTTATGATAGTATACGTGAACCTGAATCGGCAAACATGTTCACTAACACTCCTCCAATAGAAATTTGACATATAGGCTTTCCCTTTAAGGAATCATCAATGACATTTAAGACAAAATTTCCCTGTAAACTTTTCACACAACCATAATCGTTCTCAACATCCACATCTGTACTATTCACTTCTAAAACATACATACTTAACATTACTATTCCTTCTCCTGCACATTTTGTTTGCTAAAATGACCAACCAACCCACAAATGCCACATTTCTTCCTAGCTGCAGGACAATATTTGCTATATGGCATATGTTCTTTGCTATCGCAACGGTAACATCTTCTTTCTTTTGGTTTCCTCTCTTTCCATAAGTTCCTTTGTAGTTGATTTTGACCCCGTTCCGAAGTGTGTTGATATTGGTTTTTACTGGTGCTTTGTATTTTGAACACACCTCCAGAATAATTTCCCCCAGAACAGAATCCTTATCCGATTCTTTAATCACAGTGGCACGTCCTCCAGACATTTCAGCCTTCCTCAAAATAGCTAGAATATTTTCAATGTGGCATCCCCATTGACCCACAAACAATCTTGTATAGTAGAATTGTTAATATGCATGACAAGCTGATCACGTATTAAATCGTTGTGTAGGTCTCCAAATTTACAGTCAATAGCTAACTTCCTGAGGTCATCCACCCAGTCATCCTCCAACTCCTCTTTGTTCTGTTTCCTTTGGAAAAACTTGTGACATACTACACCAACGCATGCTTTAGGGGAAAACGATTTGTCAATGTCTTTTAAAGCTGACTCAAATACATTACTGTCTTCGCCACATACAATTTTGGGCATACAATAATACGTTTTCAAACCTGCAGGTCCTAAAAAAAGGGAGTAACAGTCTTTTCTTTTTATCGGGTTTCATCTTACCCGCCTTATCCACTGCTTCAATACAATTTACTAAATAATCCTTCCACTCCAACCATTTCATACTCGGTTGAGAACCAAGGGCCCGATGTAGGTAAATCCCATTTACCGATTTTGAAATACCGAATTTTACCGATTCGGTATTTCAAAATCGGTAAATGGGATGTAGGTCCCAACATCTGGATTCGCTACCGAATCCTTAACAATTCTTTAATTACCGATTCAGTAAATACCGAATCGGTAATGCCCATTCATTCCTATGGGCTTTGAAGCCCATAGGAATGATTAGGCATTACCGATTCGGTATTTACCGAATCGGTAATTAAAGAATTCACAAGGGTGCAGGGGGTGTCACTTTGACACCCTCTAGCACCCGCAAAACGGGCATGTGTGCAATGTGGCACACAGACATGCCCTAAGGGCACGTCTGTCTGTCACATGGCACATGTGTACATGCACAGATGTGCATGTACACAGGAATCGTTTTTTTACCATGGATTTGTATTCCATGGTAAAATACCGATTCTGTAAGCCATGTGCTGATGGAACATAGGCTACCTACATTGCATTTTCGGTAATTTTACCGATTCGTTATCATTACCGAATCGGAAAATATTACCGATTCGGTAATGATAAGGATTCGGTAAAATTACCGAAAATGTGCCCCTACATCTCGATAGCCCTTTACCGATCGGAAACGGGCGAAAATCGGTATTTTCGGTCGATTCCGATCGGTAAAGGGCTACCTACATCGGGCCCCTATTGCCCAAAATGAATGTGGAGGACTAACTGTGAAGCTTTGCTGAGCCATAACTTGTTCTACTTCCTCAGGCTTGTGATCATCTCCACTTCGTGGAGAAGTGTGGCTCACTGGTTAGAGGAGGCAGACCTGGAAGCAGAAGTCAGCCCGGGACCAGGGTTCAATTCCCGGCTCGGCGCGGTCTTGAGTCCTAAAATGTCCATGGACTCGACAATTCTCACTCCGGTGCCTACTCGATTCATGGGTTCACACTCTGCGACTCTGGGCAATAGCTTGTTTAATCTCCACAACGGCCCCTCGCGGCGGGATGCCTGGCTTTCACCTTGCGGATACCCTGCCGGGGATATCTCACAGGGGAATACCAGGACGGGTTCCCTAAGCAAGCGCTTAGAAACCGCTCGGTGATTTGCGCTATATGAATTCCTGTACATTTACATTTACATTTACATCACCTTTTTCCATGAACAGCCAGTTAGAAAATGATATATATATTTTTTCCAATATACGATGTAAGTATGGTTTAGGCAATAGTAAAGTTAACAAATTAAAGTCCCATTAATTTCCACGTACTACTTGGTAATGCAGAAAATGAATGTGAAAATGCAAATAATCATTAAAAATTATTCTTTTATGGTCGAGCCTCGGCAGTCTCACCTGTTTCCTTAAATGTATCTCACGAAGGCTTTTTTCCTTATTTTTTTAAAAAACATTAATCCTTAGAGGAACTCTCAAGGATAAAAACAAACTTTTCACAAAGTAAAAACCGGTCTGATAATTTCCCCGACAAAACTGCTGATGAATCCCCCCCAAAAAAATATGCCCGCTACGCAAGGTACGCTGCTTGACCCTACGCGATGACAACACACTAACTTGGAGATTCGCTCACTCACCATCATACAGTCCACGGAGCGAGAGAGAGGGCGCAAGAAATGGAACACTGCCGCCCCTCGAATAATGCGGCTGATGGCAGTTCACAACGGTCTAAGTCTTCTTACCCAATTTATTCAATCGGAAGACATATGACTTCGGCGAGATTCTGTGGAGTATAGTCCCAGCAGTAACGATGGAGGATTCCCATTAACAAATGTTAATCTTCTTCAATTCGATATTCTATTTAAAAAAATGAAAAATAAAATGAAAAAAACACTAGTGGTGTAATCACGTAGATCCTGATCCGCTTCCAACGTTGCCAAGTGTAATGATTCCAAGTTGTTGCATTTCTACAAATATTTATTCAAGAACAAGTAAAGGAAACAGGCAAGAGCCAGGCAGCACAGCTTCAATCCAGGACACCAGTCATAACTGAACTCCTGGACTGGAACACGTCGGAGGAATCTTAAGAACATTCTATGCCTCGCTCTGCCACTTAAAGCAACAATACAACAGGGTTCCAAACCTAAAGTGTATATACAGTATCCTACCCCTGGGGACCTGGATTATGTCTAGAAAGGGCTCAAGACATCTAAATTGTTGTTAATCTACCCACATTAGGGTTGTGGCTTTCCCGTTGGTCCACCTATTCCCAGTAGAGTCATTTAAGCATGTCTCTCCTAGGGAGTTCTTGCCTTTCCCAATGAGCTTGAATCCCTATAGCTGTCAACATTTTCCTAACTTTACAAGTCCAGCCAATTTTGCGGCCAGCGTCTAGGCGAAAAATCTCAGTTAGAGCTTCACCATAAGGGATAAGCTCTGGGGTCCGCCTAATGCGGGCCCAAATGCGCAATGGAGGTAATCTAGCTACATCTCCAATCGACTGCCTGCCCATATCCAACAGTAAAGGGGCAAGAGGGACATTTTTAGGCCAAAGGCAAGCCTGTCTGCGCCCGTCATCGCCAGTACATCGCCTCTCGCCAGTTCCCCTGGTCGAGTGCTGCCGGAGCCCCTTGTTTATGATCGAAGGTACTTTTAACTTTGAATTCAGGTGGGGAGATGTGTGGGAGATTGCCGAAACAACTAGGGGAGACATGTTTGACCTCTACCACATGCAACTTTGCTGCCCCAGCACCTGGCCGAGTGAGACGAGCCAGGGGACTGGAGAATCACGCACAGATCACGGTTTTCCAACTAAATGTCAGATCACTTGCCAAACACTATTTGGAAGTACAGACACTTATCGCTGATGAATCCCCTGATGTGTTCTTTATTTGTGAAACCTGGCTACGAGAAGATGACATGACAGGAATAGTGAACCCGACTCTCCCCGCAGGATATTTGATTGAGACGCTAAATAGGGACTCAAGAGGCGGTGGTAGTGCAGTAATTTATAAAGCTCAATGCCACTGCTCCTTTACTAAGGAAGAGATCTGTGGTGGTGAATGTGCCCGTTTTAAGATTGCTATCAGTGCTCATTTCACTCTTTCAGGACTATTTATCTACCGTCCACCGGGGCCTGCCTCGAAGTTTATTGAGGCTCTGATAGAAGCAGCTAGCTCGCTAGTGGTGGGATCTGCCAATTTTACAATTTTGCGGGACTTGAATCTCCATTTTGATCAGATCAAGGATCCAACTATCTGTAAACTGATGGCGGACCTGGCCGCTCTACAGCTAGATCTGCTGATTAATGGTGCCACGCACTTGGCCGGGCATATTTTGGACCCAGTGTCCTCAAATATTCCGCAAGTGGAAGTGGATATGCCCAAGCCTATGGGCTGGACTGACCACTTTTTGGTTAGAATCAGCATGGTGATCTCCGAGCCTTTCTCGGTGGAGGAGGTGAATAGGGTCTTGAAAAGGCCTTGGCATAAACTCAAAATGAAGGATTTTCATGCTTTTTTAGGGATGCTCTCCCTGGAAGATATAACTGACCCGGAGGTGGCGTACACTGCCTTTTGTGATTGGATTACAAGAGATCTGGACGCCCTCATTCCAGTTAAATGGACTAAGGGGCGCAGGTCCATCTCTCATCCATGGTACGGTGAGGCTCTGCGAGCACTGAGGAAGCAATTCAAGAGAGCCGAGCGGACATGGAGAAGGGATTATAAAGAGGTGGATAAAGCAATTTATTTGGCTAGAATAAAGCTGTGTCACAAAGCAATCGGTTCTGCACGTGCCTTATTTTATGCAGAGGAAATAAAAACCAGTCTTGATTGTATTTTTAAAATTGTGCAAGATCTAAAAAAAAAACAGATCCAGAGTATCTAATTTAACCTCTGTGCAGCAGTGCGAAGATCTAGCCATTTTCTTTGTAGAAAAAGTGCAAAAAATGTATAAGACCTTCCCGCAGCATTCTCCGGGCCCACATCTTTCTGCAGAGGCCAGGGTTGGTGGCACCACCTTAGCAATCATTCCAGAGATCTCGGATGAAGAACTAGTGAAAATATGCCGGAAAGTGAAATCGGGATCTCCATCGGACCCTATGAGGCCGGCTCAATTTATGGAGTCCCTGGCGCTTTTCCAACAGCCGCTTGGCGCCATACTTAATTTTTCCTTCTCCACAGCTATAGTCCCTAGGACCTGGAAACAGGCATGGGTATCCCCCATCATCAAGAAGCCCTCATTGGATCCATCTAAACTTGAAAACTTTAGGCCAATCTCCCACCTCCCGTGGGTGGCCAGATGGCTGAGGCTCACGTGAATAATGTTCTAACTCAATACATGAGCCATAATAACATCCTGGATCCGTCCCAAAATGGATTCAGACCTGGCCATAGCACTGAGTCCGCCCTTCTTGCCACTACTGAACACTTAAGGATGATCCTTGATGCCGGTCAGAGTGCAGCGCTGTTTCTGTTAGATCTCAGCGCTGCCTTTGATACGGTATCACATGACATTCTATTATATCGGCTGGAGGCGGTAGGGATTACGGCTCTGCGTTGGAGTGGTTCCGATCATTCCTAGAGGAGAAATCTTTTCGGGTCTCAGCACCACCATACATCTCTCAGTCTCACTCTATCAGTCAGGGGGTTCCGCAAGGCTCTGCACTCAGTCCATCTTTGTTCAAATCTGTACGTGCAACCTCTGGCAGTAGTGGCAAAGGAGTGGGACTTAGTGCTGGTGTCATATGCGGATGATACCCAGCTGGTTATCACTCTAGCTGAAGGGCCATCCACATCAGCTACTAGGTTTAGAGATGGGATGGCTGCTGTCGCCCAATGGATGGCAGACAATTGTCTGCAGCTCAATGCTAGCAAAACGGAGGTTTTGCTTGTAGGGAAAAACACTGCCCTCTGGGAAGAGCATTGGTGGCCCACTTCGTTGGGCACAATGCCAACGCCAAAGCCTCTAGTTAAGAACTTGGGAGTGTGGATAGACTCCTCACTTAGCTTTCAGACCCATACAAAGAGAGTGGCAGCTACTTGTGTGGGCCTGTTGAGAGGCCTAAAACCCATCCTGAAGTATTTTGAGCCAACAGTACGTCAGCTCATTGTTCAAGCCATGATTATCTCTCGATTGGACTATGCTAGCGTGCTGCTCCTGGGTGCCAACAAAGCTGAGGTTCTGCGACTCCAACGGGTCCAAAACTTGGCAGCGAGAACTCTGATTGGGCTTGTTGGGGGCTGGATAGTGAATAGTTTAATTTACTATTCCAACTCCAGTCCCCGTGGATAGTAGGGAAGGAGTTGGATAGTAAATTAAACTATTTACTATCCTGGAGCGCCCCCAGCGCAATTCGTTGTTACAACTTGCGTTGTAAAAGTTGCGTCGTAAGGGAACTGCGGTGTAAAATCCGCATTGTAAAAGATGTTCCCCACTGTTTGCGCTTACCAAACCCTTAACATCACCAAATCTTTGAAAAATGTATACTCAGATCTACAGAAGACGTCGAGATTGTCAAATCCCCAAATCTCTGCTCCATAGAGAGCAGAGCTGACTGCTTTGGCATCATAAACTTGGAGTGCAGGAGCTACCGGCCTAGAGTGTGAAAGGCGGTGTTCTTTCCCTAGCGCTCCAGCCACTTGTTTATATCCCAACAGCTTCTTTGCTAAGTGGGGTCTCCAGTACATTTTGTCAGAGAGTCTGATGCCTAAATAATCGAAGGTGTGTGCCCTTTCCAAGGATGTCCCACCCAGCAGAGAGCTACTCTTATATGACTTGTGAAAATTAAAGGCCATACATTTGGGTTTGGAGATATTTATTGCCAGTCCTGGATTGTCACAAAAAATGTGAAACCTATTAAATAGGCATTGCAACCCAGCTGGGGTCCTAGATAACAGTAGGGTGTCATCTGCGTACAACAAGGTTGGTACCTTGGGTTGGCGAATCTGCTGGGTCTTCTTGGAGAAAGCTTACCACCCCATTCACATAAAGGGAGAATAGGGTGGGGGCTAGAACACAGCCCTTCTCTATTGACAGGGATGCATTCTGTCAGTTGTCCTTGCGCCCCCCCATCTGATCTGGGCACAATTTCCATCATGCAACCAGATCAACAAAGCGGGGAATGCCCACCTCACTAAGCGTTGTCCACAGCTTGATTCAAGGGACCAGGTCAAGGGCAGTCTTTAAGTGGATGAATGTGAGGTAAAGACTGCCCTTGCCAATCACCACCACCTTTCAGTAGTTAAGGAGGAGTCTAAATATACGGTCCATCGTCCCAGTCTTTGTTGTAAGACCAGCCTGGTACTGTGAAAGAATAGCTTCATCCTCAGTCCATGACTGTATCCTCTGGAGAAAGACTCGGCTGAAGACCTTCTGCATAGCATCAATCAGGCTGATCGGTCTATAGTTAGAAGGGTCGTCCCTAGCTCCCTTTTTATAGATAGGGACAACCTCAGCGGCCCTCAATGACTCAGGGACCGGGGCTCCATTAGCTATTGCATTTACTAATAGTAAGATGTAACATGCCCAATTAAGAGGGTCGGTGAGAAAAAAATCACCTGGCAAGCCATCTGATCCTGCTGCTTTGGAGGGCACTATTTTGCCTATTGTGGCTTCTATCTCCACTAGGTCAAAACACTCAGCTTCTACAGAGGGCCCATTTAAATCATCCAGTTCCAAGGATGAAATGGCACCTGCCATTGAATAGAGCTTTCTAAAGTGATCATGCCATACCTGGCCCATGATGTGGTTCACAGGTGAGCATACACCTGAATTACTCCGCCAGGTGACTAGTTTCCAAAACAGATTTGCATCTTTGGATGAACATGCTTCTTTGAGCTGTTGCCAGCGCAATTCATCCCATTCTATCTTTGCCTCTTGCAGGGCTGCTCTGTAGGATTTTCTAGCAGTTTTTATAAGCAGCTGGTTCTTATCTTTAATAGCTGCAGCTAGGATCAATCTTTTTTGCTACAATGTTTGGTGTATCAGGAGTATGGGTCCTTAATGGGGATGCTAGATTTTTGGCCCGGATTAGGCTCTTGAAAAAATGAGTTAATTTGATTGATGATGCACAGGTGGGCCTTAGATGCGTCCACCATTCTGGTTAAGCTATGAGCAGCAGCCTGGAACTGGAGTGTGCCTGCAGCTAAGTCATGTTTAATACCGCCAATCTTTGCTTCGTGTAGGATTACCTTCCGCCATTTCAGAAACTTTTTGCAATTTGAGGGGATTATCTCCCTAGTAGTTGTCAATGGTAAATTGCTTGATTGATAATAAGGTGCATCCCACAGCTGTTTCAATGTTAAGCATAAAGGATTATGATCACTCTCTGTGGTGGTACCCACAATCATGTCAATTAGTCCCCCCCCCACAATTTCAAACCAAGATAGATGTAATCAATCCAAGACGGGCAATGGACTCTATTGTAGGTGTTAGCACCATCTATGTCTGATGGTGACTGCCAGTGCCGCTCGCTGTGGAGTTTTGGACGTTGTGACCCTGTCAGCTGTTTGGAGCCCCGGTATCAGAAGCTGTGAGGGAGAGAGACCTGCCGCTGTTCCAGGAGGACGGGACTGCGAGGCCCACCAGGCTGTGCGTGATCCATCCAGCACACCTGCCGCCTCTTCCCGCGTCTCCGCCCCCCTGCTCTGAGCCCTTGATAACTCCTCGCGGCCCCCGCTTCGCGGGAGCCGCTCGCTGTGGAGTTTTGGACGTTGTGACCCTGTCAGCTGTTTGGAGCCCCGGTATCAGAAGCTGTGAGGGAGAAAGACCTGCCGCTGTTCCAGGAGGACGGGACTGCGAGGCCCACCAGGCTGTGCGTGACCCATCCAGCACACCTGCCGCCTCTTCCCGTGTCTCCGCCCCCTCTTTAATCCCCGGCATAAGACCAGGAAGCACAACGCGTTAGCGGGACGCGTGTGCGGGACGGATCCCGGGACGAAGCCCGGACTAAGGGCGGACCCTCTGAGACCCTCCGAGAACCGAGGAGACCGGACTGGGCATATCCATTTGTTTACAGGTATTGACTGTTTCTGCAATATTGTTCTATCACCACCAATTATTTTGCCATCTGCTCTCTGTCCCTTATAGATGGCCACCAATAACATTGAGCAACCTGTGCAGGACAAACAGGGGTTGTTGCTCAATGGGACTTTGGATAATTATTTTTCTAAATCATCACCTGATACTGTTAGGGAGACTGTCCTGGCGGAGCGGCGGGCAGATCGCCGCCGTTCCGTGGAAAGCATAAAGAATGGGTCTGTTTCACTACCTTTAACTCCCGTGATTGGACCTCCCGACACCGTTACTGGTATAATAGCCAATGAGTCGATTATTATATTGGATAGTCTACTCCCGGAAGTAAATATGGCTGTACTTTCACCGGACACCGTATCTAGGTCGGACACGATTGGCCTGCCTGTAACACCAATTGCAAGTAGTGTAACGACACCAAAGGGAGAAGTTTTGTCTCAACCACATGTAGTCCGCAACAAGGCCAAAAAATTACCACTAACGGGGAAAATCTATGGTCCGCCGCCAAACAAAAAATGGCGGAAAAGGTGGGATCCGTTGCAACCTAAATTGAGCTGCTCTGATTTTGGCAAAAAATTGGCTATGGTTGCCAAGAATCCCTGTGTTGTACAAACAGATTTAGAGGGGATTCACACTATATCTACATTCCCAGTTCTAGCTAATCCATCTGCAGACAAGGAGGACAGTATGGACACTAGTGTGATTGATGATGTTCATATTGAGAACAAGGGTCCTGTGTCCCTACTTGATATTGAGAACTTGATTAAATCTTACTCTGCATCTATTTTGGAGAGGTTAATGGAAATGGAGTGTAGACTGTCTAAAATTGAGAATGCAATGGTCAAAAAAGATCTTGTAGGCCATAAAGGTGTTATCAATGTAGCCAGTCAAGCTTCTAACAACGCGCCACAAATCTTGTCATCTATAGCCTATCCACCTCCATCTACTTCCCCTTGTATTGCTCCTATCCCTTCCTCAATTACATCTGCCTCTAAACCTATGGGGAATACAGTATCAGCTATTGTTCATCACCATGCATCCCCCCGACCACCTCAAGTTAAAATCGCTGATCAACTGTTGGGTACTGTTGCCAACAAAACTAGTGATAATACTTCTAAAAGTATTGGTAATATATCTAATCTAGTTTTGACAGATGCAACAAGGGAGGTGAGGGAAACCAGACGCACCTGGGGGAAACCAAAAAGGGTTCCGTTGCCCGAACTTCCACCAGAGGCAGTACCCTACGTGGTAGTCCTAACAGGTGTGCCAGCCCTTGATCAAAATAAGAGGGAGGGTTTTTTTCAATTAAAAAATAAGATAACGCATTGGCTGAGAATGCATAGGCCAATTGCAAATCACATCAATGGGGAAATAGTTCATGTCCGTCGCCTTGAATGGCTGGGGGCCAGAACCAAAGACATCGATGGTGACATAGTGGTTGTGAATTTCAGGGACCCCAATGCGGTTCACTTTATATTGAACTGGCAGACAGGCAGTCCTAATAACACTATAATTCCAAGACCCCTAACGTACTTTTATCCAAGGTCAGTGGTGTTTCCCTCTCAGTATCCCACCTCACACTGTATAACCCAAATTCAGCTACCTAATTACCCTCTTGTACAGAATATTGGGAATAATCAACATGCTCAGTATCCACCGATCCAACAGAGTATGAGAAGTATGCATTATGCCCCTTGCCCTGTGACAATCCCAGACCCCTTGGGATGGAACTATCAGCCTGATTCATGTAGGCAATAGCGCTCGCAAAAGGGCCAGATTCTGAGAATCTGGCCCTTTGCGAGTGCGATTTTTGCATTTGGTATTCACAATCCCAAATGCAAAAATCGCTATTTAAGAATTCGCATATTTGCGAGGAATGGCATTTAAGGAATCTCTAATAGAGATTCCTCAAATGCTATTCATGACACATCAAGAAATTGCGATTTTGCACTTTTGGGGCCGCTATTTACCGAGAGGTCAGACCTGTCGGTAAATAGCAAAAACTCAGAAAAATGCTTTTAAAAGCATTTTTCTAAGTTGCATGTTGCACACACACATGTCCTTTGGACATGTGTGTGCGCAACACCTGTTCAAATGTGCATTTTAGGGGTGCTACAGGGTGTCCTTTGGACACCCCTGGCACCCTTAAAATCGCTATCTGATTTGCGAGTAGCAAATTGCTACTCGCAAATGAGGGATACTCCCCATTCATTCCTATGGGCCTTTTGGCCCATAGGAATGAATGGGGAGTTATTCCTTTTTTTGCGAGTAGCAATTTTCTACTCGCAAATAGAGATCATGTAGGAATCGCTATTTATTTAGCAATTCCTACATGAATGCCGTTTTGCGTGTCCTCAATAGCGAGTCGCTATGATTGGCTATTAGGGCCACGCAAAACGGCCCGTACATGAATCAGGCTGTATGTTCCAGTTAGAAATCCAAACTTTCAAAGCAGAGGGATGGATCATCTAAAACCCTTTACACCACTTGAAACATCAAATCGTTTTGATGTTTTCAGTGGTCTTGATAATTGTGATTGAAGTTTCCCGAGTGGGGGGGATGAGGGAAGAGACATTAGGAATCTCACTGCTTTGGGAGATGCAAATGAGTGTAATTCATTGCCAACTCTTGTATCCCGATCTCCGGTTAAAACTGTAATTTATAACATAAATATTCCTGAAGAACAAGTAGAACCAACATGCACTTTAAGCTACTCACCTCCTGAGGGAATATCTTCAGCAACCCACCTGGTGTCACACACTGGTGACAAGACGCCAAGGGTTAATATCGCCATGCCTTCTGTACTTGGGTTGCAGGTTAACCTGGTTTGCTGGAATATAGCCGGGATTGCTAGCAATTTGAGGGATCCCGAGTGGGCTACTTTTATAGAATCTTTTGATTTTTGCTTACTCCAGGAAACATGGGCAGTTGACACTCCTCACAGGGTAGGCTATAAGACCTATGGTATTGGGGCAACCCCCTCTAGAAGTGGAAGGCCGTCGGGGGGTCTCTTGATCTGGGTAAACATCAATCTAAAGGTTAATATTGAGGTGATAGACGTGATTTCTGTAGATATCCTAGCATTAAAAATAACAACCTCCAACGGGAATAAATTATTCCTAATAAACATCTACAATAGGCCAACTTCCTCATCAAGGGAATCTCCAACTGTTTCTCAGCTGGATTGCTTTTTGAGAGGGCTGGATCCTAGGGAGGATTTTGTTGTTTTGGCTGGGGATCTGAATTGTAACTATGAACCTGTTTCGGGCCTAAGTGAGATTTTTGAGGAAGAAGATCAGGCCAATAAAATCCCCTTCCTCGGGAACAATAAGTCAGTCAAATGTTCCACCTTGGCTCTCCAGCTGAACAAATTATGCATAGAGCACTTCCTTAGGGCTTGTAACGGTCGGTTACCGTCTGACATCTTAAAAAAACCAACCTTTAGTAGGAACACCTATAAGAGTAATCTGGATTTTGTGATAGTTTCCATCCCCCTTTGGTCGTATCTTATAGATCTCGAAATAGTGGAGAGGGGCGAAAGTGATCACTTTCCATTAAATTTGACCTTAGAAGTCGCACTATTTAGTGATCCCTTTTTACCACTTTCATCTGAGGAAGGTGTTAGTGACAGTAATGAGATCCATATTAGTAATAACAGGAGATCGCTAAAATGGCCATTTATTTTGGATCGTAGTGATATTCTTAGCGAAATATACTTACTTTTTGCTGGGACCTTTGCTCCATACTTAAGTTTAACTCCCGAGGAGGAAGTAAAAACCTCCTTTTTGACTATACATCAGGAGTTTTTTCTTAAATTGAAATTACTGGTAACTAAAATGCCTAAAAAAACCCAGCAGAAGATCCAGAATCTGTCTCATAGCAAGCCTTGGTATGACAGATCCTGTAGAGCATCCAAGAGGGAACTGTTAATTGCGATCAAATCTAAGTCGCAATTAGATGTACAAAAAGCTAGAAATAACTACAAAACTGTCCAAAGGACATCAAAAATTGCGTGGGAGGAAGAGAAATGGGCGGAATTGTTGTTAGCTGCAAGATCACATGATACTGTAGCTTTTTGGAGGTTGATAGCAAATGGGAACAATGTAGGAAGGGTGGTTAAGGACACCTTTTTAGATGAGCAAACGTGGGTAACTCATTTTACTAATTTGTATAGAAAATATGATGATCCTCACATAGCTTCCAACACAGTAAGTTATGAAACTCCAGTAGATCCGCTTGTTTTTACCCTGGGGGAAACAGAGTTGGCTATAAGCCAAGTAAAATCTGGGAAAGCTCCAGGTTTGGATAAAATCCCCGGGGATCTCTACAAGCATGACTCGAAAATATGGGCCCCCTATATCAATTATCTGTGTAACAAACTATCATACAGCCTAGAATTTCCTGAAAGCTGGAAGGGAGATGAAATTGTTTTAATATATAAAAAAGGAGACAGGAAGGATCCCTGTAATTATCGGCCAATAAGCTTAATGGACATCCTTCAGAAAATTTACTCACGCCATATTTTAGCACGAGTGAGTAATTGGTTGGATGAAAATTTATTTTTGACCAAATTCCAAGCCGGGTTTAGAACAAAAGTCAGCACTATAGATCAGTGCTTTAGATTCTGCTGCCTCTATTGGAAGTACGTAAAGATAAAAAAGGCCCATCTATATGTTGCCTTTATTGATTTAAGGGCAGCATTCGACTTGGTGCCACGTGATCTTCTGTGGAAAACGCTGAGTGCAGTGGGTATGCCAAACAACATAGTAGCTCAGATTACAAAATTACACGAAGGGAACTTTGCGAGAATCAGATGGGGTCCTAATGGCGAATTATCACAAAAAATTCCAATTGAACGTGGAGTTCGCCAGGGATGCGTCCTGGCCCCCACGCTTTTTTCCATTTTCGTGAATGATATTCCCTCATATTTAGAAAGATGTAAAAATGATGCACCTAAATTGAATGGCGAAAGGGTAGCATCTCTATTATTTGCTGACGATACCATTCTGATATCCCAAACAAAAAATGGCTTGCAGATTTTACTGAATACTTTTAATGATTATTGCAGTCAAAAGGGGCTAGAGATTAACGTAAAGAAAACGAAATACATGGCCCTAAACCCAACCAAACCAGACAAGGGTTGTCTTACTTTAAAAGGAATAAAGTTGGAATCTGTGCCTCACTTTTCATATCTAGGGGTGACACTAGATTCAAACTTTACCTGGAAAGCACAATTGGAAAAAAGCAAACTGCTATTTGCTCAGAATGTTAAACCAATACTTAGAGAGCAAAGTTTAAGCACTAGTAAAGCGGTGCTTCCAGTAATGGAACTTTTTAAATTCAAAGTTCAATCCTCAGTGCTTTACGGTGCAGAATTATGGGGGCCCGGGTCCAAGGAGACCTTCAGCGTTCAAGATAATAATTTCATGCGAAGCTTGGTAAGGGTTCCGAGAGGAACCCCATTGGTACCTTTGCAATTGGACCTTAATTTTAAGAGAACAGATCATCATGTTCTTATTAGACCGCTTATGCTATGGGTAAGATTGTGGCATGTCCCTGAACTTCAAGCATATAAAGAAGGGCTGATCGAGATCATGGCGCTGGACAGCCAGAAAAAAATCCCATGGCTGAGACATGTTAGTACTTGGTTTAATAACATAGGTCTGAAACATTTTTGGGAGAACCCTGAGCGGTTACCATCTAATCCCAAATTAGTCCTGAAAAGAGCCTTTTGGTCCTATGTAGCAAATATGACTGTAAATACCATAACTAGTGGCTCATTAGTTTCAAAATTTTTAAATTTTAAGGACGAACCCTTATATGAGACCTTTATGGACGAAATAGAGCCCCCACTTGCCAAAACATTATTTTTAAAGTTTAGATATGGTAATCTTTTACTAAAATCAACGTTGGCTCGTTGGGCTAGGAACCGTGATCCATCTTCCGAGGCATTGGACGAAGTTTGCTCACTATGTGAAAATAACCAAATAGAGAATGAGCAGCATATTCTTTTCTTTTGTCCCTTGTACGGTCAAGAAAGAAAAAGATTGATTAAACCAATATGCCTATTATTAGGCTTGAGGTCCTGCCCCCAGGCTCTGAGAATTTTGACTACAAACACTTCGCAACAGATAACATTTAGTGTTAGTAGATTTTTACTTTCTATTTGCTATCGTAGGAAAAAAATGGGCCATCAGCTGTAACCAAGTTTCCTTAATTTATGGCGCTGAATTATGGTCTTGAATTTGCTCCCATTAGCACCATCCAACTGAATTTGCTTTTAGATTTATTGGGGTATCATCCAGTCTCATATGATTTTATTGTTATGCTCCAAGTGTTTTTCAACATGTGTTGCACAGTTACATAGAATGTGTTCAATATTTTAACTGAATGTCATTACTTTTTATTGAATTGTAATTTTTAAACTGTTCTTTTATGGCGTAATGCCGAAATAAAGATTTGAAATGACAAATGACTGCCATTACCTGCCCTCAAACCGTACTCTATAGTGACGGCATTAAGTTGGAGTGCCTGCTGTGTCCCTCTCTTGACTGGAGGTTGGTCTAGTTGAGGGACTGCCCATCTATTATCATGTTCTTAAGTTCCAGTTAGATCTTCTTCAGCCAGGGGTTCGAAGGTGCAGTTAAAGTCTCCTGCAACCACCACTTAGGCATAGGTTGAACAGGTAACTAGACATTCCTCCAATGCTGAGATAGTAGGTGAGGGCCTGCCCCCTTTTGTCCCTCTCTCATAGACATTAAAGAGTTCAATTGTGGATGCTACGCTTCGCCCCCTAATGCTCAGCCACAGAATATCTGGGCTCGAGCTGGTTTAAAAGGTAATTTGACAATTCAGGGCGATATTTACCCAGATAATCAGACCCCCAGACGGGCTCCCTCTCCCTACGGAGGTTGCGGGTGAGTAAAAACAAGCATAACCGGATTTGTGTAATGGGACCAGACTCCACGTCTCTTGAAAAATACAGATATCAAATCCTTCCACTAGCTGGTTCCAATGGTGAAGTGGTATTTTGCTAATTAGCCCTGTCACATTCCATAACAAAATCTTCGGTTTTTGATGGAACATAGGACAGAGAACGGCACTTTGTATAGAAATAGGGTTATTGGTTGGTGAAAAATCTAATGTTTGCGAAGTTAGATGCATAGAGGTGCCAATGTCCACCACTTCTTGGGCAGAAATGGTGGATCTGCGTGAGCTTACCGCATGTTGATGGCTATCCTCAATAAGATATGGAGGGGTGTGGAAAGCTGGAATGCCAGGGGGGCTAGCTATATGATTAAAAATAGGAATAGAAGTGAGTGAGCCGAGTTCTGTAGTCAATCATTAATCTTCAGCGAGGAGCCACCTACTAAACGAGTTAGTGGTTGGAAAGAGGGTGGCTTGCCTTGCTCATGTATTGGAGTATGCCTGAACTGGATAGATAACCCGCCAGGGGTGAACGTACGAAATTCCAGGGCGAGGAGGTTTTCCACAAACTCGGTCCCCTTGAGGTAATGAATTTTGCGATGTAAAAAATGTGTTGTAATGACACGCGTTGTAACACGTGCGTTGTAAAGTGTTATATTCTATTAGAATTGCTAATTCTCTTTTCAATGGAATCGGATGGCGCTTGCCTATGAACAAGAGTAGCAGGAGTGGAAGGATGGTGTGCAATTGGACTGTGAAGGGTAGTGTCTTTTCTATGAGAAGCTGGTTCTTGCGTCGCCCAAAAATTATAGGGAGATTGCGAAAAGCAACTTTGTGCAGAAGCGCCATACTGTAGGCGAGATGGATCAGTCTGCAATAATGTTTTTACTAAGGTGGTTAGGCCTTCCAGCATAGATTTCATAGTGCCTATATCTGCTCTGAGAGCATTTATGAGGAAATGGGTATCCTAGGACTCTGATTTATGTTCTAAACTGGTTGTGACAGCGGGTAGGGGTGGCTGTGAGGACACGTTGCTGTTATGGTCATCAGTTAAATCCTGAAGGTGCAGGAACGTATTTGCGCAATAAATTGCGGACTCAAGCTGCTGGATGCTGGTGTTGGGGCAAATGTGGGAGGTGATAGAGGGTTGGCATGGCTCCAGAGTGTCTGATGTTGTCTTGTGTGACACTGTGGGTGTCCTATTAAGGGAATGTTTTTGGAACATTGTTGGGATAGTAAGCATAGGGATATAAGGCAAGCGGTTGGGGCCTGGGTGTGGACTTATAGCTCTGGGTGGGGGTCTGCCGACGGGGCTGCCTAAGAAGGAATACACATTTTGAGTTTCCACAAGAATACCCTCGCACTCATTGATTAAAGTGTCAATGCGATCAAGAACACAATTAGTGCCTGGGTGTTTTAGTGTTTTCCTAACCTTTTTCCCTTTTGACAAAGCCTCCTCCAATGCCCTCAATTGATTTTCTCTTCCCCATCTCTCAAGCTCAAAAACCACTAATACAAGGGAGGTCGATACACAAGCAATAGGGGAATCTGCTCGCTCTGGTGAAGTCACACAAAGTCAGAATAAGTAATCGCCAAGGAACTGCCAGCAGTATGGTCCTGAATATTGTCTATGTATTATCAATGAGTAGGAGTAACAAGCAGGGAACACAGTACCTCACAGAGCAGATGACGGCATACTACATGATCCTGGATGCAGATGTAAGGGGGGTGGCCCTGCCTTGTCTCTTCCTGGCGATGACTGGCAAGGCTAGGCCTGCCCTTGGACTGGGCTTTGCCCGGGCGCAGCTCAAGGCGTCCCGCATTGCGGGAGGTAAGAGCCCCTTATGAGCGCCTCCGGGCACAAAACAGCAGTGGGTCAGGGCCAAGGCAAAGGTCACGATTTGCGTCTCCTGCCACAAAGGCTGATGGGAGTCAAAGTCCCCTGATGGTGCATCCCGCGTTGCGGGAGGTAAGAGCCCCTTATGAGCGCCTCCGGGTGAGAAACAGCAGCGGGTCAGGGCAAAGGCAAAGGTCACAAATTACGGCTCCTGCCGCAAAGGCTGATGGGAGTCAAAGTCCCCTGATGGTGCACCTCGCATTGTGGAAGGTAAGAGCCCCTTATGAGCGCCTCTGGGCTTGAAATAGCAGCAGGTCAGGGCAAAGGCAAAGGTCACGATTTGCGGCTCCTGCTGTAAACGCTGATGGGAGTCATAAATATTTAGTTATTTATGTTTTAATGTTTAGGTAGGTGTAGTTTATGTTGGTCTCGTGTGCAAATGTGTATTAAGTGGGATGGGAGGATGATGTATAACATGCCTGTTGTGGCATCTGTTTAGAGTAGTATAAGTTAAGGTTAAGTAGGCTGGGATAATTACACGTTATGGTAGTGTAGGTTAGTTAGCATAGGTTAGTTTAGGCATAGTTTAGATAGGATAAGTTAGTTAGTGTAGTTAGATTTTTAGTAAGTAATATTCTTTGTTAGGTTAAAAAAAAACATTAAAGATTTTTATTTATATGTCTTTATCCTGTTAGTAATAAACACTGTTTTAAACTTTCATGACTGCTTAATGATTAACTCTGTAGGAGTTGTCATACCTGCGTTGGTTGTATTAAGCACATGCTGTAGGATTTCCAGGCAGTGTTTGCATACATGTGTAACCAGGCAAAACTCCGATGGATAAGATCCTGTCAAGTTTGCAATGGAGTCACTTAAGAAAAATTCAAACATGATTGTTCACTGTAAGAGGCAATCCTGCTGTGAATGGACACAAAACCCAAAACAGGTATTCGCCTACTATTGCAGTGTGTGTGTAAGTGATGCTAAATGTATTTTATGGATGATTATGTCAAACCATTCCTAATAATGAAGGATGTGTAGGGTCACACACTAATGCCAGCCACTTGCACACTCTCCTTTGCACCATTTTATTGTCAGATCAGTGTTGTTTTGTGGCTAGGATCCATGGAGGTAGCTCCCAACTGGGCAGGAACTTCATTCCGCCTTACTGTTGATGGATTGCTATTGTTGCACTTCATGCATGTGACCATGGGTAACTGCTGGCTAGTTTAGATGCACATAGGGTTAACATTGACTGTTTCCCTTGGCCTTTTCAGATTGTTCCATGGGTCTATGAAACACAATTCATGTAAGAGATTAGTTGGATCAGCACATCCAACATGGTGTACTTAGTACAAACATCAACAGACATACAACAAGCAGTTTGAAGATAGTGCATTTCTTTACATTTGTGTAAAAATGATGGATCACAGTAGCAGTTCTTGCAGCCAAAATCCCAACAATGTTTGAGAGCTCAAGGATGTCGAGACAGAGTCCATAGTGGATACATGTCGTGACATGCTGAGGAGAGGAGTGTTCCAGCAAAGAGGAGGTCCAAATTGCCATTAGGAAAGGTAAACCCCAGAAACAGTCCAGAAATGGGTAGGATCAGCAGGCGGGAAGCCAAATGGGGGACAGTACCACTTGACAAGTGCACTGCATGATCATAAGCACAGGTCCAGTGAGAAACTGGCCATGTGGCACAGACAAATGTTACTGGGCAGCTCTTCGATTGAGAATGTAGGAATCCACATCTTCATTCTCGGAGGTCTGTGGTGCCTCCTCTGAGGGGGTGCTGTCAGTGCTGGGAGTGACAGAGGCACACACACATCATGGGGAGAAGATGTGGATCCCCTGTTCCCAGCAGCTTTTTCCACCTGACAACAAAGAAGGCAGCACAGCACTGAGAAGGGCATGATGGCTTGCCAGCACGGCAACAACGTAGTTGTGGAAGGCACCCATTGTTGCTATGTGGAAGTGTTGCTTCTGCTCCATAGACTCTAGGATGTAGAGGATCTCCTTGAGCTGGTTGGCTACATCACTGGTGCCACCTCCGCAGGTCAGTTATTCATGCCTGTTCCTCATGACACCAGTGATGTCAGCCAAGGACTGATCTAATCCATGGAGTGGAGGGTCGGAGACTCTTATTGCCTCTGGGGTGTTCGTGTTGAGACTGAGGCACCTACAGACACCCTATAAGGTGCCCGCAATGATCTCCATTCTCGCCCGCACCATTTACCAGCTGTCTCTGGACTCTTACCGCAGGCCATTGGAATTCAACTTGGGGTCCTCGGAGTCCTGGGCTGGGCTTGGGATGGTGGAGGAGGTTGGTCTTGTGCTACCCATAACCTCTGGATACCATGCTGCGTTATCAGCCCTTCCCACAACCGGATATGGTATATCAATGGAGGCCAGGATTACCCAGGGGTGTGCTTGCCCCAGGGTTGGCAGGCAGTCATCCTTAGCAGGTTCCTCCTTTAAGATGGCCAGCTGGTCAGGAGGTATTGTTTCATCCTCTGCAATGAAATAGATATATTTTGATAGTGATCTAGGTTGGATGTTGACATTAGTAATCTGGTTGTCATACAGACTTTCTTCTAATTCACTTTCCGTTCAACATTGGTGTGTAGAACATATGTTACTCATGGGTATTGAGGGCAAGTTGCACTGTTGTTGCCAATCAGATGTGACAAGGGGTGACTTTTCATGTCATGACACACGTTGCAACACAGTTACATAGCTTGCTGGGCCTGACATGGCTGCACGTGCGATTTGAGGTAAGGTCCACATCTGCCTGGGTAATTATTTTACTTTTTCGTGATGGCTCTACTGATTGTGCTGTAACATATTGACACTACTACTGTGCGTATTGCTCTAAGTCCCAAGGGTGCCTGCATTCCCTGTGGCCAGTATTCAGTCCACAGCTACTGTGAAGGTAATGTGGGTTTTTGATTGTATTTGCTTGTATTCTGCAGTCTGGTTTTCACACAGTACACCACGCCAGTCTACCTTATCGTGCTGTATTGAATGCATATTGTGCATTCATATGGCCAAGGGTTCAGTTTTTCACGTCATCCACACACCTCTACACATCTAATACCTTGTTGCACGTCGGGAATGTGTGAGATCATGCACCTACCATGGGTTTCCTATGTTTGTGTACAAATGTGATGTTGTTTCACAAGATGATGTGCCATCGTCCAGTGTTGCATTTCCCACACCCAGCTACCCTTTGTACAGAGTAAGAATGCCAGTGGTTCCTGGGATAGTGCAAATATCAATGGGGAGAATGGAAGGCCCTGATGAGCACCCCTGCTTATTGCGAGGTGGTCTGCTATGGTCCTTCCCGTCTTAACTCTGGACAGTGGTTACCTATTCAGAGCACAGATATACCCTAAATACATGGGGCCAGTGTCCATTCTCTTGAGTATAATTAGGAGATACGGTCAACCCAGAATATGGAATACCTTTTCAGTATCAAGGGATACTGCCAGGCAATCCGTATTGGCAGTTGTATTTTCCCCCATGACGCTTAGTAGTCTCCTTATATTTAATAACATGTTTCAATCAGGAACAAACTGGCAGCAGTCTGTCTGGATTCCAGGAGTAATTTCTTTGCCTGTGCTTACATCTGGAGAAATTGTGTTGATATGTGAGTGCTATAAGTGGAATAAAATTCAATAGAGAGTCCATCAGAGCCTGGCGTTTTATCTTGTGCTATCTGTGCTGCAGCAGTTTGTATCTCCTCAATCTAAATCGGTTCATACAGTTCACTGTGTTGCAGCGGGAGTATTATGGGTAGCGATATGTCTTGGACGTATTCAAGTAGTAGGTTGGTGCTCAATGCTGGGCCCTCTGTGGATAGGATGGTGTAGTAGTCGTGAAAGACTGTGTTTATATCCTCCTGTGAAGTAATGTCCTAGCCATCAGGTCGTGATATCAGTGCTATAGGACTGTGTGCCACATCCTCCTTCAGTAACCAAGCTGGCAGTTTCCCCGCCTTGTCCCTTCCCCATGTTGTCTTGTTATATAATCCTTGTAGTCCAGTATTCCCAGTCTGGTCAGTAGTTCTCTATATTTATGTCATAAGGCTCTCAGCCTTGTGTCTCTGTCCAGGTTTGTGGGTATGTCTATTTCAAGTTATCACAGTTCGGCTTTAGCTTGTGAGATGTCTGCGTGTAGGGTTTGTGTTACCCCCCATGTTGTGACTATGCAGTGCCCCCTTATCACTACTTTGAAGGCCTCCCACTTCATTGCCCTGGATTGGGTCAAGCCCTCATTTTCTGTCAAATAGTCAGAGATATCTACGCCTATTGTGTCCCGGAAGGGCGTACTTGGGGCACCTCAGATGGAAGCCTCTAGGTTAATTGTATATGAAATATTATATAAAAATATGATAAAGTGTCTACAGTATTCAAAGAAGTATATTTCTTTGACAAGCGTCTCACCTTAGTACATTTGATTATATCACTGAATTGAAAGGAGTTTATTAAAAGTGATCATTTTAAACATGAACTTAGAAACATGCATGCCCCTGCCCTCACTCCAACGACAATACCAATAGTGAACTAAGAGGAAAGTCAGTGCTCATGTGCACCTTTTATGTGGGATATGGTCTTATTTTACACGGAGCAACATTATAGTCCATTAAGTAAAACACAAGAGAGTTGTTTGTAAAGCACACATCCTCACATATTTCAAGGTTTTATCATTTGCAAAAATGAAGACATGGGAAGCACAATAAAATAAAATATTTGCCTAGGATCAAACAATTTGGTCAAGTAGTCAATCTGGGATTAATCACTGGTTTTCTCACATTGTGTAATTCAGCCATGGGATTGGTATCCATTTCTTGCTCCAATTTGACATCAAAGTTTAATGCTTTGTTTTTCAATCTCTGTGCATAAGGTTAGAGCGTGTGTAACAGGCAGAAGCTACAAAAAAGCACAGCACAGTTTGGAAACAAGGGCTAAAAAGGACCTCGAGATGAACCAAAGCCTAGCATATGGCTTGAGCCTTCAGTGGCTAACTCGCCTCTATATTTTACTCTGGGCATTCTCTGCCTGTAATAAACTGCGGACAGTGTGACACTTTTGTTTGTATGTACGGATATCTTAGCTTGCATTGCTGATGACCATTTTGTATGTGTGCTGAGTGTGAGAGGAACTTACAATGTTGCCAAATGATGCACATAGTGTGTGTGTGTGTTTACAAACAGGCTTGTGCTCCTGATGTAGATGCTGTCCATCTTCGGTGCATGCAAGTGAAGTTTGTATTGTTTCTGACCAGATAGGTATATGTTTCTATTGGTGCAAGGAAGTACGTACTGCTACCTGGTGTTGTACCTGTTTTGTATGTGGAAATATTGCTATGCATGTGTGTCAAGCGTGCACTCAACATCCCAGTGCTGTTCCTTAAACTTGCACTAAATCTGAAATGCTGCTTGTTTGTTGAATCTAAGGGAGGCGTTAAATGGTGTTCCCTCATGCCACACTAGTTCCATGTCTTTAAAAGAAGCTTGCAGCGGCCCTTCAATGCCACTCTTCCTCCATGTCTTTGAAGCAAATTTACACTGACTGGCATTGTAGTACCACAATTGTTTCATGTCTTTTAAGGAAACATGTACTGGTAATGCAGTACCACATACTTTGCATGTCTTTCAGGGAACATTGTGATGCTCTTGACTAGTGCAGTGTGTCTTATGAGTAGGAGGCCAATTACCCCCTGTACTCCTGCTCCCTGCACTCTGTTTCTGTGTGTTTTAGGTCTGACCTAACGACTGTTGTAGCTGTTGATCCAGCCTCATGTTTTCTCAAACATATTACATATTCTTGCCTAGTGAAAATGGGCTTTAGGTAAGCCCTCTTCAGTTATTCATCAGGCTGTGTCATTCACATATTAGTTTACCCTTTAGAAACAGCATACATTCATTTGGGCTGAGGGCCAGCTCTCTTCAGCCATTGGCTTTCTTGCCAATCTTTGGCTCTGCTTAGTAGACAACTGCAGGTCTGAGTAACAGTATTTTACCTGCTAACTCTGTGTTATTCGGAATCTGGAGAAGTGTGACCTCAGGAGATATTTCCCATAGTTCATCCCCCAGTAGCTCAACACAAAATGCACACTAGTGTTAATGAAGTAATGAGAGTACCGGCAGCACCGCTGCCATTACTACTGAACCATAACTTTCTTATGCAGGGCCCCGCATCACTCCTGCAAGCTTCAAAGCCATGCTACCACCACCTTGAAATGGTATTCTGCATAATCTTTATTTTTTTACTGGTTCAAGATGGCAGAAACGTTACATTATTTTATTATTGAAGCATATGCCCTCCACATTTTGTTAGCATATTTTTTTTTTGTGTGTTTCTTTCTTTTTAGGTCGAGCCTAGAGTGCTTGCTCTGTCAGGCCATCTGTTGTAGGAGCTTTGTGGGGTCTGGCTCCTCCCATGCCTTGGATTGGCTTTTGTGTGTGTCGTTTTTAAATTGTAGCCTGCAAATGGCTATTTATTTATTTATTTATTTAAAACATTTATAAAGCGCAACTGTCGCCTGGCAGGCATCCTGGCGCTAGAGTAGCTTACTCCTAAGATAGAAAAAAGACACTGGGAGGATAATAAATGGTGAAGGAGGGGAATCTAGGGAAAAAGCCAAGTTTTTATTAGTTTTCGAAAAGGAAGGAGCTGTGAAGTGTGGCGAATGTCAACAGGCAGGCTGTTCCAGAGCTTCGCAGCCGCCACTCGGAATGATCTTCCTCCAATCCTGGCTCTCTTGAATCTGGGCACTATTACAAGTCGAGCGGTAGCGGATCGAAGAGCTCTGGTGGGGGTGTACCAGCTGAACATCCGTTGTAAAGGGATAGGTCCTAGCCCATGTAGTGCCTTAAAGACCAGGCAAAGAGACTTGAAGGCAATTCGTTGCTTCAAAGGAAGCCAGTGCAGCTCGGCTAGGGCAGCAGTGGTTGAGGCTCTCCTGGACCATCCAAGTGCCAGTTTCGCTGCTGCTGATTGGACCCGTTGGAGACGGTCCAGCAGTACCAAGGGGGAGTCAAGCAAGAGAGCATTGCAATAGTCGATGCGACTAAGGATGGTGCACCTGACTATCTGTGCTCTGGCGGGAAGAGGAAGTAGTGGCAACATTTTATGCAGTGATCTCAAAAGAGCAGAGCAGGTGGCAACTGTTCTCGAGACCTGTGTTTCCATGCTCAGCTTGTTATTCAATAATAGTGGGTGTTTATCCCACCTTTTTCCACAAGTCCACTCCCCTGGAGTATTGCCTTTGCTCCGACAGCTGAGCTTCCACGCCATCACTTCCACACCCCCGCCTCTCTCCCGCCCCTCTCTTTCTACCCTTCTTGCTCTACCTTTCCTGTCTTTTGTTTTTTTCAGGCTGCTCTACAGCTGAGAAATGTAACTTGGGTTGGGTGTGCCCGTTTTCAAACAGCCGTACTCAGGCTCGTTAATCACACACCTTTGAGCTTCTTGGTGAGCCTCCTGGTGTTTCTGCGCGCTCTCGGAGTTGCAGAGCTTTCAAAGGTGGGTTCATGCTCACTCAAGGCAGAAACAAATGTATGGAAGGAGGGCGGGTGCTAGAACTAGGATTTCTGGTTGGCTAAGGCTTGCGCCAAAGCCAGGCAGAAACCATCATTCTAGTCAGGGCAAGGGAGTCAGACGCCAAGATAACCCATGCTCACCCCCTTGGTAGCTTGGCACGAGCAGACAGGCTTATCCCGGAGGCAATGTGTAAAGCATTTGCGCACGCACACAGCAACAACATCCCAGGCACATCACAAATGGAACTCCACACAAGGTTATATAAAAATAACTTTTGTATTGTCAAAACACATCAGATAGTAATCACACCATCTACATTGTGCCAACTGGCACGGGCAATATTCACAAGGGATTATTTACATGGGACAGGGCCACATGGACCACTGTCAAGGAATAAGCGTTTGGTAGAACTAGCACTTAGAACATAGAACAATTGTAGCACCAAATAACAATTGTAGAACACAACCAGTAACCACTGGTAAAAGGTAAGTACATCCTACGCTATCCTAAAACACCTTAGGCCTTTATCACGCAGGGACACATAACCTCACTAGTATGAACCTACTAGGCAAAACAACCTTCTAAGCATGAGCACATTTGGAAATACAAAACAAGCATAAAGGCAAAGCACATTACGCAGAAATCACAGATAGGCCTAAACAGTATAAATACAGTAGGCAATCACCTAGCGCCACATTTAGAGCACATAAATCACATTCAGGGCTTTGCGCCCTACCCACAAACCAGCCCCCCTGGCCAACTGGCCATCTCAAGAAGGGGCTCAAATGCCCTGTGTCCAGAATGTCAGGGCGCGCTGCCAATGTAGCGCCAGTCAGGGGTGCGCCATCTGCGCAAGCCTAAATGTTGCAGCTGCCCACTACTTGCTGGGAACAAGAACAGGGCCTAAACCTTGCAGCTGGCACTAAGTGCTGCACAGCTGTAGAAGGCCTGGCACCTCTGTGCCACTTCTGTGCCTCTCAGGGACTCTGACTCCAATAGCGCCTAAACGGTGCAGCTGCCCACTACTTGCTGAGCAGCTGGGAGCTCAAAACTGCGACTTTCACTTGCCCTCAGAAGAACTTGCGCAAAGGGTTGGAGCCATCTAGGCTCTGAAGATAAACATGTGCCATGGAGCACTCTGGCTCCTTAACTAGGTATGCGCCAACTGGGGTAGCAGGGACCCCTGGGCCCTTTAAACACATATGGCCCAGTCAGAGCCACACAGGCTCTCTAAACAAATTCAAGTGCCCCCACAACTGGAGCTCTCTGGCTCTGAAAACAATAACAGCCCAGCGTTGAAGCCACCAAGGCTTGGAAAACAATGAGGCCAAGACATTTAAAAAGGAACCCTGTCCCCTCTTGTTAGAGCGCGCTGGCTCTTAAAGCCAAAACCTGTCCCACAGAGTAACTGCTCTCCCTACGGTGGTGCGGCCCGCTACGGCGGGACCCCTCAGGCCCCCACACTGTTCCTCAATCAGGCTCGGACCCCCAATAGCCACTGACTCACCGGGTCTCGTTGGAGGGACTGCTCCTCTCTTTGCCAGGTCCCTCTCTCTCGGGACCGGGGCTTCGTCGTGGAGCCTGGAGGCTCCAGCACTCCTCTCTTCGGTGCGGGCAGGGGGACTCGGCCCGGCGAGCTTCGAGGGTGCAGCGGGCGGGGCTCTCTTTCACCCTGGAGAGCCTCGTGGCTGCACTTCTTCTGCGGGGCTCTTCCCTCTGCATGGGTGCCCCGCAGCACCGCTCCCTCTGGCCTCTTCACTCGGGCCCCCTCTCGGGACCCGGGGCTTTCTCTGACATGCTTCAGGAGGCGTGTGGGCTCCCGTTCTTCCTTAGGTTGCACATCCCGGGGCTCACTCACGGGAGCCCCGTGCCGACGCCCAACAGCTTCCGGTCTTGCCGCAGCCCCCGTTACAGGGCGACTCACCTGACTTCCGGGGCGGCCGCGGCCGGGCTGTGGCGGCATCTGGGGCACAACGAGGGGTAGGCTCCCTCTTTACAATGAAAATAGAAAGCGGGGTGGGCACCCGCTCCATCCATAATATCCAAACTCGGGAAAAGTCGCGAGGTGGGCACCCACGCACCACGCAAGCGCACATTTTCCATAATGCAGGGTGGGCATCTGCGGTACACGACGGCAATTTCAGAGGAATTCCTCGCCGGGGATTCCCTCTTCTCGGCAGTCAGCTCAATCAATCAATCAATCAATCATTACATTTCTAAAGCGCGCTACATACCCGTGAGGGTCTCAAGGCACTAGGGGGGGGCACTACTGATCGAAGAGCCAGGTCTTGAGGAGTCTTCTGAAGGCCAGTAGGTCCTGAGTCTGTCGTAGGTTGGTTGGGAGAGTGTTCCAGGTCTTGGCGGCGAGGTAGGAGAAGGATCTTCCGCCGGCTGTGGTTTTCCGGATACGAGGGACTGTGGCAAGGGCGAGTTTGGCCGAGCGGAGGCTTCGGGTGGGGGTGTGGAAGCTGAGTCGGTTGTTGAGGTAGGTAGGTCCGGTGAAGTGCTTTATGTGCGTGGATGAGGAGTTTGAAGGTAATCCTCTTGTTGACGGGGAGCCAGTGCAGGCTTCTCAGGTGGGGTGTGATGTGGCTGCGGCGGGGAACGTCGAGGATCAGTCGAGCCGAGGCGTTCTGGACTCGTTGTAGTCATCTCAGGAGCTTGTTTGTTGTTCCTGAGTAGAGGGTGTTCCCGTAGTCGAGCCGTCTGGTGATGAGGGCCTGGGTGACGGTCTTTCTCGTGTCGATAGGGATCCATTTGAAGATTCTGCGGAGCATTCGGAGGGTGTTGAAGCAGGACGCGGAGACGGCGTTGACTTGCCTGGTCATGGAGAGGGTGGAGTCGAGGATGACCCCCAGGTTGCGTGCGTGGTACGTGGGTTCCAGGGCTGTGCCTAGTGATGTGGGCCACCAGAAGTCGTCCCAGGCTAATGGGGCGGGTCCGAGGATGATGACCTCTGTCTTGTCTGAGTTCAGCTTCAGTCGGCCCTTATTCCTCTGTGGAGGTTGGCTTTGGCGGTGTGGGGGTCTTCGGTGAGGGATATGATCAGCTGGGTGTCGTCGGCGTAGGAGATGATGTTGAGGTTATGTTGTCGTGTGACATGGGCGAGAGGAGCCATGTAGATATTGAACAATGTCGGGCTGAGGGAGGATCCCTGTGGAACGCCGCAGATGATCTCGTGGTTTTTGTGCGAAAGGGTGGGAGGCGGACGCTCTGGGTTCTGCCGGAGAGGAAGGATGTGGTCCAGGCCAGGGCCTTCTCTTGAATGCCGGCGTCCTGGAGACGTGTTGATAGGGTGTGGTGGCAGACTGTGTCAAAGGCTGCTGATAGGTCCAGGAGGATGAGGGCGGCTGTTTCTCCTTTGTCCATCAGGGTCCTGATGTCCTCAGTGGCGGCGATGAGGGTGGTCTCGGTGCTGTGGTTGCTGCGAAAACCGGATTGGGAGGGGTCCAGGACATTGTTGTCTTCAAGGTAGCGGGTTAGCTGTTTGTTGACGATCTTCTCTGTTACTTTTGCCGGGAACGGGAGTGGTGGGTGCGGGGGGGTCGGAGTTGAAGCTGTCGTGGATGTCGGTGATCTTGCGGTGAAAGAAGGTTGCCAGGGAGTCGCACAGGTCTTGTGATGGTGGGATGTCGTTGGTGTTGGAGCTGGGAAGGAGACTTCTTTCACGATGCTGAAGAGCTCTTTGGTGTTGTGTGCGTTGTTGTCTAGGCGGTCCTTGAAGGCGGTCCTCTTGGCGGTCCTGATGAGTTGGTGATGTCTGCGGGTGGCGCTCTTGAGGGCTGTGTGGCTGTCTGATGTTCGGTCGTGGAGCCATTACTTCTCCAGCTTCCGACAGGTGTGCTTGGAGGTCCGGAGGTTGTGGAGGTCTTGAGACGGACGAGGGTGTTGGCACAGTCGTTGATCCACTGTGTGAGGTTGGTTGCGGCGGTGTCTGGGTCGGTGGGGTCTGTGGGTGGTCTCCAGGCGAGGGTTGGTCATCAGTTGGTACTCGGTGACCTTGCCCCAGCAGCGGTGTGGCAGATGTTGGGTGCGGTGGTGTGTGGTGGGTTTCCTGAAGGTGAAGTGGACGCACCTGTGGTCGGTCCAGTGGGATTGGGTGGTGTGGTTGAAGGAGACGTGGGGGCTTGCGGAGAAGATGGGGTCCAGTGTGTGTCCGGCGGCGTGGGTGGGTGTCGTTACGAGCTGTTTGAGTCCTAGGTTGGCGAGGTTGTCGATCAGGGAGGTGGAGTTGGCGTTGTTGTTGTTCTCGAGGTGGAAGTTCAGGTCCCTGAGGAGGATGTAGTCCGTGGAGACGAGGGCGTAGGTGCTGATGAGGTCGGCGATGGTGTCGCTAAACTGCGGTCGGGGTCTGGGAAGTCTGTAGATGAGTGTTCCTCTGAGGGTCTTGTTGGGGTCGGTGTGAATCTGGAAGTGCATGTGCTCGGCGGTGGTGTGGGTATCGTCGGTGTTAGTTGAGATTCTGCTGTAGTCTTTGTGGACGATCGCAATTCCACCTCCTACTCCGTTGTCGCGGTCTCTGCGGGAGATCTTGTAGCCCTGAGGGATGGCTAAGACGATGTCTGGTGCCGAGGTGGCGTTCAGCCAGGTCTCCGTCAGGAAGGTGACGTCGGGGGCGGTGGAGTCTAGGAGGTCCCAGAGTTCTATGGCGTGCTTGCGAGCGGAGTGGGTGTTGAGGAGGATGCAGCGGAGGTGGTTGGGTTCTTTGGCTGGTGTTTTGGTGGGCTGGATGCTGGTGTAGCTGCAGTTGCGGCAGGTGAAGGGTCCTTGGTTGCGTTTCGGGGTGGCCCGGTAGCAGGGGTGGGCTCGTCCGGTGTTGAGTGCACGGAGGGTGCTGGAGTCGTAGTGCAGTCTGGCGTGGGGGGGTGCGGGGTCCAGTGGTTTTGGCGCTGGGCGCGGTCCAGGTGCGGACGGGCGCAGACGGGCTTGCCTTTGGTGCGCGCGTCAGCTGCGCTTCCGCGCGGCGTCCTCCATAAATGGCGTAGTGGGAGGGAGGAGCAGCTGGGAGGTGGGAGCGGGGTGGCCAATGGGTGGCAGAGGGAGCGGGTACAGAAGTTTTAAGGCGAGGCCGCAGGGGAGCAGCGGCGGGGAGCGGGGGGCACGGAAGCAGGAATATTCGCGGAGAACAAAATAGACAGAATAAACTGGCAACAGAACAAAGTACACAAAATAATTGGCAAACAGGCACTCAGCTGGGCAAAGTGCAGGAGAAAAAACACTGGGGCGATCAGCGACAAACTCAGGAGCGCAGCAGCAGCGGAGAGCTTGCGGCAGCAGCGGTGAGGGCAGGAGTCCTGGTCACCCACGGGGGGAGCCATGTGGTGTGTGGAGCAACCACACTCCCACTTTCCCCCTGGGGCATTTAAAATACAGCGCTCCCGAGGCACTTTAGGCTCTAATAATCTTGGCAAAAGCAACACTGGAGCAAATAGTCCCAGCAGCACCTGGGGGCATTAAGGAAAGCAAAAGGGGGCCCCAAGCAAGAGATCCAAGGCATCCAGGGGCTGGGCATGGCCCAGGGAGGTAAGCCTTCCCCTGGGCCCCAACAGCAGCACGCCCCTGGTAGATTCCAGTCAAAGAACAAGAGCCTTTTAAATGAGGTCACAGCCTCTTTTTATACACCATTTCCCTTTGTTTCCAAAGGTGCAGGCAAGGGGCGAACCAGATGCAACTGGTTCCTGAGCACTTTGTTTTGCTCAGCCCCTCTGCCTATTCTCAGGGTGGGTCAGGGACATCAGACACACCACAGGGGGCAGAGCCAGCATTGTGGAGGGAAACCCTAGCCCTATTTAGGTCCCAGGTGCAGACCCTCCCTGCCATCAACATGCAGATCTCCCCATTCACCACCGGGGCAGACCCATCCTGACTCCAGGAGCCAGGCACACCAGCCAGCTCCAGCCAATCACAAGCCAGCACATTCACTGCACAGACACACCAACTTCTAGAAGTGGCACTTCCACACCAGACACATTAAAGCTGCACACATCATCGCGCAGCATTCAATCTCACGAGTTCGCACATACCAAACTCGACCCTGCACTCCCCACACATCAGGAACTACCTTGGTCATACATATTCCCCATGCATTCCTATGGGAGGGCAGGTCACTCTCACCACACATACACAGAGAGCTCACGCACTTTACACTGTACCACAGGGAAAAAGTGCGCAGAGGCCTAAAATCACTAACACCAGGTTACAGAAACAGGCTAGGCAAAGGCAAAAAGTTTAGGGGTGAACCTGCCAAAAGGGCCAGGTCCAACAGCGGGAGGTTGTTGAAAGAGACAACGAAACCGAAACCAATGCTACCATACTTTTGTTTAGCCCAATGTCTCCTTACGTAGCACTGAAGTCTTATTACTTCTGTAGTGTCAGAAAATTACATTAGCAAGTTCTGTGGAATGTCTGTATGCGTTCATCTGTTTACAAGGGTGGCCAGTATACAATGTATACACTGCCTTTGTATTCTGAATCAGAGAATGAGTTGGAAATTGACCGGGAAATATTTGCTTCAATCGAATACGCACACCGTGCAGTGGCGCTGTTTTCTTTAAATGACATTGCTAGCTTTGTTTGCATTATTTCAAAATGTATTTAGGAAAAGCAAGCTGACATTTTAGTTTCATAAAAGAGAGGAGACTCATTCTACATGCATTCGGGGGTTTGAGAGGAGCAGGGCCGGTGTTTTTTTTTCTCTTGGGGGTAGAGGACCGAGTTTCAAGCGCCCCCCCCCCACCTCCCATAAGACAGTGTTTTCATCTAACTCATGGGTACTCATAGTACGGCCCGCGGGCTGCCAGGGGCCAGCAAGCCTTCCTTGGTGGCCCGCGGACCTTGCAGACATTGTACCTGTGTTTTAAAAAAAATAATTAAAGAGTGTCAGCAAACACCGCTGCAGCAGCACAGACTCCAAGACACTCTGCTCTATGGGGGCCGGGCGAGTCACAACAAAGCCTCATTAACAAGTAAATGGTCTTTTAAAGACCTGTGAAGTACTCGGGTGAGGCAGTGCTTGTGCCCGGGAAGCTGGGGTGAGGTGACAGAGGGTGACAGACAGGGGGTGACAGACAGAGGGTGACAGACAGAGGGAGATAGAGGGAAGAAGACAGAAGAAGGGAGACAGAGGGAGGGAGACAGAGGGAGGGAAACAGAGGGAGGGAGACAGGGAGGGAGACAGAGGGAGGGAAACAGAGGGGGGGAGACAGAGATAGACAGATCGAGACAGAGAGAGAGGGAGACAGACAGAGGGAGAGAGACAGAGGGAGGGAGGGAGATTGAGGGAGACAGAGAGAGAGGAAAACAGAGGGAGAGAGAGAGAGGGTAACATAGAGAGGGAGACAGAGAGAGAGGGAGACAGAGAGAGTGGGGGGCTGAGGGAGGGAGACAGAGGGAGGCAGAGGGAGACAGAGGGAGGGAGCCCATGGGAGACAGAGGAAGAGAGAGGGATACAGAGAGAGAGGGAGACAGAGAGATAGGGGGCAGAGGGAGGGAGAAAGAGGGACGGAGACAGAGGGAGACAGAGAGAGGGAGACAGAGAGCGGTAGACAGAGAGCGGTAGACAGAGGGAGGAGGGCAACAGAGGGAGGGAGACAGATAGAGGGAGACAGAGGGAGGGAGACATACAGAAACAGAGAGAGGGAGGGAGACAGAGGGAAAGAGAGGGAGGGAGACAGAGAGAGGGAGACAGAGAGAGGGAGACAGACAGACAGGTTGAGTGAGAGAGACAGAGGGAGACAGAGGGGGACAGAGAGAGAGGGAGAGAGAGAGAGAGAGGTAGATAGAGAGAGGGAGGAATACAGCGCGAGAGAGAGGGAGTTAGACAGGAACAGACAGAGATAGGGACAGAGACAGATAGAGGCAGAGACAGCAGCAGACAGAGGCAGAGACAGACCGAGACGGAGAGGGAGACAAAGGAAGGGAGACAGGGACAGACAGGGACAGACAGAGACAGGGACAGACAGACAGATAGAGGCAGAGACAGGGACAGACAGATAGAGGCAGAGACTGAGACAGAGACAGAGGCACGGAGACAGAGAGGGAGAGGGAGACTGAGGCGGACAGAGGGAGAGAGAGAAAAGGAGGGAGAGGGAGGGTGACAGAGGGAGGGAGAGAGAGAGAGGGGGAGACAGCAGGAGGGAGACAGAGAGAGAAGAAGACAGAGGGAGGGAGACAGAGGGAGGGAGAGGGAGACAGACAGAGGGAGACAGACAGCGAGAGGCAGACAGAGGAAGGTAGATGGAGGGAGGGAGACAGAGAGAGAGACAGACAGACATAGTGAGCGAGACAGAGGAAGACAGAGAGAGAGAGGGAGGGAGAGGGAGAGAGAGAGAGAGAGAGGGAAAGAAAGAGAGATATAGAGAGAGGGAGAGACAGAGAGAGGGAGGGAGACAGAGAGAAGGAGGGAGACAGAGAGAGAGAGAGAGAGAGAGAGAAAGATGTGTGTATGCCGGGTCTGGTGGCTCAGTGGACGAAGGCGTCCCCTGCAGGGGCCAGTTTACAACCTCATGGTCACAGTTTTTTTGTTACTCTAGCCTTGCCCCCACCTGTGCGGCCCTCGGCCAGAAACCACACTGTAAATTTGGCCCAGGAGAGAAAGTTTGCGAGTACCCATGATCTAACTGATAAGATTGCAACACGTCAGTGCCTGTTGTAAGTTGCTTATCTGACACGTCATAATAACAGGCCAAATCTTTATCTTTCATTTTATAAGTTGCAGGTGTAGCCTCTTCAGTTACTGCCAGCTAAATTATGTTTTCCATTTGTACAGTGTGAGTTTTCTCTTGGTGGGATAGGTTGATTGTATTGGGGGAGCCACTAAACACGCAGAATTTGTCCAGTACCTTACCTGCCTGCGACTGAGAGAGGGAGCGCTCGGACAGAAAGTCTGTTTGGACCAGCCACCAACACCGGAATCCCGCCACCAGCCGCGCCGCCGCCTTGGGACTACGTTTCCCATCAGGCTCAGCGGCGGCGCGTTCCCCGACGCGGCAAAAGCGCCGGGAGGGGCTCTACAAAGCTGCAAGCCCTCGGTGGAGCGGGGGGAGCCACTAAACACGCAGAATTTGTCCAGTACCTTACCTGCCTGCGACTGAGAGAGGGAGCGCTCGGACAGAAAGTCTGTTTGGACCAGCCACCAACACCGGAATCCCGCCACCAGCCGCGCCGCCGCCTTGGGACTACGTTTCCCATCAGGCTCAGCGGCGGCGCGTTCCCCGACTCGGCAAAAGCGCCGGGAGGGGCTCTACAAAGCTGCAAGCCCTCGGTGGAGCGGGGGGAGCCACTAAACACGCAGAATTTGTCCAGTACCTTACCTGCCTGCGACTGAGAGAGGGAGCGCTCGGACAGAAAGTCTGTTTGGACCAGCCACCAACACCGGAATCCCGCCACCAGCCGCGCCGCCGCCTTGGGACTACGTTTCCCATTAGGCTCAGCGGCGGCGCGTTCCCCGACGCGGCAAAAGCGCCGGGAGGGGCTCTACAAAGCTGCAAGCCCTCAGCGTCGCGGGACGCGAGCGGGACGCCCGGGGCTAAGCCCGGGCAAAGGGCGGGCCCTCTGAGGCCCTCCGAGGCACGGAAAGGCGAGGAAAGGCTATCTCCCGGAAATAGTCGTGTGGAATAAAGGTACTGTTTTCGGCCTGTTACTTGGCACTTATTATATTACTGAAGACATCTATTACTTATCATTTCATAGCCCTTCCAAAATTTATAGTATTTCTTGCGACGATCAGCTATTGACCTGGTCTATCTCTAACACTAGTTTTGATCAGGTGTTCATTCAGAGTAAGAGTCTAAGGAATGGGGAAAAAACTGGTACCACCCCCTATTGAACCTGTGAACACTCTTGATTCATATCTGGTTCAAGTGGTGAGTAGTATTAACAGCAAACGAAGGCAATCCTTGGGCCTAAGCCAATCACCTGTGTTGCCTGCAGAAAGCCCACCTACAAGCACTGCAAGTACAGCTATGTCCGATTCCCTGACAGGAAATGTACAGCATAACTCAGCTGATTCTGACTCTAATCCTTTAGCCAACCACATGGAGGCCACCATTGTCTCTGATTCCGCCATGAACAGCGAAGATAGAGAAGATCTTATCGATCTATCAGACAATGTCATCTCTGAATCAAGTATTCAGATAGAAGCCACGGAAGAGGATCTCCAGCCCCAGCCACCATCTATTCGTGCTGTTAGAGCATGTAGGAAACAAACAGCAAAACGAGGGGGGAAACAATTGGGAAGGAAGAAGCCTGCCACCCCTCCTTCCAGGCGTTTGGGCAAATATTTAGATTGCGAGGTCGATCACGAGTCCAAGCGCATTATCGATGATGACCTCTTCAACAGGTTTCAAGATATGATAGATATCAAAATTAAGACCATCATTAAACCTCTGATCGGGAAAGTGGACAAATTAACTGCCGAAGTCAGAAAGTTGGGGGGGGTTCATAGTAACTTGACTAAGGAGCTAGAGAATTTATCTTCCCTCGTCGCGGACCTAATATCCACGGATGAGGAGGCCCCTTCTACTGATAATAACTTACAGCCCACTCAACAAGGGTTGTTACCCCTACCCTCATCATCAATATTAACTGTTCCGGATCAAAATGGCGTAACCGGGGACCCTCATACCATCTCCACTGCTGCAACAGTGGTAAGCCATCAAGAGGCCAGCCCAGTCCAATTTATCGCGGAGGCCTCACCGGTAGTCTTGGTGCTGGCTAATGTTCCACCTCTGCTAAAAGACAAAACAGAGTCAAATCAGGGTCTCAAAGATAAAGCCATACATTGGCTCTCAAATAACATGTATATGGCGCAAGAAGGGCTTGATAAATTGGCAGGAAACATAGTTTCGACCAGGAGGGTACCCTGGATTGGCAGCAAGCCGAAAAAGTTTCAAGGCGATTGTGTTATCCTAAATTTCACAAACGCCGAGGTCCTTCCTGAAATCTTGTGCAATGTCTTCCCACCTCAGCGGCGCAACGGTTCCATAGTCCCATTAACTCTTGGTTTTTTCTATAACGAGCCTCAACCCGCTACCATACATAAAATCAACAGGCAGAACAAGTATAGTAACAACAGTAGCTGGGGAGGGCCAATGGGCCTGCGATATGCAAACGACCGGTTCCCGCCTGTAGTACAGCGAGAGTCAGGAAGACCCATTTACCCGCATGAGGAAAATATTCCGCCGGTTCACCAGTATGGGATGGGAACCAACGGGTGGGGGCCTGGCGCACTGGGGTACGATCACAGTGCACGGGGTATCATGCCAACACGGTGGCAGAGAATGGACCCTTCTTTGATTCACCCGATTACTCCACATCCTTTGTGGAATTTAGCTCATAACGGTCAGGCTCAGTTAGCTACCCCATCTGCTTGGGGCTTTACTACAGGTAATAGGTTTGGCCCCCTATCCGACCTTAACACGTGCGATTGACTCGAACCAGGTATTGACCAAAATAATGTGAGTTCGACCAGTCAAAACTCTCGTAGCGATGGTTTAAGCATTGATGATTTCCTTAGTTTTTTTATGCCTAATGTAGCCACTAAGCCCCAACCATCTACCACTCTAGGTCAGCAAGCAACCTCATCTGGGGGTGAGTCTGGCCGTAACCAGGGTTTGGGTGGAGTGGGCATACAGCTTTGCCGTCAAGCAAAAATCACTGAGGCTTTACCATCGCAGGCAGCAGTGGTTGGAGAATCAGAGAGTGGCAGCAAGTTAATGACTAGTAGGGAGTCATGTAAGATTATAAGCTGGAACGTGGCAGGTTTGAACACCAAACGTAAGGACCCGGTATGGTGGAGCTTTATCTCAAAGCACCACATCATTGCCCTACAAGAAACTTGGGACATATCTAGTAATATCTGGTGGGATGGATACACTAGCTTTATAAGCCCAGCTGTCCCTAGCAGAACAGGTAGGGCTAAAGGTGGGTTGGCCCTTTTTTTCGCCTTGGACCTAAAAGGAAGTTACAGGCAGATTAGGTCCGAATCTGACAATATACTGATTGTTGAAAGGGTCATCAATAAGACCCGCAGGACCTTATACGTTAACTTCTATAACTCTGGGAACAGCGCATATGAAGGGCGTAATATTGCCAGTTTAGATAGTATTTTAAATTCAGTTCTACAGAATATCTCTTTTGCATCTGAGTTAATTTTACTAGGTGATTTTAATATACACTTATGCAATTTAGCCTGTAAGGGAAGAGAAGTCAGCGAAGATGACGATGACGCACCAGTAGCACCTCATTTTGAACATTCAGTAGAGGGTCAGGAGCTTGAGGACTTACTTGCAAACTTCAACCTCTATGAACCTAATTTCGGTCTGAGAACGCCAACTTTTACCGGCAGTCACCATGGGTCTCTGATAGATTATATTTTTGTTTCTCTTGGCATCCTAACTCTGACTGCTGCATATAGCACGATAGTAACCCACTTCAGTGATCATAATCCAGTACTACTAGAAGTGATGTGAGGCAGCCAGATGGGTGCATCACCATCGATTATAAAACCAGCCCATTCCTTGAGGACTACAGATCAAGACAGAAGAGTTAAATGGGCGAATGTGATCCCGGAAAATTTCGACAAAAAATGCTTCCCTAAGATTAAATCTCAGGTTGAGCTCTGTCAGAACCCTGACACCCAAGGGAGCCTCATGGTATCAGCCTATGAGGAAATATGTGTCCAGGTTTCTAACGAACTTTTAGCTAAACCCTTTCAGGGAGCAAAGGGTCACAAGCGATGGTTTGATTCTGCTTGTTCGAAGGCCCACAGAGATTTGTTGGTGGCTCTAAAAATTGTCCCGAGAGTAAAAGAGGAAATTGCGAGGCTTAGGAAAATTTATAAGTCTGCAATAAAGAACCGCAAAGATTCCATTAAACGTGAAACATGGGATAACCTCCTCTCGGCGGCGGTGTTGAAGGATAGCAGGAGATTCTGGGAACTTATTAAGCAGCCCCTTTTTTCGGAGGACAGCAATTTACCAATGGATTGTGTGATTACTGAGGATAAATGGTTGTCTTTTTTCAAAAATGTATATGGGGGTGACTTTGTTGATGAGCATATTGACAGGGGCTTATTGCTCAACGGGCCTGTACATCCAATTGTTTTTAGCCCCCAAGAAGTAGAAAAGGCACTCGCGGAAACCACTAAACACAAGGCACCTGGCCCCGACGGAGTTCCGGCCGACTTTTTTATGTTTTCACCTAAAATGTGGTCGAGGGTGTTGTCCAACGTGTTTAATGCTGTTAACGATAAATCAGCTCCTGCATCATGGGCCACATCTACCATCGTCCCCATTTACAAAAATAAAGGGCAGCGGGACGACCCAGCATTCTACAGGCCTATATCCCTTTTGGACTCTACCGTAAAGATTTTGGGGAGAGTCCTCTTATCAAGATTGAGGGAGAATGTTGAGGGGTGCGGTGGGTTGTGTGAACTACAATATGGTTTTAGAGAGAGAAAGGTACAATTGAGCAATGCATTAATTTGTATCTACTCATCTCTAAGTACACGTTGGCTAAGGAGGGTTCAGTGTATCTGGCATTCATGGACCTCTCCTCGGCCTTCGATCTCGTTAACAGGTCCAAACTATGGTCGATCCTCCTGGATTTAGGTATTGACGAAGCCCTGGTTATGTTTATGGCCACACTGCATCAGGAGCTTTTTGCAGCCGTTCGAGTTTCCAACAACGGCAGGCGTACCCCTTTATTTAAATCCTTGAAAGGGGTACGGCAAGGTTGCATCTTGGCCCCCACGCTTTTCACCATCTATATTAACGGCCTGGGGGCTTACCTGCGAGGCCTGGGCACGGATGTCCCACGTGTAGGAGATGTTCATATCCCGGCACTCCTGTACGCGGATGACGCCGTGCTGATCGCCCGCACGGGTATTGGGCTACAGGTCCTTCTTAACTCTTTTGGCTCTTTTATGGAAAATCTGGACCTTAAGGTCAATGCGTCCAAGTCACACACAATGGTCATGGGCAGAGAGCGTACGAAGAGAAGACACAAATCTTTCTTCTGTAGTGGGATCCCTGTTTCGGAAGTAACCACATTCCCTTATCTGGGAGTCTTGTTCGACCAAAAAGGCACCTGGGGTCCACAGATAAGTGCAAAAAGGCTGGCAGTCACTAGATCTGCTTCTGCACTCTTGGGTTTTGCTGGCAAGCTGGGTGCCAGGCCCATGGAAGCGTTGCTGAAGATCTATAAGAGTAAACCCATTGCCATTGCCTCATATGGATCTCCTCTGTGGGGGTATGTAAATCTTGACCCCATTCAGAGGGCAGAAAATAGATTCATAAGATCTCTCCTTTCTGTGCCCCAGTCAACCCCAACTTATTCTATCCACAAGGAGGTTGGCCTACCATATTTGTCGGACTCATTGAGTGTAGCACCATTGATCATGTGGCTGAAAATGTGGTTAAATGTTGATCTTCCACTGAATCATAAAATTTTGAGGGATGTCCAATCAATGGATAATTATAGTAAAATCCCATGGTTGGCTTATTTAAGTAAATCATTCAAAGATTTGGGTCGCCCAGATTTGTTCCTCTGTCCAGAGAATATTAGGGCCCAAGATATAGCCTTTATAAAAAAGGCATTCAAAGAAGGGAAGGAAGCCTGCCGTGAGGTATCTGAGCTGCAGAAACCAGCAGTCAGGGCTCACTACCTATTGGTTAGCGCTCCTAATTTGGCACCTTATCTTCGCTTTGTAACAATCCCTTACCATAGGTTTTTATTAACTAAACTTAGGTTTAATCTTATTCACTTCCACCTAGGCTCTTTTAAGGGATGGCAGAAGCCAGAACTAGCCGCCCCTTGCAGTTGCGACAATTTCTCCGTGCAGGATACAATGCACTTTGTCATGTTTTGTAGTCTATATCACGAGCAGAGGAAAAAATATTTGCTCCCTTTATTTAAAGAAGCAGGGTTCACACAGGTGCGCCCGGCGCTGCTCTATTTACAGCTCATGACAAACCCATGCACAACGTTTAGTCTAGCAAACTTTTTAGTCGCAGCTTCTAGGGCGAAAGCTGCTGGCCCATCTCCGATCTAAAAGATTTCCTATCTTAAAGAGATTATGTGTATTGTTTTAAATATAAATGTATCTTTTTTAAACTGTGTAAATAGTATTTATAATGTATACTGGGTATGATGTTTTTTAGATGTTAGGAAACCTAATTATGTTTCTTATGTCATGTTTTAATTGCATTTGTTTCTTTGTATGACTTTGAACAAGTCGAATAAAGATATTCTGACTGTATCAACCCCCAGTAATGAAAATCTGCGTCCCAGAGTTGCTCCAGTAGCCTGCTTGAAGAATGTGTCAGTAGCATGTATATGAACCCGCTGAGCTATCTCATGGGTGATTATTTCCTTCATGCCACGAGTGATTGGTGTTCCTACCTTCTAATCCCAAGTGGTGTCCCCGAACAACCACTTAATAGGTCAGCTACCATTCCTACCTTTCTACTTATCTCCCAGCTCTTTTTACTATTTTGCAATTGGAACCTTCTTGAAAGTAAAATTACGCAATTAGCTTGAAGTCATTTTTTGTTGAAGGCCTTGTCAGTAACGAGTCAAAGTTGTCATGTGTCAGCTGATTTCTCTCCCCCTCCACCCACACACACTTTCCGTGACCTGGAAGGCAACACTGCCATGCTAGAGAGTTTATTTGCTTTACGCGCTGTTTATAGCGAAACCGGAATAATTATTTTTAGCTAGTTGTGGTTGGATGGTAATGTTTTATAAAGAATTGACTGATGGCCTTTAGTACTTTCAAAAGTACTGAAGTGGAAATGAAAACGGAAACGAGTAATCAATCTTTCGAGCTCTTTGTAGCTTTTGGTGACAAACCTGAATAGTTGCCACGGCAGAACAAGCACTTAACATAGTCTCTATGGGGAGAACCACCTAGCAGCTATGCAGTTAAGTTGCAAATGAATAGAAAAGAGTATGCAGATTGTTCACAAATACCTCAATGTAGCTCCTGCATCAGTGAAAAATATAAATGCTACCATTTCTAACAGAATGACAATACAGAGCAACAAAAGGTGTAGAAGAGCAGTAACAGGCTGAGCAAAACCTCAACTGATATATGCCATTTTCTTTTATCAAGAATACATGTTTGATTTCCAACCACTGCACTCTAACACTGACTGATTGACTGCCTTTCCCAGACCTAATTTCACAGTTTCTCTCTCTCCTCCTTATTCCCTCATTTCTTCCTTCCTTATTGGCCTCTGTAATCCCCCTTACTTCTTTCCTTCCTTACCTTTCCTCGTTCCTAACCCTCCCTCCTTTTCCCATTCATCATTACTTCAACCATCTCTTCCCACTTCCTCGATTGCTCCTTCCCTCAAACCCTTCCTTCCTATTTACTTCCACTGCCCCTTCTGCCTATCACCCTCTCTGTCTCCCTATCTTTCTTCATTACCTCCTTTCCTCCTTTTTCCTTCTTGCCCATCTTAATCCCTCTCTTTACTCCTTAATTGTATACCCAGCCTTATTTCCTCAAACCTTATTTCAACTTCACTTATTCTCTAAGTCCTTTCTTTTTCTTACTTTCTCTCCTATCCTTTTTTCCTCTTTCTCTCCCTCACTCCATTCTTCCCTTCCTCTCTCACATCCTCTCATCTTTCCTCCCTTCCTTCTCTTAATTCCTTTCTCCTTTCTTCCCTTCCTTCCTGAATTTCTCTATCACATTGCTCTTTCACTCAATGTCACACTCAATGTTAATGTCAATGTTAAACTCCACTACGCACCATTCCACACCCCAAAATACCATTCTACATAATTACACCCCATCACACCCACTCCGCATAATTCCAATATGCTCAATGCCACATAATTACTATCCAAATATTTCAACTGTTTACCTTGCCACATAATTCAACTACACAAATCCACTCCACACCACACAATTCCACAACTAACAATTCCAATCCAACTCACATAATTCTACTACACACCACGTACATACACTCTACAACATACTAGTAAAAGTCACTATCATTTACAACGCCAATAACTCTAACTCAAGCAAATGCGAGAGCTATTGTAATTTTTGGGAATCATAAAAGTAAAAAAAGGTGCCTGCATAACTTCATGTGGTTATGCCTGCACGTGCCTACAAAATAATGTGGCTATTCTTGTTTATTAAAACTTTTCAATATGCTGCACAGCAGCCACGCTGCTCTACAACATAGCTTAAAAACAAAAGCCAAACCAAAACCTCTGGCTAAGCACTTATAAGGTCCCAAAGGCGAGACGTATTGGCTATGCCAATGCTTGTTTTAATTTGTTTTAGCATATGCTGGCACTACAAAAAAAAAAACACCACCTTGTTTTTAGAATGCAAATGGAAATTGTTTTTGATGGAAAGGCTTTTCCCCACAAAAGTCCACAAAGATCAGACTCACATAGACTGCAGCACTGGTCAAAGTGTGGCATATGGGAGATTAGATAGCCTCAGTGGACATTCAGGCTTCAGTGTAGCTTACTTTCAGAGCTTTAAATTACACTAGTGGATTGATGCACCAGATACTCAACCTGTGTCTCTTGTGACACAATCTATCCAAGCTCTGCTCCTTCCTAGTAAGCAGCGTATCCGTTTTTGAGCAATGGGATTGTGTAAACGGAATGTAGCCATCGTGTTTGGTGAGTGCATTGTGAGGGGTGTACCTTAGTGTATGCAGGATTACCAACATCTTTTGTGAGTGCAGCGTAAGTGGTCTATAGGTTGAAAATTGTGCCTGTGTGATGGAAGATTAAGACATATGCCTGTTTGAGTGCAGCATGAGGGACGTGCCTATACGAGGCAGCAATACGAGTATGGGGTCTCTGCATGTTATGTCTTTGTGCGCAGGCACTTTACAAGGTCCAAACTCATTAGCTTTGGTAATGCTTTGGGGTTATGGCTTTGACTTCCAGAAATGTCTTTGACTTCCAGGGTTTTGGCTTTGACTTCCAGAAATGCAATCCAGGGATTAGAAATACAAATACAATGATGTGCGTGTGAGAATGGTAAGGAGCTTTGATATGGCAGATGCAGACTCTGTCCAAAGAGGTTGAGGAGTTTCAGGGGGAGCCGACAGGCTGAGATGTCACCCTAGTGAGGTGGGCCCAATTACTTTGCTTGCCCTTGGGGTCATGGCAACCTAGCTACACCACTGGACCTACTGGGACTAAAGATGCCCTTAGTTCATGACATCAATTTCCACTTTGACACTTTCACCATGTTCTCCTCTTTTTCCTACCAGTCATATTCTTGTTTCTCTGTCTCCATGTCAGTGCCATCAGTCAGAGTTGGAATGTGCAGACAGGGCATGGGGGTTCTATTCTGTTTTTAGTAATGACACTTATTTCTTCTCAAAATATATTATTTAGGTTACGGTATATGGAGCTGACTGGGTTACAATTGCACTTAGGCTTTCTTCATGGATCGTCAATTTAATCCAAACCAGACCCAAATTCCCCTTAAAACACCCCAAACTCTGATGACCTATGCTACAGATGAAAACATGAGCATATTCTTGTGAAAGGTTATTTTTTAAATCTAAAGGGCATTTTTAAAGGAATTGAGGGTTCAAAGAAGGCTGCTCTGATCTTCTTTCCATTGTGATATGCAATCCACCCCTCCTTTCAGTGCTCAATTTGAGTCTGTGGTCGCTGGTGGGGGGCACCAGCACTTATCTCTGGGTACCAGAATGTTTTTTCCCTGTATCAGATATTTACCAAGTGCAAGAGAGGGAACAACACACGGATCGGAAAGACGGGGGAACAAAAAGAATGCACAACCATCACAAACAGAAAGCAGAAACATGTAAGCATGAGTAAAAGTGGAAAGGAGTGTCTGGTAGTGGATTAAAGACTACCAGCCTTGGTATTTGAGCCAGCGGACATTTAATTGTACTGGCTGCTGGCTTCTGAGCACAGCTTTGGGCACCAGCATTCTTTATTTCACAAATTAAGCACTGCCCCATACAGACAGGGTGCAGAATAAATACTCATGTTATATTGGTTTAGCACTTCAAGTGAAATATGGGGAGGACATCTATTGGAGTAGTGGATTCATTGTATAGAAGTCTTTCAATGCCAAGAACTAAAGTCAAACCCACACACTTATATTTCCACTAAAAACAGTAAAATGGGGATATAGATCCATGGGGTGCTTATCAAATTTCTCCAAAACTAGGATTCTTCTATTTGCATCTTGCTGCTCTCAAAAGCCTGCATGTGCTGTTAGGCCCAAATATTTCTAGGGACTCTCCAGCCAGCCGCATCCAGTGCAGGTAAGTGCGGTGGGGCCGGGTGGGGGGGGGGGGGATTTTGATAAACAACAAGAAGGGGAAATTATTAATGTATTTAATTTTCACTCATTGTCGTTTGTTGAACCCCCCCCCCCCCCACCCCCACCCGGCCCCACCGATCTTACCTGTACAGGCCGTGGCTCTCTTCAGCAATCTCCCTGCAGGAGGGTAAAAACAGGTTTAGTAACTCTCTGCAAACGTGTATACAGGGAATCTGGCAGCTCTTACCTGCACTGGCCCCGTTCAAAACTAGGCCGGGTCTGCGGGCAATGAAAGGGGGAGTCACGATTTCAAACCACAGCACTGTCTTTCACAGATGTGCCCTCCATAAGTAAGGTACAAACTGTGTGATGCCATGCCTGTACTGGGGAGATCACATTCATTGTTCCTACTTAGGTGCACCGTCCCTGTTTGCACCAAGTGAACTTATGTCCCTTGTCAATGCAATAAAGGAACACCCATCCCCTGGGATCATGTTGGATTACATTTTTGCCATACGTTGAGTCACCCGTTTGCCTACAACCACTTCTATAAACCCTACTGCTCCAGGGGTACAAACACCTATTACTTCCCCCAGGATTAGTCCCCTGGTGCCTGAATAATGACTGATTCTTTCCATTTTCCTTTTGCTCGCACTATATAGGGCAGGCAATTTTGGGAAATGTCAATGAGATGCAGAAGTTAAAGATAGCCATGGAGCAGGGCTCTGAGGAAAACCACCCAGTACCAACGTCATGTCCAGAAATAGTCTTCCAAACATAAGGCTTAGGACTGTGCAGCTGCATACACAGAAGACAGATGATATGTGAACACATTTTATGCCAGTGTTGGAAAATTCAGCATCATCCACAGCACCCTTTGCCTGCTGTACTGTCCATCATTCCCCTTGTCTTCTAGTGAAACCCCTCAGGTCAATATAAAATCACATCTGCCAACGGCAATTAGCTGTTTGCATCTAAAGGACCAAATGTTTGCGGAAGGATGCTATAATGTCCATGTGGGATCTTCCAGAAATAGTCCATTATGTGTGACTACAGGGGAGCCACCAAGTCTGGGGTCAGATAAGAGAAAGTCATTTTTCAGATTATAATTTTACTCCAAAATGCAAGTTTAAGAGGTTCACCGGCTGTACCAGGCAGTGGCACTTAATCTCTAGATGGTGAAAAAACATGGCCAACTCATCTCAGAACAATCTATCCACCATGTGTTCCAAATATGCATGTCACATTGTTGCGAGATACAGTCAGGTTTGTGGCTGCATCAAGCTCATCCATGAATCTGTAATTTCAGACAAGGAAAGGTCCCTTAGGTAATAATTGTTGACCAATATTTATATAGAACAGCTATTGCACACCTAAAGTGTACTAACTCATTGAAAGAAGAATATTTGAAAAATACCAGCTGCATACAATTGATGTAGATTGTGATACCATATTGCACATTCGTATCAATTCCGCCTGAGCCCCAAGCACATTTTGCACCCCAATATCATTTATGTACACCCTCAGGGAGGGTATGGACACCAATCAGCACCAGGCTCTTGTGCTCCTCGATCTCTCAGCCGCCTTCGATACGGTCGATCATACCATCCTCCTCTCCCGTATCGGAGCGGCGGGGATCGGGGGGACCGCCCTGGTCTGGTTGTCCTCATTCCTGAGCGACCGCACCCAGGCTGTTCGACTGGGTGACTTCACGGCGGACGTCCGGAAAGTTCAGTGCGGGGTTCCCCAAGGTTCCTCCCTCTCTCCTCTCTTGTTTAACCTGTACATTGCTCCCCTAATCTTTTCTCTTCAACAGATGGAGGTCGCCGTATTTAATTATGCGGACGACCTCCAGCTTGTCTTCAATCTGTCTTCTCCTTCCTCTATTCTAAACTTTCAATCTGTTATGCTTCACATCAGGGACTGGATGAACCACAACCACCTTAAACTCAACCCCGACAAAACCGAGTTGGTGTTGACGGGTGGTTCATCCAGCCCCTGGTCCCCTCTTTTTTGGCCCCCTGCTCTTGGCCCTCCTCCTACCCCTGCTTCCTCAGTTAAAACACTTGGCATAAAACTTAATTCTCAACTCACCCTTCACTCCCAGGTTAGCTCTGTGGTATCTTCTTCCTTTCTTTCACTGCGCACTATACGTAGGGTGTCCCGTTTCTTCACTTTCACTGCCCTAAAGCTCATCATCTTGGCCATGGTGGTATCCCGCCTGGACTACGGCAACGCCCTGTATGCCGGCATCCTCGCCTACAGTCTGCGTCGCCTGCAACAGATCCAAAACCAGGCGGCCCGCCTGGTTTTTAAACTCCCCAAATTTCACCACTCTACCCCGCTTCTGAAATCACTTCACTGGCTCCCTGTGCGAGCCAGAATTGAATTCAAGCTTGCTTCCATCACCTTCCGGGCCCGACACGGACTCGCACCTGAATTCATTTCCTCCGAGATTGTCTCCTATGTCCCCACCAGGGAACTTCGCTCGTCCTCCCAGTCCCTCCTCACCATCCCACGCTACCGGAGAAAGAAGTGGGGAGGCTCTAAATTTGCCACCCTTGCCCCTACCCTCTGGAACTCCCTTCCCCTCGGACTCCGCACCATCTCTCTTTACCCACATTTCCGTAAACAACTTAAGACCTACCTATTCACGAAATCCTTCGAATAATAACTCTCCGGTTCCCCCAGCTTTTTAACTAGGATCCTGTCAGTAATAGCGCCAAGAAACCGCAGGTATATGAGCGCTCTATAAGAAATTTTAAATTCAAATTCAAATATTGTTTTGTAACTACTGATTATTAAACACATTGGGGCATATCTACAAGCCCCTTTCGCCACAGGAACGCCACTTTTTACAACGTCCCTGTGGGAATAGGGGTTTCACCTTATTTACAAGGCTGCATAACATGGCTTAACAGTGCTTTATAAATAAGGCTCCCTTTCACGCTATACTTTGCGTGAAATGGCTTTGCATTGGGTGTTGAGGTAGGCATTCCACCACAACACTCATGGATTTTGATGTTGCCCCATATTTACAGGGGTGGAGTAAATATGGGGCAGCGTCAAAATGAAGACCAGGGAAAAAACGAGTCTTAACATGGCGAAAAATGCTTGCATCAATTGCTGACTTTATTTCTTATAGTTTTTGCTGTTTCACACATAGAAACAGCAAAACGCCCTGAATTATTGTTTCTGTGCAGGAAGGCATCCCTTCCTGCACATAAACTATCATTCAAAAAAATGAAGATTTGCAAGGTCTATGTGTGCTGCACAATGCACCACACACAGGAGTTTCAAAGCGCCATTTGTGATTGTTTATGTGCAGGAAGGGCCACCTTCCTGCACATAAACAATTGTTCACCCCAACGCAGGCACTCTTGCACTATGGTGCAAGGGTGCCTGCGTTGGCACTAGGCAGCTTAATTTAGCACCAGAGCTAGGGGAAAAGCAGGGCTGCACTGTATATTTGTAAATAAGGTGCAGCCCAGCGTTTTCAGAATGGCGAAGTGTGGTGTTAGCAAGTTTTGCTTAGCGTCACGCTCTGCCATTCTGTTGTGCATATGCCACAATGTTTTGCAACAGATTTTCTCTTTGAAACTGATGAACATTTATTACCTCAGGGACCACCAATGTTCTGAAATTGCCTATTTGCCCAGAACCCTATTGATTCGAAAGCTTCCCTTGTGTTATGAAACAACATGAATCTGTGTCAGGTCATAATGTGTCCATTTGTATGCAAAAGAGCATACCCAAAAATGTTGTTTGTTGTTTTTCATACTGATTTTGAAAATGAAAAACTAGGACATTCCTGCTGCGACTATTTTGTAATTTGTTTGCAGGTTGGGAAGAGAGAAGAGGGGTCATGGGAAGATTAATGCTGATTTACTGTGTCTTGCTGCTGCACACTATGATGTTGTCAAGATCTGTTATTCTTTACTCTCCGTAAAAGATCCCCCCCCCCAAAAAACTAGGGGACCTATTTATGAGAAACAAACGCAGCGCAGTGCCCCAAGTGAATTTTCTGCCCCATGCTGCGTTAGTTCCGAGGCACAGGGATACAACATATTTACAGGAACATGTTACATCTCTGTGCCTTTCCCTGTTCTGGAGCACAAACTGCTGCCATGCGCCGGCACAGGTGCCTGCGTCATGGGGAGATTGTTTCTGTGCTAGAAGGGGCAACTTCCCACACAAAAACAATCACTTAAGGGGATTTCATCTTCCAATGCATGCTGTAGCATGCAGCAAGCACTGAAAGAGGAGTACATGAGGAGAAATAAAAATATTTCTCCTCTTTGTGTGGCCTAGCATTCTGACGCATTTCCAGGTTTACGATTGCTTGTAAATCTGGAAATGCATCAGTGGACATGGATGTTACATGGGAACACCCACAGCAACACCCATGTCACCCTCCTAACACGCAATGTGTTGTGTGAAATGGGGCGATAATTACAAGCACACGTAAAGCCTTGTGTGCTTGTAAATTTCACACAGCAGGTTGTGCTGCCAGTGCGTCATGCAACGTTATGCACCGATGGTGCAAGGGCCACTTAAATAAGCCCCTAGGACTTTCTGCAACCATAGACACAGGACTACTGATTTGCATTTGGTGAGGAGCATTGAATGACTTTACTAACAGAGCTCACCAACACAGGGAATATAGAAATTGGACATTTAAGAAGAATTAGGCACACTTATTACAAACTGTTTTCTGTGTTCTTCACACTCCTTTTTAGGTCGAGCGTAGCAAAGGACCTATTGTTTTCACTTTCGGGGGAATCTGAGACAGCGTTCGGCCACGAGCCTCTGCTGTCTCAGATTTGTCCACGAGGGCGCGCACGGCGCCGTGCACATCCCCTGCCTCCCAGCCTCTCTCAATCACACACAGCCACACTCACGCATGCGCGCACACACACATACACCCACGCAGGCACAATGCATCGGGACACACATATACACACGCACAGCTAACAGACACACAGCCACACATATACATACACATGCACAGCTACACACGCGCACACACACAGTTACACCCACACACGCGCATACACACACGCGCACACAGACACACATACTGCCGTCGCCCCCACTGTCGCACATATACACACACGCGCGCACACACACACAAGCGAACCAAGACCCCCCCTCCCTACAACTAAGGCCCACTTACCGGCACTCCGGACATCTGCAGACTCCGCGGGGCTCTTCCTCTGGCCAGGCACTCCGTGGACGCGGGCTTCACAAAACGGAAGTCCCGCCCCACAATAGGTTTCGGTTTTGTCAGTGCGCGCGCAGGTCTTGTTTCGCATATTGCACTTGGCTTGAGTTGGCAGCCACGTAGGAGCAATCGGATGTTTGAGCTTTTCTGCTGGGAGACAGGAGGTAAGGTCAGGGAGGCGAACGCCCCCCACGGATTAATTGCCTTGATAGATAAGCATCACGCTAATGAGCTATTGATAAAATGCAATTTGCTTTGGTGCATCTCGTGTTTCCCTGTGTTACCAGTAAAAAGCAAGAGGTCCTCCTTTTCACAATCAGCCTCGTCTGGCAGACGATCTGCCATTTGCACCCATGGACCGTGCCTGCACATTGCATGCTGTCAAAATGAAACGTATTGTAAAATCCCGTTTCTGCTTTTTTTTTGTGACTGGAAAGGTGCAAAATCTTGAAAGCTCGCGTGAGAACGGGATATTGGTTTTCATGTGCTTGTTCTGGATGCTATTAACAATGTGTGGCTTTCTGTAACCGCACAACTCGATTTACACAGATTAATTTGAATACCATACAATATATAAATCCAAACATATATATATATATATATACATGAGGGAAAACATCCTCTCGTTCAATAGAGCATCTGCCTTTCTGGTTTCGGTTTCCGATTCTGTATTCAAAGGTTCTGCTGCTGTGATACTTTCAGGGCGCTGTTTGCTTCCTCATGAGAGCTCTCCCTCCAGAATACGATGCTTAAACGTTGTATTAGGTGCTGAGCACCTGCAGTGCTTCAGTTTGGAATAGAACCCTTTTCTGGCCCTCACAGGTGTCTAACATTAGGTGTGGGCTGAGATTATTTCTGTGAATCGACATGCGTGCTAGCCATCCAAAGAATAGTGCTACGGAGCCCCGTGCAGGTTATCTGGTGCTATAAAAGCAGAACTGCCCGATACAGTGCACAAGAGTCAGGGCCGGACTGAGAACCAACACCGGCCCTGGCAAAGTGCTCAGCCGGCCCCCTGGGGGTGCGACCGAGCTTTTTGCCGGGCTGGTTTTCGGCCGATTTTGTTACAGGGCCGATTATGCTGCAAAAACAGCCCTGTAACAAAATCGCCCCCCAGAGCCCAAAACTGGCCCCCACCCTGGCGGCGCACCGGGGAATTGCCCGGTGCCCGCAACGGCCAGTCCGGGCCTGACAAGAGTGTGTTGTTAATTACTGAAATCACAACACCAGCGCCGTGCGGGCATTAGCGCAGAGAGAATTACGGGTAAATTATCTCTGTGCCTGGAAACCAAGGATGGACAAGAAGCATCCACAATGACGACAACATATACATCGCACTTTGGCTTATATCATAGGCAGACAATGCGGACGCTTTTACGATCTGGCTGTATATGCTGATTTTTAAAGCAACAGTCTAAAACCCAAGGTTTTACAGTGAGTTTTTAAGCTTCTTTTAATGATAACCTGTGGGTTCAAGGAACACTTTTGCATCAGAGCTTTTACATAGAGGAGCTATTGGTATGCAGATATTTTACCACTTTATCATGAGAGTAGGTTTGTGGCAGTGGAATAGTGTGACAAGGGTGTCTAAGCAGATTGGCCTCAGTTGAATTACAGCAACAACAAAACCACAGATCACCACATCACACTAACACAACAAAACACTACTATAACAAATTAGCAAAACAACAAAATACAACACAAAAACACAAATCAGCAGCAGAACACAATAATACACCAGCACAACACAACAACAAACAGTATTCAGTAGCAGTGTGCTATTAGTTTGTGTTCTTATTCGTTATACTTGTATTGATGCTTTGCATTCTTGTGTCTATGTTGTTATTTTGCTGGCTAGTGTGTTCTTGTATGAGAAATGGGACTGTCAAATTGTCTTACTGAGTCCTGCTATTATCCTGTTATGCAGCTCCCTTTACAAACTTCAGGAAACATACTACCTTCTCACCCAAAGCAGCATATCCCATTATCACAACGCGCAAAACAATTACCACTGCCATAAAGAGAAAAAGCATTTGCAATGCAATAGGTCTCGCATTTGTTACAGTTTAAGTTATTGGCATTGTAAATTACAATGCCTTTTATTTATCTGTTTTGAAAACCAACACATAAATAAAAGGCATTGTCATTTACAATGCCAATAGCTCAAACTCTCGCAAATGCGAGACCTATTGCATTGCAAATGCTTGTTTATTACTAGGGCCTGCTAACTAATCCTGTACTAGTACATGTACACGAGAACTCTCCCTCTGGGTGTAGTCGACCCTATCTTAAATGACAGGTTAAATTTACTTAAATTTGCTGGTACAGTTCTTTTGAGACTGTACCAGGAAAACTGGGATGCCTGGTCACCCTGCCCTCAGATACCACTCCCCCTCCTTCCACCTTTCCTATATTTTAGGCCACACATAAAACAGAGAGGAAACTCCAGGGGGCATATGATACATGCCTCCGGGGTGCAACAGGCATTTGCAACTGCTTTGCGCACACCCGGGCACTTTGGTATTACAGCAGGGGCAGCAGATGCTTGTGCGGCCCTTTCTGTGATACAAATAGTGTTGGTGTACATATAATGCCAAAGTTATCATCAGAAGGCATTCCCTCATTTGCATCGGGCGTGGCCATATTCAAATAAGGGAATCTCTTTGCCTCTGCTCACGCTGTATTATAGATGTGGGCGGAAAGGTAAAGAAGCTGTCAGATGGCGCACTGACACTGTGTCACCTAAAAGGTGGTGCACTTTCAGTATGCCCCCCGATGGTGGCCCTCTGGAGGGGTTAAAGGAGGTCCTATGGACCTCCTAGACATCACCTTGCAGGATGGTGGAGTCACTCTCTTCACCCGCCTGCAAGGGAATCTCTATCCCATCTTAAAAGTGCAGTTGGTTGCCACCTGCACAGTGAAACACAAAGCAGCTGCTTCAATGCTGCTCCGTGTTTCACTTGAAGGCGCTGCCCCCAGGGCAGCATGACTTTGCAGCTACCCTGGGGTAAGTGCATTCAGTAAAATATGGCACACTCTCCTTGTTAACGCTGAACGCATCTTTTGAACGGTGTGCCTGGCGCTAACAAGGAAAAGGCGCAGCATTCTATAATACGCCCCAGAATGGGCAATCTGCTCCTTTTCACTGCAAACCTTTGTTTCTGTTAGGCTAGCACGTAGACAAGGGCAAACTCCCTTCATTTCCCCAAGAGGAGTGTACTCTGGCATGGTTCCCTTGTGCTGCCATTATTCATATAGCCTGTCTATTAATGCTTTCTTGAAGTAGCATTCATTGTGTAAGGAGAGGTGAGTAACTTTCAACAGCGCAAGAGAAAACCCAGTGCTGTGGCCATCACCATGCCTTTTGTTCCTCTTGCTCCTCCAGATAAAGCAGAAAATAGGCTTTTGGGGGACTTTTTCAAGACTATGTAGAGGTGTCTATTGATGATTGAAGACTTATCTTAAGGGGAAGGCCTCAAGTATCTATCCCACTCGAAAATGGCTCACAGGGTGATGGATCAATTTCCTTCTTAAGTTTGCTAGATGCAGGGTAAGTGGAGCATGGGGAGATCTCTGGCAAAGGGGTCATAATGCCATTAAGAACCAGATATAAAATATTTTTTTGTAAAAGAAAACAGTCATCTGTTCCACAGCCACACCTCTCCTGCAGTGATTTAGTGCTAATATATCTCACTCACAAAACCAGGTAACAAGCTTAGCAAGCTCCGTATTGCACGGGAACCTTGGAATGTGGAGAGACCTATGCATATGCCACTTACGAATGCCTGCTAGAAGCAAATACCCTTTATGGACTAAGCATTGTACCAGCTAACGCTCACTTTGACAGTCAGCTGGTATTTCTGGGCAGAGTTTCAGAAGCCACCAGGCACCAGATGAACATCATCAAGCAGCTCAATTATGCCAGATGATCTGGAACCTGTGTATCGGGAGCCCATCTATCAAACAATCAATCAAATCAATCAATCTGTGCTTATATGGTGTGGCTTAGCACCAGGGAGGGTATCCAGACGTGCTGCCAGTATCAGATGTGGACCCTGGTCTTGAGTCCCCTCCTGAAGAGAGTCAGCGAGGGTGAAGTACGAAGGTGGAGGGGAAGGGTGTTCCAGGATTTGCTGGCAAGGTGGGAGAAGTAACATCCTCTGGTGTGGCAGTGGTGGATGTGTGGTATCTGTGCAAGGGCGAGGTGGGCAGAGCAGAGGGTTCTGGGAGGTACATGGAAATCCAGATTGTGGTTTATGTAGGAGGGTCCTTGGTCGTGGAAGGCTTTGTAGGCATGGGTTAGAAGTTTGAATTGCCATGTTTTGAGGATGGGGAGCCAGTGGAGTTCTTTCAGGGGTTGGGTGCTGCGTTTCAGATCGTTTAAAGTCTGTTCATGAGTTTGGTGGTGGTGCCTTCATAGAATGCATTGCCATAGTGTTAAGATGTCTATATCTTCATTATGAAAGGGACATCTTCAGCTACAATATATTGTACCTCCTCTGTGCCCTCATCTGCAATTCTTAGTCCAATTTTAAAACTGCTCATGTGTAATGACACAATGCAAATTCTGTGCCCAAATATCCTTCAGTGATTAGAGGAACAAAAGAATGTACATCACACCTAATTCATAATCCTTCCTCTGCAGCACTTTATTAGCTCTTCCTCTGTCACTGTGCTTGTTGAGTGTAGTCTACAAACAGGAAAACTGTCTGTGTCTTCAAAGAGCTTTGGGCCCACACATTGCACCGCCTGCATTTGACTCCCCTGTCCCTAGAATCCAGTAGCCTGAAGATGATAACCCTCGAGAGCAGCATAGGAGCAGTGGCAGAATTGAGGTCCTAAGTGTTTATTATACCTAGAAGTAGATAAAGAAACCCCTGGACAGAGAGAAGTTATGATCCATTTATCCACAAGCAGCTTCATGCATTGGACCTCCATGTCCACTACCATGCCCATCAACAGAGCCACATTACAGACATTACTACATCAGGGTATTCCTTCATCATTTTCGTGCAGTGCCGCAGTCTCCTAGTCAACTTTTGCGTCCTTCTAACCTCTGTGAGTATCAGGGCTGCTTAGTCCATGTTCACCATCATTGCAGACTCAAAATACTGTGACTAATTGCAATATTTTCCACAAATTGGCGCTCACCTCCTGGGGTCTGCCTCCTTGACATCTGCATTTGTTTCCAGCATTTATGTCTACCATCATGTATAGACAATAGGACATATCTAATCATGAATATCTCAGGGACATTCCTTGACCTGTATTTTTAATGAGGTAAGGATACCATGAATCATTCTTCTGTGGCTGACTTTACATTTTTTGCATACATGTTCATTTTACTGGATTTTTGTACAATAATCTACCTTCTCTCTGATCATGTTGAATGGGTGTTGTATATGTTATTAGACATGGATTATATAACACTTCTATCCTCACCTCAATGAAATACCAATTGTCGTTTGTAGTTTATAAGGTTGTAGGACTTTGGATTACAGTTTAGCTGGGGCAGTCACATGTTCCTTCTCTCATCAACATTCGAGATTAGAGATTTAACAGTCTACCAACACCAGTAATGAACCACAGCTGCCTCTAGAGTCCACAGTATCACGCCCAAGAGATTTCCCGAGCAAAGCAAAATGTTGTACCAGATCAGTCACAGGGAGCTCATGGGAGGACCCAAGGATGAGTGGCCAATGGCCATCTCGGGGGAGAACAGGCCGACTGTCCAACCGATATCCCACACCCTAACATCCACAGACTGAAGGAAACAGATGTGCCCTGCCTAGATGGGTACGAAACTCTGTAACCACAGACCTGTTTGTTTACTTCTGGCTTGCCCAACCATAAAGTGCAGAACCTTATCTCGGTGTCATCAGGGGTCCAGGGACTAGAGTCGCCCATGTAACTGTCATGGTTAGGCAGTGATCTTAGATCAGTGTGCTGCTTCTTAAACCTCAAGGTCATTCCCCCACTTATCATCACCGATCCCCCCGGAGACTTCAAGCATTGCAAGATCGAGTGATCCACAGTCCCCGGATCCAGCCCTCTACTCAAGAGATCCAGGATTCAATGGGCCTCAACTGCAGTGGCCTGCTCATATGGCTGCCTGGAGAACAGCGCCCCTGCTTCTTCTGCTGTTGCCTGTGGCCCGCTACGGGTATTTCTGACAGACTCCTCCCAGCCTGATGTCTAGAACAGTATTTCCATATTTCTCAGTTTTGCATAGGATCCCCTAGCTTACCTGCTGTGAGTTAGTCCTCCCATCAGCACCAGAAAACGCCCTCTGCTTCTCAAATTCACAGCCTGCAAGAATTGCGACCTCCTTCCCCCAATCGGGCCGCATCCAGAGATACCCAGATCTTCCTCAAGCTCGCTGATCGAGTTTCCAAGGCCATCTAGTTGGGCGCAGTCACATATTATTCCAGGCCTTGCTGCAACATTTTCAGTCTGTCCCTAGGGCTGCACATATGTTTGTGAGGTTCCTTTGTCCTCCAACCCACACTGGAAGGTTACCACAGGCAGTTATAGTTCACTTTACAAAGGTCAGGTGAGACATCCAGCCAAATGGAGGGTTCACACTCTCATCATGGCGACACCATGAAGTGTTAAGACATTATATTGCTCAGGATCGCTGGGGCAACTACCACAGTAATATAGTGTATTTTGCATTTATTTGTTAACTGTACAATTCATTAAATTTTTTACAGTAAAAGGAAAAACCGTCAACAAGACTAAAATTAGTAAAAAAAAACTTCAGGTTATATTTGGGAGAGGTGATCCCCCCCCCCCCCCGCATCCCTCCCCGGGCCCGCTCAATCTCACTTTTCATTGCGCCCTCCTTGCGACACCAATGATTCGTCATATTTACAGTATGACGCATCATGGCGCAAGGAGTTACAGATACATAAGTATTTCTGACGTATTTGTATGGCGCAAAAGTGACGCAATGCTGGAGTGTGTCACAAAAGTGACGCAACTCCAGCAATGTGTCCTTTCACATGGGGCAAGCTCCATGTGAAAGGGTCTGCGTCAGTCTTACGCCTGCTGTGAGGCAGGCGTAAGAAATTGACGCATTTACGTCCAAGAAGTGGCACAGTGAAATCTTATAGATTTCACTGCGTCACTTCTATAATCCTTTCCTGCGTCAGAACACCCCCCCTGCATACATTATACCTGGCGCAGGTATAATGTAGCGCAGGGGTTTACAAAGTGACGCATCTACCTAGATGTGTCACTTTGTAAATATGGTGCAACAAGGCACATTTTTACGCTGCTGGTGCGTCATAAAAAGTAACGCACTGGCAGCGTAAAAGTGACGCATGGCCTCATAAATGAGGCCCAATGTGTTTATGCAGTCTAATAGCCGTTCGCCAAGGCACAACAGTTAAAGGCAAGGCACTTCAGTTAAAGTAGTGTTCCTGCGTATCATAACTTCTGTAGCACTGCATGAGGTGGAGACAGCAGTACTGTAAGTCAAAAGGATACAGTCCTGTTTCAGAATGTGATGAGAGGCTCCTGAATCTCTCATATATCGCTGATATTCATTTGGTTGGACTGATTGCAATTCCCCCGAATCCACCACCCCTGAACGTCAGGGGTCGCAGAGTCTGTGTTACACCCCTAGGAGGAATCACCTTTATGATATCCTAAAATCCACACCTCCACCAGCAATTGATGCATGCATTTTTGTGCAGTAGTAAAGAATGAGCAAAAACAACAACAAAAAAACCGTAGAGAAAGTGCTGACATTTTCAAAGTCCTCCGAAAAGGCAGTAACATTTGTCCTTTTTTTGCAGGGGCAAAGGGTGGCACGGGGACAACCAACAACTGAAAATATTGACAGTCTTTATCCGCGCCACCGCAGCCACACCCCTCTCAAATGCTATCATTAAGCGTCCCCAACTTCATCAAGAAGAAAAATGCTCCAATTCCCTGGCAAATTCCCCTAACGTTGTTTCTTTTAATTTGCCACCGCTAGACTGTGAAAGAGCAGGGAGGTCTCAGAATACTTGGAGGTATAATTAGAAGCAGACTTATTTAAAACAGCTCATATTGAACTAAAAGAGCTCTAGTTAAGTGTAAGTAAAAGAAGAAAAGAACATGAACACTGCAGAGGAAGTAATGAGTTTTTGTGGCATTAATTAGACTGGAGGGCTCTTCAATAGTTTTTACGTAGCAATCACTGCGCTGCTGGACTACACGGGAGTCCTTAGACCAGGCACAGTGTCTCCCGCCAGCCCAGAACCAATTAGATTCATAAGAGGAAGGCAGGCTGAGGATGGGAACACAACGCTCCTCCCACAGTCAGTTGAGATTTTAGAGGAAACAAAAAGAAGCTTCCTGGCCAGGCCTGCTGAGGATCAACTTTCTCTTGAAGATGGCGGGAAGGAGCGCCACTCACACTGAGCGTGGTCAAAAAAGGGGGGAAAAACTTAAGGCACAAGAAATATGAAGAAATACTGTAAATCACAGTGAATTCACTGCCTCCTCAGTATGTACGGAAATGGAGATACTGAAACATACACGTTCTCTGCATGGAAGGAGAAGTCCCAAATACAAGACAATTATTTATTCAGTCCCAGCATGAACGATTCTATCACTTGTTTGAAGAACACACCGGATTGTGCATCCAGCACAGAGTACTTTTCCAAGACAATGAAATCTTGTCCGGTCTCCGATAAGTCTGATACGTCATAAGCATCTGTCCATGGCTTTCCATCATAATGAAAAACGTTCTCAATCATTTAAATTTCAATGATCAACATGAAAAATCCATTGCTCTGTTGGTCATGTGACAACACGTTTGATCTGCTAATATCATCCTTAGACTGCTATGACGTTATGGTATGGTTTCAAAACAGAATATTGATGTATCTCTTTCCGTCCCTATCATATATGGAATCTATGGGGCTGACTTAAAAAGAGCCAATCAAAAGATATTCACCAACCAATGACAGAAGTAGTGCCCAGCCTTCTTAGGTTTCCTCTGATTTACCATGAGGATGGAGAAAGTTGGCCATTCTGATGGCGGAACCACACCCAGCTCTGGTGTCAGAAAATGAAAGATCTGGTCTGGATATTACCTAAAATGGCCGAGGACCTGTGCTTGCCAGGCCACCACCAATTTCTACATAAGCCTGCCTTGTAAATCATCATGATGCTAAACAGAACAGCACACAAGTGCATGGCGGTGGAGCGACGCCTCCATTTCAGCCTTAGAACGTAAAAAATAAAACGATAATAAAAGTGCTTATTATCGTTTTATTTTTCTTACAATAGCAGAGGCTTGAGGGAGGGGCTGTCATGGGGGGGTGGTGGTGAGCAGGGCACTGTGTCCGTGAGCTTGACGATTTGACTGGCCATTTTAGTCCGGCCAAATCGTCAGGCACAGTGAAGCTCTCTCTAGTCCTAGCTGGACCACTGGGTTGGAGAGAGCAAGCACAGCCTCCCAATATCACCGGGAGTGCAATTCCTCGGCTCTCATGCCAATCAGGACGCTACTTTCAGCATCATGAAAGCAGCGTCAGGATTGGCCACTGGGGATTCTGGGAGCATGTGCTAGTGAAGACGGAGGCGGAGCAGAAGAGCGGAAATGGAGTGAAGCAGCAGGTAAGTTAATTTTTTTTGTGTGTCTCCTTTATTTGTCCTTCGTCCCCTCCCCCTTTCCTCCTGCCCAGCCACTCCGCAAGGATACGAGCTGCTCCTACATAAGTATCCCTAATTTGCTGTGAGAAAATTCCTAACACATCAATGCCCTTGAGAGAGCACAAATCTGAAAAAAATGTATAAGTGCACCATATTTACAAGCACGTAGTTAGTTAATATATACTTTGCACCAGAGTGTCTTATATTCAGTAGTGAAATGTATAGAGTGTTCAAGTAGGGTAACAATAATCGTAGCAGTGTGAGACTAATGTAGAAATGTTGGAATGAATATGAAAACCTCACGTTCTCATGTTAAAGGAATCATGTAAGAGTTAAGTGGAACCTTGCAAACCAGTTACATTGTGTAGGCCTCATGGCAATTCACAGTAAAATCTAAACGTGCTGCTAAAATAATGTGAGGTGGGGTTAACATTGTTCTTCTAAAATGTATTATTGGACTTAGTACTGAAATATATGTTTTATAAATGTATAACCTTATAGAAACATGTGTTAGTTAAGAATACTGTTTAAATGTAAGTTAAATGTTTTCAGAGAGCAGGAACCCGCTTCATGTAAATCAAGTAGGCCCGAACTGATAATGTTGTTCCTTTGATCTGCAATGTGCTCGTTAGAGGAGAAGTCGAGAGGCGCCAAGTACAGAGCTTTACATATGTTTTACGACCTATAGATATGGTGGAGCCTGGAATTTGAGGCCCACTGTAGGACGGCCTGTATGCAGGTGCGAGGGGTCCTAATCAGTTGAAATGAATGGGGCTTTGTTCAGTGGCGCTTGGCGCAGGCCTGTAGGAGTTTTCAGGAATTTCAGGGGGTACCGGCGCGCTGGAGAAGAAGCCTGGGAACCAAGGTCAACTTTAACGAGGGTCTTGAAGAGTACCATCATGGAGTCTGCCGCCAAAAATCGATACCACGTGAGGGGCGTTCCAAGGGGCGTTCCTATCGGAAATGTGATTTTGTATTAGGGACAGCGACCTGGGAGGAGAGCAGGGCAGATGATTTTGGGAGCCTAAGGAAGCGGATGGGTAGGCAGATAGACTGATCAGGAGAGACCCATTTACAGAAGAGACAAAGAGAAGTGCGTGATCTTCTTAGGAAGTCACCACGGCTGACACCTTTTGGGTAAAGATCTTGTTAAGTAGGGATGTCACTTAGTTTAGAGTAGGGACAGACTAACCTGAATTTCCTTTCTGTAAATGACTCCAAGGTTGCAATTGATATCGATTCTCGCCACTTTAATGGTGTTCGAGATATTTCTGACTATTTCTTTCTGCCGGTTAAGGGCTTTCCGAGAATACTTGTTTATAATCATACCTGTATATCTTTTGAATCTTCTATTGAGATGTTTGTATCTTCAGATACTTTTGGCTTTATAATAAATCTTTGAAACTTACTAGTAGTCAGTGGTTCTTTAGAGTGGTTTAAGTTATTAATTGACTAACCTGGTAGTAGATTGCCTTTTACTCAAGGACAGGTACCAACGATTCAGTCGACTCGATTTGGGATCTGGTAAGGTAACTAGAGGCCAGAAATCCCGCGTTAACAGTTGGTAGCAGTGTAGGATGGTTATCTTCTTGAGGAAGGTAATCTAGATAGGTTAGTTTACCCCAAGGCCCCTAGACATCGAGAGAAGAGCAGCGGAAGAATCGTGCGCCGAAGGTGCAGACGGTGCGAGAAAAGCAGCAGTATCGGAGGAGAGTGAGTATAACAAGGGTCATGCGTGAACAGATTGCGGTGTTTTGTGTTGCATTTGTATTGTAATGTCTTGCGGAGTTGAATGTCTGTAGTGTGATTGAGAGAAGGTTGTGAGCGCGCGCAACCTGGTACCGGTAAACCTGGTAAACGGGTAAACTGGTGGGAAATCTTAAGTTCAGGCCAGAGCTTAAGTGGTTTTGGGTGTATCGAACACCCAGAGTAGTTGTCGACCATAGTACGGAGGTCACGAGGTACCATTGACCGCCGTGGGACCGAGATAGGGGGAGTGTCAGAGTGAGTGTATGAGTAACGGACGCTGGTCGAAAGTTACTGCGTGTGAGTAACCTATCAGAGAAGGCGATTGTCTGGAAACGGAAAAGACATTTCGTCAAGTTAAGGTGACAACTACAGAAAAGACTGTGGGCGTACAGTCAAGAAAGGTGATCGCTTGGACGGAAGTAATCATTTTTCAGAGTATGAATGGGACGCATGCATGACCGAGGAGACGAGCTGAGAAAGGAGGGGAACTGCTGCGAAGGGGGACGGGTAACGTCGGTTAGAGCCGCGCTGTGATTGAGCGGTTGGTGTGACGTTAGCTAGAGCCGCGCTCTGGTTGGGCGGCTAGAGTGACGTAGGAGGAAAGCCGCGCTCGGATAGGCCAGTTAGTGAGAACAGCACGGTGATTGGTAGATTGTCATCAGGAAGCAAACAAACGCGGAGAAAAGAGAAATCATGAAGTGCTTTAAGTGTTTGAAAGGGATTTTTAAAAGAAAAAGAAGTGAACATTATTACGGGGAAGAGGCACCGCCGGAGGGTACACCAGCTCATTATATGGCAGCTAATGTGGGACTGCATACAATACTATGGATTGGGGCTTGGAATAAGCTTACGGAAGGAAGTGAGGAAATGCAGTTCCCGAAGTACGGGACGTTTAAGTTGGAGGTGTTACATCGGCTAAAAGCAACCATGTCCTCATTGAAACCCTCACCTAGACCTACCCAGTTTGAGGCCCTTAATGCATGGATTAGGGCAGCGCACAACCGAAATTTGAACAGGCGTCAACTAAGACTGACGAGATCGGTAAGAGCAGTGCGAGATTCTAAATGGGATGAGGAGGCAAAGAGATGGAGGGTACAGGCTATTGAGGTGGAGAAAATGTATCCAATGAAGGAGGTGGTAGGAGGAAGCAACCTCATGGAAGAGGACGAGGAAAGCGAATCGGAAGACAATGTGATAAACAGATTGCTAATGGATAGACCACCTCCGAGAGTTGGGGAGATAGAAGATAGAGGTCTCGCAAGGGAGGAGGGGGCTGCCATAGAGGGGTATATACCACTCCCTATATCGGACTGGACACCTATCAAAGGCGAGGAGGCACCTCAAAATAACACAGTACAGAGTGTAGTGGGAAGGTTTGTGGTACAGAAGGCGCCAACCACCGAAAGGGTTGAGTCTTTTGGATTGCCAGATGCTCTTCAAGTGCCTGTTACCATAGGACCTATAGTATCGATCTATAACCCTGAGAGAGACAGGGAGGAAGAACAGAGGCGGTTAGATAGAGAAAGGATGGAAATGGAAAGGAGGAATAATGTGACAAATGCATGGAAGCAATTGCCAGGATCGGTAACGTGGAACACCCCATTAGATGCAACTGTGGGTCCCAGCACAGGACAGGGAGGTCAGAGAGAACAGATGGATCTGAGGGGACCGCGGCCGAAGTCCTATACAGAATTAAGAGCTGATTTGAGGGAATGGGATGGGTCCGCAGTAACCCTGAGTAATAGGTCAAGAACAGAACCCGAGTGGGAAAGCAGAGGTAATGGGACTGTATCTCATTGTGGGGCCAGCGAAAGCAGCCAGGGGCGAGAAGGCCAAAGTCAGGAGAATAGAGGAGTTACACGTCCTATAGATGAGAGGGAACTGCAGGAGCAAAATAGTAGGAGTGTGGAGTGTGAGGAGATGTCTCGTCTTTGGGAGAAAGGTGGAGACCAAATGGTACAAGCATTCCAGAATAGGTTTAGGTGCCTTCATCATACACTCGGGGAAGACGTTCAGCATTGGAGAAAGGAGAACAGTGATAGGTCCCGCCATGCCTCGAGTAATCAGGAATCACAGGGAAATAGTGAGGAAAGGGGGAGCAATGGAATGCCTTACTATACATCCAGAGAAAACAGGCAGAACGGGGAAGGTGGGAATACGAGACGCAATGGAGTGTTTCACCATCCACCCCGAGGGGACGGAAAAGCATGGGATCTGGAGAGGTGGGAGCATGGGAAGACTCCGCACAACTCACCAGAGCCTAAACGTAGAACTCGGAGCTGGGATGGGAGAGATGTGGATGGAGTACCTAAATCTAGTGTGTTAAAAGCTGCAATAAAGGCAAAGCGACTCGATGTCACCAGTTTAAAATCTGATGTCGATGAGATAATAGATGGTACACTGCCTTTAGAAAGGATAGAATTGTATGAACAAGATGAGCTGCTGTTCATGGCAAAGGATGTCACTAGGAAGGCTAGAGCGATTCATGAGAAACTGACTAATTTGGCAGACAAGTACGCCGTAGATTTGTCTCGGACAAGGGCATTGCAGAGTAACCACAGATTGCAGTATTCAGACCAAGATCTAGATGAGAAGAGAACTACCGGATTAAAAACACACATAAGAGAATTGGTATCAGGAATAAGAGTGTGGAGGGAACTGGACAAATGGGAGGAAAGGTGGTCGAAAAAGGGCAATGTTAGGCGGAGTACCAGTGTGATGTCTCCAGAGGGAAGGGTAATGCAGATGGAGGCGTTCCCTTTGCGAGAAATATCGAACGGAAATTATGTACATGTGCCCTGGAGTAGAGGAGATTTAGCTGCATTTACCAACTCATTTCCGAAGTTAAGGGACAATCCAGTAGAGTGGTATAAGCAGGTAAAAAGGTTTGTAAAGATATCGAAAGTATTGTGGATTGATTTGAACACGTTGTTTGACATCGTGGTCCCATCTGATTTGTGGACATCATGCAAGACTAGTGTTGAATGGCCAAATACTGAACCAGTGAGGGATGCTCTGACAAATGGACCGTCCGAGATTGTCATGCAAAAGTATGAAAGGGTAATAGCTTGGCTGAAAGGTAAGGTACCACCACAGGACATAGATTGGGTAAAAATAGCCCGAACAAGACAAGAACCAAAGGAGACCGTTCATGAGTTCTATGAAAGGTTGTTGAAAACATTCAAGCAATACAGTGGACTCGATGTAATGGATCCCAAAGATATAGGACAGTTTGTGTCAAAGTTTGTTTTGGGGTTGAGACCTGATATTTGTTTGATGATTCAGCAACATCTAATTTGTTGGCAAAACAAACCACTAGATGAGATCCTGCGATATGCGAGATACTGTAGTGACGAAATAGATTCTAAAGCTAAGAATCTAAAGGAGAAATTGATGGTGGTGCAAATGCAGTCAGCCGGGAAGGGCGGACAGCAGAAACAGGGAACGGGGATAATGGGACGGAAGTCAAGTGGTCAGAACAAGGATAATGAAGAAGGTCAGAGACCTAGGGTAGACTTTGCCACTCTAAAGAAGACGACAAAGTGCCACCAGTGTCACCAGGTGGGACATTGGCGACGAGAGTGTCCCTTTAACCCTGAAAATGGAGAGCTAGAAGTAGAAGAGCAGGTTCAAGAAGTTCCAGCTCCAAAGGTGACAGTTCCAGGAAGCAAGGTGGCCAAAGGGGGGACTTCGGGTCCACGAGCCCAGTTCCCACAGCCACCGAAAATAGCGACAGGGGGAAAGGTCTTTAAACAAATGCCTCTCTTTATCGAGGAAGAAAAATGTTATTATATTGATCCATTGACAGGACAACGTGTGAGTAGAGAAGAGGACTGTACCCTCGGGCTGTCCTAGAGGTGGATCAAAGAGAGCCGTTTGTTGAGGCTGAAGTGGCAGGGTGTCCTACAACGTTTTTAGTGGATACTGGAGCTACTCGATCAACTCTGAGATCAGCGGTGGTTCCAGATTTACCGATGTCAGGGGAAACAATTCAGGTGGTAGGAGTTGCAAACAAAAGGATGACTAGTCCCTTGACTGAACCAGTGTCTGTGAAGATAGGAAACCATATGAACGAACATCAGTTTGTGGTTTGTGATTCGAGTCCTGTATGTCTGTTAGGAAGGGATTTGTTGTGCAAATTGAACTGCACCATATACTGCACCCCGCAAGGAGTGGAGGTACAGACTACAGACGATGATGCTACTTTCAAGGTAGCCAATTCAAAATCTTGCATAGAACTATATCCTACTCTGACTGTGGAAGATCTTCCCCAAGACTTACGAGATGCAGTAGCGTCAGAGGTATGGGATTTCACAGGAGAAGAAATAGGATTGATTAAAGGGGTAGAACCAGTAAAAATATTTGTAAAGCCAAATGCCGAGTTTCCAAGAACGCCTCAATACAAATTGTCCCAGGAAACGATTGCAGGAATAAAACCTGTGATCGAGCCAATGATTCAACAGGGAATCCTGAAAGAAATTGTGGGTAGTCCTTGTAACTCCCCGATTATGGGTTTGCAGAAACCTAGTGGGAAATTCAGGATAGTACAGGATTTACGAAAAATTAACAGTATAGTTGTTTCATGTTGTCCCGTGGTACCGAATCCATCAGTGATACTGTTTCAAATACCATGTCAAGCAGAATGGTTCACAGTGATAGATCTTTGCCAGGCTTTCTTTTCAATCCCATTGGATGAAGAGAGCAGGTATCTTTTAGCTTTTAAAATGGAATATCGCGTTTTAACATGGTGTCGAATCCCACAAGGATTCACAGACAGCCCATCCATCTTCAACCAGTTGTTGAAGAAGAATCTCGAAAATCTAGTACTGCCGCAGAATTCGGTTCTGGTCCAGTACATAGATGACCTACTTGTTGCGTCAGAGACTGAGGAAGCTTGTAAAGTAGATTCCATTGCCTTATTGAACCATTTAGCTGAAAATGGACATAAGGTATCTCCGAGCAAGTTGCAGTACTGTCTGACAGAAGTACAGTATTTGGGGCACCGGTTAGAAAAGGGAAAACGCAAGGTGTCCCCAGAGAGGATTGAGGCGATAATGAAGATGCATGCGCCTACGACACAGAGAGAAGTTCGGATGTTTCTAGGAATGGTTGGTTATTGTCGACAGTGGATAGTTAACTTTTCACTGAAAGCAAAACCCTTACAGAAACTGACGCACAAGGAGGTGAGTGATCCGGTACCATGGGACGACGAATGCCTAGTGGCGTTCTTGCAGCTGAGAGACGACTTGTGTCGTGCTCCGGCTCTGGGGATGCCCGACTACGAGAAATCATTTTCACTCTATTGCTGTGAGAGGGAGGGATGTGCTTTGTCAGTCTTGGCACAGACCCACGGAAATGCCCGTAGACCAGTTGCCTACTTTTCGGCTACATTAGATCCGGTAGCCGCAGCGTTGCCCGGATGTCTCAAGTCCGTTGCTGCAACGGGTGTCAGCATTGAAAGGTGTGAGAGTATTGTGATGGGACACCAGTTAGTGGTGTATGTACCGCATTCTGTAGAATTGTTGATGACCAGGACGAAGACGCAGCATCTGACCAATAGCAGGCTCACGCGCTACGAGCAAGTTATCCTTGCTGCGGAGAACGTGACCCTCAAGAGATGCTCTGTCTTGAATCCTGCTACTTTGATGCCATTACCTACTGTAATAGAAGGCGAAGGATGTGAAGACCACGATTGCCTTGATGTGACTGAACTATGCACGAAACCCAGACCAGATATTGTGGATGAGCCGTTGTCTGACCCTGATGAGATTTACTTTGTCGATGGCTCATGTTTAAGGGACGATACTGGTCGGTTGAGAGCAGCTTATGCTGTTTGTACCATTACTGGAGTTGTGGAAGCCGCTTGCCTGGAAGGAGTACATTCCGCACAGGTAGCAGAAATCATTGCCCTAACTCGTGCCTGCATAGCAGGAAACGGAAAGAGAGTCACCATATACACTGACAGCCAATATGGTTTCGGTGTGGTTCATGATTTTGGGCAATTGTGGTCTCAGAGAGGTTACATGACCTCTTCTGGTTCGCCCATACGAAATGGAGAATTTGTGCGATTGTTGTTAGAAGCATTACAAGGTCCAGCTGCTATTGCAATAGTAAAATGTGTAGCACACATTAAGAATACAGATTTTGTGTCACAAGGTAATCGGTACGCTGATGAGGTCGCACGCTATTGTGCGGAACAAGATTATTCTTTCTCAAAAGTGGAAATAGAAGGTGCGGAAGAAAAGACAGAATTAAGCATGATGTTAGAGACCGTGGATACCTGGGAAGATTTAAGGGTAATGCAGGAGAACGCACCTGAAACTAAGAAAAAGGCATGGGAGATAGCAGGTTGTGTGCGAAGTGAAATGGATTTTTGGATTTCAGCAGATGGGAGGGCTGTGTTACCTGAGGAATTAGCGAATCCCATGGCAAGAGAAATACATGGTCCAGTACACCTAGGAAGAGACGCTATGATGAGAGTGTTTAGGCAGACTTGGTATTGCCCGTAATTTAGAATAGCAGCAGAATCAGTATGCAAGCGATGTGTTACCTGCCAACAACTGAACGTAGGGAAAAGAACACCAGTCACACTGAGTCACATTGGGAGGTCGGGGGGGCCTTTCAATAGAATGCAATTAGATTTTATTGAAATGCCACCAATAAACCGCCTTAAGTATGTTTTGGTGGTTGTATGCCTATTTTCCAGATGGGTTGAAGCATACCCTACACGTAGGTGCGATACACTCACAGTAGCTAAATTATTGCTCAGGGAGTTGATACCACGCTTCGGGGTGCCTGCCTCTCTGGAATCGGACAGAGGAAAACATTTTAACAGCGAAATTGTGAAGATGTTGTGCTCCACATTAAAGATCGATCAAAAACTGCATTGTAGTTATCGACCAGAAGCCTCAGGGATTGTGGAACAAGTAAATGGCACTCTGAAGAATCGATTAGCCAAAGTCTGTTCATCCACATCTTTGAGTTGGCCAGATGCTCTTCCTTTAGTGCTCATGAGCATGCGCAGCACACCTGACAGGAGGACAGGTCTCTCTCCACATGAGATTCTGATGGGGAGGGCCATGAGACTTCCTACGGTTCCAACTGCTGCCCTATTGAATATTACTGATGATCTGATCTTGGATTATTGTAAGGGACTGTCTGACGCCATCCATTCTGTGTCCCTTCAGGTGCATGCGGCTGAAATTCCATCATCAAGGAACCTGTGTCATGATCTGTGCCCCGGGGACTGGGTGCTGGTCAAGAAGCACGTCCGGAAGAACTGCCTAGATGTACGCTGGCGTGGGCCCTTTCAAGTAATCCTGATCACGAACACCGCGGTGAAGTGCGGAGGGCTGCCAAATTGGATCCATGCATCCCATACTCGAAGAGTTCCAGCACCTCTAGAAGAAACAGCTCCTATCCCAGACGAAAGTTCAGTCGTGGAAGAAGAGTCACAAGAGGGGATTGAATCAGCTGCGGGGGTGTCGGAAGAAGTTGGGAACGCATCGGATCCAGAAGAAGAGAGAAGACAGGACGGCAGTGAGACTGAAGACGCAACTGAAGGAGAGAGCTGCAGTGAATACGACTCAGACACAGATCAGTACCAGAGCGATCAAGAACCGAGTGTGAGGACGAGAAATAGGAGAACAAGGCTTGAAGCTGCCACTTGGCCGGAAAGAAGAAGGAGGCTAAGTTTAAGGTCGGCTCAGGAAGAAACGCTTGCTCCTATATCCGAAGACTCGGATCCAGAAGAAGATACCCAGGATCAAGCCCAGGAAGGTCCTAGAAGATCAAGGAGGGTGCGAGTGCCTAGTAGAAGATACTCTACTCCTGATTGGACCTACCTCGTTGCAGATGTCCGTGGGTCACAGAACCGGGAGGGTCAGGGAAGTGAACCTGATCAGAACTGATCCGATCATCACAGTGCAAATACGGTTCCTGCTACCAGGGGTGGAGGCCGAAAGGTTGCTGACACTCAACATTGTCTACCCTCCTCTCCTGAGCGGGATAAGAAAATTGATTTTAGAGACAGTTGATTTTCCAGTTTGCTGTTCACGATATCCAATATTGGAGGGAACTCTTCTTCGTTTGGAAATGCTTGAGCGAGTAGTGGAAGTTCTTGGAGCGCTCATTGTTTTGGACTAATACCTTGTTGCAAATGTCTTCAAAGGGGCGTAGAACTGGGAAAGTGAAGAAGGTGATCTTGGTCAGAACGGACCCCTTTGTAACTGTGGATGTAGAACTGATAGTACCAGGAGTGGAGATTGAAAAGACATTAACTCTTCATTTTGTTCGTCCTCTTGTTCAGAGCGAAATAAGAAGAATAATCCTAGAGACAGTCGAATTTCCATGTTGCTGCAAGGAATGCCCAATACTTGAGGGAATGTTTCTTCGGATGGACATTTATGAAGACGTGGTGTCACTCCTTGCAACACTCATAGCTTCTGATTAATAAAAGATTTTTGAAAAAGAATTTGTAAATATTGCTGCAAGATAACCTAGCGCCGAGTGGAAGAAGAAAATGATAGGGTCTCCCTTTTAGAGGATGGAGAAGGGCTAGGGTTGTCTATTTTCTACAGGACTTTAAACTGTTTGCTGAGTAAATTGTCATCTTCCAGGTGTTCAAAAGAGAGACATTTTTCGAAGAAAAGGAGACGTTGAAGATAGAAGAACGCCAAAACTACACTGTTTGAGAACATGGAGGCCGGCAACCCGAACCGCAGGGCAAAATGTATAGTCGGCACACTTTTAGGGGTGGTGATTTCACTTATAGCTTTAGTGGTTACTGTTTCATATATAGTGGGACACGAGAGAGATGCAACTGCAGTCAAGGAAATCAAGGGGGTGTCAACACAGAGAACCACTACTGTTAATTATAAGGGAAACCTCAATGATAAAGACAAAACGTTGTTAGATGCGGAAATAAAAAGATTACACACAGATGAATCACAGGGAAATTTCAGGTCAAATGCTTATGCCAAATTACTTTATGAGTACATTGATGTCATGGAGGCGAAGAATTGCTACGTTTGTAGGCAATTACCAGCTTCCGTGGATGAGGGTATCAGATACCATCATCTTCCATTGACATATGGAATCACATGCAGTTTGTTGTTGAGCATATTTTATGGACGAGAAGGATTCGAGTATTATTTCTCGAATTTCGACTCGACATTGCCAGAGGTCCCAAATTACAAGCATTTAAATAAATGGGACTATTATAAGAGCAAAGACAGGTTACAGAAATGGTTTCTTCCATGGAGAACGTTAGACACATCACATGCCCGAAGGAATAATTTAACTTGTCAAGTATCAGAAATTGAAAAGAAGTTTATAGGGCAGGTGGATACTCGATACAGAAGGCAAAAGATTCAAAAAGCATCAGGACAATGGGAAAAAGATTGGACCAAGGAAGAAAGGGAACACCAAAGGAAGGGTAGCAAGGGTCCAATTGCCTTAGATAAAGAGAAAAGGGGGAAACTATGTATACACAGAAGTTACTCCTATTATGAGAATTTGTTTGTAGGGGAAGTCAGTTGTGAACATGCTTTCCAGTTGGAGTATTACTCCAAAGATTTCTTGAAAGAAATGCAAGCCATACCAAATGTATATTTTGTATGTGGAAGAAATGCCTATGTGAGGTTACCAGATAATTGGTACGGATCATGCTATTTAGCGATTGTCTTTCCCAAAATATACCATGCCGAGAATTTAGAGACAACAAAGAGAGGAAAACAAGCTAGAGGGAGAAGAGATCTTGCCACTGAAGAAGTGGTTGGAGATGTATTTGGTGTGGTATTTCCCTTTTTGGGATTGATATTGAATGACATCAAGCTTAGGAGATTGGCTACAGTCGTAGATAGGCTATCTGCCAGTACTGCTAGATCATTAATGCTGGTGGAAGGTGAGATGCAATCGATCAGGGCAATGGTTCTTCAGAACCGACTTGCTTTAGATGTTCTGTTAGCCAAAGAGGGAGGAGTTTGCAAGGCTTTGAAGGTCCAGGAATGCTGCACTTACATTCCGGACAATTCAAAACCTCTAGAGAAATACATACGAAACATCACTGCAATTCACCATGAAATTGAGGATCTGACAAAAGTAAACGTGTGGGAAAAAGTAGGTCATGGAATGGGTAAAGTTGGAGGTTGGTTTGCCAACCTAGGAAAGGGTATCGTTTGCTACATACTGAAACCCATCATCATAATTGTGATTTGTGTAATCACTTTGTGGGGATTGTTGCGTCTGTATCAGTGGTATAGAGCAAACAGGTTGCAGAGATCTATGAGAGAACAGGAGAGAAAGTTGACAGCGATGCAGGATACTCAATATAGGAGTCTGAAGGCATTGGAGACAATGAGAAGAGGTGGCACCGCCACGACTTCACTTTGAAGGGTCCTACATTTTTGTGATGGTGTTTGATGGTGATGACCCCTGAAGGTCATCAAAGGGGGGACTGAGAGAGCACAAATCTGAAAAAAATGTATAAGTGCACCATATTTACAAGCACGTAGTTAGTTAATATATACTTTGCGCCAGAGTGTCTTATATTCAGTAGTGAAATGTATAGAGTGTTCAAGTAGGGTAACAATAATCGTAGCAGTGTGAGACTAATGTAGAAATGTTGGAATGAATATGAAAACCTCACGTTCTCATGTTAAAGGAATCATGTAAGAGTTAAGTGGAACCTTGCAAACCAGTTACATTGTGTAGGCCTCATGGCAATTCACAGTAAAATCTAAATGTGCTGCTAAAATAATGTGAGGTCGGGTTAACATTGTTCTTCTAAAATGTATTATTGGACTTAGTACTGAAATATATGTTTTATAAATGTATAACCTTATAGAAACATGTGTTAGTTAAGAATACTGTTTAAATGTAAGTTAAATGTTTTCAGAGAGCAGGAACCCGCTTCATGTAAATCAAGTAGGCCCGAACTGATAATGTTGTTCCTTTGATCTGCAATGTGCTCGTTAGAGGAGAAGTCGAGAGGCGCCAAGTACAGAGCTTTACATATGTTTTACGACCTATAGATATGGTGGAGCCTGGAATTTGAGGCCCACTGTAGGACGGCCTGTATGCAGGTGCGAGGGGTCCTAATCAGTTGAAATGAATGGGGCTTTGTTCAGTGGCGCTTGGCGCAGGCCTGTAGGAGTTTTCAGGAATTTCAGGGGGTACCGGCGCGCTGGAGAAGAAGCCTGGGAACCAAGGTCAACTTTAACGAGGGTCTTGAAGAGTACCATCATGGAGTCTGCCGCCAAAAATCGATACCACGTGAGGGGCGTTCCAAGGGGCGTTCCTATCGGAAATGTGATTTTGTATTAGGGACAGCGACCTGGGAGGAGAGCAGGGCAGATGATTTTGGGAGCCTAAGGAAGCGGATGGGTAGGCAGATAGACTGATCAGGAGAGACCCATTTACAGAAGAGACAAAGAGAAGTGCGTGATCTTCTTAGGAAGTCACCACGGCTGACACCTTTTGGGTAAAGATCTTGTTAAGTAGGGATGTCACTTAGTTTAGAGTAGGGACAGACTAACCTGAATTTCCTTTCTGTAAATGACTCCAAGGTTGCAATTGATATCGATTCTCGCCATTTTAATGGTGTTCGAGATATTTCTGATTATTTCTTTCTGCCGGTTAAGGGCTTTCCGAGAATACTTGTTTATAATCATACCTGTATATCTTTTGAATCTTCTATTGAGATGTTTGTATCTTCAGATACTTTTGGCTTTATAATAAATCTTTGAAACTTACTAGTAGTCAGTGGTTCTTTAGAGTGGTTTAAGTTATTAATTGACTAACCTGGTAGTAGATTGCCTTTTACTCAAGGACAGGTACCGAATTCAGTCGACTCGATTTGGGATCTGGTAAGGTAACCAGAGGCCAGAAATCCCGCGTTAACACCCTTAACTGAAATGTACCACAACCTTACCTGCAGATGGTTGCAAAAATACATCATGTTCCTTGGGCATAATATACTACTCCGAGGGAGTAGATTTTACCTGTAGGTGAATCCTTTCACAACTGCAGAAGCTCTCTTAGGTGGGGGTGGAATGTTCATGAACAGCCCCCAACTGTGGAACCCATATTTAAAGGTGGTCGACTGCCGTTCATCAGTGTGGTGAAGGGGGTTCCCCACCAACCCAAACTGTATTAGATAGTTACACTCTTAGAAACAGATTTATACTTACAAACCACAAAAGTGTTTCTGAAATATTTTTTACATATGTTCACTGGGGTCATGCTGAAAAAAGTGAGCTCACACTTTCATTGAGTTCAACGTAGGCCTACATTTCCTGGATTCCATTTGGACTAATCCTGTGTCCTGGAATTGTGACCACAATTAAAGATGGTGAAATCCCAGAAGACCATCCTTGCATTGTTATAACATTTTTCATCCAAAGATTTGTTAAAGCTGTCCACAGGTCTTTATTTACAGTAAAAGAGTCTGTGAAGTCAAAACATCAAATCAGTAGTATACACATAACAGGAAAACAAAATCTTGTGCATCCAGTGATAAAATGAAGCTAATATGGTCAGTGAGGTTGCCTTTATTAAAATAAATAAATGAAAAGGAATTGTTGTTGCAAAATCTGAATGAAGGGTGAGAGACTCACAATTTATAGGAATGATAGTATCGTTCTGAGAAGAAGTGTACCCAGGATATGAGAAAACTCAAAGTGCTGGTCAAAGTTCACTGTAAAGAGGTTGGGTGAAAACATTTAGTTAGTATTTTATATCCAAATATTTAGTTAATAACTAATCATTATGCGTGATTCATAGGTAAGGTATTGAGAGCCTTATTTACAAGGAATCGATGCAACCCTGTGCTGCAAGTCATTTGGCTGCGCCGCGCTGCATTCATTCCAAAGCAAAGGAATGTATAATATCTACAATAACATAATGGATCCCTTTGCTCTCCCCTGCGCTGGCGCAATTAGGGAGCCTGCATCATGGGGATGATTGTTTTGTGCAGGAAGGGACACCTTCCTACCCAAAAAAAATCACAAGAGGTGATTTCCTCTTCCTATGTGTGCTGCAGAACGCAGCACTCATAGACAGAGGAAAAGAACGCGGAGAATGAAAACATTTCGCAACGATGCGCCTACCTACGCCTCCCCTAGGCGTGGGCATTCTGGCGCATTTCCAGGTTTATGATTTCTTGTAAATCTGGAAATGCGGCAGAAGCCATTGGTGTTGCAATGGAAAACCCACAGCAACACCCTTGGCACTCCCCTTTCACACAAAGTGGTGTGTGATAAGGGGCCGCATTTACAAGGTCACAAAAATCCATGCAAGGTGTCTTTACATAGACTTGTAAATATGGGGCAGCAGGTTGAGCCTCCGGTGCGTCTAAAAAAGTGATGCACCGGTGCTTCAAGGGGCTTGCAAATAAGCCCCATAATGTAGAGACAGGCTAGAATAATGGTTCAGTCTAGATGTGAGGACAAAAATTAGAAAGTGGGGGGCAGATTTATGATTATGTTATCACTTAGAAAGAGGAAATAACACAGAGAAATAAAGATATTTTTCCTTGTACATATCTTTCGGGAAGGCGTACAATTTTGAAGTATTCCCTGGTTTCCTAGTCATGGTAAATATGGGAATGTGCTAAAAATCAAGAGTGGATGGTTGTGAAAACCCACGCTCCACCCATGTAACGCCTTCCCAGTGCAGAGTAATTCAAGGCAGTGAGTTGCACTGCCTTGCATTACTCTTGATTTACCAAGCCATGCAGGGTCAGTCAAGGTGGCGTTACGTTGCTTGGAAAATCGAACTTAGGGATTTTTCATCACCCTTATGCAAGGAAAACACAATCCTTAGATAAATCTGGGCCTTGATCTTTTAATGGTTGCGAATTTCCTGTTGCTCTTAGTCCTGCATGTCTTAATTTACACTCATCCCGGGTACCAACTTTGTGTTCATAGATGGGCATATCGGCAGCTCTTGGTGCGTCCCAAGCGCATTTTAGTAGGTTAAACTGTGCATGAGATACAGCCAGAGGTCCCGGATGATGTGGTATTGAGGGCTCAGAGGATGCTGAGATATTTGTGTATGACAGTGATTACTGCGGTGTGCCATTGCTGCCACACCGACCCTGACCTAACACTGCAACTTCAGGGTTTGAGGCCAATGTTGTGAGTCCACCTTTTGTGCATCTCGAGCAGAAAGCTGCTGCTGTTCTACTGCAGTCCTCATCTGCACTTTTACATCTTCACAACACCACCACCATGAATTGTTGACGTTCTATTTCACAGGAGTATTTGCATAAGGTGTGAACAGTGTGCCAATGAATTTTGAGTTACATCAATTGGATCCCACTAGGTTAATAAGCCATTTAAGTCCCCACAAACGTTTTGCCTTTTTCCTTAAGTTTGTAGAGATTTCTAAAAACGGTGGGGCATATTATCAAGAACAGCGTTAAAAATGATTGCCGGTTTAGCGGCAGAAAACTGCAGCTAAAACGGTGATAATGGGCTTGATAATATGCCCTTGTGAATTCCCAAAGAAGCCCAGGTTCTGGTGTCAACCTGGGCTTCTATTGGAATTCCCTGAGCATATTATCAAGCCCATTATCGCCGTTTTAGCGGCAGTTTTCTGCCGCTAAACCGGCGATAATTGTAACGCCGTTCTTGATAATATGCCCCTCAGTGGGATACTGGGATAGTACCTGATTTTTCCTTATCATACGAAAAAACTGATATCGCCAGAAGAGCACTGCCTTTGCACTTCATACTGAACTACTTAGCCCCAAATGTCAGCATGGCAACCGTTTCTGTTTGTAAATGGCTGGCTGGTTTGAGTGACACGCCTTTCAGAAATTGGATTGAATTAAAGTTAAACCCCCTCTGAAATAACACATCAGCCAGACCGCCTCTCTACATTTCATTATGCAAATTTTGCAGACTGCCAAGCTACAATTTAGCCTGCAATAAACTGCTGTTTGCATGTCTTTGACTGATAAATAGCTGCTAAGTATGGAACAATATGGCTGCGGTCTTTTGAGGCTGAAGGACACAATAATTTATCTCTTTCCCTTCGGAAAGGACGTAAGGTCATCATCACTGAAATACCAGAAGGATCACTAAAGCGTTAAGACCCCTGCCCTTTCAAAGTGATCTGGAAAAACATTTTTACACAGAGGTAGACTAGAATATATTGAAGTTATGCAGCCTCTGAAATGGCAATAGTCCCATGATGAATACAGACAAATCACTCGCAGACTGCAACCTTGACACACATAGAGAGAGGCAAGGGCATGTCAGATAAATCTCTCTATAGTGCAACCAAACAAAATAGAGACTTTAATTTCCAAGTTATGTGCATATTTAAGTCATTTTTCTCCTTAAGCTTAAGGGGCATATTTATTAAAGAGTGTCATCACCCTTGTGCCACACAACAGAGCACATGAGCAATGCAAATCTTAAATTAGATTTATTAAGCTATGTAAGGCCACCTTTTAAATGTAGAGTAATGCAACGCAAATCGCTGCATCACTCTGCCCCAGGGAAGTGTTCCATAGGTGGAGCCTGGGGGTTGTATGACATTACAACGCATGCTTTTACATCGCATGCCTTTACAACGCTGTTTTTACAACGCATGCCTTTACAACGCATAGTGCTTTGGGGCGCTGGATAGTGAATAATTTACTATTCCAACTCCAGTCCCCGTGGATAGTAGGGAAGGTGTTGGATAGTAAATTAAACCTATTCCCTATCTTAGAGCGCCCCCCAGCGCAATGCGTTGTAATGGTTTGCGTTGTAAAAGTTGCGTCGTAAAGGCACTGCGTGGTAAAAGTTGCATTGTAAAGGATGTTTCCCGAGCCTGGGTGTCCCCATGCATCCGCCCATGGATTCTGGTGCATTTCTCAATTTACTCATTACTGGTAGACCTGGGAATGCGCCATATATATCTTTATATCTGTATTTCTCTTTGTTACTTCCTCTTTCTATGTGTGCTGGATTCCGCAGCATACATAGAAAGGAACATGCTTCAGAAGGTTTTTTTGTGCAGGAAGGTGTCCCTTCCTGCACAAAAATAATCCTGCTTACAATGCAGACACACTTGCACCACAGTGCAAGGGTGCCTTCATTGGTGCTAGGCAGCACATTGTGGACCAGCGCAAGCAAAAGACAAGAATGCACTGTATTATGTTAAAGATGGTGCATTCCTGCCCTTTCCCGATCACAGAGTGTAGCTCAGCAAGGTGGTTTGCTGTGGTGTGTGATTTTTTATGAATATGCCCCTTCTTGTTTGTCCTGTAGAAGAGAGCTTTTCACTGAGAGCATCCCAGGTTCCTTTTCATTATTCTGTATGAATATTAGATTAATGTTCATATTCATGCACATGATTGCCAGAAGTTGGATTATTATTAATTAAGAAGGGAGCACACCTACCACGTTTGAGACAGAAAAGTCATTTTCTTGGTAATAGGCATGCATCACTGCTCTGAGTGCCCAACTGTACTGATGTCTGGATTCCTAATGCTGATTTTTGTTGTCATAGATGAACACAGATCATGCACGGGTGACATGACACAGGCCTGTCTCACAGATTGCGGTCTGGTTGGAACTGGAGGAGCAACCAAAGCACTACTCTCATAGTGAAGGAAGTCTACCACTTTCACCAGGGGTTAAACAGCATGAGACCGGTAGTGTTTGCATAGCATGTAGTGATCAGTAGAAGTGAACAGGCCCAATTTAACCTCTTTCATAGAGTGAGGCTTATAGGCGGTCTTACTTTTTTAAGGACAGCTGCAGTGTGATTTACTCACCCTCGACCTGTTTCACGTTGGTGTGAAGTGCTGTTCTGCGCAGAAGTGGTGTATCTGCACTGACTGTCTGAGTGCCTGGGAAGGGTGCAATACAGGAATTATGTAGTACTGAGTAGTGTGTGATTTGTATATGCATGTGCTGGATATACATGTGCCTGCCTATGAGTTGTACAGCACCCAAAAGATGTAGTGCTGTGCAGAGTGTGCAGGATAAATGCATATTCTGGGTGTATGTGTGCCTGTGAGTGGTACAATCTTATTAAGAGAACAGTGCTTGCATGTTAAATGCATATGCTGGGTGTATGTGTACCTATGAGTGATACAGTACATCAATGAAACATTACTGTGCAGTGTATGTTTTCTGTAAACATGCACCAATTGTATGTGTGTCTGTGAATGGTACAATACATGGAGGGCCCTGTGTTTTTGGGAGACCCAGGCCTGCATGGTAAAACATGGGGAAGAGGAAGAAAGACCCAGCAGACAGATTTGTGGATTGCTGCATCCTGTTAAGCTGGGTGGGATACACACTAGGGATGGGAGGACCATGCCTCCCCAGTACAATTCAAAAGGTGCTCTTTGATTCAGTGAGAGGTCACAGGGAAGGGGGCTGGGCAGATCTCAGGAAGGAGATGGAGCTGATAAAATAATCATAAAGAGTGGGGGTTGTTACTCCATTGGCCTGTGTTGTGGGACTATCAGCTTTCAAGACTCTGCTACTGTGATAGATTTATTTGTAAGAGGAGGAAGAAGCAGAGGAGTATGTAGTTCAAAATAATCAAAATCCAACATAAAACTTCAAAGACTAAGACCCTAAATCATATTTAGGGCTCCTATTTTTATGGCATTTCTTTTTTTAACATGTCTGGCTGTATTGATTCGTATTTATTTTTTCGGCCATTTTATGTGGATTTATCCAAAAATATTTTATCTTTTGAGAAGAAATGGAGTCATTAATGATATATTTCTGTTATACCTTGATTTCCTTTCCCTGCTGCTCAGCCAGTATGAATGTGATGTGTATGTGGAATGTTTGAATGCTGATGAGAGAGTAGAATGTTGGAGTGCCTGGTTGTGTGGATAGTGAGACAGTTGGAGACTGTGAGCTGAGCAGCAAGGATGCTGCTTGTGGTGGGGCCTTGAACTATCTTAACTACTTAACTGAAGAACTAGAAGGGATTGATGTCTCAAATGTAATTTCCACTGTTGCATTTTGGTGAGTTTTTGGCCTTTGTTTGGGGTGTGTCATCCGTTGGGTGTTACCCTAGGCAGCATTTGAAAAGGCACCGAAGCCCAGCGTTAGCACCAGCGTGCGCACAACTTACTTGAGCTGCTGGTGTCGCGTGAGGCCCTTACACAATTAATGCATGGAGTTCCAGCTGTTCTATGACGTTGTATGAAGTTGCCGGAGCACGCAGCTGCCGTAAGCCTCCTGACACCATTCTTCCTTACGTCCTGCCATCTTGGATATCCAAGGTTTCCCTTCACACCGCTGTCTGCGGGAGCTGCCAGAAATGCCTGCGGCGAAGATTGTGTGAGAGAACTTTTGCAACCCTCAAATGAAGGCTACTAAGTGAATTTGGTAATCTTTATTGTCGCGAAGAACGTAAGTACTGTTATATTGTTTACAGCCTTCTTAACTGAGATGCGATGACAGAAACAGATCATCATTACTCTTCTCTGCTGAACTGTGACTATCTGGAACTCAGTTTTATTGCCTACAGCCTGCATTACCGAGATGCTGCAACCGGAAGGGATCATCGTTACACTGCTTTGTTATCAAGCATGTAATTATATTTATTAGAAGAATACAGCACTCTGCTACCTGGTACCGGTCAATGGTGTGCGGGTGCTGCATTCTTCCATCTGTTATCGGCTGTAGATTATCTCACTTTTGAGAGTGTGAGCTGAAGCATGTATTCCTTTCCATTTCTGAAAAAAGATCCAATACTAGTGGGTTCGGGTGAGACGTCGCTCATCATCGCTGCGCCAGTATTTTTGCTGGACTGTGTTCTTGTGCTGTTTGATGTATTATCATTTATTTTTCTTGCTTGTATACTGCGTCTGCATAAGTATTTTTATGTTACAGTACCATGCTGCTTCTGGGTATTTTGTAAGCTTACCCTTTCATTTTCTGATGTTGCGTGTCATGCAAAACTGAGTATTTGCTGCCTAGTTATGATACTCATTGCCAGTTTTAATTGTTTTGTTATTTTTGCCATTCCTATTTTAATTTTGGTTAGGTTTGCTGTGATCTTATCAAGCCATGTTTGCTGTGATGTCATCACTAATTACTAGCTAATATGTGTTGGTTGATGCTTGAGAATGAGTCTTGTTCTTTTTTTAATTACCCTGATCTTGTTGGGTGTGTGGTTTTGCTTTACTTTGGTGTGCTTGGAAGGGTTGTGTACCCTATACTTTTGTACGCTTATGGAACTTTGTGAGATGGGTTGTGCATCCTATACTTTTGAAACTTTATGGAATTGTGTGCGATGGGTCGTACACCCTATACATTTGTGGCTTTATGGAATTTTGTGCAATGGGTTGTTTACCCTATACATTTGTCTCACCTAGGAAGTTGTTCAGGTGTCGTCCACCTCTTACGTTTGATTAACCAATGCTTGAGCATGTGTGGTGTACAGAAGCGGGTGAGTGGTTAGGAATTTACATCTTTTTGATGTCCTCCATTCTCCTAGCCCTGTACAATATTACCACTGCGAATGGTTTCCTCTAGAATCTGTGGAGTGTAGAAAGGGGTGAGTGGTTAGTGATTTACACTTCCTTATTGTCCTCGATTCTCCCAGTCCTGCAAAATGTTATCACTGTGGAATTTCTATTTTCGGTCAATATTGTTGGGAAGTGTATAATCCTTTCCTTTTTTTGTTCTGGTATATTGGAGTTTTCAGGTGTTTATTGCATACTTCTCCTTCATACTCCTATCCGCTGTTCTCTTATACTTGCAGTTATCATTTGCACTTTGTTTGTTTCTCCTCCATGCTGTAATTCTATCTGTATGATCTTTAATTAGTTATCTCCATTTCTACATTGCATATTTCTTTTGTATTGTACTTTTTCTGGGCAATGTTGTAATCATCTTTATGCAATGTTGTAATCATCTTTATTTATTGTGTTCCTAAGGGAAGGGGATGTGTTATACCTTGATTTCCTTTCCCTGCTGCTCAGCCAGTATGAATGTGATGTGTATGTGAAATGTTAGAATGCTGATGAGAGAGTAGAATGTCAGAGTGCCTGGTTGTGTGGATAGAGAGACAGTTGGAGACTGTTGGCTGAGCAGCAAGGATGCAGCTCCTGGTGGGGCCTTGAACTATCTTAACTACTTAACTGAAGAGCTACCATCCTGTAACTACTATCCTCCATCCAAGCTTAAATAAACCTTTACTTATGTTATACCTCATGACTACGTCTGGAGTTCCTACAATTCATCTTTGTAACAATTTCCACATTTATTTCACTGATAAAGATGCACTCCTACTTTGATGCCTGTCATGTTTTAGCAAATTAAGCAGCCAAATATACGACACCAACGAGTAAATATTAATATTATATACAAGTATATGATTACATATGCCTGTATTTAAGGGACTCTTATCCTGTTTTTAAAAACCCATCAGTTGGTCTGGAATTCATGAAGGACAACAAGGATAGTCACTTACAAGAAGTACAATGTTCTGTATTTTTCCACTTTTAAGAACAAATACAGACAGGAAATAGACTGTTTTCTGTCTATATTTATCTTGAAAAATCAGTAAAAACAGAAAACTGGAAGCGTTAATCATATTTGATGTCTGGACATGTACTATAAGAAGGAGAGGTTTAAATCCAAACAATTGTCAACTGCCAAGCAGAAAGGTCACATGAGGAGGGGAAGCTTTGCAAGACTGCTTTGCAAGACTTCTGCCTGTTAATAAGAGTGTGGGCCATGGCCTACTATTCTCCCTGCTGGTTGAGGTGATATCAACCAGGGAATTCAAGACCACCTGCCCTGGAGCCTGAAGCACCAGCACCTGCCTGCTGGCCAAGACCAGTGTGCCCTGTGAGGAAGAGTAGAGCACCGGAGGAAGTGGGGCCAGTCAGGAACAATGATGAGTGGATGGCTGGTGTGAGATGTCAGGAAATGGCTCCTGCCCTGATCAGGTTGCTAGTGGGGCCGTCAAGATCGTGTTGTGGAAGAATGCTGTGCGTTAGTTTGAGAGACACACCTTGTGCAGTAGCGGTGACCATGTATGCCAGGACGGGGCTGTTGAGAAAAAGACTGCCATGTGGTAAGGGCAAAAGCATTGTGCCGTAGAGGTGACCGTGTATGCCATGAGGAATATGTGATGTTACATTGCATACACTACAACGCATGTGAATACAACACGTTTACTTACTCTCCCAAGTTTCGTGCAAAAAGACGATATCATAAGTCATAATGAAGGATCACGATCCCTCCAATATAATCTTTGACGCTACTCCCGCTATTTTCCAGCTTAAAGTTTTCAAGCATACGGTGTCTATTTGAACTTCATTGTTACCCACACACACGCTGGCCCATAAAGGGGAAAGGTTCTGTAAGGGACCAGTGAGCAGTTGGGAACAGAGGTTAACCTGGCAGAAGCCTCCTGAGGATTCTCAATAAAGGGTCATACACCACAAAAATCGGGAAACATCCTTTACAACGCAACTTTTACCACAGAGTGCCTTTACGACGCAACTTTTACAACGCAAACCATTACAACGCATTGCGCTGGGGGGCGCTCCAGGATAGGGAATAAGTTTAATTTACTAGCCAACACCTTCCCTAGTGTCGACGGGCACTGGAGTTGGAATAGTAAATTAAACTATTCACTATCCAGCACCCCAAAGCGCTATGCGTTGTAAAGGTTTTCGTTGTAAAAACCGCGTTGTAAAGGCATGCGTTGTAAAAGTATGCGTTGTAACGTCATACATCCCAAAAAATCATGTGAGAGAGAGTTATTCGCTTGTACAGTAAGCACTTCGATACTCATTCCTGCTGCAGTTTGTCTCTCCTGCAGCCTTCATTTTCTCAGGGCAGATTTCAAGGGTACTCTGGCTCTCTAACCACGGCTCTACCCATCAACTTTGCGGTGTGGTTAATTTGTCATTCTTCAAAGAAGGGACTCTTTTTGTCATTTGTTTCCTTTTAATAGCAATCATAGGCCAACCACTTCACCATTGCAGAACATCTCTAGTTCTTGGGTGTCAGCAGTAGTCAGGCGTTCATCAATCTTCTTTTGCTAGCAGTCAGGCAGACTCTTATTTTCTTCCGGATGTTTCCTCTTAATTCCAGAAATGTTTGGAAAAGGTGGCAGTGAGGTACCAATAATATCATATCAACTTGCCAGTAATTGGAGTTTCCCTGCGCCCTTTCTTTGCTTCATTCTCACAGGAATTTTTGTTTTAGTTCACTGCAAACCTTCCAGGCTTCTCCAACCAGGGTAGCCTTCACCTCCTTCTATCTGCAGAAGCTTTAGTCTCTGTCTAGCCACTCCCGTTCAGAGGCGTGGTTTTATCTCCTCTACGAGTGCTAGAACTGGTTTCACCTTCTGCTATGGATACTGACTGAAAGTCTACGGTGGCCCTGGGAATCAATGATTGTAGATCCTAACAATCAAATTTGGCATTTCCACTAAATAGAAAAAAATGGTGAACTCTGCACTTTGTATTGCAACTATTCTGTTGTAAGGTTCAACAGGGCCAGTGCACAAGCCTCTATTTTCAACTACATGGTTAACCGTGACAAATATTTCTCACAGTGACTTTTTACATGCTTTGCACTTAAATAATAGCTTACTTAGAAATTGTTCTTCATGCAGTACATTTTTTATTAAGCATATTATCATGTTGTCTGTAAGCTTTGTCTAAGGTTAAGTACATTGAACTCGATGTCCTCGCAAAGCCCTACACAATGAAGGACCAGCTTGCATCAACAAATGCTTGACCTTCCACCAACCAACCAGTCACCTGCGTTCCGCCTACCTCTTCTTCGCAGAGACCGCCCCCCACCCCCCACATCCGCCAAAGAAACAGCGGAGGATGCTCCTTCTCCAACCTGGCTGCCGAACCTTGGACTGGCCTTCCCCTGCATCTCAGGTCCAGCAAAACAGGAAAGGACTCAAGACCTGACTGTTTGAATGAACAGATCTCCATGGATCAAGCAGGAATTCCAGGGTCTTGAGATCCCCATGGGTGATTTGCTGTGCTTTACAAATCCTTGATTGATTGATTGCATTTGGTTGCCCAGTTGGAAACCGCACTGAGTCTTAAGACAAACAATCACATTTGACACTGTGCGATTGTAACAATGCTTTTATTAAATGAACCACATCTGAGCCAAATGCTACAGAGGAGCACTTCTTCTGCTGGGATTGTCCTGGAACGCTGTGCTCTGTAAATTAGATCCAGGCCTGCTGACCCCAACCTTCACCCTGTAAAGGATGATAGCCTGCTCTACACCAGATTGGCCTCCAGATACATCATACACAGGTATGGGGAGGTTGGGGTGCCCCAAGAGATCTGGCAGAGGGTACTCCCACTATCCCACTATGCTCTTGCTATTTTAGGTAGTATGAGCTAGGAATATAAGTGTGGATCTAATTATGTAATCATATAATCACATAAATACATTATAATGGTTGAACTGTTTATCTTTTTCACCATTCTTGTAATGCTTGTTTGAATGCTTTGTTTCATCTTAATAATAATTTCAAATCACGCTTTTTACATAATAATACAATTGCTTTAAAAAAATGTATAAAAAACTAATTTGTATTTTTCTGGTGTCTACCTGGGGCATGCATGAGTAAAAATGAAAGGGTAGCTCTGTTTCCATGATTTCATTTGAGAATTACATTCATGTTTTGAGGTTGTAGATGCCATCTGGTACCCTGGTGTAGTTAGAGGTCAAAATGGGGCACTGTGAGCAATCTAGGAATCAGGCCAACATACTCTGATGATAAGTGTGGACTCAGTCCCCATATTCTGATGGTTATGTTGTCCAGATACACAGTCCTGCTAAGTTTGTGAGAACCGTATGACATGGCGCCACCAATTTCTAGGTCAGGTACTTATTTAATGGGTTTACTGAGTAGTTCTTGCCTGTGGCAAAGAACCCTATTTACCTTATACGGATACATCCGGAGTGTTAGGGATTAATTTCTGTCTGAAGGATTCTCAAGTATGAAACTTTTAAAAGGATCACCCCACTATAATATTTGTTCCTCTTTGAACGTTAAATATGGCACAAGTAGAAATAAGTCCTATTAATTGCAGGCAAGCTGTAACAGCAATGTTACAACAACAAGGGCTCCCTGTTACAGGGGGAGATGTTACCTTCATGGTTGACGCCTATGAAACATACAAAACAAAGGGATTCTATTCATGAGTCCTACCACATCAATTCAGCTTGCTTACAATGAGGGAGCAACCTGACAAGTCCTAGCCAACTATACACCATACCCAACCTTAGACCGATTAAATGTTGCAGACCTTCGTACTCTTTGCACTGGTCTAGTTTTACCCAGTCCATTATGCGAACAATAACAGCAATCCCAGCAAGGTCTGTTCAAGCTTCGCAGCCAAATTTAGCCATGTCTGCAATTAGTCTAGTAACTATCAATGCAATAATGGTTAAAGATCTCGCCAAGCGGGAGGAAATTCTGTTCTGCATTGCACAAAAATCAAACCACTAAAAAGCAGTGCTTCCCTATACGGGACCCCAAGAAAAACAGATTTCTCACAATGTGCCTACCCCTATTGATGGTTCCCCAGTGGATGAATGTGCCCCCTAGGGCACAGTTTGTGCCGCAATATATACCATAACACATGATACATCACCTATAGCTGTTTTGCCTGAAATGCTAAAGCAAAATCAAGATGAATATGGGGCTGCCCCTGCCCTCAGTTTGGGGATGGAATTAATTGGCAATATGCCACAGTTTCCTCAATCATTTTAAGTAACATAATAAAGGAAGCAGGAACACTTGCTGTATGCCAGCACCTAGCTCAGGGTCCCATAGTGGACCAAAAGCACCAAAAACTATTGCTGAAACCGTGTAGAGATAATTTGGGAGTCAGATCAAATAAGCCATAGCTTAAGGGTTATTCTGAAAAAGATAATACCAAACAGGCAGCTGAGTTTTCTAAAAAATGCTAGGATAAATAAAAAAAGATAACATGAAAGCATGGGGTTAATCTCCACAACCATAGTCCACTGAAAAGCTTTATAACCTGCGTAACAGCGAATCACTTAAACAGACTTTTATTTATCAGTATACTGATACACGTCGTTCTCCTTCCTTTCAGGACTCACCTGACAAATGCTCTGAGAGAGGAGTACGATCATAGTGCAGACAAAAAGAGTATGTGAAACTGAGAAAGGACTCAAACGCTCAACTGACAACATCATAAAAAAGGAAGAGAAATTTCAACAAAAACCCAATTAAAAAAGAAGAAAGTGGCAGGTATTTCCACCACGTATGCCAAATACGTTGAGGAGACTACTTCGGAAAAAGTAATGGGCACTGACACAACTAGACAGTGTGGCAGAGGTCACAATAGTTTGCCAGAATCTTCGAGAATTCTGAGAGCAACTGATGAATTTATTCAAGTTGAAACTCCAGATCAGCGGGTTAACCCTCCTGACAGATTGCATGATTTGGATATCCAATTAGAGGGTGACATACCACATACTATTAAGCTAATTTAATGGGAACATTTAACCAACAATTATGACAATCTCTTGGCTGAAGTGGATTGGCTACCTGAGTTTGTTAGAAAAGTCCCACAAGGGAAAGATATAATAATACCACCTTTCTCCGTCCTTATTCCCGAACTTTTCAAACATGTGTATGCCACAGAGTGGGCTCTTGCACAAGTCCTGGCATTATACCGCAGTCATGTAGTCTGGGATACAGACTCACCTTTTCACATTATACTCATAAGGTTCAACCGGCAAGTGCAAACACAATACTCAATTAAGCATAAAAATCAATGCCCAGTTAGAGAAATCCTACACAACTAGAATATCAAGGCATAATTGAGCCTAGTATCTCACCATTGAACAATCCTTTATTTCCAGTGGCGAAACCGTATCATTCTTACCGCCTAGTCTTAGACTACAGGCACTTAAATAGTTGTACATGCACTTTTGCAATGCAAAACTCACACAGTGCATCACTAATGAACAGCATAGTGTGCAAAATATACAAAACAACTTTGGAAATTTCAAATGGCTTTTTCTGTCACGACATATCACCTGAAAGCAGGGATTTAGCTGCATTCATTGCTTTAGGGGTTCAGAAATGATTCTGATGACTTTCTCAGGGGCATAAGAACAGCCCTGGTCTGTTCTCTGCCCGAGTTACATAAATGTTTCATGAAATTGACTCAAAAGCATTGTCCTATGTTGATGACGTATATCACACAGATTGTGCCTTAAATATTTATCTTTAACATCTACGAAAAGTGGCTCTCCTAAAGATCCTGCTCCCATGAAATACTTGAAGCAGGTGGGCCATGTCATCGGCGGGCCGGTGACAGACCTCATAAATCTGTCGTTTGCCCAAGGAGTAGTACCCCCTAGTTGGAAAGGTGCGGTTGTGAAGGCTCTTTTAAAGAAGCCGAACCTGGACCCAGCCGACCTTGCCAATTTTAGGCCTATATCCCTGCTTCCCGGCATCAGTAAGGTGGCCGAGAAGCTGGTGAATAGTCGCCTCTCACGCTTCTTGGAGTCTAACCTCCTTCTGGGCAATTCTCAACCTGGGTTCCGCCCCGGTCAGGGGACCGATACCGCCTTGCTGGCAGTCGTGGAGAACGCAAGGAGCATTTTGGATTCAGGGGGATCAGTGGCAGTGATCCTCCTGGACCTCAGTGCTGCCTTCGACACCGTAGACCATCAGGTGCTTCTCCGACGGCTGTCAGGGGTGGGGGTCTCCGGGATGGCCCTCAGGTGGTTCGTCTCCTTTTTGGAAGGCCAGTCATTTGAGGTATGGGAAGGCCCTGAGAAATCATCCTCAGTACCTCTCCAGTGCGGTGTGCCACAGGGCTCTTCGTTGAGCCCTACTTTGTTCAACATCTACATGGCCCCCCTGGAGAGTGTGGTACTGCCTCTGGGTATTAAGATCATCAGCTATGCTGATGATACCCAGTTGGTAGTAGGTCTCCCTCAATCGACCCATCATCCCGACCGGTTGCACACATGCTTGGAGAAGATCTTTACATGGATGTGTAGCTCAGCCCTCAAGCTTAACGGCTCGAAGACGGAACTGATGCTGCTGGGGAATTCATCGCCGTCCTTATCTCCCAGCTGCTGGCCCAGTTGTTTGGGACCCGTGCCCACCCCTAAGCAGGAGATCAAGAGCCTCGGGGTGTGGCTTGAGCAGGACCTCTCCTTTAAAACTCACGCGAAAAAGATCTCAGGCGTGTGTTTTGGCATGCTCCGCTCAGCCCGGAAGATCTTACCTCTACTGCCAGCAGCCTCTAGGAGGTTACTCATTCAGGGGCTTATCATCTCGCGGTTGGACTTTAGTAATGCCCTGTTTTTGGGTGCCCCGGAAGGTACACTAAACAAACTGCAGCAGGTGCAGAATGCGGCCGCTAGGCTCCTGATGGATGTCCCGAGGCGTCAGTCTGCCCGCCCTGCACTGAAGGCGCTACATTGGCTCCCTGTCAGAGAGAGGGTTAAATTTAAGTCACTTTGTATAGCCCACAAACTTTTACAGGGGAAAGGGCCACCTATCCTTGAGGATATGGTCCAATCTTATAAGGCCCCCCGCTCTCCCTGCTCCGACCATCAACATCTGCTGCAGGTTCTGAGGGTGAGGAAAGAAAGAACTGGTGGAAGAAGATTTTCCATAATGGTGGCCACCCTGTGGAACTCCCTCCCTCTGTACCTGCGTTCGGAAGCAAGTTTTTTACGTTTTCGTAAACTCCTGAAAACTTTTTTGTTCCCTGCCTGATTTCTTGTGCTGATGTGACGCTGCCCTCTCTGGATAAGCGCGGGGATGCCTTATGGTAACCAGGCGCTATATTAAAATTCGTAATAAAAATAAAAAATAATCTAAGCGATACAAAATGGGGTGATGGACGGAGCGTTTGAGCAAATCAAACACTCACCCCCAGTCAACTGATCTGGGTTTAATCCATCACCATTCTTTAGCCCACTCAGCCACCCCAGTTCAGACATGGCCATATGCAAATCAGTCTGACCCTGTACCTCATGGGAACAGTCCAGCCCGAACTGCCAAGCCATGTCTTCCCTGGACCGGAAACAAGCATCCTGGGACCGGTTTCGGATTCATAATCCTCATCAGCCAGGCTATCTTGAATCCAGTGGCCAAGTGAGCAAGGGACTCACGTCTGAGCATACCCTGCCACACTTAGGGCGCACAAAGCGATACAAAAGGGGATGATGGACGGAGCGTTTGAGCAAATCAAACACTCACCCCCAGTCAACTGATCTGGGTTTAATCCATCACCATTCTTTAGCCCACTCAGCCACCCCAGTTCAGACATGGCCATATGCAAATCAGTCTGACCCTGTGCCTCATGGGAACAGTCCAGCCCAAACTGTCAAGCCATGTCTTCCCTGGACCGGAAACAAGCATCCTGGGACCGGTTTCGGATTCATAATCCCCATCAGCCAGGCTTTCTTGAATCCAGTCGCCAAGTGAGCAAGGGACTCACGTCTGAGCATACCCTGCCACACTTAGGGCGCACAAAGCGATACAAAAGGGGATGATGGACGGAGCGTTTGAGCAAATCAAACACTCACCCCCAGTCAACTGATCTGGGTTTAATCCATCACCATTCCTTAGCCCACTCAGCCACCCCAGTTCAGACATGGCCATATGCAAATCAGTCTGACCCTGTGCCTCATGGGAACAGTCCAGCCCGAACTGCCAAGCCCTTAAATATTTATCTAGCCAGAGCAGACCTAATAGTTTGGGGATTTGCCGAGCATGTCTATAAATTAAACTTCCAAAAATTGCCTATCTCAGTGTCCTGTTTTTGGGATACGACTTGTCAAAAATAAAGCCAAAAGCCTTGCAATACATTTTCTAGAGAAAATGTGCCCTCCTAAAACAAACAAGCATAATATAAAAGCAACACTCACTTTTAGGCTTTCTTAACTTTGGTAGAACAGATATACCAAACTGTGCACAATGGGTAAAACTGTTTTATGAATGAATTCACCCAGACTTTTCAAGCACACATTGGACACCAGAACATACACAGTTTCTGAGAACAATGCAAACAGAGATGCTTGCATCCAGACACTTACAAACACGTATCAACACAACAAACTTGGTGATACACATAATTGCGGTAGCCAATGATTATACATAAGTTAATTTCAATGATAGTACCAAATGCATTTGAATTGCATTTAAATTCAAATGCTGAAATACGTTTTGCACATACAGAAACAATACTGACTGCAGTTCAGACAGCTGGGAAGGAAAGGAAAGAGTGTTGGCTCAGGGGAAATGCATAATTGTCGGAACTCCCGTTCCAGCCTTAGAAGCTGTCACAAAGGCCAACGTTCCTAACACGAAAGCTTTACAAACATGATGGATACATTGGGCCACCTCCTTAACAGTTACTGATGTTGACTATGTCTTTGACCCCATTTTACAAACACAAGAGTTCCTCCAATATGAACAAGAATACCCTGTGCCCCGTCACATTTTGCCTGCTGATCAGTATGATTATATCATATACACTGATGGTTCAGCCCAGCCTGTTGCTGGAACTAAACAGCAATATTTCCTCTTTCAGACGGCTAACCCCTTCTAACTGGCCACTGTTAACATCACTCCTGCCTTCCAGCCAAGTGGGAGCACGTATTTAGTCTCTGCACATAGCTCTCCATACTTCCTCTAGTTTACCTCATTAAAGTACTAAGGGGCAGATTTACAAGCCCCATGCGCCACTTTCGCGTCACTTTTAACATGGGAAAAGTGACGCAAAGTGGCGCATGTGATCATAGAAATTAAGTTGCAGAAAGTTTGCTATTTGCACAAATTAGAACTAGGAAGAATGTGGGAGCAAGCATACCTGCTCTTCAGAAGAATTGCAGCTTGACCTAGGACAATTTCTTTCAGTCTAATAGACTTACCTATGCTGTGCACATGGCACTTTAATGTCAAATTCTTTGCCTCTTAATGTTTGTTAATTATGAGTAAATTAGCTCACGTGTAGATGTTTAAATTAACATAATCATTGAGAGAACTAAATAAGTAATTTCCATTCCGTTTATATTATTTACAATATTAACTGGAGGATAAACTATGCTAACTACATTTTAGGGTTCCCATTTATGTTCAGGTTTTTAACATTTTAGATCTGTGTTTACACAAAACTGCAGCTAATAGGGACATGGATTTGCCCATGGTATCATAGTACAGAAATCTTACATGGAATGAAATGTAGAAAGTAGTTTTGTTTTGTTGGACCCGGTCCTTTGGGCAGGTTTACCCCGTGACTTTTTGCTTTTTCCTAGCCTGTTTTTGGAACCTGGGTTGGTGATTTTAGGCCTCTGCGTACTTTTTCACTGTGGTACAGTGTAAAGTGCGTGTGCTTTCTGTGTATGGATAGTGAGCGCCCTGCCCTCCCATAGGAATGAATGGGAAATATGTATGGCCATGGTAGATTCCTGATGCGTGGGGAGTGCAGGGGCGAGTTTGATATGTATGAACTCGTGAGAATGAATGCTACAGAATGGTGTATGCGGCATGGCTGTGTGTAGTCTAGAAGCGCCACTTTTAGAAGTTGGCATAATTGTGTAGTGAGTCTGCTAGCACGTGATTGGCTGATGGGCCTGGCCCAGGCATGCCTGGGCCTGTTGGTAGATGGACTGTCTGGAGGAGGGGGGTCTGAGTCAAGCCGTAGATGAAAGGCCCCCCATCTGCTGTTAGGGAGGAGTGGAAAGAGCTCTGGTGGTGCTGTGCCGTGCCTGGCAGCCCACCCCTGATGGCTCTCCCTCCGGATGGCCCCCTGTCACCTCTGACCTGAGGCTGACAGGAGAGGGAAACCAGATACACCCAGAGCTTAGGGCTCGCTTACACAACGACTTCAAAGGGCTTCAAAGCTTTTTCTGTGTATAAGAAGGGGCTCTGCCCCTTCCAAAATGTTCTTGTTTTCTGACTTGAATCTGCCAGGGGCATGCTGATGCTTGGGCTCAGGAAATCCCTGAGTCCTGCCCAGCCCCTGGACTCCTGATGGACTTTCCTGGATTCCTGGGGGACCCCTCTGCCGTGCCTGGGCTGATGGGGAGACTTAGCTTTGCCCCCCTGGGAAGCTCTGGGGCTTTGGCAGCATGAAGGAGCTGCATTTTTCTGTGGATAGCGCTGGAACCGTATTTCTAGCGCCTGGAGGCGCTGAGCTTCCCCCTGAGCGCTCTGCCTGTTTGCTAGCGCTATGGAGCGCTTGATTTCCCCCTAGCGCGTAGGAGCGCTTTACCCTTGGCCCTAGCGCTTAGGAGCGCTTTATTGTGTTCTAGCGCTGGGGGGCGCTTGGTGGGCTTTGGCCGGTGCCCCCCCGGCATTTGCCTCCCCGTCACCGCCGCCGCCCGGGCTTGGAAGCGCCGGCGGAACCGAAGGCGCCGCGCTCTCATTGGCTGAGAGAGCCGAGCCCCCCTCACCAACGCCGCGACGGGATAGGCCCGTGCGGCGCAGCGTCATGGCCCCTGTCGGGCCGTGATTGGAGGAGGAGAGGAGACTCGTCATCGGGGCCGCTACGGGATTGGCTGGTCGAGGCGGCCCCGGGAAGAAAGGAGAAGGCGCGGGAGATGGCGACCGTTCGCGGGGCTCCTCTCGGCTGAGGGAGCCCCGAGGAGAAGAGGCGGCCGGTTGACAGGGCTCCCGTGTGCCGAGGGAGCCCTGCAGAGAGGGAGACCGGACTTGCTAGGAGGCGGCGAGAGTGAGCCGCCGCCCAGCAGAGAATCCGCCGTCCGGAGGAGCCCGCCCAAGAAAGCCCGGTGAGTCGGAAGGGCTGGGGAGGGCTCCGTGCAGCTGCTGTTGGTGCCGGAGAGCGGCACCTGGGCGGGAGTGGAGGTAGGGCGGCCCCCGCTGACAGTGGGCCGCCCCCAGGTCGACGGAGCCTGAGGCTCCAAAGCTCCTGTTCATTTTGAGAGTGCCGGGAGGCGCAAGGGGCATGTCGTAATCCTGAGTCCCCCGAGTGGGACTCCAACGGAGTGGGTGACGCCCCTACGAGCCCTGAGAGGCTCCAACGCAAGCCATATTTGTTTAAGGAGTCTAGATGGCTCCTGGGACACCTCGGGGCATATTGTCGATGCCCGTCCCCTCATGGGCTTGTGTAGTTCTGGTGCCAGTGAGAGCACCATGGTTGTTTAAGAGCCCCAGAAGGCTCCAACGTTGGGCATGTGATGCCCAGAGCCTGTGTGGCTCCAACGTCTGTGTAGTGTTGCCAAGAGCCTGTGTGGCTCCTACAGTTTGGCGCAGTTTGCGCCTGAGGGCCAGTGAGGGCCCTGGCGCAGTTTTGATGATTCTCCAGCTGTCCAGCAATTAGTGGGCAGCTGCACCGTTTAGGCGCAATTGGAGGAGAGAGTCCCTGTGTGGGACAGCGAGGGCACCGTGGTGCCAGGCCTACCCAGCTGCGCAGCCCTTAGTGCCAGCTGCTACGTTTAGGCCCTTGTGAGTGTTCCCAGGGGCCCAGCAAGTAGTGGGCCCCTGCATCGTTTAGGCCCCTGACATTGAGACTCAGGGCGTTCTAGCCCCAACAAGGCCAGTTGGCCTAGGGACTGCCACAGGTGGTGGCTTATGTAGGTTTTGCGCAATTGTATGGTTATTGCACCTCTGAATGTATTTCCTTGCATCATGTTTTATTCCTGCACCTCTGAATGTTTTAGACATCATGTGACTTTTGCGCTACTGTATTATTCTGGTACCTCTGAATGTAATCTTATTACATCATGTGCGCTATTCTTAACACCGCTGAATGTGTAGGTTTATACATTATGTGTTTCTCTTTACCACTCCTCTGAATGTATATCTATGCATCATGGGTAATGTGTTCTCTCTAAGACCCCTAAAGGCTGTGTGCTACTTAGGTGGTTTTCCTTTACTACTCCTCTGAATGTGTTTCATACATCATGGGTAATGTGTTCTTTCTTAGACCCCTAAATGCTGTGTGATACTTAGGTGGTTGTTCTTTTTAGTACAGGTGGTCCTAGTGAGGTCCTGGTCCCCTGCGTGACAGTCTCCTAAGGGTTTAGGGTTGCGTAGGTGGTACTTACCTGTTCCCAGTAGTTACTGGGTGTGATCTATAACTGTTACTTCGTGTTACAGTGAAGTTTATATACTTTTATTCTAATTTCTGACAAGTATTTCTATATCTGCAAAGTGTTGATTCAGACAGTGGCCCATGTGGCCCTGTCTTGTAAATAATCCCTTGTGAATATTGCCGTGCCAGTTGGCACAATGTACATGTGTGATTTCTATCTGATATGTTTTGACAATACAAAAGTTATTTTAATATAACCTTGTGTGGAGTCTCTTTTGTGGTGTACCTAGAATGTTGTTGCTGTCGTGCACTGACGCAAATGCTTTACACATCGCCTCCGAGTTTAGCCTAGACTGCTCGCGCCATGCTACCTAGAGGGTGAGCAGGGGTTATCTTGGCGTGTGACTTCCTTGCCCTGACTGGAATGGTGGTTTCGGCCTGGCTTTGGCATCAGCCTTAGCCTACCCGAAATAGCCGGTTTCCAACATTGGTGGGTCAGCGGTGCGGATTTTGACGTGTGTTTGCGCAGTGCCATAGCAACAACTGGCTACATTACAAAAACTCTGCGTTTTTCAGATAGTCACATGTTTGGGATTATTGTTTTTGATTTTGTTTTTCCTCAAGAGTGTCATTTTCAGATGGTGTTCCTGCACTTTATGTTTAGTGGCAGAGGAGAGAAAATGACAGGGCGGGACGCCAGTAGAGAGGGGAGGTTCCCATAGATTAGGAATCCCTTGCTGGGTCCAGTGTCCAATTCCTGTTCCTGTCCCTGTGTGGGTAGATGGAAGAGAGGGAGGGTGGAGGAGAAATTGCTTGCTCAGGAGGGTGGTTATTCCCTGAGTGTAGTGTGTGTGTCTGGATTCCCCAGTATGGTAGGATCCAGTGGTGGCAGCTAAAATGTGTCCAGTGCGTGAAGTCCCATTCCCAGTTCCCAGAGTATGGTGCCTGGTGCTCAGCAAGAGAGTGACAGGTTGAGAGTCAGAGGCAGTGAGGAACTGTCTCACCAGTCTGGAGGGGGAGTGTGTGGATGAGTGGTGTCTTGAACTGGAGGAGTTCGTGTGAGGTTTTTTTTAAGGAGCTTGCACGTGAGGTGTACCTCTGGTGGTGTGCAGGACGTCCTGCAGAGGCATTGGACAAGAAGGTGGATGTCTGCCGGTGTGCTAGATGTCTTACAGAGACATTAGGGAGTGATTCTAAAAGTAGAGGCTTGTGTATCTGATGATCCTGTGTAGGTGAAGAGGTTCATGTGTAGCCCAGCTAGGTCCCATTAGTATGGTAGGGGTGTAGGGGCTCACGTCCTGTCTCAGTGGAGGCGGAGTGTGAGTGTGGGACGGTGTGTCCCACGTTGGCCCGAAACCCTGTCTCAGGGCCTGGAGGGTTCCCTAAGGGAGCGCCAGGTCAGGGGCCTAGGCTGTACTTATAAGTCATTTGAGGAGGATCTTCCTGTGTCTAGAGGACGGGGAGTTTCTGTAACCAGAACTCCGGCGGTCCTAGTGTTGGGCAGTACCGCTTCTAAGTGGAGGGTGCAGAAGTCCTGGTTCGCTGGGCATTTGACCGTCTAGAGTGCTTGACCATTTTTTTTTGGGGCCTCTGGAGGTTGTTCCCCGAGGAGGGGGGAGGCCAGGTTCAGGTTCAGCCTGACCTGGAGGGAAGGGCATCTGTAGTCAGTGTCCTGACCGGTTGTTGGCTTCCAGGGGTACCGCTCAAAGGTGGGAGGGTGCAGAACTCTGGAGGGGGGTGCAGAGGGACGGTGTCCTTACTTCTGACCCCGGTGGGAGGAGAGTGTGTCGCTGCTACGCCGCTGGCGTGTGCTCTGTCTAGCCTGAGACATACTGGGCCTGTAATAGTAGAACTGGAAGGGGGTGCAGAAGGACGGTGTACTTCTGACCCCGGTGCAACTTAAGGGTGTAAATCCTAGGTTGGGAGATTAGGAAACTTCTAGGTCAAGAGGAGTCTCTACTAAGGTGGATCAACTGAAGAGACTGAGGAGGCGGCCCTTGCTGTGTGTTCTGGGGCCCACCTGCAGTTTGTTGTTTCCACTAAGGTAGAGGAAAGGGGGCTTTGCTGTGTGCTGTGTCCCCCCACCTGCTTGAAGAGGGACTGTGCTGTGTGCTTTGTACCTCAGAAGTGGAATCGTTTCCAGGTGGTAGACCAGTGACGGAGTGAGGTCCTGATCTGGTAGGAGAGTTGTGTTCTGGTGAGTGCTTCCCTGTGAGGGTTATTCCTTCACCGTGACTGGAAGCAAGGGTCCCTACTTGGTCTAAGGTACTTACCTCTGCCAACTAGAGACCCCCAGTTCTAACATTGGTGGAGTAGAGGTAGGATCGGGCATTCTTGCCGCGACCTCTAGTCAGCCTGAGGGTGTGGTCCCTAGGTTGTAGGATCAGTGGTAGTGTAGCTACCCTGAGAGAGAGAGTGGAGATTGGCTATTGTGTGCCAGGGGCTTCTGCCCCCACTCTGTGGATTGGTTAGGACCTGTGATCTTTGGATGGCCTAGGGCCTGGTCCTGGCTGTGGATGACTAGTGTGTACCAGTGGGGTATCCTAGTTGTGTCAGAGAGCTTTTGTTGAGGGAAATCCCTGTGGGTTCAGAGTGGCGAAAAACTGTAAGGTGGCCCTGCCCTGCAGGCCCGTCTCCGTGGTTTTGTCGCCCAAAGCATTGAAGACCATCAGTGTAGTGATTGGTCTACCCTGCGTTTTGGCTGGAAGGGGGATGTGTTGGACCCGGTCCTTTGGGCAGGTTTACCCCGTGACTTTTTGCTTTTTCCTAGCCTGTTTTTGGAACCTGGGTTGGTGATTTTAGGCCTCTGCGCACTTTTTCACTGTGGTACAGTGTAAAGTGCGTGTGCTTTCTGTGTATGGATAGTGAGCGCCCTGCCCTCCCATAGGAATGAATGGGAAATATGTATGCCCATGGTAGATTCCTGATGCGTGGGGAGTGCAGGGGCGAGTTTGATATGTATGAACTCGTGAGAATGAATGCTACAGAATGGTGTATGCGGCATGGCTGTGTGTAGTCTAGAAGCGCCACTTTTAGAAGTTGGCATAATTGTGTAGTGAGTCTGCTAGCACGTGATTGGCTGATGGGCCTGGCCCAGGCATGCCTGGGCCTGTTGGTAGATGGACTGTCTGGAGGAGGGGGGTCTGAGTCAAGCCGTAGATGAAAGGCCCCCCATCTGCTGTTAGGGAGGAGTGGAAAGAGCTCTGGTGGTGCTGTGCCATGCCTGGCAGCCCACCCCTGATGGCTCTCCCTCCGGATGGCCCCCTGTCACCTCTGACCTGAGGCTGACAGGAGAGGGAAACCAGATACACCCAGAGCTTAGGGCTCGCTTACACAACGACTTCAAAGGGCTTCAAAGCTTTTTCTGTGTATAAGAAGGGGCTCTGCCCCTTCCAAAATGTTCTTGTTTTCTGACTTGAATCTGCCAGGGGCATGCTGATGCTTGGGCTCAGGGAATCCCTGAGTCCTGCCCAGCCCCTGGACTCCTGATGGACTTTCCTGGATTCCTGGGGGACCCCTCTGCCGTGCCTGGGCTGATGGGGAGACTTAGCTTTGCCCCCCTGGGAAGCTCTGGGGCTTTGGCAGCATGAAGGAGCTGCATTTTTCTGTGGATAGCGCTGGAACCGTATTTCTAGCGCCTGGAGGCGCTGAGCTTCCCCCTGAGCGCTCTGCCTGTTTGCTAGCGCTATGGAGCGCTTGATTTCCCCCTAGCGCGTAGGAGCGCTTTACCCTTGGCCCTAGCGCTTAGGAGCGCTTTATTGTGTTCTAGCGCTGGGGGGCGCTTGGTGGGCTTTGGCCGGTGCCCCCCCGGCATTTGCCTCCCCGTCACCGCCGCCGCCCGGGCTTGGAAGCGCCGGCGGAACCGAAGGCGCCGCGCTCTCATTGGCTGAGAGAGCCGAGCCCCCTCACCAACGCCGCGACGGGATAGGCCCGTGCGGCGCAGCGTCATGGCCCCTGTCGGGCCGTGATTGGAGGAGGAGAGGAGACTCGTCATCGGGGCCGCTACGGGATTGGCTGGTCGAGGCGGCCCCGGGAAGAAAGGAGAAGGCGCGGGAGATGGCGGCCGTTCGCGGGGCTCCTCTCGGCTGAGGGAGCCCCGAGGAGAAGAGGCGGCCGGTTGACAGGGCTCCCGTGTGCCGAGGGAGCCCTGCAGAGAGGGAGACCGGACTTGCTAGGAGGCGGTGAGAGTGAGCCGCCGCCCAGCAGAGAAGCCGCCGTCCGGAGGAGCCCGCCCAAGAAAGCCCGGTGAGTCGGAAGGGCTGGGGAGGGCTCCGTGCAGCTGCTGTTGGTGCCGGAGAGCGGCACCTGGGCGGGAGTGGAGGTAGGGCGGCCCCCGCTGACAGTGGGCCGCCCCCAGGTCGACGGAGCCTGAGGCTCCAAAGCTCCTGTTCATTTTGAGAGCGCCGGGAGGCGCAGGGGGCATGTCGTAATCCTGAGTCCCCCGAGTGGGACTCCAACGGAGTGGGTGACGCCCCTACGAGCCCTGAGAGGCTCCAACGCAAGCCATATTTGTTTAAGGAGTCTAGATGGCTCCTGGGACACCTCGGGGCATATTGTCGATGCCCGTCCCCTCATGGGCTTGTGTAGTTCTGGTGCCAGTGAGAGCACCATGGTTGTTTAAGAGCCCCAGAAGGCTCCAACGTTGGGCATGTGATGCCCAGAGCCTGTGTGGCTCCAACGTCTGTGTAGTGTTGCCCAGAGCCTGTGTGGCTCCTACAGTTTGGCGCAGTTTGCGCCTGAGGGCCAGTGAGGGCCCTGGCGCAGTTTTGATGATTCTCCAGCTGTCCAGCAATTAGTGGGCAGCTGCACCGTTTAGGCGCAATTGGAGGAGAGAGTCCCTGTGTGGGACAGCGAGGGCACCGTGGTGCCAGGCCTACCCAGCTGCGCAGCCCTTAGTGCCAGCTGCTACGTTTAGGCCCTTGTGAGTGTTCCCAGGGGCCCAGCAAGTAGTGGGCCCCTGCATCGTTTAGGCCCCTGACATTGAGACTCAGGGCGTTCTAGCCCCAACAAGGCCAGTTGGCCTAGGGACTGCCACAGGTGGTGGCTTATGTAGGTTTTGCGCAATTGTATGGTTATTGCACCTCTGAATGTATTTCCTTGCATCATGTTTTATTCCTGCACCTCTGAATGTTTTAGACATCATGTGACTTTTGCGCTACTGTATTATTCTGGTACCTCTGAATGTAATCTTATTACATCATGTGCGCTATTCTTAACACCGCTGAATGTGTAGGTTTATACATTATGTGTTTCTCTTTACCACTCCTCTGAATGTATATCTATGCATCATGGGTAATGTGTTCTCTCTAAGACCCCTAAAGGCTGTGTGCTACTTAGGTGGTGTTCCTTTACTACTCCTCTGAATGTGTTTCATACATCATGGGTAATGTGTTCTTTCTTAGACCCCTAAATGCTGTGTGATACTTAGGTGGTTGTTCTTTTTAGTACAGGTGGTCCTAGTGAGGTCCTGGTCCCCTGCGTGACAGTCTCCTAAGGGTTTAGGGTTGCGTAGGTGGTACTTACCTGTTCCCAGTAGTTACTGGGTGTGATCTATAACTGTTACTTTGTGTTACAGTGAAGTTTATATACTTTTATTCTAATTTCTGACAAGTATTTCTATATCTGCAAAGTGTTGATTCAGACAGTGGCCCATGTGGCCCTGTCTTGTAAATAATCCCTTGTGAATATTGCCGTGCCAGTTGGCACAATGTACATGTGTGATTTCTATCTGATATGTTTTGACAATACAAAAGTTATTTTAATATAACCTTGTGTGGAGTCTCTTTTGTGGTGTACCTAGAATGTTGTTGCTGTCGTGCGCTGACGCAAATGCTTTACACATCGCCTCCGAGTTTAGCCTAGACTGCTCGCGCCATGCTACCTAGAGGGTGAGCAGGGGTTATCTTGGCGTGTGACTTCCTTGCCCTGACTGGAATGGTGGTTTCGGCCTGGCTTTGGCATCAGCCTTAGCCTACCCGAAATAGCCGATTTCCAACATGTTTCATATTTATTTAGTTTTAATAAGTGTAATACATAAGTCTGGGTCATAAGAAGTACAAGTAGGACAAACAAGGTTGCCACAACTAGCCAGCAGTAACATAAATGATGAAAGTAGAATGAAATTTGTGAGAGTATGTTGTATTGTAATACGATTTTAACTAATTTGATCATTTTAACATTTCATGGATGTAACTTCTTTTTACTATTGTACTGGTTTTTGTTAACCAAACAACACATTTTGTTTAAAAAAAGTCTTTGGAGTGAAGCAAACCAGTTCTAAACAAGTCTACCCTCGGTCAGCACACACTTCACTTTTCTAAATTTACTTTTTCACTACAGTACTGAGAATTCTATTCTATTAAAATCCATCAAATTTTATTTCTAAATTTAATTGTAAAATAATTTTGCTGGACCGCATCTTTCCTGAGCGTTGAAATAAAAAAGTGATTTATTTTCACAACTAGGTCTGTCCATGGAAAATACAGCTTGAAACCACAGTTGAGATTATGGCTTTCAATATGTAATAAATAGATGCAAGGTGAAAGCAATAAACACAATCTATAACATGTAGAGCAAGAAACAGGAGTACCATAATGAACCATGACACTCAACATAGCAATATTTAAACAGACAAGTTAAATACATTTTGCAATTAACACAGAAAATCACCTGAGGTTTCCTTAATAGGTGCTCGAATAATGAATACAGAATGTTCTCAATATCCTCTTTGCAACACCAGCAAAAGATGTCCGGCTCCAATCCTGTGAAAGTAGGAGCCCACAATATTGGGTTCCGAGACCTGTCTTGTGTTATGGCTACTCACCAAAGTAATAGGTAGAGCCAAAGAAGAAAGAAAGCTTTCTTTCTAGAGTCCCCTCACTCACCGGGGTTTCCCCGCGGTGACATGCTTCATCATTGGGGCCATCCCAGTTCTCTACAAAAAAGGGCGTGCTACGACTTGTGAACTACGTAGGAGCACTTATTTGTGAAGGACTATGTGTGGTGCAAAGGTGAGGTGGGGTGGAGTGGGTGTAAGTGGTCAAAAATACCGTGCTAGTGGGCCTCAACAATTTATTCTGCTCCTAGGTTGGTATATTAAAATGGGGTTTGTCACTGTATTCCGACCTGCTATGAAGGTAGGATCAGTGTACGGGCGACATGTTTCAAGCTACCCCTAGCTTTTCCTCAGGACCATACAGGGACCAGCCCTGTATATGCCACTCCTATAAGCCCTTTACTAGGGATCTAATTAAATTAAATACACAACATGTAACACTGTTAAATTTATAGACATGCGTTCTTCCAAATACATACGTTTGTACTCAATGATGTTGTTTTTACAGGTGCATCTGATGCGGTCCGGCGGGGAAGCAGCTAGGTATTTCAACACGGTGCCACCGGTCAGGAACAATGTTTCCATAGAGTGACACCACCCACCCCCAGAAACCATGGAGTGCTATTAGGCACCCGTAAAAACAACATCATTGAGTACAAACGTATGTATTTGGAAGAACGCATGTCTATAAATTTAGCAGCGTTACATGTTGTGTATTTAATTTAATTTGATCCCTAGTAAAGGGCTTATAGGAGTGGCATATACAGGGCTGGTCCCTGTATGGTCCTGAAGAAAAGCTAGGGGTAGCTTGAAACATGTCGACCGTACACTGATCCTACCTTCATAGCAGGTCGGAATACAGTGACAAACCCCATTTTAATATACCAACCTAGGAGCAGAATAAATTGTTGAGGCCCACTAGCACTGTATTTTTAACCACTTACACCCACTCCACCCCACCTCACCTTTGCACCACACATAGTCCTTCACAAATAAGTGCTCCTACGTAGTTCGCAAGTCGTAGCACGACCCTTTTTGTAGAGAACTGGGATGGCCCCAATGATGTAGCATGTGACCGCGGGGAAACCCCGGTGAGTGAGGGGACTCTAGAAAGAAAGCTTTCTTTCTTCTTTGGCTCTACCTATTACTTTGGTGAGTAGCCATAACACAAGACAGGTCTCGGAACCCAATATTGTGGGCTCCTACTTTCATATGATGTCCTAGGAGGGCGACCTGGTCTTTAGTTCCTCCTTCTCCCCCCCTTTATTATACACGGCTCCAATCCTGCCCAGTAATGGCTTACTGGTGTATAGAAATGTTTTCTGCTATACAAAGTACATCATCTGAATTATGTGTTCCAGTCTCCAAGAGGAAAGCCCATTTCATTTAAGCAGATCTTAGATGACAAATAATCAGATAGCAAAATCTGCAAGAATGTCTCTCTTACTTCATTGCATCCTTTACATTTATTGCCTGCTCTCACATGTTGGCATAACTATGAATCCCAGGATTTTATTCTCAAATTTAGAACCTTGATAGAGTCTTCAGGAGAATCAAAAATGTTTAAACACAACGCATTCTTGACCATCTTTTACAAAAAATCGAAAAGTGAAGGCATTTTCCGCTTGAAGTCACACATGGAGATCTCTAATGATAGAGTGTCCCAAACATGAGATATTTGGTTTAGAAAAAAACACTGTTTGTTAAAGCGAAGAATTGATGAAAAATCATTTTGTTTATCTTAACATAGCTTGAACCTGGATCATTCACTCTGCTATGGATTCTTCAACAAAGGGTGTGCACTTTTGAAAAGGAGTCAAATGCATTGATATTCTTATACTGAAAAAACATTATTTTAAACAAATCCAGTCACCCTTTTCACATACATACAATGGAGTAATGATCTTTGGGTGCATTTGTAACATTAGATATGCTGGCTTCTACAAGTCAAAGTTAAAGCCATATAGTCGGTCTTATCTTTATTTATTTTGCATCCAGAAATGTGCAGGTATGTCTTGATGTTTAACATAGATTGTGATTGCACAATTTAGAAGCCCAAACATACCCAAAATATTACTAAGATATGATTCTTTTATAATGTCCTGGTTTTTACTGTAAACCCCTGTATTGTCTTTATCTCGTCGCTCATCTCAGAGCCCAACCACTGGTGTATGTTATAAACTATAAATTCAAATTATAGATAATGTGGTGTTTTTTGCCCGAACAGTATCCCTACCTCGTTTAGAGAGTACATTAATTGGAACTTGAGATAAAACCTCAGACCTTCATTATTCAAAAAAATAACGCTATATTTGTTGAAATGAGAAGTACGTTATTTCTCTGGAAAATTCTGAGTGGGAAGAGTAGTCTGCATGAATCTGAAATATTTCACAATGTAAGAAATTGAATTGAACGTTTCTGATATTTAGAAAATGAGCAGCATGAGGCAGAATTGATGTTAAACCATACTACACATTTCAATTAAAATTGAAATTATTGTCATACTCCACAGAACCAGCATGGAAAAGATATCCAAATGTTGAATAACCTGACTTTGAATTGTCAGTTTCAAGTCTTTTCATTGCAGATGGAGGGTATGCTCATGTCTTCACCTGAAAGCTAACAAATAAGGAGAACGGGCCAATGAACTCCACAAATCCACATTTGTTCTTTTTAATAAAATGCAGAAAAAGCTAGTTGTTATCTAGAGAGATGAACAGTCAAACCATTGTAGAGAAAACTATTCAGGGTGAAGTAAAGCATACGGGAACAGAACAGTAAGTGAAAATTCCATACGACGATGACCTGAGAACATAAAACCTGGAGTGAGAAACGTACTAATGTAATGAAGGATGTGCCACTGGACTGCTCAATTTACAACCAGGAATATAGAACATAGTTGTAACCAGCTTTATGCAACCAGCACAAAGGAACTATAAAAATTTCTTTCTGTAGCTCTACAGTCTTAGACATGTGGCATTCTGAATATGCCAAATTAAAAAACAAAACTACATTTGAATCTATTGTGAGAATCAGTAGGGAGTTTCATAATGCTGTTATGCAAAAAGCTGTGGACTATGCAACCAGTTCCAGATTAATCTGGTGTTAGTATTCAGTAGGACAGCCCTTGTGAATATTATCAGGGGAAAGAGCTAACAAGAATGAAGCTTGTCCATTAGAGAGAAGGGCTGTGAAAAGACACCTGACTAGGATCACTGACATTGCAAGGAATATCATTGTCCATAATATTGTATAAAATATTACCCTAATACAGTGATCCTATGCTAAGTACAAAATATTGGTAACAAAATTGACAACAATATATATATTTTTAATATTATTTAAGTTTAAAGTAGTAATAGTTCAATATTTTATTTCATAATTTCAATATAAAGAAAAATAAATACATTCCATTGATATTGAATAGTATTTATGAATAGTTAGGGCCATATTTTACTTGTACAAAACCAGTGAAATTCAGCAGTAATAGTTCCCTGAGCTAAATATAACTTATGGCCCGCAATGTCCTAATTATGACCTCACATATTATATCACTCATGACATGGTCAGTGACATCACTCATGACATCACTAATGACATCTCAAGTAACATTACTGATGACATCATCAAGTGAGTGCAAGAGTTTTCTAAACGTTTATGAGTGTTAAACATATAGACTAACCTACAAAAGTTAGATCGGCATACTAGTTGTACTACTAATGAGTGACACTATTCTAACATATGTGATCTGCGTGTCCGTGTCACTGTCTGTATCAGTGCATGAGTGAGTGTCTGAGTGGCTGCATGGGTGTGTGAGTTTGTGCATGAGTGGCTATCTGGGTGAGTGAGTGTGTTTCTGACTAGCTCTGTGGGTGTGTGAGTGGTTTTATGAGTGAGTGTCTGAGTGGTTGTATGGGTGTGTGAGTAGGTGTGTGAGTTGAATTATAGCTGTGTGAGGGGCTATATGGGTGTATAAATGAGTGTGTGAGTAGCTGTGTGGGTGACTGAGTGGCTCTATGGGTGTGTGAGTGGGTGTAGGGATGGTTGTATGGATGTGTGAGTGGGTGTGTCAGTGGCTGTATGGGTGAGTGAGTAGCTGTATGGGTGGGTGAGTGGGTGTGTAAGTGAGTGTATGGATAAGTGAGTGGCTGTTTGCGTGGGTGTTTGGTTAAGTGAGTTGGTGTGTGAGTGGCCATATTGGAGAGTGAGTGTCTGTGTAATGGCTGTATGGGTGAGTGAGCAGATATGGGAGTGCTTGCATGGATGTGTGAATGGCTAGGTAGGTAGTTGTGTGAGTGCATTATTGTTGAGTGTGTGGCTGTGTTGAGAGGCTTTATGGGTAAGTGAGGGGGTATGCCAGTGGCTGTATAGGTAAAAGAGTCTGTGTGTGAGTAGCTGTGTGGGTTAAAATGTGGCTGTGTAAGTGGCTGTATTGGTGAGTGACTGGTTCTATGAGTGGCTATATATGTGAGTGAATGGCTGTATGAGTAGCTGTGTGAGTAAGTGGGTATGTGAGTGGCTCTATGGAGTAGTGAGTGATTGAGTACTTGTATGGGTCTGTGGATGGGTATGTGAGTGGTTGTCTGCGTGTTTGAGGGGGTATATGAGCTGTTGTATATGGTTGTGAGTGCGTGTATTAATCGTTCTGTGGATGATGTCATCAACGATATCATCATTAATTTCATTTGAGATGTCATGAGTGATTTCACTGACCATGTCATGAGTGATGTAATATGTGAGGTCATAAGCAGTACATTACGGGGGACTAAGTTCTAGTTCTAGCTCTAGTTCTAGTTAACTGCTGAATTTCACTGGTTTTGTACGAGTGAAATCTGAGGCTAACTATAATGCCCCTGTAACCTTTGATTGTTTGGGTGAATTTCTAAAATTGTTTTAAATTCTATTTCCTGACTATAATGTCTCTGTAACCTTTCGTTTTTTTTCAGTTAATTTCGAAGGTTTTTTAAAGCTTCAGGAAGATGCCCATTGCAATGCACAGTGTGTGGGGGTTTGAGTGCAGGGCCTGGCCTGGCATTTTGCTGGCCCCACCCAACCATGCTGCTCCTGCCCCCCTTTGTATGCCATTCATTTTCAGAGTCCATGACCCTGCTCTCTCATTACAGCTGTGTCTGGCCATTGTTCTGCCACTTCCTTTTCTGCCTGCCCTAAACAACTAGCTTGCCGCCCCATCCACCTCCTTCCTACTCTCTGTTGTTCTAGGCCATGCAGAAGCCCCCCTCCTCCTGCCCTGCATGGTTGATGTGCTGTCACTGCCCTCCGTATAGCTTGATGTCCTTGTCCACTCCTCCTGCCCTCCATTTCCCAATTCTAGGCCCCATCATTGCCCTCGTGCTAAGCCTATGTGCTTAGCTTGCTGCCCCTACTCTCCTTCCTCTGCCCTCTGATGCCTGCATGCATGGCTCTGCTCTCTCCTTTCTGCCCACCATTTTCAATGTCTTATCTGAGTCCATGCCCCTATCCCATTCCTCGTGCCCTCTGTAATCCATTTCACCTTACTTGCCAACATTTTGAACTTGGTTAGAGGGAGATTAAAAAAAGATTTTAGACAGGAATCCTGAATTTGGTCTGTTGGCATGTATAGTTGTACTGCCACTGCCTCTTCCTTCTGCCTTCAATGGTCTTTGACATTGCCACTGCATCTCTTTCCTGTACTGCATGGTTGGTTTGTTGCCCTTGCCCCCTTTCCCCTGCCCTCAATGGTCTGTTGTGCTGTCATTGCCCCTCCTGCCTGCCCAGCCTGGTCAATTTGTTGCCTCTTCAGCTTCCTCCATGAGAGTGTCTTATTCCCATAGAAATAATGGTCAGTTCTTTAAACAACTAAAATGAGGACATATTTCCTGAGTTCTCAAATAGTGGCAAAGCACTTTTAAATAATGTAGTATCTTTATGTTTTTATATCCAGTTGATCACTTGATGATATGATACACTGAAGGGAGAGGATGTTTTGTTATAGCCAGAGCTGCAGACTTTGCAACTAGGGAACCAGGTTTGAGTTTTAATGTGAGCTCGACATCCTGTGATTCTGGGCGAATCACTTAGGGGCTTATTTATAAGCCCCTTCTACTGCCTTGTGCCGTCATTGCATCACTTTTTTTGACACAACGCCGGCACAGCATCTGCTCCATATTTGCATGGATGCTGATGAGTCACTTTTTTACAGGCTGCTTCGGGTTTCACCTGCGTGAGAGTTGCCTGTGACGCAACAGATTTTCATTTATGGAAGGTAGGCGTTCCGTTCGGAAACGCCTACCTTGAAACTGACTCAATGGTATTTACCATTTTTTTATGTATCCTGCCGTTGCGCTGTCAATGTATCACAATCCCTATGCGTGCGAAACCCAGGCATAGGGATGACACATTGGATGTGCCCAGGAACCCACACCAGATGTAGTGACTTGATTGCAAAATGCAATCAATTCACCAGGTAAGTGGGCCACATATGGTAAGTATATGCACGTAATGTCGCAATTTGTGACATTACGTGCTGATGTCAAACAAACAAGTGGGCACTATGCCCACTTGTATGTGTTGCATCCAGAACCAATATTTCTGAGCATGAAGTCACCTTTTTACGCTCAAACACATTGTTCCCAGTTCAATAGGCAATGCGTAAGGTAAAACTGACACATCTCCTTTGTATTTTGACGCATTGCTGGAGTTCCATTGGTTTTCCCACCAACTCCAACAATGCGCCAAAAAACCTTAAACCAATGTGCACCGTTGTGTAAATTCGGTGCATCTATGGTGGCGCAAGGGTGTCTGCTGTATGCACAAGTAAACTGGCAGCAATGCTTCCGTTTCTTTTAAATGAGGTACTTAATCTCCTCATGCCTAAAGCCAAACTGAACGTGTCCTTGTGTAATTTAACTGATGCTCACTTAAAGCAATCCTATACCTTTGGTTCAAGTCTGTGCTATATAAAATGGAAAGCAAAACAAAACATTAAGGGGCTTATTTACAAGCCCATTGCGCTGTCCATACATCACTTTTTGACATATTAAAAGTGACATATCGGCAAAAGTTTTAAGCGGGTGCTGCCTGATGCACAGAAGACAGTCTTGGTATGCTGTGACCTTTTGGATTGTCCGTACGTGGCTGGGCTACTTCTTGGAATTTGTCGATGGGCCAAAGACAAGTCCATCACTCACACTTGGGGAAGGCCTCTTGGTTGGGTTGTCATGAGACTGCTTGTGGGCTGCACTGGGGCTGTGTGTGTGCCTGCATCAGGACAGCTGCAGGACCGCCTAGGAGCCACTACCTAGTCGCTCATGCAACCACACACATAGATGGCCAGAACGTATATTACTACAGGGATCAGAATGTAAGCCAGGTGAGCAGGTAGTCACTGGTTCTTCAGATCATTACTGGTGTTTCTTATCATTTGATAAGGCAATGGTGCAGGCCTCCAGTCTGGTTATTTGATGCTCCAAGTAGGTAGGGATACACATGGCAATGATGCATTAGTTGCCATTTCATGACCTGGACGACTGGTGGTTTGGACTTGCAGGAGTGCAGATGACTAGAGGAACTTCATGGCCACTTGACTTGTTACATTGTTGGTGCAGCTTCTTCTTTGGCATGTGTGGTTGCTAGCAGGGATGCCATCTGCTTCAAGCAGCTAGTGACAGGTGGCTGGACAGTCACACTGTGAAGGGTGGGTTAGATATGCAGCTCACGTATGCAGGTGGCTTACATTAGGTACTCCCGCTGGGCTGACTCCAGCGACTTCACTGCACCCCGGGTGCTACCTTGTGTCTGTAGGTGTACTCTCAGGTAATGGAATAGTTCTGTCTGTTCACCCTCTGATCTTGTGCTCTTGCTCATTCATAGTCGTCCTGTCCTTCAGTGTGACAGGTCAGGTCACCTGCTCTTCTCCAGTGTGACAGGTCTGATCACACTCTCTTCTTTCTTCCTCTGTACATGCTTGTGATGTGGCATCCTGCCATGCGTAGCAGATGTTCTCTTCACCCTTGTGCACAGGTGGCATTGGGCTACATGTTGCCAGTTCTCCTCACTGGGACCTCGTGCCAGCTCCATTGCGTTTTCATTGAACAGCTCATCTTATCCCATCTTGTACCATTCGCAGGTCTGGTTCTGTCTGTAGGACTGAGCATCTTCTCACATTTGTGTCAGCCATTTCATAGATGGCAGTGGTGGCAGGTGTGCTTTGATTAATCTGGTCTGCAGCCTCTTCACACCTTTCTTCAGTTCTACAAGGAATTCCGGGTGCAACTCAGGATCGGAGTGGGAGGTGATTGTTTTCTTCTTTAGCAGAGGTGGCAGCTTGTCACTTGGGGACGGGCAACTCTCCTTAGGCTTGTAATGGTCTGATGTGCACCACAGTCTTAAGGCAGTGTTAGAGAAACTCCCTAAATAGTCTCTGGCCCACTGTGGGCTGTGATAGTGCAGTTAGGGTGTAGATGATCACCTTCCTGCATTCACGCCACTCCCTTGTCTTTCTCCCCTCTTGTCTCTGGGGAGCACTGATGATGCTGTGTGTGAGTGTGTGTGTGGCGAGACAGATAGCAGCAAGCTCATTACTTACCTTGTGGTGGGGATCACTGCCAGTCTTCCTCCTCATGACACCAGTGGCAGCGTCTTTCTTGCAGGCACCTGGTAGGAAACTAGGTCCTTTCTATTACTAATATTGTCTCTGAGGGTGCCCTCAGCTGGCTCCCTGTATGCATGCGTCTTCTAGTGGGCAAACGGTGGACATTTGCCACCAGGGGGTGCAATTGTTCTCCTCCCCCTTTTACCAGAAAGCCATTCAGTTTTCTAACTGCTCCCAAAAAATCTTGTGGTGGCTTCAGGCAACACTTTCTCGGCCATCCCCAGTTTGCTCCTTTCTAACATGGGTTCTACTGCAGCATGGGAGATGGGAGGGGGAGGATTTCAAATCATGTGGATTGATGTATGGCACCTTTTAAAGTTTCATCTTGTGGCTCTCCATGAGAGCTTTCCTGAGAAGCAGAGCCTGCTTACAGTGTTACAGTGTAAGAGGCTAGGAGCACAGCGCTGCATGGTCTCTCTTTCTTTCAGGTTAGCTGTGCTGCTCTGAGTCTGTCTGTCGATGGTCAACTGGGACAAGGTCATGGGGCATTGCAGGTTTCATTTCTCATGTTGGGCAGCAAGTCTCTTTTAAACAGTCTTATTCCCGTCTGGGTTGCTTCATGCAGGCCACTATTCTGGGTGCCATGTGGTTCTGTAATTGGTCTATCTTCTTGTGTATATGCCCCTCATTTGAGGAATGTGACTGCCCCAACCATGGAAGGCCAGGGTAATCACACAGGACTGTGCGAGCCGGGTGCGGGTTGGTCCTGTACAGTGAGGATCTTCAGTAAAGTTTCCTCTATCCCTTAATAAGCGATTACCCTAACCTTCCAAGGTTAGGGCAGTCACGTTCCTCAAATGAGATGCATATCAACAAGAAGGTAGACCAATTTTAACCTCTCACACTTTCATACTTTTGGGATAATCTGCGAATCCAGACTACAGGGGAAATTACTTTTGTACATTACCTTGGAACAATCTTCCCCTTGAGTAGTAGATGTATCTTAGGTCCTGAAGAATTGCCAAGATCCGTTTGGACACAATAGGGCAAGAAAAATGTTGACCATTCACACACCACACACGTATCTAGAACAAAGCGGGTCTAATCTCCCCCCCTTCATTCCAGGACTCGTTAGTCATTTTTAACACCTTGCACAAGAACCCAGAGAATAAAATTACCCTTGGAGTTTCTTGTAGTTATTTTTAAACCAAAAGCACCTTCTTTCACTTCTACTCATTTCACACAAGCTCCCTCACAACACCTAGCTTCAGGATGGCAACCAGAAAAGAACTCCGGCAAAGAGTCCCCCTGCTGGGCCCGTTGGGCATTGCAGCACCGGCCCAACAAGGAGCTGCCCTACGATGAAGTATGACACGCCTTGGGGAGTGTGAGGGCCCTTGCTACCTATTGGAGCACTCCCAGGGCAACTACGCACTCTCTACGTAGTGCCTGGACTTCACACCCATCTCCTTTCCCTCCTTTTCCATTCTCTCCCTCTCCCCAGGAACAGCATACTACTGTGATTTGAACTAGTGCGATGATTATCACACAATCTGGAATTCCGATCCGTGCATAAACTCCTGTTTGCACAGATATCAAAATGTAATAATTTGCTGGTAATCAGGGCCTGAGTAGACAGAAATGATCATTACATTCCCACATGGTCCTAACTTCATATAGAGTTTTTCTCTCCATGTAGATTTGTAATTTGCAGTGAAATGTGTCTATTTTGTTATTCTAAAACAGCATGGTCAATGTATGTAGTAGCAGCACTGAATTCTGGGATTTTTTTAAATTATATTTTCCTTTACCTTGTCCTTTCAAATAGGTGCAAGACATTTCTCAATATTTATGTGAGGATAAATAAAAAGCACACAAAAAACAAATCATGGAAATGCTGCGAAATGGATATTATTCCCAACAGACTAATGCCTCTAGTTTTTCAGTAACAGTGAGTACCGGTCGGACACATGGCCTCCTAGTGCCGCGCAAAGCTGAGGAGGTCAGTCACATGTGAGAGATTTAGGAAGTTTGCCTCTTTTATCTACTGACCCCCTATGATGAGAGAAGCATGGGAGTGAGATCAAGACAATAAATCAAAGACTTAAACAAGGCATTTTGGATGGCAGGTGTTATACTGGATGCGGTGTCGGACAATTGGCTTCTGCCTTCACTGTCAGCCCAAAGAAGTGGGAGAAGCAGAGCTGTACTTCTTATAGTTCTGCACTTGTCCAAGACAGTTGATGCCCTATTACAATCATTATTCAGAGATTTGACCTATCCCTTCCTATTTCCATTATTTCCATAACTTGACAGGAGATCTAGATTAACATGCGGATCTCACACATACAGGGTGACGTCATCTGCATATAGGGATACAAGAAACCGGGGAGCCAAGAACACCAGTCCTTGGTATGCATGGTGTTGGCACGGCTGAGCTGTCAGGGGCTCAATTGGAATCACAAACAAGATGGGAGATAAAGGACATCCTTGGTGGGTGCCACAAGTAACAGCAAAGGCGTCGGACATGCATCCATTCACACACTTTCGCGCTGTGGGCTGGGAGTAGAGCAATCTGATAGTTTTAATAAACGAAGGGCTCGGACCCAGTCTCTCCAATAAAGTAACGAGGTAAGGCCATTCCAAGGAATCGAACACCTTGGAGGCAGCTAAAGAGACTGTGGCAGCATGTACAGCCGGGTCAAAAGAATGGAGGATAGCAAAGAATGTTCGGAGATTGTGCACTGTGGACCGGGCCTTGTACAAAATCAGCCTGGTCTGGCCTCACTATCATAGGGAGCAGTGGAAGAAGACGTGAGGCAAGCAACTTTGCAAGTATTTTATTATCCGTATTTAGTAAAGAAAGTTGTCTATAAGAGTCAAACCGGCAAGGGTCCTTGCCAGGCTTGAGCAATGTAACAGGAAGAGCTTTGCGGATAGAAGGCTGCAAAATTCCCAACGAGAGAGCCTCCACGTATACCTCCTTAACCGTGGGGCAAGCAGTGGGGTGAATTCTTTGGAAAATAGTTCCCAGAGCTAGGCCTGGGTGTAGGACTACGCTATGCTTGTGTAGTTTGCTACGCGAATTGCACGTAGCACAATGCAAAAACGCGTAGCGTAGCGGGCATTTTTTCCTTGCTCGCGGTCCTCAATGTCAAGTTGGCAACTGCGAGGGAGTAAAATAACCTCCCGGCGAGACTTATACTTTGTTCGCAATCAGCAACATGAAGTTGACGATCGCGAGCGTGGAAAATAAACCTCCTGGCGAGATTCTCAATGTGGGGAGGTCAGGTTTCTCATTGCGAGTGGTCGCGCATGCTCGGGATGAGAAACTACCAGTCCGCTTTGAGAAAGCTGCCGCTCGAGTACAAATCTACTCGAGCGGCAGAAAACGACCGCTTGCGTTGTGCAAGATGTGGTTTTCACTGATTGCACAGTGCAGCCAAGCATCCGGCACTGTGCAATCAGTGCAAACAGCATTTTGCACAGTGCACAACGCAGTTCACGTAGTAATGCGTAGCTCTCATAGTGCGAAGTGCACGTCGCGTAGCTACGCGTAGCGCTACTACACAAAGTACGCCCAGGGTTACGGGAGGCCCGTAATGTTCAGGTGCCTGCCAGCCTGCATAGAGCCAATTACACCTGTTACCTCTATAATAGTAAATGGCTCATCGAGATAATGCCTATAGACATTCTGCCATGCACCATAAAGCACAGAAAAGAAGGTCATCATTGCCTCCAGGACCTCTGCAGTGCTTATTTGCACACCAGTATTGTCAGTGTGTAATCCTGTAATATAATCACTAGCCCAAGGTTTCCTGAGCATCTGCACCAGCGACCTACCCGACCTATCACCTTCGCCATAGCGGGGCGCACATGCTTCCCTGCTTAAATAATGTAGATCCCACTGCACAGCCTCCTCATATTCCACCAACTTGACCCTAATATCAGCAAGGCACTGCGGATCATGCTCTACAAAGAAATGAGCCTCTAATTTCACTCTAAATGCAATAGGTCAGCGTGGAGTGCCCAAAGCACACCAAATTGTTTAGCATTACAATCCCCTCTTATAACCACCTTAAAGGTTTCCACAAGATAGATTTAGAGACCTCATTTTCATTATGCTTGAAATACTCCAAAATGGGCTTCTTAATATCTTCTAGAAACACCGCTCACGAAATGTGCCTGCAGGGAGCAGCCAGATAAAAGCAAGAGAAAGGGTGTCCGAAAGACACTACGTCAGTATGATTGTAGCATGGTCCGACAGTGTGCAGGGTAAATAAGATGCTTGTGACATCCACGACCCCATATCCAATGATATAAGCCAGTAGTCTAATCACAACCATGTTTCATGTGCATTATTAATACAGGTGCCCTCTCTGTTGGTCGCATTGCTGGCGCGCCATATAGCCAGCAGGCCAAAGTCCCGCATGAACATATTCAGCTGGGCCGCGTGTGTGCAGATGATGCCGCCTAGCGTCGCTACTTCTATCCATGTTCGTGTCAAGGACAACATTAAAACCAATCCATCACAAAATTGCACCAGGTCCCAGTGCCTCTGCCTGCCGCCACACTTCAGCAAACAATTGTGAGTCGTCAATGTTGGGCCCATGGATAGAAATGATCGTAACCGGATGGCCCATTATGTCTCCTACTAGCAACACATATCTACTCTCCTTATCCAGCTTAGCCTCACTCATCTGCCACTGCAGTCTCTTCGCACTGAGAATTGCCACCGCACGTCTATAATTGGAAAATGTAACTACATAGTGTTTGCCTAGCCAACTCGAGCACACTCAGGAAGCCGACCTCTCCATAAGGTGGAGCACTTGTAGCAGGCAGATATCGATGCCTCTGTAGGAAAGGATAGACCTGACATGCCTTCCAGTGGTAGCTAAGACCGCGTATATTCCATGTTAACAACTTGGTGTGCATGAGAAAGCCTCAAATCAGTATACTAATAAAATGCACTAATCTCCAATTCATATATAATATATTTTAACATTTGCATTATGATGTTTACCACAATGGGCCTGTGCACACGTTGACGGTCTATGCAGAACAATTCTCTGTATCAAACCTTCGCACAAGTTGGTGTTACAGTGTTACACAGTAAATTCCACATGAAGAAGAACACTCAGGAGTATTATCTGTTCTTCTTTTTAATTCTGAACGATTGCCTTATATTATTTGTTGATGTTGCAGGCACAAGTAAAATCTCTTCCCAGCTCCCACAACAACCCCCCAACTTGGTTGTGTATCTACCACCCCCCCACCCAAACCTGATGAAAACACTTGAAGGGACACATCCCTGGGGGCAGTGAGTAGCCAGTCAAGCACCCCATGCCGATTAAAAGGCAGGGTGGCCAAGTCAATTTGGGATGTAGCATTTCATTATGTAACATAGTACCATAACAGAATGAACATTTAGCAAAGTGGGTAAAGCAATGGTAAATACACCACCAACATGATACCTATAGAATGCTGGAGAAATATGGAACAAAAGGAGGGAAGGAAAGCACAGAAAAGCATCGCAGTTTGCGTGCCTGTGCGGAGGCTCCCAAGGCCCGACAAAGCCATAAACAAAGTTCAATGGGCACGGCTGTGTGAATAGATTCAGTCATTATCACTTAGGCAGGTTCGATCTGCGGAGGTCGCAGATCTATGCTGAGGCCCCTTGTCTTTAGTAAACTGTTTCACAAATTTCACTTCTGCCTTGGAGTCTGTAAAGAAATGTGGCTTACTTTCCCAGGTCACTTGCAGATTAGCAGGATATATAAATACACAGGGGATTTATGCTTTTAGAAGTATCTTATTGGCTTGCTGCACTGCCATTGTGAAATCGGGGTAGAAGGTGTTCCTATTACCTTAGTATCCCTCGCTCTCCGGCGAAGCGCAGGACCACATCCTGATCCCAATAATTTAACAGGCGCACCACAATTACCCTAGCTGGTGCTTAAGTAACCAATGAGCATCCTCAACAATAAGCACAGCCGAAAAGCTATCGCTGAAAAATTCACGAAGCATAAGTTCCACATAGATCTCCACCTTATAAATATTGGTGGATTCTGGGACCCCCGTGATACAAAGATTATTTCGACATGAACGTGCCTCAATTTCTTCATTTTTGGCATGAATTACCTCAAGCACTGTGTTCATTTTAAATAATTGCTCCTGAGCTTCCAAGTTGATGTCCTCAGCATCCAAAACTCTCTACTCCAATAGGTCGAGGCAGTCATCATGTTTATCCACCCTCTGTTTGACTAGGTCTAGCCGAGAGGTGAGCACGTCCAATTTCACATCTATGTTCCGGAGACTGGAACGCACCTCTCCAAAGATTTCTCTGAGGTAAATGTCCTGGTGGGTGGGCTCGTCAGATTGCACAGGGATGTCTTCGAGTGCGAGCCCGCATCCCCCTGTCTAGTCTTTCATCTGCCCTTGAACTGCAGCTTCATCTGCTTAGTATTACTCTTTCCCATAGTGAGTATACACCAACTACACACCTAGATGCCGAAAGTGTCCAAATATTGTGCAGGGTGGGCCACAGTGACAGGAGGAGCACAAATGCCACAGTGCTGACAATAAGGGGCCACTCCGGCCGACCCTCCACTGGCCAAATGGCCAGGCCAGAAGTCCTGAAGTGTCGCCGCACCCCCAGCCGCACCAAGGTCCCCCAGTCCAGTCACAATAGATTGTACAACTAGTAGAACGTCACCACCTTCTGCTCTCAGCGGACCAAATCGGAAATGACCAACCAGCACAAGCAGGCAGTCCAACTGCCTCATACAAGGCCTCCGGCAATCCTGCAGATCACAAAGGTGACAATGAGGGCCCTCAGAATCCTTCCTCCCAACCGAGGGCCCGAACAATCCACACTAGCGCAGAAGAGGCCAGGGGGCCAGGGGCTCACCACCTCAGAAGCAGCCCAGCATGAAGGGAATTCTTCCAGTATTCACATGTAGGCCCAATTCACAGATGGAGGAGGGACGGAGCCACTCACCAGCACTGCTGGCCCAGGGTCCGGATAGTAATAGGATTTAGTGATTCACAAAAAGCAACAAAGTAACAGATCGCTAACTTGAGAATTTAACCCCTTGGCTGTGGCGGTAATTCCGCCGCAGCGCTAGGCGGAGGGGGGCCGCGCGGCGCTCCCATGCTCGTGACGAACCGCTCCGTCACGAGCCTCGGGCGCGCTGTGCTTGTGACGGAGTGGTTCCGTCACGGCCCCACCCGCTCAAAAGAACGCGCCGCGCAGGCGCAAAATCAGCACCGTGGAGGCGCGGCGGCTGGGCCGCGACAGAACCACTCCGTCACCAGCACAGCGCATCCGAGGCTGGTGACCGAGTGGTTCCGTCACCAGCATGGAAGGTGTTAAGCCTATATTCACGCCATTGTGCAATTTCTTAGAAAGCACAATTTACCAATTTCCAAATTGGTAAATTCCTTATCATTTACAAATTAAAAATCAGCAATTTTCTAATTATGAATGTTCCCTTGAAAGTGACCAATGACATTAGAAACAGTAAACAGATGCCCTTGATCATATTGCTGAGCAGAGGATCCCACAGTGAACATGAACTGGAGCAGGAGAATGTAGCCCCATCTTAAAAGGTCAACAGTCACAGAAGGAGATTGGAGGCAGCTAAGGGAAACATAACTTATCCAATGTTCAAATGGAGAAACTTGTGGAAAAACGTGTCTCCAACAATGACAATTGTTTAAGAAGTCATCCCTAAAAGTCCATGAAGCCACTGAAAAACTAGTTTTTTAACCACAAAAGTATAAATGCTGTCACACACTGCAGCACTGAAGAAATTCAGTGGAATGGTATAAAGACATTTAACAATGAGATAGAGATTCTAAGAACAAAAGCAAGAGGAACTGGAGGAGGGCTTTCAACCAAACCCCCTCCGTCTCTGAGGAGGATAGGATAGGAAGCACTCTATCACACAGTCTATTGATATCACATCACCACATACCAAGGGCATAGGTCATTAAAAACTTCCCATATAGTCCCATTGTGCTATAATTTGCACTCAAAGAAACTACTATCATAATTCATTAAAACAGCACTAAAACAAGTTGATCTGAACCTGTCATCTATGAGACAATGGAAATGTATTGTAAAGCATGTTCTTACAATACATGGCAAGGACAATGACACTAAGGGATAGTAGGCAAGGTGTATGCCTGAACTACTTTTGACAGCTGTGAATCATTTTGAACTAAGATCCAGCATACATGACAATAAAAGACATTTCTGTTATATCAGAATGAGTAATCATTAATCAATGCATTTTCTCACATAGTCCACATTTTCCCATGATGAGGAAGAAGGCACCTTGTAGCCAGAACATGGGGGGAAGACATAGGATATACCATCATGCCTGCATCCAGGACAGCCCACTAGACTATCAGTCTGTGCCCCAGCATATTTGTGTGCAGCACAAAACTAGATCCAGTACCCAATGAGAATGTTCAGTTCACCACTCGCACAGATCGACAGTAGTGTTTTTATATCTATTTCCTCTATGTAGAATTTGGAAGACAGAGAGGTAAAACTAGGACAAGGATGCCAAGTGGAGAGGAAGCTCAGGGAGGATTGTCAACAGCTGATGGCCTAGTGTCAACAAATAAAATCTATGGACCTGCTACATAAGAACTTACTGGCGTGAATAAGGCAAATTTAGGTTTGTTTTATAGCCATGAATGACAGAAATCCCTATTGACACAAAAAGAGGGGATAGCAGAGGCAGTGATGGCCCTTTGTGAATGTGTGCATGACAGCCCAATGACCCACAGACACAGATAACATCACTCACCTTCAAGGATTGTGACTAGTCTGGCAAGTGCAATAAGTCTGTTGTCTATCATGCTGTAATTCTCCAAATAGACATGGGGGCAATACAGTGGCGATGAGGCTAAGGGTACAGAGCGGGTCATCTCTACTTAGAGGACCTCCAGGGGGCTGATGTGGTCATTAGAGAGCAGGCAGCCACCACTGAAAGTGATGCCGTATCAGACCTTATGTAGGGGTTCTCAGAGCAGTAATTGTCTCCTAAGCCATGACCATAGAAATTGGTTTTGTTTGCCTATGATGGACTGGGTTCTTATATTGGCTCTGCAAACTAGGCCCATTATATATTTTCTGCACTTAACTCTAAAGGTAGCAGTTACAGGTGTGAAATGGAGGACAAGAGCGCAGAGCATAACATTCAACCAACAGACAAAATAATGTAATGCACAGCCCTTTGATTATTTTTTGTTAACAATAAAACACAACACATTGGGAAGCCTAAAGTGTATTTGCATTTAATGCAACTATACCAAGTATCACACCAAATAATCAAAGACAATTGTCATTTTAACTAACCAGGGCTCTCAACAGAAAACGGTCAGCTGGAGCCTAAGTTATTATACATTTAAAATCAAGCTAGTATATATACTTTTTCCCTCAATCTACATCTAAGAAGCTTAACCAAATGACAGAAATATATTCCTTTCAAAGCAAACCCATCTAATGTGCAGGAGACAGGGTCTGACATCCAAGGAAGCAAAGAACTCCCTTGAGGGGATGGTTTCATTCATAAGCACCATTCTAGCAAGATACAAATCCATGCCCAATGGCTCTGGGCCTACTAGAACCACAACATCCAACAAGCATATTTAGGGCCTTATTATGAGTTCGGCTGTCCCGTGGCCACCCTATCAGTGGTGGTGGTCCAAGCACAGTGACCTCGGTGGTCCAACCTCCTTATTACGAGATGGGTGAATCAGCTATGCTAAGTCCACCGCCACTTGACCACTGAGACCACCAGCAGACCACCAACCGCCGGGTTCTCGATCACGGAAAGACAGCTGCCAAAGGGCGTACAGAGGAGCTGCACCGTTGTGCATCTTACAAGTTGCCTGTTCCACCACCGAACGGCAACGGTTCCATCAGCCTGCTTCAAGGTGGCGGTGCTGAAGGATTTGGGGTGCGTACTCACCCCTTTCTTCTTCTTCCAGGCAAATTCCACTGTGGATCGCTTTCTCCAGGTCCCCCCTTCACAGCGGGATTTTCACCCTGAGAATTATGACGCAGTGAGCGGCGATCTACAGGTGAGTCCTTTTTGTATCATATACCCATTGCCAGGACTGCCCACATATGGGCCAAACCCAAGTAATGGGTATATGGTATTGTTCCATATATATCATGCATATGTGTGCATCTGACACCTATGCAGTTGAAATTCACACACAGGCAATGATATATTCTCTAATAGTACTCCCTACCAGCGCAAGATCCCCGCCTCCACACCACCGGTCCTGTGGTCGACTCGTAAAATGGCAGTCTTTGGACCACCAGCACCGTGGGCTGCTATGAGGGTGGATGCGGTCCTACAGCGGTCAGACCGCCAAACTCATTACGAGGCCCTTAGTATTACAGGAAGTATTGAGCTAACATAAAGTGACATTCATATTTGATTATAAGTGTTGATACATTCTGGGTTATGTAAATGATTGCTAACACTACTTCACATAGAAATATATGAGCAGGTTGTAGGCAAAACGGTTTACACTTTGGTTAAAAAGAAAGTACTTTAGATCACAGCAAAATAAAATACCACTCAGTTCAATAGAGGCGCAGTTACTTTGTTGTATTCTCATATATGATCCCTAGCAATACTCTGTACCTCCTCTGGTGTCCTCTAACCTCTCTTGAAGTTCTAATGTCTATGATCCCCAGTGTATCGTAGGGACACCAGTATTAATCAAGCACAGGTACAGTTCATTCTGGATCACCCTACTAGCTTTAGTGCATAGATCAATTCAATGGCTTTTGAGATGACATGGCCACACATGTTATTGCTAGCATGGCAGATTTCTCTAAACATCCTGTCTTTCAGTCTGTTCACAGTTAAACCCTGTTTTACTTGCTCATTGAACCAGCAACTCTGGTGGTGCTAGAAGGTGGCTCTGTGAACTCATTCCTGCAGCGTAACTAAGATAACAGCCTCACTCAGGTCATAGACCAAGGATGAGGCTCGCCTTGGCAGGCCTGCATTTCAGCACTCATCATCAGTATGTGTGGCCTCCCAGGCTGGATGCAGGTCAGTCACAGCAGTTTCAGCCTCTGGGTATTCAGAAAGTGCAAGGTGGTTGTGTTTTGGCAGCAGCAGTCTCTGGGCTATATCAGGGAGTCTACATTGCCGATGATGGTATTTCTTTTTGGGGCAGTTCTGCTGATAGGCATCACCAAACTTTCAGGCACACCACAGGCCACAATCAACACACTATTGTGTTAAAGTAGGAAGATTAGGCGTAGTTCACAACGGGAAGCACTCAGGAAGACAGGAAAAACACATACAACATATACCACTCCTGACTTCACTGACAAAGGCTGTCTCTCTCTTCAAGGTGTTCCTCACGCTGAGCTTCTCCTCCTGGACAGTCTCTTTCCTTGCAGGGTCAGGCCCTCTACTTTCCTTTCTCAGTCTCAAAAGGCAATCAGGCTTCTACATGCTAGGCAAAATCTCAGCTCCTTTACTAAGAAGTGCAGACTTCAGGTCTCTTCACCCCTGGGAGACAGACATCAGTCATTCTCATTTTCTTAGATATGGTATTTAGATCCACTATCAAAGACTGTAACTGGTTAAAACAGGGTGAAGTATTTGTGTAAGAGTGAGAATTAGAGTATTATAACAAAATATAATTTTCCATTTCCTCTCCACTACTCCTTCCATCACCTAGCCTCTCCCCGATTTGGTTCCCCTTCCCTCCCTATCTTTCTGTATATACATACATAAGTTATCCATAAGGAGGGTGGGCGCACACTGCCTCACATCCCAGCACTCAGTTTGCCCCGATGCATCACAGTAAATGCAGTGCAAGATAACACTTAGTTCGGTGTCAGGCTTTAGCGTTTCACCCTTGTTGGTGCAGCCAGTGCAGTGTATCTCTAGACACGTGTTTCAGGATAGTTGTCTGATGGAGCGAGGTTCAGAATAATATTTTGTTCTGACTTGCAAAGTTAAACTTCCATAATAAATAATCGTATTAACGAGTTTGTGAGTGAAAATGAATAATCAACCTAGTTTAAAATGCATGCACGACACAAGGGACTAATTCATGTGCTTTATGTTGCAAACTGCAAGTTTGTGAAAAATAATAAACTGATCTTGTCTATTGTCTTTGTCAGTATTAAATGCGGCTGTTTAATTAATGGCATGTGCTTATTTTGTGTGCTTATGTTATGTCTTTTCGTCTTTTATGTGGTATAAGTTTGTCAACTCTGTGCCTTACGCTTAATCTTGGTAACATATATTAATGGGATAATATTTAGTAAAGGGGGTGGGTAACAGAAGGGTTTTCAATACTCTAATTAATTGATGTCTTGTGTTTCTTTGAATACTAGTTCTCCATGAGGGAGGCCTAAGGCTTGAGGCCTAGCGTTTTGAAAATGAGTGTTTGGAATCCTGTCGTGAAGAGCTGAGCACAGAGAAATAAATAAATAAAATTGGTTGTGCAAGATGAGCTTTGCAAGTGACAAAATCAAGGACGGACAGGATGTGGCAGACCTGCCAAGCCAAGTAAGCAACGGACTGCTACAAATATTGTTGCATTTCCGAGGAAGCTAATGGTCTCGTGAGAAAGAGGACAATGGTGTTTTAGAAAAATTTAACTTTGGATTGAAAAGGAGGTGACCTCATATGGACTGACATCTGTCAGCCAATCTGAACTCTGGATGGTTGAGAAAAGAATACTTTTGGGTGAGATTAGCTAGTTAGAAAGGTATAAAACTTAGCCCTAACACGGGAAGGGGGCTGCTCGCTTTCCGAATCCAGAAGGGCATGACGTGCTGACGTTCATTTGGCGCACGTAAGGATAATAGGCCTAAATGACTTTAACTTTTAAATGGAGCGAGTTTTAGACAGGGAAAATAGAACTTAGGGTTTTGGAAAACTGATTATTTGTTTTAATTCAAGCTAATTGATGATTCTTTAAAATGTCAGTCTAATATGCTTATTCCTCATTCAATGCTGCGTAATTGCTAATAAATAATGATTTAATAAAGAAGATTCTTTTTCTTTGAAAATAAAATTAATAAATTAGATTTTGAAACGACAAGCTGGTCTTGTTTATTCATGGTCTAGTTACCATCAGTTGATCCATTTACCTAAGTGACTTAATTAAAATGTTATTTGCATAAAAACCATGGTAAGAGATGATAAACTGCAGATGTATATAAATGTGTAAATAGTTAGTGAATAGGTTCTGATTAATTAGGTCACACGATTCAGTTGCCCAAAAATTGTCTTGTTGGTTAATGGGCCTTTTGAGTGATTTATGATTAATGGTGAGTATCATAGTGTTGGGTAGCGTTGTTGAGACAGTTTTTCTATAGAGGCGCTGGATCAATTTCTTGGTAGCAGAGTTACGGTTACTATGGTAACGGACATGCTAAATGGTAAATACATAGGATCGATGTTTAACATATGTTAAGTTTGTCAAGTTGTTATATGTAGTTGAAAGGTTTTTTCCAGCAGTGTGAAAATTCCTGGTTTTGTACCGGTACAAGAGTAGTGTAACAGGTGAAGTTGGACAGTGCATTTGTTCTGTTTCAAAATAGTGGTATTGACATATATCACTAGTGTTGTGGACGTACAGCACAAGTTTAGGGACTCTAGGTGTGCTAGGTAGAATGTATAGTGAGGATTGTCTATGAAATCGTAGCTTTCGAGTATAGGGACTTGGAGCCTGTTTTAAAACTTACTGCGAAAAGAGTAGTAGAATTTATCCAAGCTTGAGTGAAAGGTAAGGTAGTGACGTCTATTCTTACTGGCGAGTGTAGATTTCATTGGTTGGTTAAAGTACTACCAGGATTTCATGTATGTATGGTTAGGGATGATTTCCGTTTGAAAGTGCGAAAAGATTTTGTATTATATGATCAAGTGAAACTTTGAATTGTCACTTTATATGCATTCAGAGAGAAACGAGTTCGTTATTACCTGTTAGAACGGTAGAGTAGTCTTACTTTATCAACAAATGAATATTCTGTGAGAATAGCGTCGTCTATTTCACGCAAAGAAAACTTGTATGATTGTAAAAGCTATCACTTTATTTTAGCGAAACGGACAAATGATTTGTTTTTCTGGAGTTATTAACTGAATTTCTTTGGAAAGTTTGTTTAAAATGGCGCTGTGAAAATATTTTGTGAAGGAGGGGTGAGCTCTAGGAGTGAGAGACGAGAAGCTGCAGCGGCAGTGTACGTCACAGGGTCCGCGCTGTGATTGGCTGACATACGTCACAGCAAGCGCGCTGATTGGTTCACGTGACTGAGACGAGCTGATAGTTGATTGGCTTGTCCTGAAAGCAGTGTTCTATTGGTTGAGCAAGGTGGTGATGTAGCTTAACCTGATTGGCTTGTTGGTGAGTTTCGCGCACAGATTGGTTGGATTTGCGGAACCTCAAGGAAATATTTACGATCATTTAGAAATATGTGGATTTGATTAGAAACATGAGTTATTACTACAAGAAAGAGGAAAAGAAGCTTTCATGGCTTCAGAAACTGAAAAATATATTTAAACCTGATAAAAAATTGAAACGCGAGGTGGAAAGTTACTTCATAAGTACAAAACACCTGCAGCCTATATGGAAGGTGAATATGGTTATCATACTTGTCTTTGGATGGATAATTGGATGGATTATACCAAAGATGATGGTGTATTAGCATGGCCGGAAGATGGATCATTTAATATGAAGGTTTTAAAAAATTTGCGAGAAAAAATGATGGCTCTTGTGCCAAAGCCTAGACCTACTCCATTTGAAGCTTTAGTTGAATGGGAGGATGAGATGTTTGAACTTGTACGAGAAAACAGTGGTATAACAAGAGGTCCGAAATTAGACATTAATAGGGAAACTCATGAAGATAGAATGCGTCATTGGAGACGTGCAGACATGTATGGTGGTTTGTACCCAGTAAGAGAGATGGTTACTGAAGTACCAGGTCAAAAGAATACCCAAAAGAAAAATAATATTGCTGAAGAAAGTGATTTAGAAGATCCAGTTTTAGAAGAGATTTATAATACAAAACCGAAAAAGCCTCCTCCTTATCAACCAGCTTGTACATGTTCTTCCCCGATGATTCTTCCAAGAACAAGAATTTCCCCAAGTGCACCTCCTAGAGAAATTATTAATGGGGCATCACCTAGATTATATCCAAATAATGCAAAAACTCTTGAAAGAGTAGAAACTAGGACTAATTCTAGTATATCTGGTGAAAACAGAAATTATGGTGAAACCCCAGTTCACGGAAATGAATTCCCAAGAAATGTAAGGAGAACAGAAGGATGTGGGGAAATGCCAAATACTTCAGAATATCATCGAGCAAAAGAGGAATTAATACAACAATTAACTAAAAGCATGGAAGCAGTAACGGTACCAGTAACGATTGGTCCTGTTCAACCAGTATTTGATCAAAGGGAAGTTAGACACTCAGCTTTAACTATTCCATTAAATGCAGAAATTCAGAAAGTGGCTGAAAAATGTTATTCAGATTTATCAGAAATTCACCGAGAGAAAACGATAATGATGCCCGATTTGACTTTCAATCAAAGTCCGTTATGTAGAACACCAACTGGTGCAGAATCTGATGCTGATACTCCAGAAAAGAGTATAAATAAAATAGATTTAACGCATACTCCACAAACCCCAAAGACTCCAGAAAATAAATCACTAGATGTTGCAAAACAAAAAGCAAATTTGGAGGAATTGATTATTGGCACAATTGGACCTGACAATTTAAAACATTATCAGGATGAAGAATTATTGTTTATTTGTAAAAGCATACAATGGAAAACTAAAAATAAGTATGAACAGTTAGAAGAATTGGCTATTTATTTGGAAATTGATTTGAGCAGGCAGAAACATTTGGGAAAACATTATAGAATAGATTTTACTGAAAAGGATATTGAAAACATGAATTCTAATGGAAGAATAGTGCATATTAAAGACTTGATTGTGTACTTAAAGAGATTAGGAGATTTAAGTAAATGGAGAGTAAAATGGACAAAGAAAGGAGAGGAAGAAAGGAGAGAAAGAGGTGAAGTGGCAAATCAATTCCCAATGAGAGAAATAGCTGGAGGTGGGTATGTGCATGTTCCTTGGACAAGGCAGGACATCTTATTGTTCACTAATGATTTCCCTCGGCTTAGAGAAAAGCCTGTGGAATGGTATCGACAGGTGGATAGATTTATCAAAGTTTCAAAAGTTCTGTGGATTGATCTTGATGGATTCTTTGACATTGTTGTCCCATCGGATCTTTGGACAGAATGTAAGATTTCTATAAGTTGGCCAAAAGGAGAACCTACACGAGATAGTAGAATAGGTGCACCATCATCAGAAATCATGGATCTGTATGATAAAGTAATTTATTGGTTGAAAAACAAGATTCCCCCGAACGAAGTTGATTGGGTTAAAATAGATAGAACAAATCAGGAGCCAAAAGAATCAGTACATTCATTTTATGAAAGGTTACTGTTGGTTTTTAAACAGTACAGTGGTTATGAAAAATTAAGTGAAAAGGACATGAGCCACTTCATATACAGGTTTGTTTATGGTTTAAGACCTGAAATTGGTGATATTATTAGAAACTGAATAATTGGTTGGCAATCACTCTCAGTTGATGACATTTTGAGAAAAGCAAAATACTGTAGTGATGAGATAGATGCGAGGCAGAAAAAGCTAAAAGAAAAAGCCATGTGGGCGCAAGTAAAAGTAGCTGAACAACAAATTGCAAGTTCAGAAAATAAAAATGTTAATCAGAATCAAGGTAAATTTAAAGGTAATTATAATAAACCAAAATTTAATGTGAATATTGAAGAGCTTAAACAAAAACTCCCATGTTGTAATTGCGGCAAAATTGGACACTGGAAGCGCGAATGTAAGAATCCGCCCAGAAATTTTTAAAATGCATCATTAAATCCACAGATGCAGAATGAGATAAATCTGCAGCAACAGCTACAGCAACAGCTACAGCAACAGCTACAGCGACAGGTAGTGAATCATCAGAGTCAGATTCCACAACCGCCACTTCCAAATTGTGTGAATGTGCAGAGATACAATACAGAGACGGGATTCTGTGGAGGTGAACAGGTAAACAGGTCGCAAAGAGTGAATGTGCAAAATGTTTCTCAACAATATTTGTTGATTGAAAATGGAGGGAGTGATTCTGAGGATTACTTATGACGGTGCCTGAGAGAGGAGGAAGAGTGTGTCCTTGGAGCCACTCTTGAGGTAGACCAGTCTGGTCCATTTGTAAGTGGGAAAGTTAATGATGTAGAAATCACTTTTCTTGTGGACACAGGTGCTACCCTTTCTACTGTTAGATCAGTGGAAATAGAAAACCTGCCTCTCTCTGGGGAAACCATCCAAGTTGTTGGAGTAGCTAATCAACAAATTAAAACAGATTTAACAGAACCTGTAAAAATTGAAATTGGTAAATTTAAAGACAAACATAGATTTGTAGTTTGTAACAGCAGTCCTGTAAACCTGTTAGGGAGGGATATTTTGTGCAAGATGAATTGCAAAATATATTGCTCACCGGATGGTATAGAGCTTCAAACACTTGAAGAAGATGGATTGTACAAGTTAACAATGTTAATGGTTGAAGCAGAGGAAAGTAAATTATTTCCTGCATTTGATAAAGAAAATCTTCCAGAAGAATTGAAAGAAACAGTCAATGCTAAAATGTGGGATTTGACAGGAAGTGAAATGGGGTTGATGAAACATGTTGACCCAGTAAAAATTACAGTAAAACAAGGAGTGGATTTTCCAAACATTCCTCAGTATAAAATGAAGGCAGAAACTATTGAAGGTGTCATACCTGTAATTGAAAAAATCATAAAACAAGGTGTTTTAAAAGAGATTGAAAGTAGTCCATGTAATTCCCCAATAATGGGGATTAAAAAGCCAAATGGAACTTTCAGGATTGTTCAAGACCTGAGAAAGGTTAATCAGATAGTTGTTCCATGTTGCCCAGTCGTTCCAAACCCTGCGGTAATTCTATATCAGATTCCGCATGATGCAGAATGGTATACAGTCATTGACCTCTGCAATGCGTTCTTTACTGTTCCATTGCATCCAGATAGCCAGCAAATTTTTGCTTTTAGGTTCCAGGATCGCATATTAGCATGATGTCGTATCCCACAAGGGTATACGGAGAGTCCATCTATCTTTAATCAGTTGCTGAAGAAGTCTTTGGAAAATCTAGATTTACCTGGAAAATCAACATTGGTCCAATATATAGATGACTTGTTAGTGGCAGCAAAAACACGAGATAACTGTGTGACAGATACAATTACTCTTTTGAATCATCCGGCAGATGAGGGACATAAAGTATCCCCTGCAAAATTACAGTTTTGCAAACAAGAAGTGAAATACCTTGAACACAGAATTGCAAAAGGAATCAGGCAGGTGACAATTGAGAAAATTAAAATGATTCAGGGAATGCAACCTCCAAAGACACAGAGACTGGTCAGATGTTTTTGGGAATGGTTGGTTATTGTCGCCAATGGATTAGTGGGTTTTCAGTAATTGCAAAACCACTTCAGAGATTGACAAAAGCAGACATAAAAGATCCGATTACGCATACAGAAACAGAATTAGAAGCTTTTGAAAAGTTAAAAAGAAGTCTGTGTGAAGCTCCAGCTCTGGGTGTGCCAGACTATGAGAAGGGATTTGAGCTGTATTGCAGTGAAAGAGAAGGTTGTGCATTATCAGTTCTAATCCAAAGACATGGAAAACTGAGAAAGCCAATTGCATATTTCTCAGCAGTTCTTGATCCGGTTGCAAAAGCATTACCAGGCTGCTTAAAAGCAGTAGCTGCAACTAGTGTAAGTCTTGAGCAGAGTGAAGGAATCATAATGGGATTTCCTGTAAAGGTTTATGTACCTCATTATGTTGAAATTCTTCTTACCAGAAGCAACACACAGCATTTGACAAGTAATAGGTTAACAAAATACGAAAAAACTATTCTGGGATCAGATAATGTCTCAATAGCAAGGTGTGTGAATTTAAATCCTTCTACATTGTTGCCTGATGGTACTGTAACAGAAATTAGAAATGAAAATGACATTGATCACGAATGCTTGGATGTTTTAGAATATTGTACTAAACCCAGGCAGGACATGAAAGATATTCCATTGCCAGAGTCAGATTTTATTTACTTTGTTGACGGTTCATGCCTGAGAACAGATGAAGGTTCTGAGAGCAGCATATTCTGTCTGCACAGTTGCAGATGTAGTTGAAGCCTCATGTCTCGAAGGAATTAGTTCAGCTCAAGTAGCAGAATTGATTGCTTTGATTCGTGCTTGTGAAAGAGCAAAAGGAATAAGCATTACCATAGTGACTGATAGTCAGTATGGATATGGCGTAGTCCATGACTATGTTCATTTCTGGTCTCAAAGAGGTTATTTAACTTCTGCGGGATCACCAATAAGAAATGCAAAATTGATCAAGAGATTGATCGATGGCATTCAGCTACCAGAGAAAATTGCTGTCGTGAAATGTGTGGCGCATAAAAAGGGCAATGATTATATAACCAAAGGAAATGCTTATGCAGATGAGATTGCCAAACACTGTGCAATACCTAATTATTCAATCAATCGGGAAAAAGCCAATGAACATGTTTTGAACTCACTTATGCTAACATCTGTAGTTGAGACATGGCAAGGAGTTAAAGAATTACAAGATGAAGCAGATGATGAGGAGAAAAATTCATGGTTAAGAGCAGGTTGCAGACAGCGAGAGGAAGATGAGATTTGGGTTTACAAAGATGACAGACCAGTTATGCCAAATACCATGATCGCTGACATGGCCAGAATGTATCACGGTCCAGGACATATTGGAAGAGATTCTATGATTAGGTTGTTTAGGCAGACATGGTTTAACCCAAAGTTTAGAATAATTGCAGAATCTTTTTGTCAGAGATGCTTAGTCTGTCAACAAATGAACCCAAACAGAAAAACAGTTGTGAACATGGGAACCATAGGACGGGAGGGTGGTCCTTTCACCAGGTTGCAAATGGATCTCATTGACATTCCACCCCACAACAAGCTGAGATATGTACTTGTGATAATCTGTTTGTTTTCAAGATGGTTGGAAGCGTTCCCAACACGTCACAATGATTCAGTTACAGTTGCAAAATTGCTTTTAAGGGAGACCATACCAAGGTACGGTTTTCCTGTGACTGTTGAAAGTGATCGTGGAACACATTTTGAAAACAGATTGTTACAAATGATTTGTGAAGCATTAAACATAAAACAAAAGTTACACTGTGCCTACAGACCAGAAGCATCAGGTGTTTTTGAACAAGTAAATGGTACAATCAAGAATAGGATAGCAAAGATGTGTTTAGCTACAGGAGTTAAGTGGACAGAAGCACTTCCACTTGTTTTGATGTCTTTGAGAAGTACTCCTGATAAAAATACAGGTCTAAGCTCTCATGATATTGTCATGGGTAGAGTCATGAGACAAGCATTTGTACCAGTTGGAAAACTTATGAGTATAAACGATAGCATCATTTTGGAATATTGCAAGAACCTTTCTGACATCGTGATTTCTGTGTTCCATCAGGTAGGAACTGATGTAATTGCAAGAGACAAGGAAAAAGCTCATGATCTGTTACCAGGAGACCGGGTAAGGATAAAAATACACCGGAGAAGAAATTGATTAGTACCCAGGTGGCAGAAAGCAAGACAGGTGATTCTTGTTACAACAAATGCAGTAAAGTGCAAAGGATTGAAAAGGTGGATTCACGCTAGTCACACCATTCGTGTGCCAACACCTGAAAATCCTGATGAAGGTGACACTACAAAAGATTCAGATTCTAAAGAAGAACCTGAAAGAAATCCAGATCCTGAAGATCGACAAGAAGGTCGACATCTGGAGAATTCAACTGCGAATGAAGCATTGAAATAAAATAGTGAAGAAATCGTGATATTATACTCAGAAGATGAAGAAAATCAGCTAGAAAAAGAAGCAGAAGAGTCTGATCAAGTGGAAATTCAAAATCAGGAGAGTATTGAAAAGCAGATTGGAAGCTCTGAAAGCAGGAAGGGAATTCCTGAAACTGGAAAGTTGGAAGTAATTGCAGAAGAAGACGAAATTCCGAGTACCAGCTATAAGGATGATGTTCCTAACAGAGTGAAGCTGCCGAGTAAAGAAGAGCCTAGATTTAGAATTGAAATATCAGAAACAGATTCAGATGAAAGTGATGAAGATTCTCAAATAAGACATTTTAGAAAAAGAGCCTGGAGAGCGGAGTGTAACACATCTGAACCAAAGAAGAAATTGCCAAGAAAAGGTGATAATTGGCCTAATGAAAATGAGGGACTAAAATTCTAATTTGTGAACAGATCAAAAGAGCAGGTAAACGAAGTCTCTAGTCAGAAAAGTGATTCTGATAAGAAAATTCAAACAGGAAAGAAAATAGAAGTGATTAATAGTAGAGCAAAAAGAATTGTAAAGCCAAATCAGAAGTACAAGTCCCCTGAGTGGACATATATAATCATCCCACCTGTGGTGGAGGTGAATAGTAGTAGTCAGGAAGATTTAGATGACACAAGTGGTAATGATTAAGGTGGTCTCTGTAAAATTTTGAGGATTTGTTTGTGGCATAAGGCTGAAGAAATTGTGTTAGGTGACACAAGTTCAAGTTCAAGTTAGAGCATTTATATAGCGCACTACTCACCCAGAGGGTCTCAAGGCGCTTGGGGAGGGGGTTCATTATTTGTCGAATAGCCAGGTTTTAAGTTCTTTTCTGAATGAGATGTGGTTTTGAGTAAGGCGGAGGTGAGAGGGGAGTGAGTTCCAGGTCTTGGCAGCCAGGAAGGAGAAGGATCTGCCACCCATGGTGGATTTTCAGATGCGCGGGACTGTGGCGAGGGCTTGATTAGACAATCTTAGTTGGCGGGTGGGTTTGTAGAAGGATAGTCGAGTGTTGAGGCATTCGGGTCCTAGGTTGTAGAGGGCCTTGTGTGCGTGGGTGAGATGACGGAACGTAATTCTTTTGTTGACGGGAAGCCAGTGGAGGTCCTTTAGGTGTCCGGTGATGTGATCTCGGCGAGGGATGTCCAATATGAGTCTCGCTGATGAGTTTTGGATGCGTTGGAGTTTTTTCTGTAGTTTTGCTGTGATTCCGGCGTATAGTGTGTTACCATAATCCAGCCGACTCGTGACCAGTGCGTGGGTCACAGTCTTTCTTGTTTCGAGGGGGATCCAGCGGAAGATCTTTTTGAGGATGCGAAGTACGTTGAAGCAGGAGGATGAGACTGCGTTAATTTATCTGGACATCGAGAGAGAGGAGTCTAGGATGAAGCCAAGGTTACGTGCGTGGTCTGTGGGAGTGGGTGCTGTGCCCAGAGCGGAAGGCCACCAGGAGTCGTCCCAGGCAGAGGGTGAGGATCCTAGGATGAGCACTTCAGTTTTGTCTGAATTGAGTTTTAGGCGGCTCTGTTTCATCCATTCGGCTACTTCTTTCATGCTTTCGTGAAGATTGGTTTTGGCGGTGTTCAGGTCTTTGGTGAGGGAAAGGATTAATTGGGTGTCGTCGGCGTAAGAGATGATGTTGAGGTTGTGTTGGCGTGCGATGGATGCGAGTGGGCTCATGTAAACGTTAAAGAGGGTGGGACTAAGTGATGATCCTTGTGGTACTCCGCATATGACTTCTGTGGCTTCTGAGTTGAATGGAGGAAGTCGGACTCTTTGAGTTCTCCCGGCTAGGAACGAGATGATCCAGTCCAAGGCTTTTCCTTGTATGCCGATGTTGCTGAGGCGTTGTATAAGGGTACTGTGGCAGACCGTGTCGAAAGCGGCGGAAAGGTCGAGTAGAATGAGGGCCGCAGTTTCTCCATTATCCAGTAGTGTTCGGATGTCGTCTGTCGCTGCAATGAGGGCCGTTTCGGTGCTGTGTTTGGCTCGAAATCCGGATTGAGATGGATCGAGGGAGTTGTTGGATTCAAGGTCGAAAAAAATTGTGTTAGCTGAAAAATACATTTGGTGTAAGACGCAAGGTCGAATAAAAGCTGTTAGAAAGTAGGGTTTTAAAAAAAAAAATCAAAAATAGGGGGGTGTATTTAGAAATATTTCGAATTTAGAATTTTTGATTTTTGTTTTCTTTGAAAGGCTCTTATTCTGAGTAAAAGATGCCTTTTGTTAATAATAACTCAAGATGTTCTATTTTGAGAAAATGTTGCAAAATGTCTTTAATTTGTGTGGTTTTATTAATCCTGGTCTGGTTAGTTTTAGCTGTCATTTTCCCTTTTGGAATTGACAAGGAAGTGTATAAAGCTAATATGACAAGCAAAGCTACGGCTAAACAAGATAATCACGGTACAGCAGGCAAGACTAACAGAGTTATTGATCACAAGCCAGAGATCCACCAAGATAGATCTGTTGGTGATTTTTCTAGTAATACTTTTTCAAGACTTCTTTCTGAATTTGTTAGAGTCATGGATGTTAAAGACTGTTATATTTGTGTGAAATTACCAGCCTCTGTTTCTGAAGGGGTGACCTATAACATGCTTCCCCTTACTTATGGCATTACATGTAGTGTAATAGCTAGTCTGTTTTATCAAACAGGTCACTTAGAGCATTATTATTCTAATTACGATGAGATTTTTGCAAATTTAAAAGTTGATAAAAGCTTGAATAAGCATAAACAAGCTAAGCAGATGAGGGGATTTTTCATTGTTACAAATGAACTAACATATGAATATGCTTTTAGAAACAATCTAACTTGCAAATTGAGAGTTGAAGAGAAGCCTTTCTTGAATTTAGAGAGAGAAGGGCAATTTATAAAAGAAATGAAATGCTGAAACAAACCAAATCAAAGTTTTGGCAAGTTGAAGATGAAAAACTTAATGATAGATCATCAGAAAATGTTGCTATTCACATAGATAAACTAGTTAGTGGAAAGTTTTGCATTAGAAGAGACAATACGCTTTTTGATAATTATTTTGTGGGTGCTAGTCAATGTGAGGATACTTATCAAATCTTGGGTGGTTGGGGATTCAAAGGTGGCAAGGATCCAATTTTTCCTGGAATTTATTTTGTATGTGGGGACAAGGCTTACTACAATCTCCCAGACCACTGGTATGGGACTTGTTATGTTGGTTTAGTTTTTCCAAAAATCTTTCATGTGGACAGAAATGAAAAGGGTTCATTTGAAATTAGCAATCATCTGAGTAGATTCAAAAGAGAAAGTTTCTCCGAAATTTTGGGAGATATTTTTGGTGCAGTAATACCTTTTGTGGGTATAACCCTGAATGCAGTTAAAATCAGAAAATTATCCACAATTGTTGACAGACTGTCCACTGATAGTGCTGGTGGTTTCCAGTTAGTGGATACTGAAATTATTGCCATGAGAACGATGGTAATGCAAAATCGTCTTGCTTTAGATATTCTGCCAGCAAAAGAGGGAGGAGTTTGTGGAATTTTACATGTCCAGCATTGCTGCACATACATACCTGACAAGAGCCAGAATATAGAGATCTACATTAAAAATATAACTGAGTTGCATGCTGAAATAGAACCTTTAGAAGATGAAGATTTTTCAGAACGTTTGAGCAAAAGATTTGCAGCAATCAAAACCTGGTTCCAAGAGATTGGTAGTTCAGTTTTAGGCAAAATACTGACTCCTTTATTAGTTATAGTCTTTGTGATACTTTTGCTGAAAATCAGTTGCATTTTACACAAGAGAAAGAAGTATTTAAGGGAAAAGAAAAGGATATGTAAACTCAGAAAGGAACAGTAGAGAGAGATTGAGATGGAAGAGTTTCGTAGAACCCAATATGAGAGTTGCAGACAAACAGCTGAGTCAAGAGTTTAGAATTACTAATACAGTGAAAATCAAAACATGTTCAAAGGGTTAAAATTTTGCTAAAATTTTGGATGTAGTTTGGTGATTTTGAAATCACCAGATGAGGGAGTTGATGGAGCGAGGTTCAGAATAATATTTTGTTCTGACTCGCAAAGTTAAACTTCCATAATAAATATTCGTATTAACGAGTTTGTGAGTGAAAATGACTAATCAACCTAGTTTAAAATGCATACACGACACAAGGAACTAATTCATGTGCTTTATGTTGCAAACAGCAAGTTTGTGAAAAATAATAAACTGATCTTGTCTATTTTCTTTGTCAGTATTAAATGCGGCTGTTTAATTAATGGCATGTGCCTATTTTGTATGCTTATGTTATGTCTTTTCGTCTTTTATGTGGTATAAGTTTGTAAACTCTGTGGCTTACGCTTAAGCTAGGTAACATATATTAATGGGATAATATTTAGTAAAGGGGGTGGGTAACAGAAGGGTTTTCAATACTCTAATTAATTGATGTCTTGTGTTTCTTTGAATACTAGTTCTCCATGAGGGAGGCCTAAGGCTTGAGGCCTAGCATTTTGAAAATGAGTGTTTGGAATCCTGTCGTGAAGAGCTGAGCACAGAGAAATAAATAAATAAAATTGGTTGTGCAAGATGAGCTCTGCAAGTGACAAAATCTAGGACGGACAGGATGTGGCGGACCTGCCAAGCCAAGGAAGCAACGGACTGTTACAAATATTGTTGCATGTCCGAGGAAGCTAATGGTCTCTTGAGAAAGAGGACAATGGTGTTTTAGAAAATTTTTACTTTGGATTGAAAAGGAGGTGACCTCATATGGACTGACATCTGTCAGCCAATCCGAACTCTGGTTGGTTGAGAAAAGAATCCTTTTGGGTGAGATTAGCTAGTTAGAAAGGTATAAAACTTAGCCCTAACACGGGAAGGGGGCTGCTCGCTTTCCGAATCCAGAAGGGCATGACGTGCTGACGGACATTTGGCGCACGTAAGGATAATAGGCCTAAATGACTTTAACTTTTAAATGGAGCGAGTTTAAGACAGGGAAAATAGAACTTGGGGGTTTTGGAAAACAGATTATTTGTTTTAATTCAAGCTAATTGATGATTCTTTAAAATGTCAGTCTAATATGCTTATTCCTCATTCAATGCTGCTTAATTGTTAATAAATAATGATTTAATAAAGAAGATGCTTTTTCTTTGAAGAATAAAATTAATAAATTAGATTTTGAAACGACAAGCTGGTCTTGTTTATTCATGGTCTAGTTACCATCAGTTGATCCATTTACCTAAGTGACTTAATTAAAATGTTATTTGCATAAAAACCATGGTAAGAGATGATAAACTGCAGAAGTATATAAATGTGTAAATAGTTAGTGAATAGGTTCTGATTAATTAGGTCACATGATTCAGTTGCCCAAAAATTGTCTTGTTTGTTAATGGGCCTTGTGAGTGATTTATGATTAAATGGTGAGTATCATAGTGTTGGGTAGCGTTGTTGAGACAGTTTTTCTATAGAGGCGCTGGATCAGCCTTCTTCAGTAGAGAGCAACACATTCTTTTTGGGGGTGCTGGAAATGCTGTCCAAAGTCTTCTCAGGTCTCTGTACCACTCGCTGGTTGCAGGTGCATCAACCACAGCCGTCAGCTCATTAGCTCAAGGGAGCCTTTTCAAACAGAAGGAGGGTGGGCGCACACTGCCTCACATGCCAGCACTCAGTTTGCCCCGATGCATCATTGTAAATGCAGTGCTTGATAACACTTAGGGCTCCATTACGATGGCGGGCTGTCAAAAGTCCGCCCACCACCGTAACGCAATGCGGGACTGTCCGCAAAAGGTGCGGCGGTCCTGCACCTCAAATAAGTATGCCATCGTGGCAGTGGCAACCCTATTTCCAGCATTGCGGCGGGCGGTGATCACAGCAACTTTCTGGAGGCCCACCACAGGCCCCAAAGGGCAAAGACCACATGCCTTTCCATGGCGGCAACACTGCCATGGAAAGACTGATCCCCGCAATAATCATAATATGGATGGCGGTGTCTTCCAGACACCGCCACCATATTAACCATGTTTTACGCCGGTCGACAAGTTGATCGTCGAAAAAGCATCGGATGGTCTTTCCGTCCGCCGCGGACTTACCAGCCATCCTAATATGGCGGGGGGTCTTTGAAGTGTGGATGGCGGGCGGATCGCCCCCGCCGGGCCAGGGTGACTACCGCCGGCCCGGCGGGGGCGATCCGCCCGCCTTCCTAATGGACCCCTTAGTTTGGTGTCAGGCTTAGCTTTTCACCCTTGTTGGCGCAGCCATTCTGTGATAACACAAATTTCAATGAATGGTAAAATCATTACAGAAGACACATATAGTGCGCGTGACTGTCAGTGAACAAGGTGATCAGTGCATTCAATTCAGTGACACATATACACAATATATACAGTGAAAACAAGGGGAGGAGGGGGGGGCAGTATGTTAAATTAGTCCTCCAAGGAGACAGGGGGCGATTTGTACACGCTCCTGGAGTTATCTTGGCCGGTGGTGAGCGTCGACGTTTCGACCCTAGAGCGCCCCAGTTGGTGGTCGCGGCGGGTCTTTATCAAGACAGGGACAGTCTGAAAAAAGAAAAGGGGGCGGAGGGTTTATTAAGGAATTGTTTTAAAAAAAACGTCTGGGTTAACGTTTGTGAGAGCCAGATACTCACATGGAAGGCAGGTCGAAATATCACTGCCTAGTGGGTGGCCAAATGGTCCGACCTAGAGAAATAAATTAAAGGGGCTGTGAATGCCTAAAAATGCATGAGCTTGGGAGCTTATTACAGTTGTTTAGTTGTTTCATGCATGAGTGCCATCAGATAATGATAGTGGAGCTAGTCCTAGATCATGCAGGTGTCTATGGTACAAATCCGAGATGGTACTAGACATGGGGCAGTCTGTGAAGGCGTTACTGTCACCCAGTTAAAAAGTTGGAGCCAGGATCAGCATGGGGGGTGAATAAGCATGCACGTGCTTTAAGGGTTGTGCGAGCAATCATAGGTAATGCGGAACGTGTCGGTTACCAATTACCAACCGAAGACGACGAGGCGAAGCACAAGGTCGGAGCTCAGCATGGAATTCGCCCAAACGTTTGGGAACCCAATGCGATGTGCGCGTGCTCGGGAAAAAGGAACGGATCCTAACCGTCTGGAATAATGGTGACTTACCCCTGGAAAGGTGGGAGCCTGCGGAGTAGGGCTGTTCGTCCGTGCGTGCGCGAGTACTGCCAGCATTGAGAGCGGCAAATCACGGAGAGCGTTAGTAGTGACCCTCGTGTACGTCCCCGACGTGTGTTCCTAGGTGACACGAGGAACCTCCCCCTAGGTGACACGAGGAACCTCCCATCAAGCGTAAAACGTGCAATGGCGTCGGCAAGCTAACCGGTTGCCATGCAACATACCTATGCTTCCCAAATTTACGCATCAGGCGTGAGAAGATGTGGGGTTGGACAGTGTCTCTGAGCAGTATATTTAAGCGCGGACGTGCGCAGTATTTATCAAGCTAGCCATGTTAAAATGATCAGGCCAAACAAAGTCATTGGACATAATAACGAATAAAACGACACAGTGAAAGAACATTGTAGGCATACTGAACTAAGCATAATCATTAAACATAGTGCATGTAAATCATAAATCAAACTCAAATAAGTAGCGCATTTAAAATGCTTACAGACAATGGGTCAGATATCATTTCATATCGAGAAAGCTAGAAAAACAATTTGTAAAACAGATGTTAAAAAAACATCGATTTGCAGTTGATGTGTTTGGGCATATTGATTACTGATCAAGGGACCATCAAATGACAAGACAGTTATGCATGATAGAATAGAACAGTGTCACATGTGTTTGAGCAATTTGATTACTGATCAGAGGAACCATCAAACGACAAAACAGTTATACAGGATTCGAAAAGAACAATGTCACGTGGGTTACTGAAAGTGGCCAATGTAATTAAAGTAAGCCCATTTGTTTAGAGATTTCCTCATGTTCATTCAGTCCATGCATTACAGAGTTCAAAATATGTATCCATTTACACTCTTTTCTGTTGAGTGCTGAAGTCATGGATCCACCTCTTGGATTAACATTGATCTTTTCAAGTATACGCCACCTTAGACTGTCTGGGTCATGATTGTTGCTTACAAAATGGTCCACCATCGGGGCACCCTGAACCCTACAACGGATTTTGCTCATGTGTTGTAGTATTCGTGCCTTGGCCTTCTGCGTTGTTTGGCCCACATATGGCTTATCACACGGGCATAGAACGATATATATTACGTTAGAGGTGTTGCAGTTCGTCAATTCCGGTAATGTATATTTTCTGTTGCTATGAGATAGGGCTGGTCCTTCAATACAAAGAGGACATACCTTACAGTTGCTGCATTTGAAGTGTCCTATTACGGGTGGCAAGCCTAGATGATCCCTCAAAGTTGGTTGTGTTATCACAGAATGAAGTAATTCCTGTGTACCATGAATATTTGTTAATATAAAGACTTTATCTTTTGATTGGATTGTCTTGAGAGGGTTTACTTCATATATAGATTGAACTGAACTCTAAGAATGCAACCAGAAACATATTTTCAGGATGAACAATAATAAAATGTGGAGGCCACATTGAATACGACTCAAAAGACCATATTGCACCAGAGTAAATTGCTGAGTGTCCCTGGGAGTCTAGTTTCTAAACAAATCATTCATATAGACTAAGTGAATAATACACCAACATAATTATGTTGCTCCTCCCCAATGATGAGCATAGTCTCAAAGACTCTTGATCTGCTATCAAATGCCTGATGTCTTTAACATAAATAAAAATAATTAGTGCAGCCCCAAATAGTTTGGTCTTCCACTTACAAAAGAAAGACAAATGCCGAATCTCAAACTCTTGCCAAAATGACGTTTTCGCATGAAGTTCACTTTTAGCATACTACATCAACTTACTTTACTGTGTCTTGCGAAAGCATTCCATGGTCAGACCGTGGGTGTTTCCATGTCGTGACGCATGGTTTTTGGTGCTTTACCAGATTTATTAACAAACACTAATAAATCTGGAAATGCATCAAAATGGAATGCCTTCTGAGGGGAAGTGTAACAAGGAGAATTATATTTATTTCTCTTTGTTTTTTCCCCTTTCTAAGTGTGCCGTATTCTGCAGCACACACTTAGAAAGAAGAAAAAGCCTCTGAAATTTGCTTTTATGCTGGAAGATGCACAAACACATTGCTGGCTGTAATGCAGGCACCCTTGCACCATGGTGCAGGGTGCCTACATTGGCACTTGGCAGCCACAAGTGTGCAAGCAAAAAGAGAGAACAGGAATGCGCCACATCTTAGCATATATGGTGCATCTCTGCCCTCTCTATTTGTTTCAGTACAGGAAATCAAGTTGTCTTGCTCCGTTGCACCAAATTTAAGTAAATATGCCCCAAGGGGGCATATTTATGACCCAGTTTATTCCATGTTTGCACCACGCAATGTAGTACATGACTGATGCAAACTGTGAGTTAGATTTGTGAAGCCATAAAAGGCCACATTGGATGGCCCTGAGTGGCTCCATAAATCTGAAATAAAACAATGTAGCACATATCACTATTTTGCCTTATTCTGCCCTGGAAAAGCATTTCATGGGTGTTCCCACACAACTCCCATAGATTTTGATGCATTCCCAGGTTTACCAGAATAGGTAAACCGGGGAATGCGTCAAAATAATACACCTTCGCAGAGACTGAGTAACAAGCAGAAATATCTTTGTTTCTCCTTGTTACTTCCTCTTTCTAAGTATGTTGCTAGAAAGAGGAACATGCCTCTCAGGATTGTTTTTGTGCAGGAAAATGCCCCTTCCTGCACAAAAGCTATCCTGCATGAAACTGAGGCACTGTTGCACCATGGTGCAAGGCTGCCTGCATTGGCACTAGGTTGCTCAAAGGGCATCATGCAGGGGAAAAGGTAGGAATGCACCATATTGACTGTATTTGCCGTTTTAATGACGAGAACCCAGATCGGACTACAGAGAGCCATCGTTGCCTACATTGATTTTATGGACAACCAGGGTCTTAAACAAAATGTAAATAAAATGTTTGTGATGACTTGTGGGAAGGAGAAAGTGAAATGTAGAAGTATGGCAGCCAGGAGTGGAAGGGTAGTACCAGCTAAAACTTTTTCTTATCTTGGTGTTTTATTTGAGGAGACAGGTTCCTGGGGACCGTCGGTTAAGAGTAGGACCCTTCTTTTTAAGAGGTCAACCGCGGCCCTGATGAACTTCTCAAAATAAATGGGCAAAAAGCCCCCGGGGATTCTCCTAAAAATTTACAAGGCAAAGTGCTTAAGCACTGCAATATATGGGGCGGGAGTTTGGAGTTTGTATGATGTTTTCTCAATTCAGCTAGTCGAAAATGCTTTTTTAAGGTTTATTTTAGCTGTCCCCCAGAGCACATCTGTATATAATTGCCACAGCGAATGGGGGATCTCTTATATATCTGACGTTATTAAAATGCAACCAATCATGCTTTGTCAGAGTTTGGACCACCCCCAGTGTAGGGCTGAACCGAGAAATGATCAAGGCTTCAATGAGATTGGATCAGGTTAACAAAATCCCCTAGCTGAATTATGTAAGAAAATGTTTTAACTGATCTGGGTAGACTTGATTTTTATATTAATCCTGATACTATGTGCTCTACATCAAGGAAAGAGTTTAAAATCTTATGTCTGACACATCTTGAGTCTCTTAGAATTGTGGTGGAAATTAAGGAAAGTTCAGTCATCCAGCATCAATTGACCCTGGCCAGTCATTCTATTCAACCTTACCTAGTGTAGTGCATTGGAGGGTATGACAGATACCTCCTCACTAGGTTTAGGTTTGACAGTTTCCATCGTTTGGTTACATTTCCTGCTGCCAATGATTGGTCCAGGGACCTTTGTTATTGTCCATGCAATAACATATACATACAATCAACAATGCATGTGATCTTTTTTTGTAAATTTTATTTCAAGGAACGAGCAAAATGGATTATGCCTTTTCTGAAGCAAGAAACCTGGCCACAATGTCGCCCGGCTTTCCTCTACTTACAACTACTGGATAACTTGTATTGTATCGGTATTATGACTGAACTTTTGAAAAGTATTATGAGTAAAAGGAAAAGCATAACTATCTAAATCTCTAAAATTATAAATTATGCACTGTTGGGACAGATGTTTTTAATTTTTATTGTGAATTTTTTATCTGTATGAACTGTTTTTTAATTCTGCTTTCATGATTTTATTCTCTAAAATCGAATAAAGCATTTTCTGACTCTGACATTAATACAGTGCATTCCTGCCCTTTCACTTTTACGCGGTGCAATAAGGTGACTTGCAGCGCTGCACTGTGTGACAATTTCGTTAACCCCTTGCATGCGTGGCTCATTCTCCCGCTGTGCTAGGGGGGGCACGCACAGCGCCCGTTGCTCATGACGAGCTCAGATCATCATGAGCAATGGTGGTCCTGTGCTCATGACGAGCTGAGCTCGTCATGACCACACCCGTTTGTGTAGAATGTTCGCACAGCAGTGGAATTAGCCCAGCATGCGAGCGTTCCAACGGTCAAGACAAGCTCAGCTCGTCATGAGCACACGAGCACCGTGGCTCAAGGGGTTAATCTACCCCTAAATGCCTACTTTATGGCATACTTTGCAAGCAACTGCGAAATTGTATCAAAAAGGAGTTACGTGTACTCTAGCCTCTGGTCTTGACATAAAATGGACTTCATTGTGTGATAGGAATGGCACTGCAAAAAGTGAGGAGAAAAAGTAAATGTACAATAGGCTGAGTTGTGAACTTATTAATGGCTACATGATTAATCATTATAAGTGCAGTAATGTTTTGAATAAGGCGGTCCATGCTTCTAATTGCCAAGTCACTAACTTTTCTCTACTTCTCATTCACATTACCCCTTCGTACATTTGCTGTCCCCAGTTCGTCTCCACCTGATGGGCTCTGCTGAGCTCAGCAAGAAGTGGACAGAATCCATTAATAGTGAAACCACAATTGTCTGTCTATAGGTCGCTCTGTGACTCCATGACAAGCAATGGGCAGCTCGGGCCATGTTAGCAGCCGAGGGATTTGTTCCAGAACAGCAGGCCACTCAAAGCGAAACAGTCTGGGAAGGCCACAGCCAGCATAACTGTCCTTCCGTCACCATGAAGACGAGGTTGCAGAACTATGGAAGAGAGGCCCTTGAAGATGCATCTTGCCAGTGGATGCGTCACTAAACATCTGAGCACCTAGGGGTCCGTCCAGCAGAAAGGGAATGATGAAAACGCATCTGTTCTAGGGGCAGTTGACTAAAAGAGTATGATTTCTGTCCACCACCGTCCTGACTCAAACTGATGAGAAATGTCACTGTAAAAAAGGCTGCGGGTAACTTCTTACTGGTAAACAAAATCTGGTTTTAAACAATAAACATAAATGTAATAATGGTCTATTGCTCTCTTTCTCTCTTGTTCTCTCCAGTCCTTATTTATCTGGCTGTTAGTTGTTTCTCAATTTCCATAAAAAGTAAAAATTTCAAATAATGCTGAAATTTGAATATTAAAGAACAAAAATGGGACATAACCGAGCTGTTCTAACTATAGGATAGTTGAAATGGAATCGATATATATATATATATATATATATATATATATATATATATATATATATATATATATATATATATATATCAATCAACAAATTGCCCTCAGCATTTGCCAAAACACTCGACAGTGCTCTGACCATCCAGCCTTCGTTCAAATGCATGCCTTGCTGCTTCACAAAAATCGGTTGCCTGACGCGTTTCAGGGTCGAAGACCCCTCTTCAGAGGCTGCTAAATATGAAACACAGAATTCGCTTCACTTATTCATTTCCGGCTTTATTTAATTAACAAGCCCCCTAGTGGGCGTCTGCTGAGTGCATCGTCATACTGGCAGTTGCTGGGACTTGTAGTCCGTGAAGCGACAGTCATTATTTCCTTTGGTAAGTCTGTGTATTCATTTTAAATTCATGCTTTCCAATAAAATACATTTGTAGGTCGTGTTGCAGTTCAGCATGCTACATTCCTTGTAGAGCAATGTGCCCACGAGTCAAAAGGGTAAATGACTTGAGCCTCGTACTGCTGGATATGGCTTCTCTTCCAACAGGCGATGGTGCTTTGGCCACGGCCGGGCCGCCGTGCAGAAATACCAATCAACAAATTGCCCTCAGCATTTGCCAAAACACTCGACAGTTCTCTGACCATCCAGCCTTCGTTCAAATGCATGCCTTGCTACTTCACAAAAATCGGTTGCCTGACGTGTTTCAGGGTCGAAGACCCCTCTTTAGAGGCTGCTAAATATGAAACACAGAATTCGCTTCACTTATTCATTTCCGGCTTTATTTAATTAACAAGCCCCCCAGTGGGCGTCTGCTGAGTGCATCGTCATACTGGCAGTTGCTGGGACTTGTAGTCCATGAAGCGACAGTCATTATTTCCTTTGGTAAGTCTGTGTATTCATTTTAAATTCATGCTTTCCAATAAAATACCTTTGTAGGTCGTGTTGCAGTTCAGCATGCCACATTCCTTGTAGAGCAATGTGCCCACGAGTCAAAAGGGTAAATGACTCAAGCCTCGTACTGCTGGATATGGCTTCTCTTCCAACAGGCGATGGTGCTTTGGCCACGGCCGGGCCGCCGTGCAGAAATACCAATCAACAAATTGCCCTCAGCATTTGCCAAAACACTCGACAGTGCTCTGACCATCCAGCCTTCGTTCAAATGCATGCCTTGCTGCTTCACAAAAATCGGTTGCATGACGCGTTTCAGGGTCGAAGACCCCTCTTCAGAGGCTGCTAAATATGAAACACAGAATTCGCTTCACTTATTCATTTCCGGCTTTATTTAATTAACAAGCCCCCAGTGGGCATCTGCTGAGTGCATCGTCATACTGGCAGTTGCTGGGACTTGTAGTCCGTGAAGCGACAGTCATTATTTCCTTTGGTAAGTCTGTGTATTCATTTTAAATTCATGCTTTCCAATAAAATACCTTTGTAGGTCGTGTTGCAGTTCATCATGCTACATTCCTTGTAGAGCAATGTGCCCACGAGTCAAAAGGGTAAATGACTCGAGCCTCGTACTGCTGGATATGGCTTCTCTTCCAACAGGCGATGGTGCTTTGGCCACGGCCGGGCCGCCGTGCAGAAATACCAATCAACAAATTGCCCTCAGCATTTTCCAAAACACTCGACAGTGCTCTGACCATCCAGCCTTCGTTCAAATGCATGCCTTGCTGCTTCACAAAAATCGGTTGCCTGACGCGTTTCAGGGTCGAAGACCCCTCTTCAGAGGCTGCTAAATATGAAACACAGAATTCGCTTCACTTATTCATTTCCGGCTTTATTTAATTAACAAGCCCCCCAGTGGGCGTCTGCTGAGTGCATCGTCATACTGGCAGTTGCTGGGACTTGTAGTCCGTGAAGCGACAGTCATTATTTCCTTTGGTAAGTCTGTGTATTCATTTTAAATTCATGCTTTCCAATAAAATACCTTTGTAGGTCGTGTTGCAGTTCAGCATGCTACATTCCTTGTAGAGCAATGTGCCAACGAGTCAAAAGGGTAAATGACTCGAGCCTCGTACTGCTGGATATGGCTTCTTTTCCAACAGGCGATGGTGCTTTGGCCACGGCCGGGCCGCCGTGCAGAAATACCAATCAACAAATTGCCCTCAGCATTTGCCAAAACACTCGACAGTGCTCTGACCATCCAGCCTTCATTCAAATGCATGCCTTGCTGCTACACAAAAATCGGTTGCCTGACGCGTTTCAGGGTCGAAGGCCCCTCTTCAGAGGCTGCTAAATATGAAACACAGAATTCGCTTCACTTATTCATTTCCGGCTTTAAATGAATGAATACACAGACTTACCAAAGGAAATAATGACAGTATATTAGCGCCCATGGTCACCTCATTAACCTCATATATAAAGGACACGGGAGACTTCCTCCGAATTCTGATGAACACCCAATGGCATCACAAGTACATGTTAGTAACAATTGATGTGGTGTCATTATACACTTCTATCAATCATGACATTGGACTCAAGGCGATAAAGTACTTTTTGAAACAAAAACCAATCGCCCAATTGAAATATTGCAACATGATTTTAGACATGATTGAAATGTGTCTCAGGAATAATATCTTCCTATTTAACAAGGAGGTTTTTTCGCAAAAATGTGGGACGGCCATGGGAGTTTCCTTCTCTCCAAGCTATGCGAATCTAGTGATGGGGTGGTGGGAGAAGACCATAGCTTGGAGAGAAGAAAACGACAGCCACACAGCCAAGATACCTCTGTGGCTGAGATTCATCGACGATCTCTACCTTCTGTGGGATGGCACAGAAGCGGAGTTTTTGACCTATTTCAACATCTTGAACAATAATGACGTTGGATTAAAATTCACCTACACTATAAGCTCAAAAGAAGTTGTTTTCTTGGACACTAAAGTATATGTGGAAGCAGAAAAAATCGAAACAACTGTCCATCGCAAAAGTACAGCGACAAACAGCATCTTACATGGGAAAAGTTTCCATCCCAACAACGTTAAGAAAAATATTCCCTATGGTGAATTTATTAGAATGAAAAGGAATTGTTCCAAACAAAATGAGATGAATTTGAAATTCAAAGATACGAAAACCCGCTTCTTAAAAAGAGGATATAAACATAATGATATCAGACAAGGAGAAATGAAAGCAAGAGCAATCAAAAGGTCTGAAACTCTCATAAGGAGGAAGGTCCACGAGGATGAGATCACTACAAAAGAACCAATAAGAATGGTCATGACATTCAGCAAAGAGAGTCAAAAGATACAAAAATCCCTGAAAAAATACTGGAGCATCTTAACCAAAGATCCCGACATTGGGAAACAACTGGGAAAATGGCCCCAAATTTCCTACAGAAAACCTCCATCACTATCGGATAAATTGGTAAATAGCCACTTCGTCAACAAACGCCCGGATGCATGGCTCCAAGAAAACCAGAAAGGATTCAGCAAATGCAGCGTGTGTAAAGCATGTAAGATTGGGAAGAACATTAAGAACATCATGGATCCTCAAGGAAGACTTTTCAAAATTGAGGAAAAGATCACATGTAATACTACACATCTAGTATATTGCCTAGAATGTGAGTGTGGCAAGAGGTATATAGTCAGCACTACGTGCCCCCTCAAGAAAAGAATCTTAGAACACACCAGGGCAATACAAAATAAGGACCAAACTTATGCCACATCCAAACACATGATGACACATCCAGGTAAAACTTGGGAGAACATGAGATACTTTGGGCTAGCCACGATTCCAATAAATTAACGAGGAGGAAATCGAACATTAAAACTAAGGAGACTAGAATCAAGGTTAATAATAAGATTCAAAACGAAGATCCCGTTGGGTCTTAACGGGGACGAAGAGCTATATGTACACCTTTGAGGAGAGAAAGAAAAATCAATAAGTAACATCAAAAAAAGAGACAATGTCACAAATGGAAAGAAAAATGAAATAAGAATAAGAAGTTGCAATCAGGGAATTCCACACAAAAATTAAAGAAGTAGTATGGAAAAGCACTGAGCTTGAAAAGAATGGATGCATGAAAATCCGGACACTTGTTTATCCTATAACGAATATATGGGTCACTGAGACCATTACGAGGAGGCCAGACAATGTACAGAATAATAGAGTGGACATTAATTAGAACACCTGATATAAAACATAAAATTCTACCCCTAAATGACATTGTGAATTACAAGTATAACTGTATAACTTAGAAATGAAAAAACAAAAAGAAAAAAATAAGTAATTTATTTTTTCACAAATTGGGTGTACACACTTGATACTACATATCCCACAATGCATCCTAATGTGTAACTGTGGAAAAATGTATTTAATGTAAAAAGAGACAATGGACTATTGATAGATTGCACCGTGAACAAGCCCTGTCGGGTGAAACGCGTTGGTGAAGGGGAAATGGCACTGAAATAAATCGTTTATTTCGAAGTCCGTGGAGTGCGTGTGTTTATTCTGGCGTCCTTTGGTGAAGCATATAGATATGTATATATATATATATATATATATATATATATATATATAGAGCCATAATCACTGCGTCGTGCACAAAAGTGCGTAAAAACACCAGCTGCGCGGGACGCCTACCTGGACTGCTATCACTGTGGCTGGGAGTACCTGGGACTACATACCCCAGGAGTAGTTGATGTTCTGTGCTCAGGAGGAGGGCCATCATATACGCGTTGCACACAAAAGTGCACAAAAACACCCTTGGCACGATACACGTGCAGGCCTGTCCTAGCCCGTCAGAGCCCAGGGGAGGATGGGCTGGGCCTCCTCCCTTGGTTTTTGCTCGAGGACAAACTGCTCCTGCAAAGTATCTCGTCAACAAGTGCATATTCAGGTACTGACATCCTGTTTTTCCCTTGTCCCTTTGTGCTTTTTTTTTTATTCTGGCAAGGTAAGACACAGCTCCATCAAGGGGGAAGTGTTACAGCCATCCTCGCCAATTGTTGGTATGTTTGTGTCTGAGTGGATCTGTCAGTGGGTGTGTGAATGTATGAGTTGGTCTGTTAGTAGATGGTATACTGTCTCAGTGGGTCTGTGAGTGGGTGTGTGAGTGTCTGAGTGGGTCTGTGAGTGGGTGTGTGAGTATCTGATTGGGTCTATGAGTGGGTATGTGAGTGTCTGAGTGGGTCTGTGAGTAGATGTGGAAGTGTCTGAGGGGGCTGTGAGTGGGTTTGTAAGTCTTTGAGTGGATCGGTGAGTAGATGCGTTGCTGTCTGAGTGGGTCTGTGAGTGGGGGTGTGAGCATCTGAGTGGGTCTGTGAATGGGTGTGCAATTATTTGAGTGGGACTGAACGTGGGCATGTCAGTGTCTGAATGGTCTGGGAGTAGTTGCAAAAATGTCTGCATGGGTCTTTCAGTGTTTGTGTGTCTAAGTGTACTGAGTGGGTGTATGAGTGTCTGAGTAGATCTGTGATTGGGTGTGCGAGTGTCTGAGTCAGTCTGTGAGTTGGTGTGAGATTGTCTGAGTGGGTCTGTGAATGGATGTGTGAGTGGCTCTTTGAGTAGGTCTGTGAGTGCCTGTGTGGGTCAGTGAGTAAATGTGTGGGTGCTTGTGTTGGTCTGTAAGTGGGAACATGACTGCCTGAGTGGATCTGTGAGTGTGTGTGCCTGAGTGGGTCTGTGAGTGGGTGTGTGAGTGCCTGTGTTGGTCAGTGAGTGGATGTGTGAGGGCTTGTATGTGTGTGTTTATGTCATGTGGGTCTGTGAGTGGGTGTCTACATTTCTGTGTTGGTCTGTGAATGGGTGTCTGAGTAGGCCTGTGAGGGGGTGTGCTAGTGTCTGAGTAAATCTGTCAGTTGCGGTTTGAATGTCTGAGTGGGTCTGTTAGTAGATGTTCTACTGTCTCAGTGGGTCTGTCAGTGGGTGTGTGACTGTCTGTGGGTGTCTGTGAGTGGGTGTGAGAGTATTTGATTGGGTCTGTGAGTGGGTATGTGAGTGTCTTAGTAGGTGTGAGAGTGTCTGAGTGGGTCTGTTAGTAGATGCAGAAGTGTCTGAGGGGGCTGTGAGTGGGGTTGTGAGTGGCTGAGTGAGTCTGTGAGAAGTTGTATGAGTGTCTGAGTGGGTCTGTCAGTAGGTGTGTGAGTGGGTCAGTGAGTGGGCGTGAGAGTATCTGAGTGGGACTCTACATGGGTGTGTGAGTGTCTGAATAGTCTGGGGGTAGTTTCAAAAGTGTCTGCCTGGGTCTGTCAGTGTGTGGGCCTGCGTGTGTCTAAGTCAGTGTATGAGTGTCTGAGTGGGTCAGTGAGTGGATATGTGAGTGCTTGTGTGGGTCTGTATGTGTGTGTGTCTGTGTGTGGGTGTGTCAGTTTCTGTGTGAGTCTGTGAGTGGGTATCTGAGTGGGCCTGTGAGTGGGTGTATTAGTGTCTGACTGGGACTGTCAGTGGGTGTTTGAAAGTCTGAGTAGGTCTGTGAGTGGATGTTATACTGTCTCAGTGGGTCTGTCAGTGGGCATGTGAGTGTCTGAGGGGGTCTGTGAGTTGGTGTGAGAGTATTTGGTTGGGTATTTGAGTGGGTGTTAGAGTGTGTGAGTGGGTCTTTCAGTGGATGTGGAAGTGTCTGAGGGGGCTGTGAGTGGGTTTGTGAGTGTCTGAGTGGGTCTGTCAGTGGATATATGAGTGTATGAGTAGGTGTGTGAGTGAGTGTGTGAGTGTCTGCATGATCTGTGAGTGGGTGCAAAGTGTCTAAATGGGCCTTTGAATGGATGTGAGAATGTCAGCGTGGATCTGTAAGTGGTTGTCTGATTGTCTGAGTGGGTCTGTGAGTGGGTGTGTGAGTAAATCTGTGAGTGGGTGTGTGGGTATATGGGTGGCTCTGAGAGGGGGTATGAGAGTGTCTGAGTAAGTCTGTCAGTAGGTATGTGAGTATTTGAGTGGTCGGTGACTGGGTGCAAAAGTGTCTGCATGGGTCGGTCAGTAGATGTGTGAGTTTCTGAGTGCATCTGTGAATGGGTGTGAGAGTGTGTGAATGCGTCTTTGAGTGTGTGGGAGCATGTCTGAATAGGTCAACGAGTGAGTATTTGAGTGTCTGAATGGCTCCGTGAGTGGGTATATGAGTGCCTGTGTGGGTCAGTCAGCCGATGAGTGAATGCTTGTATGGGTCTGTGAGTGGGTGTGTAACTGCCTGTGTGGATTTGTGAGTTTATATTCCTGGGTGGATTTGGAAGTGGGTGTATGTGTATATTTGTAGGGCTGTGAGTGGATGTGTAAGTGCTTGTGTGGTTCTGTGAGTGGGTGCCTGAGTGGGCCTGTGAGTAGATGTAATAGTGTCTGAGTAGGTCTGTCAGTAGGTGTATGAATATATCAGTGAGTTTGTGAGTGGATATTTTATTTACTCTTTGGGCCTGTCAGTGGGTGTGTGAGTGTTTGAGGGCATCTGTGAGTGTGTGTGTGAGGATCTGATCGGGTTGTGAGTGGGTGCATGAGTGTCTGAGTGGGTCTATAAGTGGGTGTGAGAGTGTCTGAGTGGGTCTGTGAGTGAGTGTGAGAGTGAGTGGGTCTGTGAATGGATGCATCAGTGTCTAGAAGGGTCTCTGATTGTGTTTGTGAGTATCTGAGTGGGTTTGTGAGCGGGAGTATATGTGTCTGAGTTGGTCTGTGAGTGGTTATGAGAATGTATGAGTGGGTCTCTCAGTAGATGTGTGAGTGTCTGAGTGGTCTGTGAGTAGGTGTGAGAGTGTCTGCATGGTTCTGTGAGTGGGGTTGTGAGGGTCTGTCAGTAGGTGTGTGTCTGAGTGCATTTGTGAGTGAGACTGTCTGAGTGGGTGTTTCAGTGGGTGTTGGACCTGCGATGGGCAAGCCCAGCACAAAGGGGGTAGCTTGGCTCAAGTGACAAGGCAAGTGAAGGCTGTAGTGTTAAGCCGGCTCTGACCCAATAATAACTCCTTGTACATCCACACCAAGAAGAAGGACACCACACCACTGCTGTAGAAAAATACGATTCCTTTATATAAAAGTTCTTTGTTGTAAATAGGGTTGACTGGGAAAGCACATATACATTTCTTTTGGTCATACAGTTCTGGTAATAAATAGTATTAATAAATAGAATAACTTCAGGAATGAGTATCACAATAAATATCACATTAAATATCAGAATAAATATCAGAATAAATATCAGAATAAATATTGGTTCATTTAAATAAACAACCACATGTTTCTTCTGGTATCGCTGCCACCAATTAATTACTTTAGAATCATTACATCTGCAATACGTTTCAAATGGGAAGGATAACTCTTACAGTTTATGCTGTTTTCAATGACCAGGTGTACAGCTTCTCTGAGCACAAAATAAGGTTTGGGACTCTTTAATAATCACTCAAGGCGTATGCGCGTATATATAGAAGGCAAGGAAACACAGTAAATACATCATTTGCATTCGGCGGTCACCGGGATAGGATCTCTGCTTGGCCGGTGAAGCCTATGCGCGCCTATGGGCTTTAGCACCACTTGAGCACAGGCGGCACCAGTTCAAAGTCATTAGGCTGACGAACGGGCTGCCGGAGAGGTCACACAACCTTCGCGCACAGTCAAGTAAATGCCGGTTCACAGTTCCTTCACAACGCTGCATTCACTATGAGGAAACGGGCCCACCTCACATCGGCTGCAATCAAGATACGATTCAGTTGGGCACAGCACTCCTCTCGTTAGCGACGGGGCTCTCAGGGGCTCCACGGACCTCCCTCCGACGTCCGAGCTCCCCTCTAGAGGCATCTGTCGCGAAGGGGGCACAGCTGACGATCGCGGTCGCGGCGAACTTGCTCTCGCCTCGCGACTCGATAAATCGACCACAGTTCACCACCGGGGGGGCGGAGAGGAACACGAATCTGGCCACAGTCTTTGGGGGCAATGAGGCACTCGCTGGGCAGGCGCTGTAGGCGCTAGATCACTTCTCACGTAGCTGACTGGAACGCCAGTCAGACACAACGCCAGCAACCCTTTGCTGCTCTACTGCCTGCGCTGCCAGCCACCTCAGGGGTCAACAGGGCAGGTGGCAATCTGGTGTCAAGTCTGGAATCTCTTAATCTCCTCTTCTCTAGTCTAATCTAAAATGGCCGCCAGGGACTGGGCCTTATATTGCCAGTGCCCTGGGGTACTGGCATGAGCCAGAAGGTTCTAGAACCTTCTCTGGCTGTGACAATGACATGGCACTCTTGAGGGGTATTTAGGACACTCACAGCCACCGTACTGGGGTTCTAGAGCAGCCATTTTGTGTACCTGAGGAAAATAAAGGAATTCCTGTCAGAAATGCGCGCCAAACAAAGGGCGCCAAAACCTCAAAAGGCCAGGGTTCATGAAGGCTCCAAGGGGAGTCACTTCACATGAGGAAAAAGGGTGTCCACCATTTTAAGTTCATTTATACAGGTTGACAATCCCAGTTTGTAATGCCACAGGTTTGGGCCAGGCGCCTTGTAAATAGGTGCCACAAACCTTGTGAGCAACTGGGCGTCAAGGAACATCTAACCCCATGAGACAACACATAAAAAGTCCTGGTAGACAAATAAAAAGCTACAAATTTTTGGAGGTACAGGGGAACAAAAGAAATCATAGTGGTGAGGGGACTCTCAGAAGCAGACGGGTCTAACACGCGTCCCCCCCAGCTGAAAGTGGGGAGAGCTACCCAACCCCTTGGGAGTCCTCAACACTAAGGTGGAAATACCTGGAGAGACCGTCTGCATTGGCGTGGTCAACTCCGGGCCGGTGTTCCACCCGAAAGTCCATTCCCTGTAGGGAGATAGACCACCTCAACAGTTTGGGATTTTCCCCCTTCATTTGCATGAGCCAACGAAGGGGTTGGTGGTCTGTCTGAACAAGGAAGTGTGAACCAAACAAATATGGTCGCAGCTTCTTCAGTGCCCAGACCACCGCAAAGGCTTCCCGCTCGATGGTACTCCACCTCTGTTCCCGGGGAAGCAGTCTTCGTGACAGAAAGACCACGGGCTGATCCAGACCCTCTTCATTGAGTTGCGATAGCACCGCCCCAATGCCAATGTCGGATGCATCTGTCTGGACAATGAACTCTTTTGAAAAATCTGGAGCCTTCAGGACTGGAGCTTTACACAATGCTTGTTTCAGAGTGTCGAAGGCTCGCTGGCAAGCCTCCGTCCAAATGACTCTCCTGGGTTGCTTTTTGGCCGTGAGTTCTGTAAGGGGTGCCACGATAGTGCCATACCCCTTCACGAATCGTCTGTAGTAACCTGTGAGGCCCAGGAAGGCTCGGACCTCAGTCTGGGTCTTGGGGGGTTTCCAGGCCATGATTGCCTCAATCTTCGCCTGAAGGGGCTGCACCGTTCCCCGGCCCACCAAGTGTCCTAAGTACACTACCGACCCCTGTCCAATCTGACATTTGCTGGCCTTGATCGTCAAGCCAGCCCGTTCCAGGGTCTGGAGAACGGCTTGCAAGTGCTGCAAGTGATCCTCCCAGCTGCTACTGAAGACAGCTATATCATCCAAGTAAGCAGCAGAGAATGACTCCATCCCGGTGAGGATCGTGTTCACCAGCCCCTGAAAAGTGGCAGGAGCGTTCTTGAGCCCAAAGGCCATGACGCAAAACTGGTAGTGTCCATCAGGTGTGGAGAAGGCTGACCTTTCCTTGGCTCCATTAGACATGGGAATCTGCCAGTACCCTGCAGTGAGGTCAATGGTACTGAGATATTGGGCAGCTCCCAACCGGTCAATCAATTCATCCGCCCGAGGGATCGGATGAGCATCCGTTTTGGTTACCGAATTTAGTCCTCGGTAGTCCACACAGAATCTCAATTCTGGTGTGGTGCCAGGTGGGGCAGCTTTAGGAACTAACACCACTGGGCTAGACCAAGGGCTACTTGAAGGTTCGATGACTCCTAGCTCCAGCATCTTAGCTACTTCGCTTTGGATACTGGCCTTTACCTTGTCAGACAGCCGGTAAGACTTTGACTTCACAGGTGGGCTGTCCCCTGTGTCCACGTCATGGGTACACAAGTGGGTCTTACCCGGGACAAGGGAGAACAGAGGAGCGAATGACCTCAAGACCTGGCGACATTCCTCCTGCTGCTCAGGAGTCAGGGTTGGCGAGAGTTTCACTCTGTCCACTAACCCATCCTTTTCTTGAGACGCAAAAAGGTCGGGGAGAGGCTCCGTGTCCTCTTCCTCCGATCCGTCAGTCACCATAACCAACATGACTTCGGGCCTCTCGTAGTGGGGCTTGAGGCGATTGGCATGTAACACCCGATGCGGATGCCGAGGGGTCTTTACGTCCACCAGATAGGTAGACTTGCCCTTCTTCTCCAATACCTCATAGGGGCCTGTCCAACGATCCTGGAGGGCACTCAGCTCTCCAGGCTCCATCACCCACACCTTCTGGCGGGCAGGCTCCAACTCCACTGGGTGAGCGTTGTGGTCATACCACGCTTTCATAACTGCCTGACTGGCTTCCAAGTTGTCAGAAGCTTGCTTCCACAACTTAGCCATTTGGCTTCGGAAGGCCAGCATGTAGCTCACCACATCCTGGGGAACTTTCCGGGGAGACTTTTCCCAGGAGTCCCTCACCAGGCTGAGAGGTCCACGTACAGGGTGCCCGTACAAAAGCTCAAAGGGGCTGAAGCCCACTCCCTTTTGCGGCACTTCCCTGTAGGAAAAGAGCAAACAGGGAAGGAGGACGTCCCATTTCCTCCGCAGGCTTTCGGGTAGACTTCTGATCATACCCTTCAAGGTTTGGTTGAACCTTTCCACAAGACCATTGGTCTGTGGGTGATAAGGAGTGGTGAACCTGTAAGTCACTCCACACTCCTTCCACGTGGCCCGCATATATGCTGACAGGAAGTTGGTCCCCCTGTCAGACACAACTTCCTTGGGGAATCCCACTTGGGTAAAGATCCCCATCAGGGCCTTGGCCACTACTGGTGCAGTAATGGTTCTCAGAGGAATTGCCTCTGGATACCTTGTGGCGTGATCCACCAGGATAAACCTGTGACCGGATGATGTAGGTGGATCTAGGGGCCCAGCAATGTCGATGCCCACCCTTTCAAAGGGGGTGCCAACGACGGGAAGTGGTTCCAGGGGAGCCTTCAGCTTCGTCCCTGTTTTCCCACTGGCTTGGCATGACACGCACGACCGACAGTATGTGTCGGACGCCACCCTCATTCGAGGCCAATAAAAGTGGGGGACAAGCCGGGCAAAGGTCTTGTCCTGACCCAAGTGTCCTGCCAAGGGAATCTCATGAGCCAACTCTAATAGGAAGGCTCGGTAACACTGTGGGACTACCAGGGCCCGTGACAATCCGTGCACTGGCGCCCTGGGTTCACTGTAGAGGAGACCATTCTCCCAGTAAACACGATAGTTCCCAGACTCGTTACCTGCTGCCTGGGCTTCAGCCTAATGTCTCAGACCCTCGAGGGTGGGACATTCCCTTTGTCCCTTGCTCAGTTCCTCCCTGGATGGTCCTCCTTCCACTCGCCACTCAGCGGAGATAGGCAAGTCCTCCAACAGAACCATGTCCTCCTCCGCGGACTCCGGGTCCACCTCCACAGGTGGCCTATCCGTCTCACGGGGCATGGACATCGAGGCAGGCTTCTCCTGTCCTCGAAATGTTCCCTCATCAGCAGCTGGGTGGGCCATTATTCCAGGCTCCAACCCACGCGACTTCTCCTCCCGAGCAGCCGCAGACCTGGTACTCACACAGGCCCAATCAGGTGTACCCACCATCTCAGTATGAGTCCGGTATTCCACCTCCTTCCAAGCATTGTGCTCCATATCATTTCCCAAAGCGATACAAAAGGGGATGATGGACGGAGCGTTTGAACAAATCAAACACTCACCCCCAGTCAACTGATCTGGGTTTAATCCATCACCATTCTTTAGTTCACTCAGCCACCCCACTTCAGACATGGCTATATGCAAATCAGTCTGACCCTGTGCCTTATGGGAACAGTCCAGCCCGAACTGCCAAGCCATGTCTTCCCGGGACCGGAAACAAGCATCCTGGGACCGGTTTCGGATTCATAATCCTCATCAGCCAGGCTATCTTGAATCCAGTGGCCAAGTGAACAAGGGACTCACGTCTGAGTATACCCTGCCACACTTAGGGCGAACAAAGCGATACAAAAGGGGATGATGGACGGAGCGTTTGAACAAATCAAACACTCACCCCCAGTCAACTGATCTGGGTTTAATCCATCACCATTCTTTAGTTCACTCAGCCACCCCAGTTCAGACATGGCTATATGCAAATCAGTCTGACCCTGTGCCTTATGGGAACAGTCCAGCCCGAACTGCCAAGCCATGTCTTCCCTGGACTGGAAACAAGCATCCTGGGACCGGTTTCGGATTCATAATCCTCATCAGCCAGGCTATCTTGAATCCAGTGGCCAAGTGAACAAGGGACTCACGTCTGAGTATACCCTGCCACACTTAGGGCGAACAAAGCGATACAAAAGGGGATGATGGACGGAGCGTTTGAACAAATCAAACACTCACCCCCAGTCAACTGATCTGGGTTTAATCCATCACCATTCTTTAGTTCACTCAGCCACCCCAGTTCAGACATGGCTATATGCAAATCAGTCTGATCCTGTGCCTTATGGGAACAGTCCAGCCCGAACTGTCTTCTCTGGACCGGAAACAAGCATCTTGGGACCGGTTTCGGATTCATAATCCTCATCAGCCAGGCTATCTTGAATCCAGTGGCCAAGTGAACAAGGGACTCACGTCTGAGTATACCCTGCCACACTTAGGGCGAACAAAGCGATACAAAAGGGGATGATGGACGGAGCGTTTGAACAAATCAAACACTCACCCCCAGTCAACTGATCTGGGTTTAATCCATCACCATTCTTTAGTTCACTCAGCCACCCCAGTTCAGACATGGCTATATGCAAATCAGTCTGACCCTGTGCCTTATGGGAACAGTCCAGCCCGAACTGCCAAGCCATGTCTTCCCCATATCATTTCCCAGCAGACAATCGACTGGCACGGCGGGGCTTACGGCAACTCGAAGTGAACCTGCAACCCCTCCCCACTCAAAGGGAACCTCGGCCACAGGATAGTGGCCCATTCTGCCGTCAGCCATCGCGGCTGGATGAAGTACGCCTGGAATCACCTGCTCTGAGGACACCAGATGACTCCTTACCATAGTCATACTGGCTCCTGTATCTCTCAGAGCTTCCCCTCTATGGCCATTGATGGTGACCCATTGCCCATACTTGGTAGTATTTGAGGGCACCTGGATCTTTGGAACCATCTCCCGATCACCCAGGGACACTAAGGTGACACCCGCCCATTCCCCCCCATTAACTAAGGGCATCTCCTCCCCGAGCGCTACACTAGCGACTCCCGGGGCCTTTCCTCCAGTGGGAGGGGGTGGTCTCTTTGGGCATTTCACGTCTCCCTTATAATGTCCAATACCACCGCACTCATAGCAATGGATAACCCTTGGCTGCCGACTCTGGCCAGGATTAGGGTTCTTCTGCGGGTTAGCCTTAGAAGTGGAGAAGAAACTTTTCCCCTTAAAGGTATTTTGGGGGCCTCTGGAGAACTCCTGCTTCTTGTTATCTCCCCCCTCTTTCTTCTGGGGAGCGCCCTGTCCGGACTTCTGAGAATCTCCTCCCGTCCCCTTCGTGGACACTTGGGTACTTGCCCAAATGTCCGCCTCCTCAGCAAGCTTACGGGAGCAAGTAAGTTTGCTGTCTACCAGGTGTTGCCTCAGCTCGGGAAGACATTTCTCGAGTAGATGTTCCTTGAGTATCAGGTCGTACAGCCCTCGATAGTCCTCCACCTCATTACCTTGGACCCACCCATCCAGGGCTTTCTTGGCAAAATCCAGGAAGTCAACCCAATTCTGTGAGTTCAGCTTGTGGCTGCCCCTAAACCTTTGCCGGTATTTCTCGGGGGTCAACCCAAACTTCCGGATGAGCGCCACCTTCATGGCGGGGTAATTAACTTGTTCCTCCCGGTCTAGGGCCAATAGGGCATTCCTACCTGTCGGAGGCATGTACCGGTATAATCCACCACCCCAATGCTTCTCATGGATCCCATGGGCTCTTAAAGAGACCTCATAGGCTGCCAGCCACTTGGCTATGTCATCTCCAGCGGTATAACTGGCGACTACGTCCTTGGGTAAATGGGGCCTGGGCTCCCTGGGAAATTCCTTTGACTCAACACCCTTCGGAGTGATGTTAGGGGCCTGGAACTCGAGTTCTCGTAGCTTGAACTCGTGTTCCAACCTCCTCCCCTCCCTCCTTTCTTCCAACTCCATTTTTGCTATTTCCCACCTTATCAGTCTTTCCTCTCTCCTGTCAGCTAACTCGGTTTCTGACAACCCTCTCGATGACACACTGCTGCCCTCCCGCAAGGTTGCCTTGGGGCGATTGGCATCTCACCCACCCCCGGGGGATATTCCGCAGTCCTATCAATGACAGTACCTCTGTCCGATTCCTCCTCCTCCACCGTTCCCTCCGTGTGTGCTTCCACCCATGCTCGCAGACTAGTACGGAGCTCCTCTCTTTTGGCCCCTCACCTGACAAACACTCCCCTCTCCTGACAGAAATCCTTGAGCTGTGCCACAGTATAGGTCTCCAGCTCTGACATTTCGAATTCCATCTTGTCAGTAAAAAGTGTGGACCACCACCCCGAAGTAGGTGACCAGGATAAGAACTTTGAGGGTCACTTCCACCCACCTCCAGGAAAGAATTTGGAAAAAGCAAAACGTTGAATTTGAGGGCCGCTAGGAGAAAACTCCGGGTGTGTACCTGTGGTGCACACTGAATTATTATGGGGTTCAAAACAAGCACGGCTCGCAATCCCACCCGCTGAGCACCAATTTTATGTTGGACCCGCGATGGGCAAGCCCAGCACAAAGGGGGTAGCTTGGCTCAAGTGACAAGGCAAGTGAAGGCTGTAGTGTTAAGCCGGCTCTGATCCAATAATAACTCCTTGTACATCCACACCAAGAAGAAGGACACCACACCACTGCTGTAGAAAAATACGATTCCTTTATATAAAAGTTCTTTGTTGTAAATAGGGTTGACTGGGAAAGCACATATACATTTCTTTTGGTCATACAGTTCTGGTAATAAATAGTATTAATAAATAGAATAACTTCAGGAATGAGTATCACAATAAATAGCACATTAAATATCAGAATAAATATCAGAATAAATATCAGAATAAATATTGGTTCATTTAAATAAACAACCACATGTTTCTTCTGGTATCGCTGCCACCAATTAATTACTTTAGAATCATTACATCTGCAATACGTTTCAAATGGGAAGGATAACTCTTACAGTTTATGCTGTTTTCAATTACCAGGTATACGGCTTCTCTGAGCACAAAATAAGGTTTGGGACTCTTTAATAATCACTCAAGGCGTATGCACGTATATCTAGAAGGCAAGGAAACACAGTAAATACATCATTTGCACTCGGCGGTCACCGGGATAGGATCTCTGCTTGGCCGGTGAAGTCTATGCGTGCCTATGGGCTTTAACACCACTTGAGCACAGGCGGCACCAGTTCAAAGTCATTAGGCTGACGAACGGGCTGCCGGAGAGGTCACACAACCTTCGCGCACAGTCAAGTAAATGCCGGTTCACAGTTCCTTCACAACGCTGCATTCACCATGAGGAAACGGGCCCACCTCACATCGGCTGCAATCAAGATACGATTCAGTCAGGCACAGCACTCCTCTCGTTAGCGACGGGCCTCTCAGGGGCTCCACGGACCTCCCTCCGACTTCCGCATTCAGGGTGGTTCCCGCCCACAGCTACAGCTCCCGGGTCACTGGGGAGTGGCAAAGACGCTAGTCCCGCCCAACGAAGGCCGGCTTTTCCCCGCCCCGGCGCATCACCTCACCTTCAATCTGCGCAGGAAGCGCTCTACGCTGCTGGGGCTCGGAGACGTCCGAGCTCCCCTCTAGAGGCACCTGTCGCGAAGGGGGCACAGCTGACGATCGCGGTCGCAGCGAACTTGCTCTCGCCTCGCGACTCGATAAATCGACCACAGTTCACCACCGGGGGGGGGCAGAGAGGCACACAAATCTGGCCACAGTCTTTGGGGGCAATGAGGCACTCGCTGGGCAGGCGCTGTAGGCGCTAGATCACTTCTCAAGAAGCTGACTGGAATGCCAGTCAGACACAAAGCCAGCAACCCTTTGCTGCTCTACTGCCTGCGCTACCAGCCACCTCAGGGGTCAACAGGGCAGGTGTCAATCTGGTGTCAAGTCTGGAATCTCTTAATCTCCTCTTCTCTAGTCTAATGTAAAATGGCCACCAGGGACTGGGCCTTATATAGCCAGTGCCCTGGGGTACTGGCACGAGCCAGAAGGTTCTAGAACCTTCTCTGGCTGTGACAATGACATGGCACTCTTGAGGGGTATTTAGGACACTCACAGCCACCGTACTGTGGTTCTAGAGCAGCCATTTTGTGTACCTGAGGAAAATAAAGGAATTCCTGTCAGAAATGCGCGCCAAACAAAGGGCGCCAAAACCTCAAAAGGCCAGGGTTCATGAAGGCTCCAAGGGGAGTCACTTCACATGAGGAAAAAGGGTGTCCACCATTTTAAGTTCATTTATACAGGTTGACAATCCCAGTTTGTAATGCCACAGGTTTGGGCCAGGCGCCTTGTAAATAGGTGCCACAAACCTTGTGAGCAACTGGGCGTCAAGGAACATCTAACCCCATGAGACAACACATAAAAAGTCCTGGTAGACAAATAAAAAGCGACACATTTTTGGAGGTACAGGGGAACAAAAGAAATCATAGTGGTGAGGGGACTCTCAGAAGCAGACGGGTCTAACAGTGGGTATGAGAGTGTCTTAGTGGGTCTGTGAGTGGGTGTATGAGTGTTTGAATGGTTTTGTGAGTGGGTTTGTGAGTGGGCGTTAAAGTGTCTCATTAAGTCTATGAGTGGCTTTGTGAGTGACTGAGATGATCTCTGAGTGGGTGTGAGAGTGGGTCTGTCAGTGGGTATATGAGTGTCTGAGTTGGCCTATGAGTGAGTGTAAGAGTCTAATTAAAGTGTAACTAAATCCTTTTGTGATAAGATTATTCCTTTTGAGCAATTAAATTATTCCCAGGAGCTAGTGTCCTGAATCCAAGAAAAGGCTGAGCAGAAACAAAAAAGGGTATAGATAGGGAGAAAAACATTTTTGGTTCATACAAGTGAAGTGAGGTACTGGAAAAGAAAATTAATAGAAAAATGAGGAGCGGAGGTGGAGGGGGTGGGTGTTTGTACACTAAGTTAGTAGTCCTGAAAGTTGTTATACTTAACGCAAACTTTCTTAAAAATGCCATTGTGTCTAAAAGAAACCAAACCCACCACCTTGGTGGTATCCAAACATTGTAAATGCTCACCAAACTTAGGTTAGGTGCTCATATAATTTCAAATTTTTTTTGCAGGTCTGATCCAGATTCCTGCAAACCTAACCATGAAAAAGACGAACTGTTAGATCTGTGGGTCTCTAGTTGGCAATGGTATTCACCTTTGTCCAAATAGGAACCCTTGCTTCTAAGTCAGGATAAGGGGATTACACTCCTTAATAACCTCTGCTCATCCCCTTGGTAGCTTGGCACGAACAGAGAGACTTATCTCAGAGGCAGTGTGTTAAGCATTTGTGAAAATACACAGTAATACAGTAAAAACACTACAGATGGACACAACACAGAGTTTATAAAAATAAGTATTCTTTATATAGACTTAAACACGAGACCACAAACAACAAAAATCCACAATACTACACTTAAGATTACTTAAAAGATGATTAAAGTTGCTTAGTTCAAGTTGCTGGTGAATGTGACAAAGTTCTCAACAAAGTACCTGGATGCGTAATGCAAGGAAAACAAAAGGATTGCTAAAGGGGAGATGCATCGGTTCCGTGATCCAGGGGAGATGATGCGTCGTGCCGTAATGCTTGCGCAAAGTAGGGGATGCGTCATGATCCTTACCGGTGCGAAGGTGATGCGTAGATTCTCGGCCTGCGGGCTCGTTGCGGTGCACAAGATGGCGCCTTGATCCGATGCGATGATCCAGTTGCGATGCGAGAAGATGGCGCCCTTGATGCAGCGATGCGATGGCGATGCGCTGACGTCCTGGCAGCGTTGCGACTACTCTGTACTTTGGAGTCGCGACAGGCCCTGCGACACGCTTCTCCGTGATGTGATGGTGACTCTCACGATGGCGTCACGCTTCTCTGGTGATGCGACAACAGGCAGCTTCGATGAACACATGCTTCTAGGGAAGTGCGGCGACGCTTGTTTCTCCGACGATGCGACGATTTCAGCTGCGGCGGCGACATACTTCTTCTTAATGCGTCGTGCTTCCAGCTCCCAGTGGCACGCAAGTGTCTGGAGTCAAAATTCCCAGCAAGGAAATTCAGTGGGGAGCTGGAGGTGAAGTCTTGTGTCCCTGAGACTTCAGCAGGAGGCAAGAACAGTTCAAGCCCTTGGAGAATATTCTGTAGGATGAACGTCCTTACAAAGTACCTTCTCCTTTCCCTTGGTAATGAAGCAACTACTGCAGGCCAACCCAGCAAACAGCACACTGGCAGAGGGGCAGTACAACTCCTGCAGCTTCTTTGGATCTTCTCCTTGGTAGAAAGGTTTCTTGTACAGAAGTGATCTCATTTCTTTGGATCAGGGTCCCAATATTTATACCCCAAAATCCTTTGTTCTCTGAAGGCAGAGAGGCCTCTGCCTAGTCCAACCCAGTTCCTCAGCACTTTGTTTACATGACTCTCTTCTTCCTTTCACTGTGCAGGGCAGAGACATCAGCCACCCACAGGAGGTGGAGCCAGCACAGGGGAGAGAAGATACAGCTCTGAAGCACTCTGTTGACATGATTCTTCCTCTCCTTTCACAGTGCAGGGCAGAGACATCAGACAAGCCACAGGAGGTGGAGCCAGCATTGTAGAGGGAAGGCCCAGCCCTATTCAGGTCCCAGGTGCAACTCCTCCCTCCCATCTAGATGCATATCTCTCTATTCACCACCGGGCTGCCCCAGCCTGTCTCCTGGAAACCCCTAGCCCTGTCACTCACAAACCCAGACAAGAAATACACAACCCAGCAGAGGCAGGCCTGGATAGTTACGCAAGAAAATACCTACTTTCTAAAAGTGGTATTTTCAAACACAGAATATTGAAACCAACTTTACTAAAAGTTGTATTTTATTATTCTGAGAAAAGGGATACTAAATTTGAGTTTCTATCATGTTCCCTGAGTCAGTTAGGATTATAAGAATGTAATAATCTAACTGCCCATTCTGGCCTATGAGAACAGGTAGCCTTCAATAGTGAAAAACGAAAATGGCTGCTTTAATTCACTATTAGGACATTCTACACACATCAGAGCATGTCCTACCTTATACTTACAATGCACCCTGCCCTTGGGCCTACCATAGGGGTGTCTAATATTAGGCAAAGGGAAGGTTTAGCGACTGGCAAGTGAGTGCACTTGGCCAAGTCGACATGGCAGTGCTGGACTGCACACAGGCCTTGCAATGGCAGCCCTGAGACACACTTTACAAGTTGCTTCTGTGGGTGGCACAACCAGTGCTGCAAGTCCACCAGCAGCATTTGATTTACAAGCCCTGGGCACACATGGTGCACTGTACTAGGGGCTGACAGATAAATCAAATAACCCAATCCTGGAATAACCTATGAGTACATTAATTTAACATAGGGAGCACTTGCACTGTGGCACTGATTCGCAGTGGCACAGTGCCCAAAGCATAAAACCAGCAAAAATATATCAAAACAGAGGAGGCAATCTGTCAAATATGGAAGGGGGACTCACACAAATGATGCCACATCTAACACGAACCATAAATACAAAGCGCAGTGTGCACAAAAAACTTCCTATCCTTAACATTAGACAGGACAATAATTACACTAGGTCATACCTCCATCTTCAAGTTATCCAAAGTACCAGTGCGTGAATTTAAACGGATCTGAAATTAGAGATACAGGACGATGCCAGCATAAAGCATGTCATTAAAAATGAGAATAACATTCCCCTAAATAGGTGGCACAGCGTAATCCTACCGCAAATTATCAATGACGTGACCCCTTATATGTTCATTTTTGGCAGCACATTAGAAACAAACCTGTGAGCCCAAGTATTATGTGTATCAGTCCAAAAACCATGGAAATGTCCCATGGAGATCGTAAGCAAACCCGTAAACCCAAGTACTATGTATATTAGTTAAGAACACTAGGAACCATGTCCCAACATGAACGTAAGCAAAGCATCTCAGAGAAATCGAAAAAAGCAGACAAGGTAAATTACAGTCAGCCTAAAGTCTTCAAAGTAATATCAACTACACCACTGACCCCAAAACCTAACTGCTCATTCTCTGTGTCTCACCTCAGTATACCGGTGGAGAGTACTCCCATCTTTAACCAGCGCCTTGCTACCATTAAGTCAAATGTTCCCCCTTATATACCGCGAGAACGATCATATTCCCGCCTGTTACACCGAAGGCAGAAAAGCTCATCATTACGTGGCCGCCATCTTATAGTGTGAGAATTAAATATATTGATATGTATGTCTTGTCATATCCTATTTAGCAGATGTAAACCACCCCTAATTTATTCATATCAATATATACAAAAAATTGTATCCCACAAAAGGTGCAAACTGTTAGCAACTATCTTTTCGTACTTAAAAGTATATATTCACCATATTTAAATGGTAATCCCTGGGTGGATAATAGTTAATTACCCGGCCATATAATTTTTTTTAATCTGTATTAGTACTTGATATTAAAGTCCAAAGACCATATTATAATCAAGACGCTAAAGGAAGAGGACTATTAATAAGAACATATTGGCGTTCATATAAGGCAAAATTGTATCACAGCCATCTTGGAACGGTAATCCATGTAAAAGCGGAATGAGAATATTCCGAAACACATTGTGTATATCCCTGTAAGTGCATAAAGATAAATAGGGAGACAATACTAGAACGAGACGAGGCAACAAAAAGGATCCCGAATGATATTCATAATCTAGTAATTATTCAGTCAGCATATTATGAACAAAATAGGACATCTAGAAAAAGGTGTCCCGAAGTATCTAAGATAGCATTTATATGTTTGAAAGGCAGGTAAATCTCAAGTAATTCAACAATAATCTAATAGTGAGGCAGAAAAACAGCTAGGTAATAAATCATACCGTCCGATATATCGAGCCAGATAAACTCATCTGAATAATTCAAACATCCCAGTCACTAATTGTGTAGTCTATCTCCAGAATAGTACAAATTCCTTAAAACTAGTCCAAACAAATCAAAACCAAGATTAGAAAGACAACAAAACAAAAAGTGATCGTATAGGGACCATAAATACGGTTCTAGACATAAATTCATAAAAGTCCTTATAGAGAGAGGTGGCACATGCAGTGCTTAATTTGTAAAAAAAAGAAGTGCAGGTGCTGAAAATTTTGCCAAGGAGGCCACCGCAGACGTCTTCCTCCGGTGAGCCCCCCTTTCAATGCTCTCACTGCCTCAGTTTCTATTTTCTAACCTTGATCTGTTGTCTGTCCCCTAAGTCTTTGTTCTAAGAGTCTATCCTCTCACCTCTCTAATTGTTTTCTATCACCTTTGTCACACCCTGTACTTCTAATTTGCCCTCTATTCATTTTAGCCCTGCCCTTTTTTCTCTTCACTTTTATCCATGCTCTGCTCTCTCTCCCCTCGATCGTGACTCTTTACTATCACACTCTAGCAGTGATTAGCTGTGTCTCCATTTTATAATGGATGTATGTCATGACAATGCGGGCTTTTACACTGCGCTGCCATTACGACGCATCCATTACAACGCAAGTCGTTACAACGACTTGCGCTGTAGGCGCTGAATTTTGGAATAGTATGATTTACTATTCCAACTTCAGCCTACGCAACAGTAGGGAAGGTGTTGGTATAGTAAATCTACTATTCCTTAGTATCTAGCGCCATCCAGCACAAGTCGTTGTAACGACTTGCGTTGTGATTGCAGCGTCGTAATGGCAGCGAGGTGTAAAGCCCGCGTTGTCATGGCTGTCTCCCTTTTATCATTTGTCTGCTCAAATTAAGCAGTGGCCACATGTATCTTTTGTTTAAAATTGTATTGATATCAGAAGGGAGTGAATACCTTGCGTTACAAAAGAACAATTATAGCCCAGGTGATTCCCATGAGCAATAAGGGTCAAGACTAATTTGCATATGGCTGGGTCTGAACTGGGGTGGCGAAGTGAGCTAAAGAACGATGATCGATTCAACGAGATCTGTGACTGGGGGTGTGTGTCTAAAAAGTTTCACCGCTCCGTCCATCATCTTCTTGTGTTTGCTTTGTTCACCCTAAGTTGGCAGGGTATACCCAGACATAGGTCCCTTGCTCACTTTGCCACTGGATTCAAGGTAAACTGGCTGATGAGGGGTGTCACCCTGAAACCGGTCCCAGGACGCTTGTTTCCGGTCTAGGGAAGACCCAGCTTGGCAGTTCGGGCTGGACTATTCCCTTGAGGAATAGGGTCAAGACTGATATGCATATGGCTGGGTCTGAACTGAGGTGGCGAATTGAGATAAACAATGATGATGGATTCAACCCAGATTTGTGACTGGAGGTGAGTGTCTAAAAAGTTTCAGTAATGCTGCCAATGCCGGTAAGTATGGCTGTGGTGCCTACTGGACTCACTCACGCTCAGCAATTACCATGTTGGGGTGCAGCGCACAGATTCTACTGGTGATGCCATGGTGCACAAAAGTTGTGTTGGGCCACAGCCTCATCATTTCCTTGTGTTTCAGGGGTACACTATTGCCAGACATTTTGGAGTGGTGCATGGGGGAAGCACAGATGGGCTTTCATACTGTGTGATTGATTTGGTCCCCAAAATGTCCATGGAGGTGACAGGGTAGACACATTGAGGCTACTGGAGTCTATATATATATTATTTAAATCAATATGGTGAATGCAGGTGGCTTCAATATGGAAGAAGATGGTTGCACACACTTGTAAGAGGAGTCAAAAAGAGTGAGGGATGATGGGAAGTGTGAGTGAGATTCAGTGACATTGAATGAATACCTCTGTATTACTATGCAAAAGTGAGACTGACAGAGAAAGAGGGTGTGAGAGTGAGTGCAGGTTTGTGTGGCTGAGAATTAGTGAAAATGAATGAGTGAGAATGAGTGTAAGGGAGTACTTAGAGAGTGTGTGAGAGTGAGAGAGTATGACAGCGTGACTGTAAAAATGCGTGTGAGTGAGCAAGTGAGTGAATGTAAGTGGGCGTGAGTGAATTTGTGTATGAACATACGTATGTGTGAAAAAAAGTTTGCTATTCTATGAAGTCTGCTGCTGACCATCATATAGTGAAGACTCAAAGAGGTTTGGCCATATTTATTCTTCAATTGGCTTCTGTGACTCTCAAGAAAAACGACTTTAAATTTGAAGATACATTCTACGTACAAACGAAAGGGACCACATTGGGATGTCCCTTGGCTCCTGAGATGGCCGCTCTGTATATGGCACGTTTTGAGGAGAAATACATCCATAACAAAAACCCTTACCTGGACTACATAAAACAATGGTACCGTTACATAGGCAACGTCTGGGGCCTTTGGAGAGGGACAGAAGAAGATTTGGAAAGCTTTTTCTATTGGCTCAACAACAGACATCCAAACATAAAGTTTACCATCTCCAAGAGTCAAAGAAATGTTAAATTTTTGGACGTGGAGGTGAAACCTTTAGAGAAAAAAAAAATGCTCACAACTTTGCACAAAAAAACAACTGATCGCAATACTTTATTGCATTATAAGAGCTTTCACCCGCGAAGCCTGAAGGACAACTTGCCGTATGGACAGCTATTTGGAATTAGGAGAAATTGCACACGGCAAGAAGATTACGTAATACATGTGAAGTGTTCCGTGCTCAATTGATGAATCTAGGTTACCCCCAAAAATTATTCAAACTTGCTATGAAGCGTGCACAGTACACTCAGAGAGAATGTCTTCTAGCAAAAAAAGAAAAATCATATGAAGACAAACTGCTTTGTGTTTCCACATTTGGGCCACACACACACAAATTCCATCAGGAGATCCTTAAGAATTAGCATTTGCTATCAAACATGGAACAACCAATTGATCCACAACTGTTTGCGATGAAGAGAACTGCAGCATAGGACAACAAATAGTAAGGGCAGATGTCTTTCCATCAACTAAGAAAAAAGACCTTATATCACAATGGAACCTCAAACCCATCGAGGGACACCACAAGTGTGGAACCTGCTCCATGTGCGAAACCACAATTGAGGGCACTCAATTCATCCATCAGAATGTTAAATGGACACTGAAAGAGTTTACTAACTGTAAAATGAAGATTGTAATTTATGCAGCAGAATGCCCTTGTCCAAAACTGTACGTTTGCATGACGAACCAAGAAGTAAGACAAAGACTAGTGCAACACAACATCGGTCTAAGATAAATAACAAAGTCATCACTGCCCAATGGTTAATCATTTCATGGAGGTGAAACATAGTGAGAGTGACTTCAAATGGACCGTTCTGTGTGCCATAAAACCAAGCCCAAGAGGAGGAGACATTAAATCAGAATTGTTGAGGAAAGAAGGATATCTGAACTTAAAATTCTACAGCACAGTCCAAGGATTGAATGAAATGTCAGAAATTGATGGGATTCACGTATAGTCGGAAAATATCGATCCCACCGATCATATCATGGCATCTTGCATCTGTCAACGGAGTAAAACACCACTCAATTCATGTTTAAGCCTGGGCGGAATATGCGAATTCGCGATATGAGAATTTGCGCGAATTCGTAATCGTGATTCGCAAAAATCTGCCAAATTCCACAAGCTTGCTCATTTTTTTTTCGAGTTCGCGAGATTTTTTTGCCAGCTCCGAAACGAGAACTTGCGCATGCGGTCGCAACGGTCGAGAACATGTTGTTTCCACTTAACCAGCCTGCTCGCGATGCCTTTTTGCTGTTTCGGGTCGCAATGACATTTTCGCATTCGCAATTTACTGTTTTGGTGTGCAATGACGTGTTCGCAGTCGCAATTTCCTGTTTCGGGTAGCAATGACGTGTTTGCGATCACGGCGTCGCTCGTCCAGCTACCAAAATGACACAGCGCAAGCGAACAGTGAGGAAAACTCATCAGCGAACGCAGAATCATGGTAAGTCAATGTCGGGCGCGCGAGATTGTATTTTTGAATCGCTAACAAGTAAAAGAAATCCGCCAACTCGCAAATTGTGGATTTTTGGGCAATTTTGCGCGGATTGCGAAATTGCCAAAAATTTGCAAATTCCGCGAGCTGAACAAATTTTCCGCTCATACTTACTCATATTGTCGAAATTCTCAAAAAATACCTAAAAGAGACCGCCCAGTTTCACAAGATGTAATTGAGCGTCATGAATTTAGAATAATACTCGGATTGAGTCAAACATCGTTGTACATGTATTCCATATAAATACCCATAAGAGACCAACCAGTTCCATAAGATACAATTGGGCGTATGACTAAGAACAATAACCTGAGAGAAATGCTCATCGGTCACAACATATAGAAATAATCAGCGTAGGATCATCCAGCTCTAAAAGGTTTGAATGTACTACATGATCTAATAATAATCCCTTCAACTAGTCTTCAAGAAACCAGAGTAAAATGGAGGAATTCAGCTATCAAAGCATACAAAATACACAAGCAACTGCGGCGGCAAATGAGTCTACAAAATGTCGAAATGACCGGCAAATCAGCTTCACTTCACCGGAGAAGCACGAGCAGACAAGTACGGACCAGCTAGACTGAAGGAAAAGTGAGTAAAACGCCAGAAAAATAGAAATAACACAATTATTTTCAATATGCCCTAGACGCAAAGCTCACACAGCGTGTATGTTTCCAATACAGGTACGATGGATTGAATTGTTTGGGTCCGCTAGCCTGATTTTTCGTACGCAAAAAGTGCCGCTATGACTTGCATCACTCCAGAGCAAGTAAAAGGCTTATTAAAGCTACAAAAGTAAGTAGATGCCCAGAAAAAAAAGCCAAAACGCGCGGCCTTTACTCAATAGAGCGCATTCAGTGGTTCCGCAAACAGGGAGTCATGACATCGTATTTTATTGATTTATTGCAGTTACAAAAGCTCATGAACGAAAATAAAGCCGTTCCAAAAAGGCAAGACTTCTTTAGTCGATACCACACGTTGCGAAATGTGTTGAAGTAAGTTAAAAAGGATGCGACTTATCTAGACTAGAACAAACTATCTTTAAGCCAACCAAAAGGCTAAACCATGATTTCCCCTTTGTGTTTAGAAACGCCTTATCCATAGACTGAATATTTCAGAAAAAATGAGGATTCATAAACCCATAAGAGCAGCCAAGGAGGTTTGCAGGTAATCGCCCTAACTCAGTAAAATGACATGTAGTGTGAAAAACGAATAGAGAGTAGAATAAATACAAATAAAGCATTCTAGATTTTTCTTTCCAGACCACATTCAGTCCCAAGGCCCTGAGGAGAACCCCAAAACTAAGATGGGGCTCGAAACACGTCGGTGTCCAATTCTGCTGGGTCAACGTAATCACAAAAAATGTATTCACAGCAGGGAGAAAGTCAAAATTAAGTGCCCTTGTATTCTAGCAATGTGTACCCAGTAGCCAGCAACCTTTCTAGTAGAAACACAAAAGTAGTATGTTATAATTTAATACTAGGTTGTTGTATTCAATAGTGACTGGATTTAACCTGAATGCATTTCCATTTATGTTCTATGTATATATTGAATGTATTTTCATTTAATTTGTGTGTATATATTGTCTTGGCAAAATTGTTTGTTTAGTACATATGTGTAAATGAGTGTCACGGTGGTGTGTCTGATGGATAGACATGCTTCACAAATGAAACAAACCAATCCAAAAAAGGTTTAAAAGAGAAGCTAAATAAATGCTCAAGAACATTCGAATAAGCCAATGATCCTAGTCTGTTAAATTCGTTTCAGCAATAGAAAGGTGACAGTTGGGTTCTCTCTTTGTTCAGTTTATCAAAAGGAGATAGGACACTTGTAGCCACTTTTTCCAAGAGATTTGAAAAAGCCCTCATAAACGCTGCGTATCTCGAGAAGCGGTATATTTTATTCTCCGCCCCACGCAAGCGTTCTGGCAACAGTCATTGGGCTTATTCAGTCAGTGTCTTGCCAGCCTCACCCGAGGCGATCTCTGGTTTTTTGTGGCAGTATCCAGAGAAAAGCGAGTTACCCCACTGAAGCTGAGTGATAAGATAAAAAAGTGTGCAGGTGAATATAGGCTTTATTCAGTTCACTTGACCACTTATTAAAATGTATTAGGTATGCTCTGGGGATAGTTAGGAACCCTTAGCATAGGTCAATTAGACAAAAAATAACGTCGACATGTTTCTGCTCTGTCGGCCCGAGGGTCTAAGAGCTTTCGTCAGGACAAATATACAAAAAACACACAAAGTGAGTTAAAAAATTGAGTAGAGAAATTGAATTGATGTCAAATTTTTGACATAAAGGGACTCTATTAATTAATAGTCTTACCCTTGAAGGTTTTCATATACCTAAGGATTTAAGAGGAAAGAGAAATGGGGGTAACTAATGACCATTTGGCAATTTCATTCTAGAATACTGGTTTAATCAAACATGCATTGTGTCGATATGCATATTGTATAATTTTTACAACCAATAGTGCAATTATAAGAAACACACAACTGAAGTGACATTAAGGTGAATTTGGGGGAAGAAACAGCGATATCACAGTAGTGCACAGTTAACTTATGGTATGATAATTCATACCTGTGAATTATGGCTTGGTTTTTAGGCGCTTCAATAGCAAGAGGCAGAAAATGTAAAATCACTCTTGTACTAGTATAGGCATTGTTCCTCGTGGAGAGGTCTTACCTTAAAAAGAAATCAACCGCATTTCAGCAGGAGGATTCAGGCTGAAAGGACATCAAGAAACGGGGTTGTGAGGGAGCTGTGTGTTAGTAACTGACACACGGCGGTGGAGGTGGAAACACTCACCCGGTTTCGAAGCGTACTCCGCGTCTTGTGCTGGCTCTGCCTCCTGGACGCCGGGAGCACGCGTTCGATGGCGTTTTACCAGATTTAATCATGGAAAGAGAGAGCGGACATTTGTTGTATTGCAAAACGGGGTACTTTTAGAGACAAAAAAATGCAGTTAGCTTCCTATGATTTTGCAATAAATGATTTTTGCGTGATGAACACCGCCGTGTGTCAGTTACTAACACACAGCTCCCTCACAACCCCACTTGAATTATCATACCATAAGTTAACTGTGCACTACTGTGATATCGCTGTTTCTTCCCCCAAATTCACCTTAATGTCACTTCAGTTGTGTGTTTCTTATAATTGCACTATTGGTTGTAAAAATTATACAATATGCATATCGACACAATGCATGTTTGATTAAACCAGTATTCTAGAATGAAATTGCCAAATGGTCATTAGTTACCCCCATTTCTCTTTCCTCTTAAATCCTTAGGTATATGAAAACCTTCAAGGGTAAGACTATTAATTAATAGAGTCCCTTTATGTCAAAAATTTGACATCAATTCAATTTCTCTACTCAATTTTTTAACTCACTTTGTGTGTTTTTTGTATATTTGTCCTGACGAAAGCTCTTAGACCCTCGGGCCGACAGAGCAGAAACATGTCGACGTTATTTTTTGTCTAATTGACCTATGCTAAGGGTTCCTAACTATCCCCAGAGCATACCTAATAAATTTTAATAAGTGGTCAAGTGAACTGAATAAAGCCTATATTCACCTGCACACTTTTTTATCTTATCACTCAGCTTCAGTGGGGTAACTCGCTTTTCTCTGGATACTGCCACAAAAAACCAGAGATCGCCTCGGGTGAGGCTGGCAAGACACTGACTGAATAAGCCCAATGACTGTTGCCAGAACGCTTGCGTGGGGCGGAGAATAAAATATACCGCTTCTCGAGATACGCAGCGTTTATGAGGGCTTTTTCAAATCTCTTGGAAAAAGTGGCTACAAGTGTCCTATCTCCTTTTGATAAACTGTACCTTATTCCGGGGAACCGATAGGACAGCCATTCCTCTTCCTTCCTATTGATAACTAAGTTCTCTCTTTGTTCCTTAATTATTCTGGCCGTCATATAGTGGCAGTATTTATAGGCCCATGAGAAATTCTTTTTTGAAATGCTGGTGTTGTTATAATGGTGGTGAATCTTAGCATATAAACCTTCCATTGCAAAATGCAGACCCTGGCATACCATCAGTAATACATGGCAAATGTGCATCCTTGGCAAAATGGTGTCACTAGCATTGTATAGGTTATACTTAATTTATGATACATTCAGGGCAAAATGCTGGCCTATGCATGCTAGAGGCGATTCTTGGCATAATTCTCGACAGCCGTGCCATATAGAGGGCAGACTACCATGATCATATGCTGCTCCTGGCATATTAGATGTAAGTTTTGATCTATTGGTAAACCACGGTTTATGGATGACATCAGTGGCACATTTGTAGCATGGTCATATTGTAGGTAATTCTTGGCACAAGGTGACACCCAAGGGATGTTTGGGCCATTAGGGGGCACCAAAAACAAAGTATTTGCCCTGGCATTATGAAGAAATTTGAAGTGTGGGGGGGCCCCAAAGCACATCTAGAATAATTGGGAAAGTATGTGACCATCAAATTTCCTTTGCTTGGCACACCATCATACTTGAATAAGTAACACTAGCCTTCTGAGAGCCTGTAGGCAATTGGGTTATACGATGAGCGGGGGCGAGAGCCCCACTCAAGTAATAAACACATTCCTAGTCCGAACCACAAAGATCACTAAATAAACCTGTGCTTAAGTCTCTGGTAGCTAGGCACAAAAACACTCAAGCTTAATTTAGAGGCAAGGTTTCAAGTGTTTATGCAGCACTCAAAAGTAATACGGTGAAAACACAACACAAGAAAAATCTCAAACCTATTTAGAAAAACAGTGTAAAACATAAAAGGTAAAATGATACCAAAATGACAGAAATAAAATAGGTAGAATTTATTACTGGAAGTTTCAGGTAAAAATGGCATCAAGAAGCATAAAAGACCACTCTTGGTGATCAGGTTGCGCAGAATTGGATCAAAGTCACAAGTTCAGGCTGACTGTGATGAAGTACAGGTCAAAAGCAGGAGTTAAGTTCATCCCAGTGAGGAGTTTAGCTACTCTGAGTATGAGTCCAGGCAAGGAGCCTCGACTGGAGCTTTGCACTGGTTGGGGCCATAAGGAGATTGTTGTTGCAGCGAGGAGCAGGTCATCGCTGGAGACACTGGCGGTTTGGCACAAAGAGCAGGTCACTGTTGGAACTTCACATTGGCGGGAGACACAGCGATCATTGCTGAAGGGAGGAGATCACTTGTTCTCGCGAAGGGCCCCAAACTCCTGTATTTTCTCCTGGAGTGCAGTTTTGAAAGCACAAAGACTACACTCTGATGCTAGCCAAGGGTCCAGGACCTGGGTGGTACTTATTGGGGATCAAGAATCACTCCAGTAGAGGTCAACAGAAGAGCTCAGGCAGGTTCAGGTGGTGTTGGTCAACGGGGCATTTGCAGGAAGGCCTCTGGAAGCTTGTTGTGTCCCTGTAGCTCGAACAGAAGGTCAATCAATTCACTGTTGGAGTCACCTTTAGGAATCCTGGGTTCTTGGCAAGCAGGTCCAGTCTTTCTTCTTCATTCAGCAGGGCATTCCAACTTCTGAATCTTCTGATGAGAGGTTCTTAGGGTGCTATTCTTATAACCAGCCTCTGGATGGGGGATGCTCCCTTGTCGAACATTATCCCTTTCCTGGGGTTGGCGCCAAATTTGTCTAGACTATTTACAACAAGGGGTGGTGAGGGACAGAGTCTCTGAATTAAACAGAATACTCTCACCCAGTCAAGAGATCAGGGCTAGATCCAACACCGTTTTTTAGCTCACTGCACCATCCCAGTTTCAGAACCTGGCTGTATGCAAATTAGTCTGTTCCTGTCCCAGTGCATGATGGGAACAGGGCAAACCAAACTACAAAAGCCAATTCTTACACTACACGCCAGGATACTCAAGAGTAATTGTGCGCGTAATAAATACCCATATAACATAACAAGGTACTCAGGCCTAGGTGTGAGTTGCATTTGTCAGTGGCAAGTCAGGCAGGCTTAGACGTCAGGAGTGGTGGGCATAACCCCCAAGCTCCCCCAATGAGGTTCAGGAAGGGCTGAGTACAACCTCAAGGGCATATTTTTCAGTTGAGAAAACTCCCTGCCCCACACCAAGGCCCTTTTGTCTCAATACCTGGAAGGAAAACACAACACATGACAAGAGAGCCATTGACAGTCATGTGACCCTGGACACTAACAGAAAACCACATTTGGTTTAAGCAGAAAAATCAACTTTCTAAAAGAGCCATTTTCAGAATAGTAACTTAAAATCTGACTTTACCATTAAAGAGGATTCTAAATTGCAATTCAAATAAGTGGAAGAAGAATTATTCTATTTATTCCCAAACTTAAATTGTCACTTATTAAGTGCAATAAGGTAACTCAGTGTTAGTCTATGGGTGAGATAGCCTTACTTGAGTAAGAAAATGACGTTAAGTGTTTTTCACTGCCAGGTTATGTAAAACATACATACACATCTCCTACATTTGCAGAAATTTGGGACTAAGAGTATGCCTCTTGACTTTCAAAGATCACCAGCCGCCTCTGTGTAGCACCTTTAAGATAATGCTTGTGTCTTGAAAACCCCCTTCAATTAGGATTAAAGCAATGCTTGGATAAAGTAAATGGGACAGAAAGAATTCTTGCACCACTCATATAAATATGCAACATACCACTTTTGCTGATACCCAAAACCGGGGTATCTTAGGGATTTTTGGCGCTTTGGCCAAAGTATTTTGGGGCCCCTGTCCGGAACAGCTTTGAATCTATGGTACAATGTCATCTCTTTCACACCCTCCTTGGCTAGGTCACTGAGTGCCCAGGCAGACTGCTCCAAATAATAGTGGCATGATTTTAATATCGTTGAAATGCAGCAGCAGCTCAGTAATATTATTGCAAATATTATCTGTGACGCTCTCCTATTTCTCATATGTGTGGTCCTGTTTTGACATAACTTTTTTTAAGGATGTTGCATCGTGTTGAAAAACATAAGCACAACATTTCTCTGCAAAATATCTGCAATAGACCCCTACACCTCACCCGTATTACAAATAAATTACATGGACAACGAGTTTTAACACAGTCTGTTTAAAAACCATTCAAGATGGTGAGGTCAAGACTGCCTGAAGAACAGAGATGGCTCTATCAGAGGGGTACCCTGTAAGAAGGGGGCCGTAGACCAGCGCACACTATGTCCATGCCTTAAAATATCTCAGACCTCAAATCCCAAATAGTGGAGCGACCAAGGCCTTACTTTTTTCTGAAAGAAACACAGTTGAGGAACACTAAAGTTGATTACTTATTAGACACGGCTGGTACAGGTAAGAGCGGTGCGGCAGATGGGTGTGCTGGCAGTCAACATACGACAGGTGAGGGAAAATATAATGAATGAATGAATTAATAAACCCACTTACCTTGCGCTCGAGTGGTTTCATTTATTTAATTATTTTATTTTCCCTCACCCATCGTATGTCGACTGCACCCCCGCCCCACCCCTCCCTGCCCCCCTGCCCTACCGCTCTCACCTGTACCAGCCGCACCTGCTACTTATTCCCACGTGCCTTCTCCACTGCAGCTGCGCGTGTGTGGAACTCACTATCATCCAGAGCAATAGTTATATTGAGCAACCTTTGTTGTGGGCCTACATTTTCTGAATCTAGTCCTGTCTATGAATTCGGTTTTGTGTTTTAATTCCTTTATGTCTGCAACTTACGTTAGCAATGATGATGTCTCGTTGTCTGGTGTTGTACGTTATACCTTTAATATTATTTATTTAACATTTTCTATTTAATGGTTGCACCTATTTATTAGCACTACTGCTACGACTATCATTGGCTTTCTATGGCTTTCAATAAGTGATATAGACATAATTGTTGCTTTATATGTAATGTGATTGTCACAATTTTCCTACTAAAAGTACCAATGTTATTTGTCACTATCGTGAGTTTTGTGACTAATTTCAGCAAGTCAAACCTTTATTTATAGGTGAAAATGTCCAGTATTCACCTAACCTGTGAATTTTGGCGCCTCAAAAAATTGTAATTGGGTAATATTTAGAACACTAATGAATTCCAACTCAGCAGAGTTGGATATTTATCAGATGCAATAAATATCACAACAGTTACCGGGCTATTTGTAATCACCCCCTCAGTCACATATGAAGATCAGTACCGCTGGTAATGTTTTCCCTAACAGTGCATCCCTACAACTACCACTTTCAATGTTCTCTTTGTCAGTGGTTCTACTATCAGCAGTCTCCCTCTACATCACTAGCCTCTTTCCATTTCTCCACAGACAGCTGAACCTTGCAAAACCTTTCCTACTGGTAGTACCACTGTCCTTTGCATGAGAAGGATTCTTCTACTGGACCCCATCAAACAGTTGAACCTTTCAGGCTCTCTTCTTATCAGTGGTACCAGTGTCAACCTGTCAGAGTACCAATATCAGTGTCTACTTACATACCGTCGTGCTGTCACCATCCTTTTCATCATCAGTTCCTTTCTATTCCTCTACAACAGAAAGTTGAGCTTTGCTTGCCTCTTTCCCCATCATCCCTGCCTAGCTCTCAGTGGTGCCTTTATCAGTGTCTCCTTACACGCGGCCCCACTGTCACTGCCCTCTCTCTCACTATCTCATTTCCTTCCACCACCATAGACAGCTGTTCTCTCCTCTTTTCATACCTCTGCACATTGAAATCGAGATGGATCTTTCAATCTCAGCACCAATATCTTCTGCTCCATTCATTTTAATTCCAATCAATTCTATCTGAGCGCCTCGGTTTATCACTCTCAAGTGGTGGCTTTGCGCTCAATGAGACGTCTGCAGGCAGCCGTCCCGGCAGAGATGGAATCACATTTCTGCTTTGGTGCATTTCAATGTTAAATGATGCACAACTCGAGCTTAGATGCATTCAGGAGAGGTTTTGCAGCAGTTGTTTTCGAATACTATAAAGCTATTAGCCAAAGCACTGGGAAGAGGGAAAGAGACGTCTGGAGGGATCTAAACAATGACTGCACATGCACAGTGACGTCATGAACGATGTAAATTTACATGTCATCAGTCATGTTGACGTCATAAAACATTTCATGAGTTATATATTATGTGAGGTCATAAGTAGTGCATGGTGACGGAGTAAGTTGTGGTTACATGAAATAACTATAACTAGTGAATTTTAGTGGTTTTCATTAGTTTAAATTATTATGTTTTCTCTGACATTTTCACCTAACTATAACATCGCTTTAACCTTTGGTTTCTCCAGGGAATTTCTGAGTTTTTTTTTATTCAAAGTACCATATTATTACCATACCTGACTATAACATCATCGTAAACTTTGTTTCCTTCCATGAATTTCTAGGCTTATTTTAAAGTAGTATTTGATTATGATACATAACTATGCCAACCCTATTGTGTATGGTATGCATTTGGCCAGACTCTGCACCCACTCTCTCACAGGCGGCTACCCCCGCAGCACATGGCCTTTGACCAGGTACAGCATGGTGTTGGCTGGGGTGCCCAGTATGTGGCCAGGCTTTGTTCTCAACCCTCTGCATGCTGTCATACTTCCCACTATAAACAACCTTTGGCTCATCTGCAAACAGGTCCTGCACCCAACTCCTGGGCAGCTACCCTCGCTGCACATGGCCTTCAGCCATGCACTGCATGGGATTGACTTCAGGGTCCAGCCTGAGGCCAGGCCCTGCAACCAACTTCCAGTGGGCTGCCAACACCCCCACTGCGCATGACCAGTGTGGATTGGCCACAGGACCTACTGCCTGTGTGCGGCCAACCCACCACAGACACTTACACCCCCTTTTTTTAAAATTATTACCATGATCTTGCAGGACTCTCATGGGAGTAGGGGAGACCCACTGGCTACCGCCAGAGTCCCACGGGACGGCAGCAAATGCAAAACATACATTTATTATAACCCCAGGGGGCTTTACACAAGGTCTATGGGGCCAGGGTACTCCTACTCTGCTCAATTATAACTTGCTTTAAAACAATTTCAGACCACGAGGACCAAGTCCTCATGCCTAGAGATAGCGGGCACACCATTTCTCCTCATGTTGCAGTCAACCAATCGGAATGCGAGCTCCAGCTGGACTCATCGCTCCTGCAGGAGCACGACATCAGACAGAAAAAAAGGCCCCTCAGGCAATCAGTTTGCTTAATTATTTGAAGTTGTATGCTTGCTGAGCTCTCACTCTCATACTCTTGCGATAATCCAGCAAACCCAACTGTCCAGATATACAAACATTTTTAACCTTAATTTCTATAAAAGCTACTTACTAGATTTAAACCAAATCAAAGAAAGCATGTTTTGTGGGTAAATATCTAGCTTTCTGCCATATTCAGAGTAGTTATATTCAATCATTTGGACTGTAACTCTGTTTAGAAACCCCAATGGAAATTGCATAGTAAAATTGCACTTTTTTCTCCCCCTTTTTTCCCGGCCCCCTCTTGACGGATGAGCCTGAACCATTCAAGGAAGGAGCTGAGGTGATTAAACTTTTTTTTTAAAGGTTTTGTGAAGATTCATCAAATGACATCAAAGTTATAAGTAGGGGTGGGCGGATTTTGCGTAGTCGTGCTACACAAAGCTCTGTGAAATGGTAAAAAATGTCCACAAGCACACAAAAGTTATGCGAACACGCAGAATTGCTTGTTCTGCCCGTTCGCGATGCTTTTTTCCTGTTCGCGAACATTGTTTGCCTGCTCGGGGAGAAATATCTCGCGAACACACATTTTGAAAGCGCGAACAAGCAAAAAATTCCATGAAGCAGGGTACCGCAGAATTTTTGGCAATTCCGCCTTCTCCGCGTAACGTGAAATTACCCAAATTCTGCGAGCGGAATAGAATTTACCGCCCAGGCCTAGTTACTATCAAATGAATTTTTTTTCGTACTGTGGTAACTATGCCCTAACCAGGTCCTAACTATAACTACACAGTGATGTCACTGTATTGTTATAGTTAGGTCAGTATCTTTATGGGAAATGTGATTTTAGTTTTGCTAATACACTTGTTTTGGTACCGTTTGACGAATCTTCATGAAACTTTCCAAAGAAAGTTGATCCACCTCAGCACCTTCCTAGAAGGTTTCACAGCAATTCATAAAGTGGAGAAAAGGGGTGCTAAAACAATGTTTTCCCATGGTAACTCTTGTAGGAACCATCTGTCAAAACCTCAAAAAAAGACTGAAATGAATGATACCAAATTGGTCAAAAAGTTGGACCGTTACTGTCAAAACATGCTTTTTATGGTTTGATGTGCATTTGTGTTTACATAGGTGTCTAGGTAGTCATGAAGTGGTTAAAAAATAAATACCTCTGGATGGTTGCTCCTGCAGGAGTCCAGCTTAATAAATATGTAATAAATGGGGCCCTTTCATCTGGCCCAGGGACCATTGTTTTCCTTGGGCCACTTAGGTACCATGGTGCCTTGGCTGGCACCTAGGCACCCAGATCCATGTGTGTTAAAGAAGTTCCTAAAAATAATTTGGGTGGTGTGTACTGTTACACCAAACAGTTGGTACCATGGTAATCAACAAGTATTCCTGTGTGGTGTTGCAGTATCTGCACTGATACCACAGTAACACAAATCCATTTTTACAACAAAATACCCAGGACAGCGATGAACCCACAAGCTGTCAATGGAGGACAGGCTGGAGGGAATAGGGGGCAAGCTGACAAGACGGTGAATGAATGGGAATAGGGGAGCACACAGACAATGAAGGACAGACAAGAGGGGTTTGTGAAACACGCAGACAATAGTGGGAGGAAGGGGCTGAGGCAGCAGGTGGGCAATGGAGAGCAGGCAGAAAGAGGTGAGGCAGCAAGCAAACCAAGGAGGGCAAGTGGGAGAGTGTGGAAAATCAAGCCCACTACTGAAGAGAGATGGATGGATCTAAGTCAGTACATGGACAACGGAGGGCAATCAGGATAGGATAGGGCAGCAAGCTGACAACGGTGGGCAGGTGGGAGGGGATGGTGTAGAAATCTAAAAACAGAGGACGGCCAGGGTGTGTTGGTGGAGATGATATAAAATGATGAGAGGTAGGAGGGTTTGAGGCAGCACATCAACAATGAAAGGTAGGCTGAAAAGTCAGAAGGAGCAAGTTGACAAAGGAGGGCAGGCAGGATAGGATAGGACAGCAAGCTGACAATGGAGGGCAGGTAACAGGGGATGAAAGAGCAAGCTGATTTCCTATGGCAGGTGAGAGGCAATTGTGTAGCAATCTAACAACAGAGGGTGGCCAGGATGTGTTGGGGGAGATCACATAAAATGTTGAGAGGCAGGAGGGTCTTACGCAGCACATGGACAATGGAAGTTAGGCAGAAGGGGCAGGGAGAGAAATGTGACAACGGAGGGTGGGCAGGAGGGGCTGGTGCAGCAAGGTGACAATGTAGGTCAGGCAGGCAAGGCTGGGAATTCATGCTGATAACAGAGGGCAGGCAAAAGCTTCTGGACTGCATACTGACAATAGAGAGCGGGTGAGAGGGGCTAGGGAACTACACATACATCAGAGGACTGGTGGGAAGGACTGGCAGCACATGGACAATGAATAGTTGGCAGGAGGCGCGGGTAACCAAGTTGACAATGGATGGTTGAACAGAGGCGCTCAGAGAGCAAGCCAAGAGCACAGGGCATGAGGATCACACTGATGATGGAAGGGGTGCAGGAGGCTGGGGCAGCAAGCTGGCAATGGAGGAGCTGGTAGAGGGGTCTGGGGCAGCAATATAACAACAGCAATTCACTGAAAAACTAAGGTTAAACTGGTATTATAGTTAAGTATAATAAGATATTACCTTATGTTTAAAACAAATCTAAATAAATCACTAAAAGTGACATAATAGTTAGTTGGTAAAACCTAGATATTGTTATAAGCAATGTTATATGTGAGTTCATAAGCAATGCATGCCAGTGGGGGCGCAAGTTTTAGTTCATTCAGTAAACTATAATTGGTGCATTTCTGTGGCATTTTGGTTTTTAAAAATGAGTTTCCTATTTTAACACTAAACTATAATAACGGCCACTGACTGACCAAATTCTGCATTAGGGTTCACACAAGTATGCGCCAAGAAAGGCAATTTATGCAGTGTAATGCGGCACATGGCGTGATAGCATTACTTCATTATTTTGTAATTTTTTCACATACTAACATTGTCTGGGCAAAGCTGTCACCTTATTAGTACCGTTGTTAACACTCAATGCAGCAAAAAGCAACAGAAAGGTGATTAGTGAACGTTTTGTGAAGGATCTTCCACTTTGCAACAACAGGAGTAGCTGTGTTTTGTAGTAGCGTTTGATCCCTTTGAGCTAGAAGTGAAGTTTTTTGTTTAAATCAGCAGAATTTGCAGCTGATGAATGATGGAATATGTGGCAAATGCAGTAACCCTATAATTATGTCTAAAGCACTGTCACAACAATTGTACAATTCCAGTCGTCTTGATAATAAGGCTATAGTGTCATTTCAACCTCTAAATTTATTTAGTGGGATAAATGTATATATATTACCCAGTGGTTGTTGCTCCTAATGCCTTTTTATGCTGCTAAAACATTTGCCACTGTTTGACAAATCCCCATTAAACTTTCTGAAAAATATGCTACTTTATGCCTAATTTGTGCATATAAAGTTTCAGGGTGCTCCAACAAGAAGGCGCTGAAGGGTTTATTTCTGACCCCTACCATATTTGGGGTGGCACGCTCCAAGGTTGCCCACTCTCTCCACTCTTATTCCTGCTGGCTATGGAGCCTGTAGCCACCGTCATCTGCCACTCCCCACTTATCACTGCCATCCCTATTGCAGGTGGCCTCTCCAAGATATACCTTTATGCCAATGACATCCTACTCCCCTTATGAGACCGAAGTAGATCCCTTCCAGCCCTGCTGGGCATCATAGACGATTTTGCGTCATTGTCTGGCTACAAAGTAAACTGAGACAAGAGCGAAGCCCTCCTATTATTGACCAGTACCACAATAGCGGCAATCCAAGGATTCCCATTCCACTGGAAAGCCTCTCAGCTTAACTACCTGGGTCTACTGGTCAACATGGGCCTAACAGGGATGGTCATAGACAACTTGACCCACCTTATCACACAGATGAAATGAGACCTTGAAAAATGGTCAGTGCTAGGCTTCTCCATGTGGTGCAAGGCGCAGGCGGTGAGGATGTTTAAGCTGCAGCGTTTCACATGTACGCTTGGTATGATCTCCATCATGGTACCACTGACCAAGTTACGTCTCACTGATGCCCGGATACGTATCTTCGTGTGGGGATCTACATTCCCCAGATTAGCCACTGCCAAACTGACGGTCCGCCGCTGCAGCTGTGGAACACAAGTCCCTGGCCTTACACATTTTCCAGCTCACCTATTTACTGCTGGGCACTCCGGACCCCCCACAATGGGTTCATACTGAGTTCCAACATCTCACTTGGGACAATGGACTAGGCCTTCTTCATAGGACCAGTATACCCCAACCATTACAACCCCACTCAGTATTGCGAGTCATGTCCAAGGCCTGGCGCCGCACCCATCACCTCCTCGGAGTGGACTACCGGCTACACAAATGAGCACCACCATAGGGCAATGACATCCTCCGCATCGGCAGCCGACTCATGCACTGGCCGCAATGGGAGGAGGTGGGGATCCATACACTGGACCAGGTACTGCAGGGCAGAGAACCGAAATCCTTAACCCACCTGAGGGAGGAGTTTGGCCACCACCCGGGACACGCCTGGCAATACCTACAACTGCAGCATTGTCTGCGGGTTTGCTTGGGCTCCCATCCATGGTCCCTATCTCCTTCCCCAGTGGTGGAATACCTTCACACATGGGGCTGCCATCGGGCGTGATGTGCAGCCTTTACGGCACATTCACAAACCATCTCCTTTTGCAACCACTTTCCAGCAGTCTCCATAACAAATGGTAGAATCGTCTTCAGATTGCCATCGAGGAAGAAGACTGGCCTGAAATCCTAGAAGCCCTGGACAGGGGCACCCGGGAAGCTCAACTGAAATTCGGCTTATTCAAGACACTCCATGAGTGGTATCAAACTACGCAAACGCTACAAAAGGCTGGCATCCTACCTCACTGGAACTGCTGGAGATGTGTAGCCACCCATTGTGACCTTAATCACATCCTATGTGACTGCCCTTCAATGAAGTCCTTCTTATCATACGTAGGAGATACCCTAGGGCTGTCCATGCCCCTCCAGCTACCTCTCACTCCCCCTGGTATTCTCTTACATGATCTCAGGGGTTCACTGGAGCTATCAAGATTGCAACTCTGCCTCGTACATACAGCGCTGTCCTCTTGCAAAGCTCTGGATCCTTCATCAATGGCGCTCTCCATTGCCTCCATCTCAAGAGGCCTGGATGTGGCAATGATACAGACAGCATCCTGTGAACGCGTCATATATGTTATGCAAGATCAGACAGCTGTGTTTACCGAGACATGGAAACCTTTCCTCCAAGATGCCCTTTAAAGCTAGCCGTACCACTACTGATCTCCACTACCCTTTCCCCCCACCCCAATGAGCACAGGGGACAGTCTAATACCTGGCACAGCAATCCAGGCCCCCTCTCCTTCTAGCCCCCCTTGGGCTAAAACCACCAACCTCCCCGGCGCATCAGCCCTCACTCCAACCCCCCCTTCACCTGCCCTTTATCCCCCCTTTGGACTGTGACCCTCCCACCCCCGCTTCCACCCTGCCCCCTGCACCCCTCCTCATCACCCTCCTTTCCTCCCCATCTTCCTTTCCCTACCTATTGCCAAGTACGTAGACTACTGGCTCTTCCTACCGCTGATGGAGACCCCTAGCATCACACACCTGCACACTGACCACACCGCCACCCCAGAGCTCAGGGACAACTCCTAAATCACATTCACCTACCCAAACACTCACCCCTCCTCCTCCAGGGTAGGGAGTCGAAAACATTTTTTATAAAATTGTTGCTGCAAATTCATGGAGGATCGGTGAACCCACAAACAAAAAGTGTTGGCTCCCGCACTACTCTGTACAAAAATCTCCTGGGTTGAGCCAGGGCCCAGGAGGTGATGCAAATAATTTTCTAAAGGGAGGGAGTGTGTTGCCTCCCCCTCCCCGAGCCTCTGTGAGGCCCCACAATCCCGTAGGGAGGTGATGAGTAAATCCATTCCCGGGGCCAAATTCCATATTAAATGGGAAGAGGGTGCAGCTCACCCCCCTAGCCTTAAAAGGGCCCTGGGACACCATCTTCTGCTGCCAAAATAAACTCAAATGTGAGTAGGGCCATGAAGCACCCCTTCCATAGCATTTTAGGGCCTCGGGGACCCCATGCCATGGGGCTGGCTCACAGACTGTGTGCCGGGAGCCCATCCAGGACCCAATAGTCCCAATGCCCCACATCTGCACAGAGACACATATGTTTGCTCCCACCCAACTTGACCATTTATAAAACTGTGGGTGAGAGCAGACATGCCTTTCCTGCTTGCAGGAGCGCAGGCATGGAATACTAAGCTGCTCTCACTTGTAGGGAGCTTAAAAAATGCTCCCACCGGGTGGGAACAGATTTCTGTTTCTCTGGCTACACTGCTTCAGGCAAGGAAACAATTATTGATCCCACCTGTTGGGAACCAACAAAAACAGCTTCTCCTGCCGGACGAGAGCAATGGCATCTCCCACAGCATGCAGGGAGTTGTTGGGCTGCGGGGCCCCTGGGTTCCCCCCACAGCCCTCAACTTGCTGTTTTGTGGGCACCCACCCAAAAGAAAAAAGAGTCCCGGAAATGGGGTCTGTGGGGCCTGATAAGGTTTGGGAAGCTGAGCCGTGCTTCATCCCTCCCCCTTTTTTTATAAAATGTTTCCCTGATGTGGTCTCCAGGGACTATTTAACCTCAGCGAGGAGGGTGTGTGCCCCCTCCCCTTTTCTAAGGAATTCAGCCCAAGGGGGGTGGGGTCCCTAGGGCCTATGAAGGCTTGGGGAGGTGGGTTGCAAGGCTCCCCTCCCCTTTTCTAAGGAATTCACCCCAGAGGATAAGGTTCCTGGGGAGTGTTAAGACTCAGGGAAGGAGTTGTTTGCCCCGACCCTATATGTAGGTAATGGTCTCGAGACGGGGTACCTGGGGCCACTTTTGGCTCAGGAAAGGGGCCGTACATTCCCTCCCATTAAGTTCCTGGTGGTTGGGTCCTCAGGCCCCTTGTGGGTTGGAGAGGGGAACCACGCACCCCAATCCCTTTTACAAATATTTTTGGCCCAAGAGATGAGGACCTGAGGGTCCAGAGTGGCTCTGTTTGGGGTATATATGCCCCATCCCTTTTAATAAAGGCCTTGGGGGACTGGGTTGCCTGGGACCGAACTGCCTTTGGGGAGGCTTGGCTGCGCTAATGGGTTGGGCACAGGGCCTGGCCAAAGGCCATGTCTGGGGCCAACCCCTTGCTGTGCATACAACCCCTGCAGGTACACACCCCATCAGCTAACCCCCACCACACATGGCCTTCTGTGGCAGTTGGCTTTACAAACGGTATCAACATTTTACTTTACATTAAAAAAGAAACTAGAAATTCAATGAAAAAATTGAAGTTAAAGCAAGATTATAATAGGGTGAGGATTTCAGTGATAATGTAAAATTTTAAAAGTACAAAACCGCTGAAATTCGGCAGTTATAGTTATCTTAAGTAAATATAGCTTGGGCTCTAAGGGAACTATAGCTCACGTCCTCACCATCTACTGCTAATTACCTCACATATTACATCACTCATAACATCTTCTATGACATCATTGATAATATCACAACAACATTTGCAATTAAATTATTGATGAGAAAACTGTGCAAGGCGGGTTATAATTACCTAAAGGCACAAGTTATAGTTACTTTTGATAACTATTAACTCGTGAAATTCAGTGGCTTTGTATTTTTAAATATTACATTGTCACTGTAATTCTCACCTTTTGAAATCAGAAAGGAATTTCTTGATAGTTTGTGACTGCAATTGCAGTTGCTACCATATATATGTGTGCGTGTATGTGCGTGTCTATATATATATATATATATATATATATATATATCACATCCAAACTCCTCCTCACGAAGAAGCAGAGGCCACAACGGGGGACATTCAGGGAAGCATTTTATTTCCACAACTTAGGCGAATGCATTTCGGCAGGGTGTGCCTTCTTCAGCGCCGTGTAATTGCAGGAGGCTTCCTTGGTGCTCAGATATAAGTCCATGCTGCCTTTTTATCGGTACAAAAAAGGCTCCGCCCCATTGATGAAATCCCACTTGTTGCAGATCGAGAAGTGGTCACGAACTGCAACCCCCAGAATGCAGCTGTCCGATTCAAGGTAGGTGTTGCGTGGAGTATTTGAAAAACCAAATGGTCGGGTGGAATGCTGGATTCTGATGCATGTTAAAAAAGCCCAATGTTCCTGTTCAGAGTGAAAACAGCGGCCTCCCTGAGTCCCCGCACCGCTTCAGCCCCAAAGTCGAGGATAATGATAGGCGGGGCAACACTGACAATTCATGCCGCCCTGTATGAGGCTAAGTAGCCTCACAACCGCCCTGCTTCTCCCCAACCGATGAGGCGGGCCCAGTCCGTTCCAATCCCTTGGAGCACAAAAAGAACTGCCGAGGCAGAGCCAGTGAGGTCTGGGCCAACTTGGAAAGCAGGGGCCTCTGAACTGCGCTCTGGCCCGCGCAGAAAATATCACATCCAAACTCCTCCTCACGAAGAAGCAGAGGCCACAACGGGGGACATTCAGGGAAGCATTTTATTTCCACAACTTAGGCGAATGCATTTCGGCAGGGTGTGCCTTCTTCATATATATATATTGCTTTCCATTAATGAGAAGAAGCACTCCACATGCTATCTCAGCCCACCACGGATGAATTTTGACTATTAGTCTTGCTCACAACATGTGAGTCTGTTGTCAGATTTCCATTTATTTACATACAAGCCCAGTCCAGACGTTAAGCAACATTTTGAGATCTGTAATATATAGCAATGATTTACTTACACCAATCATACATTTGACTGCATTTGTACATAAGTTCAACAATAGTGTGAAACAATAAAAAAACATTGCGATTAGGCATGTAGCATAATCTGTGTAGTGGCATTGTTAGGGCATTTTTGTCATCTTCTCGATATTGTGTGGGAATCCGCATGCAGTTCTCAACAGCTAGTGCTCTGTGTGACCACTGGCACATTCCATGTCCTTAAGACTGCAAGGTCATTTTCTGTTGAAATTGCCCTTTCATAAGGAGGAAGTATAATTCCAGGGTTGTAGCACCTCTGTGGGCCACTAAGACAGCTTTTTTGAAGAAGTCAAACACCGTGGGGGATCGGAGGCACCTCTTGGATCTATGTATTTGAATTTGAAATGGCATTAGTGTGATCATGCCTGACTTTGGTGTTTGTCCTACCCTTGATTTGTCCTTCTTCTTGATGTTGTCGTTGGTGGTGCAGATCGAGTCTTCCATATCTCATTGCTGCTGATACTGATCCTGGTCCTGCTCATCCTCTATACTTGTGCTTTAGGCTTCTTCCAAGTGTGAGTGGGAGGCAGGAGATCTCTTCCCATGGTGTAGGGGTGGACCCATATGCAGAAACAGCACTGATGTCTAGATCATCCTCCTCTACGCATCTCAGGAACACCTGACCCACTCCAGGTAGGAACCCTAACGGCACCTATCCAGGACATTTTGGTGGTGATTCGTCAAACAATGAAATTTATTAGCAACACAATAAACACTTTCCTATGAAACAGCTGGCCTAACTGTAACTACCTAGTGGCGACCTACATCAATGTTGTCATATGAGATTTAATCAGTGATGTCATAAATGATGTCTTAGCACATTTCATGAGTCATAAGCAGTGCATGGCGGGGGCGCAAGCTATAGATAGCTCAGGTAAATATAGCTGCTGAATTTCTGTCATGTTTTTTAGCTCAAAACGTTAATTATGTGACTGACATATTCACCTCACTATTACGGCGCTTTAACATTTGTTTTTCCAGTGAATCTCTAAGGTTTTTTAACATAAAGTAATATTTTATCACCATGCAAAAAGCCAACATCCGTTTGACAAGCGTTTGGCCAAAGAGCCTGGACTGCAGCCAGGTCCTATGGCAAACACCACATAGGCTGCCAACCCCACTCTGCGTATGGCCTTTTGACGCATGTGGCTTGGTGTTGGCTGCAGGGCCTGGCTTGCAGCAAGTCCCTGCATCGAGCTTCTCGCAGCCTTGTGCGTGCTCAACGTAGGGTTGGTCTTTGGGCCCCATCCAAAACATATACAGTAAGGCTAGGGGCATGCAGCCACCCTGCTCGGCCCTCAATTAGCCCTGGGGACCCCATCCCTCAGGGCAGTTCCAATAAAAAGGGAAGTGGGTAAATGGCCCCACACTCAGCCTTCTTCCTCCCCCAGGGACCCCGTTCCCCAGGGCCCAATATCTTGATTAAGGAGAAGGGGATGCGCATCCCCTTTTTTTGGTAAGTGTATGGGGGGGTGGAAGTGAGCAGGGCCCCCTTCCTTTTGCCTTTTTTGGACCCTGGGGACCCCATTTCCTGGGGCTGGTTATATTATTAAACTCGAGAGGGTGCATGGTCCTCCCCCCGAGCCATTTTTGTCCAGAACGCCCCAACCTCTGGGGCCCAATCTATTTACTATGGGGAGGGAGGTGCATGGCCCCTCTCCCTAAGCCGTGTTTAGCCCCGGGGACTCAAGCCCTTTTTCAAGCCAACCTCCCCAAAATAAACAGTTAACTTTTAACATGGTTTAATATTGGCCTCGAGAGATCCGGTGACATCATAAACCATGAGGCCAAAGACTAAGTATGTGAGCATCTCAAGAGAGTTCTAAAGCATGCCCCTGTTACCTATTTCAGGTCTGGAATGTCAGAACTGAAATCATGAACCCAAAACCTTTTAATTGCTGGCAGCACGAGAACATAACTTCTCGTGACTTCCATCATAGCATGGTCCCATATCCAAAAATAATATTTAAAAGGTGGCATAAGGTGGCATACTAATTACAGCCTGACCCCAAGACTAAGTGGGGGTGCCCCCATACTGACCCCCATGGATGCAAAAATAAAAAAATCTATATTCTGGAGTCCACTGTCTATTTTTTAATGCAGCAGACTTGCTACGTGCAAAATAACACCCACAGTCTGCGCCCTCTGTACCAAGACTGTGAACTATGGGGCATATTACCAAGCAATAGCGATAATTATCGCTATTGCTTGGTTAGAGACAAAAATGTATCGCGGACCTGCGGCGATTTTTATCGCAGATAAACCTTGGTATTACCACGGTTTATCGCAAATGCGATAAAAATCGGCCGCAATGCGTGAATATCGCTGAAAAGTCAGCGATATTCAGGCATTACCGGGCTAAAGCTCTTAGCCATGTTATCCACCTCCCATTGGATAACATGGCTAAGAACTGCTCAGGGCAGGTGTTAGCTTTTGGAGATATTCGCGCTTAGCGCGAATATCTCCAAAAGTTGGTAATAGGAGATAGCGATGTTAGCGACTGTTTCCAGTCGCTAACATCTTGGCACGCCCACTTTGCATGTCATTAGTGATAAATTTCTCTGACATGCAAAGTGGGGCCCAAGATGGTCGCTATCTCCTACTAGCTGGTGTTAGCGACAGCTAGGTAATAGGGAGATAATTCTATCTCCGCTTTCTTGGCTTTTAAAGCCAAAAAAGCGGAGATAAACCCCCTTGATAATATGCCCCTATGATACTTGTACGCCCACTGGGTCGACATTTATTGTTCACATTTTCACTGCAGAGGACACAAATTACAGCCACCATTTTGTATGTTTCAAATCTGCAATCTCAACAATGAGACTGCAGATTGAAAATGCCTGGACTTTTTAGTCTCCAGTTTACCTACCCAGGCTTGTGCAGCTGTTTGATGAACAGTTAAGAAGGAACTGATCTTACATTTTTTGCTGGAAACACGTTTTGGAACTCAGCACCTGCTATGTACTACCGTTGAGTTCATGAAGACTAAAACCAATGTGTTTGTGGCTAAGAAAATGAAATCTCGTAAAAAATGTATAGCTATGAAGCTTTGCTTCACAGGAAGAACTACAGCTTTGCAAAGATGTACCATATTGACCAGAATGTACTGAGAGGCATTTATTGCATGCTTGAAATGATACCCGCATCTGAAGGATATTAGTGAGTGTAAGAAATTGGGTTGTTAGTTGAAAGGGGTGGAAGGCCCACTTAAACAACAAACACAATCCTTGTTAGGGTGAACCATAAAAGTCACTAAATAAGCATGTGCTTAATCCTTTGTCAGCTTGACACAAAAGCAGCCAGGCTTAAGTTAGAGACAATGGGCAAAGTATTTATGTAGCATTCGAACAGTAATGATGGGCACGCCTAGGTGTGAGCCTGCTTGGTGTAGGGTAGGCATTTCCAGAATGTAAGTGCCTGGTCACAGACCAGATGCCCATGCTGTTTGGAGGGGGGCAACTCCCAACACCCAGGCCCGTTGTCCATTCTCTGGGAGCAATACACATCTCACCACAGGAGAGCATTAACAGTCAGGTGACACTGAACACTGGCGAAAGGCACGTTTGGCTTATGCAAGAAAATGCCAACATTCTATTAGTGGTATTTTCAAAATAGTAATATAAAGTTCGACTTTACCTTTAGATTAGATTTTACATTTCTTTTAATGTATTTCCTAAAATCATTGTTTTGGCTGTTCCCAAACCGAAGTTATGAATTATAAGATGGTATAATGTAACCAGGTGCTTTTCTTTGGGAGAGGCAGCCTTGCCACATTGACAAACTAGGGTGACTTGTAATATTAAAAAGTCAAAGTGGCAGTTTAAATCTGCCCACCTTGGCTGCCACAGCAGACCTGTAGACATATTTTACAATGCTTCTTCCGTTTGTGGCACAATTAGTGCTGCAGCCCACTAGTAGTATTTAAGTTAAGGCTGTTAAGGTTGCACCATATGCTAGGGTATTACAAGCAAATTAAATGTGCCAGACGAAGATATGCCTATTTGAAAATCTTTAAAAGGGAGAGCACATTATCACTATTAGCAGGAGTAAAGTTTGTGGAGTCATTCGTCCAACAAAAATGGGTTCAGCTACAGAAGTCCAACAAATATGGGGCAATGCCACACAAAAGATGGTCATTTATAAAATTGATAATAAATAATAATTGTGATACATTATTATTATTATTACAACTATTATTCTCACTATTTGCAATACTAGTGTTAGAAATAGTAGTAGCAGTGATACTTGTAGTATAGGTAGTTGTGGTATTAAGCCTACAATTCTTAGTAAATAGGTAAAGCTCAGAGAAGTTTTGTTGACCCTGGCTGTTAGATTGGTGTGCTGCGTTGATGCCATGATGAGCTCAGATGGTCAGAAGTGTCCCATTGTCAAACTTCATGATCAAAGGTGACTGCATGGCCCAAAGCCGTCGTTTAAAGAAAACTCTATGACAGATCGGATCGTCTTAGCTGCAAAAGTAATCTGTTCTCACTGTACTTTAACAAGCTCATCAGAGAAGACGAAAAAATTAATTAAATCAAGATACAAACATTAAACATTTACTGAAGCTGACATCATATTTCACAACACTGTAAATAGCAGAAGTCACGACCCAACTCAATGGTAGTTGTTGTGGTGCGCAGGGAAAGTTTAAAATGTTTCCAAGTTTATTTATTTGTTCATTTTACCAATTGAAGCTCAAACGTCTTTCCAGAAAAAATGCGAGCTGTGCATTCATGATGTAAAAAACATAAGTGATGAAGTAGAAAGAGTAGAGATGAGACAACAATAACAAACAAACGAATGCATGTGCAGTGGGGATTGTTGGCGGAGAGTGTTAATGGAGGAGTCTTGGTGTCGTGATGTTCAGAAACTGAAGGTGAAAAAGTGATCACACGCTAAAATTGTGAGTCGTGGACAAGGCCCAAAGTAGACTTTTGAAGTGAGCATTTAAATAGGTGTCACTTTATCATTATATTGAGGTTGAGGTACAGTGGGAGTAAATGCCTTATCTAAATCGTCTCAGAGAAGTGGTAACACGTGTTTGCCCTGCTCTAAGTTCTTATGATCATCGAAATCCTGTTTTATTCCCACACGTAAAAATATAGCACTACTGAAATTTAGGAGCTGGACAATAACGAGGTGTATTGATTGAAAATACCTAGTGGTCAGGCCTAGTGACCTTTAGGGTCAGTTGTAATGGTGACAATTGGACTTTCTGGGTTCAATCAACAAAGACTTTCTGTGAGTACACAACGCTTACTCCTGAATTTCCAAGAGCAAATTCTGCAGAGGGTCACTGGTCAGCCATAGTAAAGTCTCCGTTACACACAGGCCAGAAATGTTGTCAGCCACTGAGCAGCTCACAGAAAATGCTCTCACCTGCTCAGCTGCGATATTCCCACCAGGGCAGCACGGAGAGACAACAAAGATTCCATCTCATCTCATTCTTGAATTTAAACATTAGACTTAATCGACTCAAGGACACGGAAGTCAAGACCTATCAGGTGTAATGAGACAGAGCAAAGTCTCTCTGACAGCAAATTTGATCACAAATAGGCTTAGAGATTGCTTCTTTGATATAAATGAAACATAATTCACCTTCCAGTGCAGTGAATGGGCTTACAGGGCTGTCTGTAATGATACCGGCTGGTCTCAACCGCCTACTGCAGACAAACGCCAGTAGCGGCTGAGAGTGAGGACTGCTTATGACGGTGGTGTTGTTACTTTATTTGAAGATCAGAAGATGGGGACCGAAGAAGAGAGAATTGAAAGACCTACAAAAAGGGAAATAGGTCTTTATTTGAGTGAGTGCCGGGTTCAGTTCTCTGAATTTAATGGATATATCTGGTGTTGGGGAGGGATTTTAGGTGGGAAAACTGGCTCCCCTGCTCAGATGAATAGGCTGTCATTATAGTAGTATAATAGCAACAGTTTAAATCAGACATATGTTAGTTGTAAGAAATTGGGTTACTGATTGACTGTGGTGTGAGCCCTGACCACAATGTTAGTCGGGATAAGGCACAAGCAAACCCCAAATTAACCTGTGCTCACCCCTGGTAGCTTTGCAGAGAGCAGTCAGGCTTAACTTAGAAGCAAAGTATTTGTGCAACACTTCAAACAGTATAATAGTGGAAACACCACACAAATGGTCCCCGACCAGGTAAGAACAAATGGAGCAAACATTAATGAATAGAACAAGACCAAAACCACAAAGATCCAATCACTAGAATTGGAGATATTATATTTTAAAGATTTAAGGAAAAAAGTGAAAAAGAGCACAAACTGCCAACTGTGGTTATCTGGTCGTGCCGGTCCAGGACAAAGTCACTAGTTCAGACCGACCACGATGGAGCACGGGCCGGCTACAGGAACCCAATTAGGCCCATTGAACAAAGTACCTTAAATCCTGGTTTGCCGAGTATCATGTGGTATCATGCCGAAGATGAGTCAAGTAGCTAAAGCAATGCGTCTGTTCTGAGATGCAGTAAGGTTGAAATGTGAGGCATTGCATCATCGTAGAGAATCCCGTTGACAAGGCTTGCAATGCTAAGTCCGGCATTAGTTGCAAAGTTGCGGCGAAGCATTAGTTCAGAAGAGCTACAAGGCTGCGTTGCAAATCCTGACATTGAGGCTTCTATTGGCGAGGGAAGCAAGGGCCTGCACCAAGGTTGCGTCCCGCAGTCGGGTGATATGGCAATTCCGAACAGCTGCATTGCGATGCTGGTCTTTGTGACGGATCCAATCTACGCAGCAGTGGTAATGCGTCGGTTCTGCTCAGCTTTGCGCTGTGCAGTAGAGGAGAAGTGTTAGTTCAGCTGGATCCATTGAGGCTAGCAAACACCTTAAGGACACTTTCAAGGGTCCAGGACTGGGGTAGCACCACTTGGCATGGTGGACGCACAGATGGCAGGGTCCAGGTGCAAGGTTGTTAGAAGCATGCTATTTTCCTGAGGCTTCAGATCAGAAGCTAGCCAACTAGCCCTTGGAGTCACTCTGGGTTCTGTGTTCAAGAGATATAGGTCTAGTCCTCCTTAGCCAGGCAAGAGAGCAGCAGGCAGCAGGTGAGCACAACAAAGCAGAAACATAGCAAGGCAATAGTCTAGCAGATTGCAGTTCAGCAGAGTGGCAGTCCTTCAAAAAGCCATCAGTCCTTCTTCCTGGTAGAGTATCCACAGGTTCAGAAGTGTACTGAAAAGTTGGTGTCTGAGGTACTTATACCCAGTTGAGCTTTTGAAGAGGGGGAGAAGCTCCTAGATGTTTCCCTTTGAAATCCCCAGGTATCCTGCCTTCTCTGCCCTGGCTCCAGGCAAACTACAGGGGGTATGCAGCCCTTTCTAGGGAGGCAGAACACACATATTGAGGTGTAATTGGGGCTGAGTCCAGCTCCTCCCTTTCATCCTGCCAGTGATGGCCCTTCCAGGCACACCTAAGCTTCCTATTGTGTGTGGCTGTGTTGGGGTAATACACAAAGCTCCACTGTCAGTGACACCCAGTCATGTGACCAGGTGCAGGCTACAGGCACTAGATTGCTAAGGCAACAAATTGCCAACTTTCTAAAAGTACAAATTTAAGGAACAATGGTCCGTAAGCATAACGTTTTTTGGAGTAGATTGATTGATTTTTTTATTGTTTGGTTACTCAAAACCATTACATTAAAAACAGAATACGACATTACGTTAAAAACAGAGTACAAAATTACAGAAAGATTAAAACAGCAAGTTATACGGCTGATAAGTCTGTATAGTGGATCTATAGACACTAGTAAGCTTGAGGGAATAGTGTCTATGCGAGGGCAGCCCCGCATGCGTCTGCATTGTCTCTAATTGTTTGTGCCCTGGGTGGCCATCAGCATGGACCGTGTCTGTTGGATAAACTTTCCAAATGAGGCCATTTGCTTTACTATGCTCAGAGTGTATAGTTGGTGGACCGCCTCCTTTGCGGAACGTGACCCCGTTTGTCGTAGGATTGGCCTAAGGTAAAGGCTACGTGCTGCACGCAGAGACGGGCAGCAAAGTAATAAATGAGCCAGCGACTCGCGTTTGTAGTTGCAGAGCCTACATTCCGGGACTCCCGGTCCTGTCCGTTCGAGTGCATATAGTTCTTTAATGGGCAAACGGTGTAGTCTGTAGAATAACATTTTTTAAATGGCCAGGCGGCCCACGGCCTCCGTAAGATGGTGTTTGGGATTATGCACTGTATGTGGCAAGCTTAGGGACTCATGGAAGTCTCATTTTGCCAATGACTCCAAGTCCAGTTCCCGGGAACGGATACGTACTTGTTTTTTGATGGTATTTTTTTTTGCCGCATAATTAACTAGCTCGGGATTCCAATGTTCGATGGTGAGGTTGAGGAGTTCCTTCGCCGTGGTAAGGGCGGTTGACCAAGGGTTCCCGGGTTCCATGAAAATATATTTCAGAACAACCTTCAGTGTCTTGTCTTGTACCGCTATTATGAGATAGTAATATTTGCTCAGAGCAGCCATCTCTTCCAGATTTTGTTGGTTGAGCGAAAATTCTAGGCCGACAAGAGTGTTGCTGGTACACTTTGGTAATAAGAATAATTTCCTATATGCTCTGCAGTTAATTTTTTCCAGTTCCTTGTTGAGTTTGCCCGGGAACGCTTGTTGGGCATAATTGAGGGCCGGCATTAGCTTTGCCTTAAGTACTCTTTGGATAGCCGTTGTCGATGGGCTATGTAAGGTGGCTTGTAATTTGAAGAGTGCATAGGTGATGGTTTTTTTGGAGTGGTACTCCTGGAAAAGTAATAATTTCCATGGAATGTTCCAATGACTAAGAACATTTCTATTTATTTAAAAAATAAAATACAACAAAAAAACATATACAGATTATACACCCACTGGAGTACGTTCCAAACAGGTGTTAACACCAGAAAACAAGAAGAAATTTAGGAAGAAGGCAAAAAAAAAAGTGTGACCGATAATTATGTACAATAATAGGGTCACTTGTCATAGGAAACAGTACACTTCTGCACCCAAGCAGAAGATTTATACATACTCTAGCTGGTCAGAATATGTGTCGATGGTGTTTCGATCCCATGGTATTATGGGCTCATCATCAGGACTATCAATTATATGCCTGAGACAAGACTAAATAGTATAATACATTGAACACCTGAATTGCATCAATCACATCACATGTCAATATGTGATCATCATCAAGCCTGTCAATCATATGCCTGAGACAAAACTAAATAGTACAGAACTACATAAACCACCTGATATGAGAGGAGTCCTCCATGGAAAGACTATCTGGATAGGATAATAATAGTAAGCCAATATCCAATGAGAAAATGGGAAACCTGTCTGTCTCTTCCATTCATTTCCATTGAGGACTCCAGCCCGGTCCAGTAATGTTTCAAAAATAGAGGGTCAAAGTATTGAGCCGTGGATGTGATGAAGGATCAAGTCTAATGCACGTCTGCAGGGAAGTGGCATTACCCTTGGTCCCTAATGATCTTAGGGTTTCCCTTGTTCTTGAAACAAACTTTCTAAAAGTATCATTTTCAGAATTACAATTTAAAATCTAACTTCACCATGAGTTAGGATTTTTTATTTTGATTCCAAAGACACAAAACATGAATTATTAACCTATTTCAATTTGAAAATTACACTTAAAAATGTAATAAGGTAACTCCAATGTTATCCTATGGGAAAGGAAGGCCTTGGATTAGTGAAAAACAAATTTAAGAGTTTTTCAGTACCAGGACATGTAAAACTTAAAAGTACATGTTTGACTTTTTAAATACAATGCACCCTGCCCTCTGAGCTATCCAGGGCCTAGCCTAGGGTAGACATATGTATTACAAAGGAAGGTTTGGGCTCAACAAAGGGTTCATTTTGACTGCTTGAAATGGTAGTGCAAAACTGCACCCACACATGATGCAATGACAGTCTTGAGACATGATTACAGTGTTACTTTAATGGGTGGCACAGTCAGTGCTGCAGACCCACTAGTGGCATATCATTTACAGGCCCTGGGCACAGGTAGTGCCCCTTTACTAGGGACTTACAAGTAAATTAAATATGCGAATTGGGTGTAGGCCAATTGTACCATGTTTTTAAGAAAAGAACACTTTAGCACTAGTTAGCAGTGGTAAAATGCACAAAATCCTTAGGCCCCAAAAAAATGAATAAAGCAAAAATGGAAGAGTGAAGGCAAAAATTCTGGGGATGACCCTGCAGAAAGGGCTAAGTTCAACATTAGTAAAGTAATTCTCAACTAAAAAATGAGAGCAAGATTTGGTACTAAACATTCTAAGCATTGATGCAAATGAGAGTAGTAATGCTGCACTGATTGTTAATATCACAAATGATGTGAATTTCATTCATCAGAAAAAAAATGCAATAGATGGAATGCTTGCATTCATTTCAGAAATCAGGCCACATTCCAGCCCATCATTCCTTGCTCACTGTGCCTCTCCAGGTAAGGACTTAACATGCACACAAGTCTCGGTCCTGCTGCCAATGGGTCAGTAAAAAGTGAACTGCTTGGTAACATTACATCTCCATGGAAGTGGAAAGCCCCCCTCAACATGATTCAGCCTCTCCTAATTACAGATTTACCAGTAAATATAATTTTCGAAACCATTTGACTTAATTTGACTGTTGAATCTCTTTCTGATTTTTAAAGTTTCTATTTTAATTAGCACCATCTGTGAATTTAGCTCTTGGGTTGAAGTAGCTTTGAGTGAAGTTGTTTCTCGGAAGGGCAGTCGCGATTGAGACATACATAATGATATAAAAATCTGAAATGTGAACATTCATGTCCTTTCCAAACTTTATCTTGCTATTTCACCTGAAACTTTATTCTGAAGTAAAAAAGTACATGTACATGAAGAGCCATTGGAACCCTAAACATGAGCATTTGAACGCAATACTTATTATGGCTGGGAGATGCTGGTGGTCTCTCCAAAGTGGCGAGCAAATAAAGAAGGACCTGTCAGTTGCAGGAAACATCTTTGAGACCAGGTTGTAGTTATCAATTGTCAGCAGTGCTTTAGTACCAAGGCCCTGGTGAATGAGGGACACACCTCACCCCAAAATTAGTGCCTGCATGAGTCCAGGTGAAGGGGACCCCAGATTTCTTCCTAGCATAAGGGCCCATGGCACCTTGCCTACACTAATGTTTGCGACCTGATGCAAGGCTGGAGATTTACTCCTGCAAGTGCACTTACTTGGTTCAATTTAAATTAAGTGATAAATTGCAGCATATATAAGTGTCAGTGACACATTCTGGGGTTTATGTGTGCTATTCTGGCCTAAAATGTTGCAAGCAAAAGACACACAATTGATGGACGGAATGCAGAACAAATCAAAACATTCACCCCCAGTCATGAGATCTGGGCTAAATCCATAATTCCTTTGCTCACCATGCCATGGGTTGAATGTTTTAATGCATTCTGCATTCTGTCCATCAATTGTGTGTATTTTGCTTTCTCGCCCTAAGTGCAACGGGTATGCCCAGACGTGGGTCCCGGGCTCACTGTGCCACTGGATTCAAGCTATTGTGGCTGATGAGGGGTGAAACCCCGAAACCGTTCCTAGAATGCTTGTTTCCGGTCCAGGGAGGACCTGGCTTGGGAGTTTGGGCTGGACTGTACCCATAATGCACAGGGTCAAGACTAATTTACATATGGCAAGGCCTAAACTGGGGTGGCATAGTGAGCAAAAGAATGATGGATTTAACCCAGATCTCACGACTGGGGATGAATGTTTTAAATTGTTCTGCATTCTGTCCATCAATTGTGTGTCTTTTGCTAAAAAGTTGCAAGGCACATATTTGAGAAATCTACCATTTACAGAATTAGCCTACAGAAATGTTTGGTTTCCAATTATATTCGTAGGCCAGGAGTTATTAAACTTTCACCAAATGATAAGCAGCAAGGCAACTTGCTGTGCTTAACTGCATGAAAGGGAGAGAGCAGAAATGTGCCATATTTAACAAGATATGGCACACTTCTGCTCTCTCTTTATTGCACCAATGCGAGCAGACTTGTGCAATGATGCAAGGGAGCCTGTGTGGTAGTCAGAATATTTTTTGTGCAGGAAGGGATATCCTCTTGTGCAAAGTTATTCTTAGAGGTCTATTCCTCTTTTAATGTTTGCTGCAGATTGCAGCATACATGGAAATAGGAAATAACGATGTGAAATGAAGATATTTCTCCTTGTTATGTAAGCCTTGAGTAGGATCACCATTTTAGTGCAAACCCAGGTCTACTGACCAGTAAATCTGGATTTGTGTCAAAAGCCATAGATGGATGAACAGGAACGCCCATGCTGCACTCATGGAATGCCTCCCTTATACAAAATAACACAAAGCAGCACTAGGCACTGCATTGTGGTAACTTTGCTTTGAAAGAAGTAATGCAAGGCCATGCAAATTGGGCTCTGCATGGCGCAGTAAATGTCAAAATAATTTTTTGGGTCAGGGCTGCGTTAGGAAGGGATGCAGCACCGACACAAAGGGGTATGTTTATGAGCTCCTTTGTGTCACTCTTGTACCACACAATGTGGTGCAAGAGCGATGCAAATGAAAAACTAGATATATAAAGCCACTCAAGGCCATCTTGCATGGCCCTGCGTGGCTTCTTAAATCTCAAGTAAAATAACGCAGTGTAGATCACTGCGTTACGTTACTCTGTGCCAGGGAGTAATTTCCATGGATGTTGCGTGGGTGTTCCCACGCAACATCCATGTATTTTGATGCATCCCCAGATTTATAAAGTTTGTAAACCTGGGGATGTTCCAAAGGTGAAGGGTAATGAGGAGAAATGTTTATTTCTTCTTGCTTGTTTTTTCCTCTTTCTATGTATGCTTCATTCTGCAACAGACATAGAAAGAGGAAAACGCCTCTCAGAATTATTTTTGTGCAGGAAAGTGCCCCCTCCTACACCGAAAATATCCTGCCTACAACACAGGCACCCTTGCACCGAGGAGCGAGGGTGCCTATATTGGCGCTAGGCTGCTAAAACAGCACCAGTACAGGGGGAAAGGATAGGAATATGCCATATTGAATAAATACAGAGCATTCCTGCCCTTTTTCTGTGATGCAAGGTAGCACACCAAGGGGATGTGCTGCATTGCCTGTGCTGCAAAACTCATAAATGTGCCCCAAAATGCTAGTTAACCTGGGCATTAGTATATGCTTGTTTTCACTAAAGCTACCCATGAGGAATCTGTATACTATGGAAAGTTTGCAGACTTCATTGAAGTTGCAAATAATTAGCATTTTAAAATATTTTGTCATTTTTTTCTTATAACAAAACTATTATTTCTCCATTAAATGTCCTGCTTTCCTTTCTCCACCAACTGAAATGTGAACATTTATGTATTCTCCCAAACCTTATATTGCTATTTCACCTGAAAAGTTCATTCTGAAGTGGATTTTGAAGAGCATGAACAAAAAGAGCGTCTGAAACCTAGACAGAAGCGTTTGGACTTAATACTTTTTATGGCTGAGAACTACTGGTGGTCTCTCAAAGGTAGTTTGAGGAGAAGGTTACGAGTTCCTATATCAAACTGCCTCACTACCTGATGCATGCTGTTGGCGTACAATAATATGAAATAATAGTTGGAAATGTCGACCACAGTAATGTTTAATTTCGTCCACTATGTGTACACAATGTGCTAACTTTCTAATGGCCACATGCATCAAGTGATTTGGTAATCGCAAACGGTGCGAATCGCAAAATTCGTCCGTTTGCGATTCCTATCACTATTTGGGATGCATTAACAAAAAATACAAGAAATCGCAATTTTTTGCGATTTCTAAAAATGCGATTGCATTTAAGGAATCGCAATTTGTGATTCCTTAAATGCAACGCATGACACTTAAAAAAATTGCGAATTCGCAATTAGGATGAAAAAATTACCATGAGGTTGGACCTCATGGTAATTTGCGAAAAATTTAAAAAATGCAATTTTGTGCATTTTTCAAACTTGTCATGTTGTGCACACACATGCCCTTAGGGCATGTATGTGCACAACATATGTGCATAGATGGATTTCAGGGGTGCAACAGGGTGTCCTTTGGACACCCCTGCACCCTTGAAATCGCAATCTCAATTTGCGATTAGCTAATTGCGAATCCCAAATTGAGATTGTCTTCCCATTCATTCCTATGGGCCTTTTCAATGGGAAGGGATTCCTTAATTGCGATTCGCAAATTGTGAATCGCAATTAAGGAAAATTAAGAAATCGCAAACAAAATAGCGATTTCTTAAGGCATACCAATTTGCGATTTCTTAATTGCGATTCCTTAATTTTCGCAATTAAGAAATCGCAAATGGGCACTTTGATGCATGTGGCCGTTAAAGAGGTACTTGTAAAAGGTAGTTGATGAAATATAACTATAAGATGAAGACTTCTGGTCTTATGATGAGTGTGTTCAACATACAAGTCAATGAGGAGCCCAACATGATGTTTTAAAGTACGTTAATCTACTACTTCACTCTTTGGAGGTAATGAGAAGTCTGTCTAAAACATATTTTTTTAAAGTTCTCAAAAGTAGATGTTGTTGTCATAAAATCCAGTCATATCTGTGGAAATGACCCATATTTCTGGATAAGCATTGCCAAATGCCCCCAAGCTTTTTGTGTTGCCTTGTGTTATGTAAAAGTGTGTTGTGTTTTGTTATGTTGTGTTATGTTACTGTTGGGTTTAGCTGGGAGGCTTGGGGTGGAGTGTGGTATGTAAGAAGGAACATAGAGTGCTTGCAACTTCACTGAAGTGGGAATGTGGAATGCTTTGTGTTAAATTGTAGGCAGCTGCTTTTTCTTCTGATTGCCATACCGGTTGATACTGTAAAGTTGAGAAGTAAACTTCTCTTTGAAGAGCATCTTGGGTGCCAAAGTCGTTCATAAAAATTGCACTTTTCAGTGGCTTGATGATGGGAAATGGTGGAATAAGGAAAAGCTGTCAATCCAAAGTGGGCCACCAAGCTGGAAGGGAGGCGTTGGTCTTGGCACTGGCGATTTCATTCGTGGTATTGGAGGGTCAGCAATTTCGGGTCCTGGGTTTGCGAATCGTCCACACACAAGAACTGGGGAGGAGAGAAGCCCATCGGTGTGATTACCTGATTATGTACCATGATATGGTCGACAGCAACTAGTGATGTAATATTTATAGCTAAAGTTCAATTGTTATTTATTTTTGTTGTGTATAAGGGGAAAATGTGTGTGGTTTAGCTGGGAGGATTGGGATGGAGTGTGGAATGTAAGGAGGAACGTCGAATGTTTTACGACGTCACTGAAGTAGGAATGTGGAATGATTTGTGTTAAATTGTAGGCAGTTGCTTTTCCTCTGGCTGCTCTGCTGGTTGTTACTCTCAAGCTGAGAAGTAAACTTCCCTTCAAAAGGCATCTTTGGGGTCAGAGTCGTTCATAAAGATTGCACTTTTCAGTTACGTTGTGTGCGTTGCTATGTTGTGTTACGCTATGTTAAGACCGATTGATGGGGCACAGAATTACATGAAGGAATGTCTAAGTTCGAGTAGAGATCAAATGATGTGTTGTAGACTACACATGGAATACGTTCAAGCAGCCGTATGTGCATAAGAACTGTTGCATTGACTACACCGATAAACGTATTTGATACTCGTACAATGAAGATGTTTGATACTTGCTAAACTCTGGGGCATATTACCAACGTTAAGCGATATTTATCGCTAACGATGCTTAGCAACGATTTTTTTAACGCTAAGCATCGTCAGAAATTATCGCAGATAAACCTTGCTATTATCAAGGTTTATCGCAAATGCGATAAAAAACGGCCGCAATGCATGAATATCGCTGAAAAGTCCGCGATATTCATGCATTACCGAGCTAATGCTCTTAGCCATGTTATCCACCTCCCATTGGATAACATGGCTAAGAACTGCTCAGGGCAGGTGTTAGTTTTTGGAGATATTCGCGCTTAGCGCGAATATCTCCAAAAGTTGGTAATAGGAGATAGCGATGTTAGCGACTGTTTCCAGTCGCTAACATCTTGGCACGCCCACTTTGCATGTTATTAGTGATAAATATCACTGACATGCAAAGTGGGGCCCAAGATGGTCGCTATCTCCTACTAGCTGTCGCTAACTGGTGTTAGTGACAGCTAGGTAATAGGGAGATAATTTTATCTCCGCTTTCTTGGCTTTTAAAGCCAAAAAAGCAGAGATAAACCCCCTTGATAATATACCCCTCTGTCCTTTGTAGATGTCAGCACAATGACACTTGGATGCCATTTCAACAACGTTGCTTCAAATTCATCCCAAAAGAAAGTGATTGAGTAAAAACATACATTATGAGTAACTGCCAAATAAACAGGAAAGAGAAATGTTCGAATTGAAAAAACGTAGTAACAGATTTGTAATGAAATGTCTGTCGAGATAGAAAAAAAGTGCTCAAATAAAAAATTACAATGGATGGTGACTATGGAAAAAAGTTCAAGCAAAATATTCATTTAAAGAAGGACAGTTCAAATTAAATGGAGGGGCTGTCTTCTAGTGACTACCTCCCTGAACAATCTATAATGTATCTGGAGTGGGCAGCTGTTTTAAATGTAAATAAACACAAAGGGCCTCATTTAGGAGGAGGTTGCGCATCCGCGTCACTTTTTTTTAATGCTGCAGTAGCGCAATCAGCGCGCCACACTGCTCCACATCTACAAACTGCATCATGTTTCCAAAGCAGCAGTTTGTAGAGCCCTGCTTCACATTATACCTGTGCCAAGTATAATAAGTGCAGGGCATGCAAAAAAGCCAGGTAGAAATTGTGCCGTAAACATACAACATTTTACTGTCTCACTCTACGACTTGACTGTGTCAAAATCCTTATGGCTGCTCAGACCAGGCGTAAGGATTGACACAGAGCTTTTACAATGGAACTCTCCTATGTGTTCTGAAGCATTGCTGGAGTTGTGTCAGTTTTATGACCAACTCCAGCAATGCGTCACTTTTCCTCCAACAGATGAGTCAGAATTTCAGACGCATCTGTTAAATCCTTGTGCCATGAAGTCCTGTATTGTAAATACAATGCAGCCATGGTGTCACAAGGAGATTTGGTGCAGGCACAGTGAAACTGATGTATCGATGCCAGGGTGATTAGTGCACCCTATCAATTAACAAAACATCAGTTTCTTGTAAATGAGGCTCAAACTATTTAGAGACTCGTGGTTAAATGTGAATTAAGCAGGGCATTCTACACAGATTGATTTCGTTCAGTCATGCCGTTTGAATTCCACATTTGAGTTAATTTGAAAATTCATTCGTTAAGTGTGTGGTATGGTGGTTGAGTGCAATAAATCTTAATCTCCCCGTGCCTAAAATGAAAGTGTGTCCTTATGTAACGTAACTGGTGCTATGTAAAGCGCTCTGATAACTGATTCGGTTCGGTTCTAGTTCGCGCTATATAAAACTCTGCAAAAAAAAAAAAATCTTTGATAAAAAAGCCTTTCATTAAATTATGCATTAAATAATAATTTTTCATTAATTATATGCAATAGTTTACTCTTGAATTGCACTAACACAATAAACCCACATAATGTCGTTTTGGGTGCCTTTTAGCAACCCTAAGGTTATCATAATGCAATAAAAGATCCTATTTTTACTCGCATCTGTTCAGAAAGGAAATGGTTTTCTAAAAAAAAACTGATTTAAGTGACATGAAAGAATTGGAACAAGCCTAGAGCTAAGATGAAACATGTGAGTTGTTGTTAGCCAGGTCCCTTTATGGTGGGGGATTTTATCCCTACAACACTAGAATTTTACACGTCCTACCTTCTATTTCTTGGATAGATGGAGAGGGTCCCCAAAGGGATCTGCCAGAGATTATCCTCACTTTACATTTTAATAACAATATTATTGACAATCACAGTGAGTCTCTAGGGACAGTAGTCAAATATGTCGTGGGGCACTTCGAACAGAATGTGCACTTTCTTTAATTAGTACCCAGCCTTTGATTTAGATTTTAATTAGTCAAAGACGAGCTACATAAAATGGTGAAAAGCTTTGCGGATATTTGGAAAACAATGTTTACAGAAATTAAGTCACTGGGGAAGGATGGAAAATGAAGTTAAAAACATGTTAAAGTGACAAAGCAATTGTCATTTTATCAAGGGAATTCAATCTAAGAATTACGAGAAATGCACACAAAATCAACACTGCAAAGTATCACATTTATTTTTTCATGACAATTTGGCCGGTTTATTGGATAATACATTTGCTTAAAATTATAGACTGCTGCTGCCTGTGGTATACTGAGTTTGTATATGAGGGATCTCTGCGCTACTGCTACCTGTCTTATAGCAGTTTTGTGTGATGTAGGATTTATTTTATTTTTATTTATATTAGGAGTTTTATATAGCGCTGACCTGACCGTGGGTGAATAGAGCGCTTTACTGCAGTGTTTCATAAAGTTACATAGTAGAGCAGTCTTAAACATAAAGTTCGGAAGTCCAAGAGTACTGAGTATTCTTGAGGTAGTAGTTGAGTCCTGAGGTAGCCTTGTTGAATGCTTTATTGAGGTAGTCCGAGAGTCTTGAGGCAACCTCACTTTATGCACACTTGACTAGAGGCGGGCTGAGGTGGATCAGTTTGAAGCAGAGACAAAGAGCAACTGAGTCAGGGCTGGCTTCCACTTCTGAAGCCTGTGTTGTACGTGATCTGTAGGAGTGGGGAAATTCCTATTCACCTGCCTATGCTGATTCTATTCTATGTGAGAGGGATTTTGGGACAGGAATGCCCCCTGCATGGTGTATAGTCATGTACCTTGCCCTGTGTTTCCAAACTGCGAGTATCAGTTACCTTGGTTTTGGGATTTTGGCCTCAGTTTCACACTAATCTAGTGTGTGAGTCTGTCCAAAAAGGATGCAACCTGGGCGATCGAGCCCGTTAAGAGCGGCAATTGATTGAGTAGCCTTGTTGGAAGAACCATGGCACTGCTCAGGTGTACTAGGAGGTATCTGTGTACTATTCCATTGTTTCCAGCAAGTCACTGGAATGTCTGTGTCTGACTGGCTGCCCGACTGAAGATGCATAGGTATCCTCCTGTGGCAGGGTTTATAGGCCAGTGAACATAGATGCTGTGAGTTCGACTCTCCCAGGTCCTGCTGTATAGTCCAGAACACTCCAAGAAAGCAATGACTCCAATCAAGAAGTGCCCATCCAGGGCCCCCTGCAAGTAGAGAACCCAGAACTACCCAAGCATGCCCAGCAGCAAGACTTACTCTGAAATCTAAATCTGTTGCTTCGTCGCTCTACTTGACGAAGATAGCACCTGGTAGCTGTGACGCCAAAGCGCAATTGGGGTAGTGCCAACATGACCCAGGACATCGCCTGGAAGTGTGTTGCTGGAGGCCAGCACCTGCAGAAGTGAACTGCCAACAGCAAACACCTGTGAAGGACCCATCAGTAGAAAGACCTACTGTAGTGATGGGATAGGACCTTCCAAGGCCTTGAAGTCCACTCATGCCAGCAATTGTTGGAGTCCAGAAAAGGCTCCTGTTGCAGCCAATTTGAGACACATCATTCAACCAGAAGATGTTCACCTCCAGCGGGTCTGTTGTGTGCCATGTAGGAAGGCCCCATCTAGTTCCAGAGAAGTGTCCACCATGAGACGATTCAATGTGAGCCTCATCACCACACATGGGTTAGGGACTGAAACAGGTCTAGACCCCTTGAGATTGGATGCTAAGCGAAATGAGGGGGGACAGCACTGACACATAGTAGACACTACTCTATATCAAACCTGAGAACCAGTCATGATCCTGCTCCTCATGAGAACAGTCCAGCCCGAACTGCCAGGCCAGGTCCTCGTTGCACCAGAAACAAGCATCTAAGGACCGGTTTCTGGACATCCCATCTCATCAGCCAGGCTGATTCGAATCCAGTGACACAGTGAGCACGGGAACCACGTCTGGGCATACCCGGTGCACTTAGGGCGAGAAAGCAAATGATGGACAGAATGCAGAACAAATCAAACATTCACCTCCAGTCAAGAGATCTGGGTTAAATTTATTGTTTTTTTGCTCACCATGCCACCCCAGTTTATACCCAGCCATGGGCAAACCAATCTTAATTAAATGAATTTCTGATTTTTCAAATTTATTTTTTGCTATTTAACAAACTGAACAAAACGTTTCTAAACTGAGATTGATCCACAGAAACAGAATCTTAGATAATTCTGTGGTAATCCTTCAATGGGGCAATAGTTCTGAGTGCAAACAAATGTGCAAACCTGCAACTTAATGCAAATGGGGAAGAAAATGCTGCACCTACAACAAAAGTCACTGGACCGATTTTCACAGGACTTTGATGAGGTGCACACTCTGGTTCAAGCCATGTTCTTAAAGTAGTTTGATAAAAAGGTTAAAATGTAGATATATTACAATCCATCAAAACTGGTAGTCATCAATCAAAGTTTGAATTTGCTTAGAAGCGGTATGTTAAGCTTAGGCTTGGCTGTCTATCCTTCAACAGAGCTCAAAGGTAAAAGGGAACATAGAGGTTTTTTTTAGCACTTTTAAGCTGTTTATTTAATCTTGGCAAATTATAGGAACATTTATTCATCAGTTTTAGGTATCATTACAATAGGATATTGGTTGGAAATTGAATGGTTATGTTTTGTAAATTGAGACCGGAAAAATTTAAATTATTCATTCACACAGATCTGGAGAACAGCTACGGTTGAACATTTAGAAAAATAAATAACTCTGATTAGTCACATTAGGGTTTTTTCCCATTGGATATTGAGGGATCAGCAAATCCTGAGTGGAACTGCTGATTCAGGTAATATGAATTACTCACTGAACCTGAAAAGTCTAGTTGTGACTGCTATTTTGCAATGTGAGGGTGTATATCAATATATTCAGACTGTATCACAGTAAATATGTGAGGCGATGAAAAGGAGCGGGGGAATATTGCTCAACTCCAGGGAACATTTGGGGGGGGTGCCAGAGGATCAAATACTGTTCAAAGAAAATGGTAGAAATTAGTTTTTGATTTGTTATCCACAAATCAACTCAAAGGACTTGCAGACACCACAGATATCAGTTTCACTGATACATTGGGAAATTGGATGAATTAGATGATGCATAGAATCTAATGAGAAAAGTGCAGTAATATTGTGAGGTAGCATTCTCATTCCCAGAAATGAAACAGGAAGGGCATGCCGCTAAAGAAATATTACCCCAGGCTCAACAGTTCTAAATTCAGCTCTGCAGATCATAAAGCACAGTTGGACACCCTAAACCCTCTTCGATATTTTGGTTTTGCCAAATATTTCATAGGAAGCCCATGGTGGCACGGTTCATGGCCAGTGGGTGTGCAGGTTGCCTTTATGAAATGAGTGTTGTGTGCAGTGCCGGTTTCCTGCCCAGGCACTGTAAGCGAAACCTACATAACCATTTTGCTTTTCAATGTGTAAGTGCATTGGTTGATGTGGGAGCTGTGATCATGGCAATCTGCTGAAGATTCAATGCACATGGTCTAAAACTGTGTATGGTGGGTTGTGGGGACTTTACGATGGGCAAACATGCACCTCTAGACCATAGCGCACAGGTAAGGGGAGTGTGCAGCTGGTATAGTTGGTATGGTTATGGGAACAGAGAGGGCCGATGGCTAAATTCTTACTATACATCATCAGAAGCCATGTGCTTTGGCACCTATGACATGGTGCTGGGTGGGGGCCATTTGGTCACACCCTGAACCCTGAGCTTGTTGGGCATAGTGAGAGTAAGGGGCTGATTGTGATGCGGGTTGGAAATGCTTCTCGACTGAATCGGGTTGGAAATGGTTTCCAACCCACTCGGATCGGGAAAGTCCGACCGACGGAGTACAATGCATCCGGATGCTTCCCAATACGATTTGGCTGGACTCCCATTGACTTCAATGGGAGCATATGTTCCTAACCGCATCATAATTGTGCCCTGGGTCATTCCTGTTCCGATTTGGAAGGAGAAAATGCCATTAGGAGGCCTCCCTAACCACATCAGAATCAGGCCCTGGGTGGGAAAGCTTTCCAACCCGCATCAGAATCAGGCCCTTAGTGTTAGATTCATCGCAGGCTGAAGGCCTTTTTTCTCAAGATTATTTCAAAAACTGAAACCTGATGGATTTGTGTGTGGTTAAAACATGTAAGCAATTGACACAAGACTCTGGCCTGAAAATCTGACACAAGCACTGTTTGTCCCCAAATCCCGCTTTAGTTCACGGCTTAAATGAGCCCCTATTGTTTAAGCATTGACTTAGAATTTGGGTGCAGTGCATTCTAAGTAATTGAATATTATGTTACATGTTTTTTTTTGCATGTCCCTTGCTCAAAGGTCTGAAACAAAAGTTGCCGAGAGTTTGATTCAAAACTTTTAATTCCAAGATTCGCTGGCCGCCTACCAAAAGATGTGAAGGAAGGCAAATGCTACTTTTGACTTAGGGCTTCTAAATAACTAGAGAAACCGACTTCAATATGCAAATTACGGTGAAGAATGAGAACATTTAATACAGACGTACTAAAGCATTTAGGGCTTAATAAAAAAAATCAAATCTACTTTATAATTGAAGATGGGATGAATTTAATATGTATTGGGCTAGATGGGTTGGGCAGTTGGAAATAGTGCATAAAATTGCCATCATAAGAATAAACTCATGGATTTAATGGCCCTGGGAGGAGCTAGCTAGATAAATTGATTACATTAATGTCCCTGTCAGCTGTAAAGGTTTTATTGGTGTGCAGTGATGGCTTGAGTTACTCATTACAGAACTGCAAAATATTGTATTCTATTTTATGGAGTAGCAGTTCGGGCCTTAATTGCGATGATGTTAACCTTAGGCATTGGAGCAGCCTGCAGGGTGAAGGATCTCAGCCAAAATTGGGGATTATGGGCAAAGGAGCAAATTTGAGCAAAAACTGTGCAGACTTAAAATCTACTTTTTCCAAGGACACCTAAGGGGTGGGTGTGAAAAATTTACGTGTTTTAAAGAATGAAAGTGATAAGAGTAACAGCCCTTCGCAACGGAGGCAGCCATTCTAGCTGAGGCCACGGATTGCCCGTGAAAGTGTGTGTGTGGGTGGGTGTCATGGCAGATGTCTCCAGTCCCCTGAACTGGAACTCCCTCCTAGCAAAGCCACGAAACCCTATGCCTCTGTCTTTCACTGTCTTTCACTGTTCTGTCCCCTGCATTCCTTCCCAGTCAGCCACCTCTTCCTTCTGCAGGATTCCACAGTTATGGGACATTCTACTGCAAGTCATGGTCAGTGTTGCCCGGACTAGAAATATGAAAGATCATATATGCTATGAGTAATTACACTCTTATTTTCAAATTTGGCTTATACACTTTTTGTGAATTTTCATGAGATTCAATGAGGGTGCAATTGTGCATATTTTTAGCTGCAGAAGACTGATTCAAGCAGAAATTCTTTTTGTTGCGTGCAAGCAGAAAACAAATTTCGTTGCACGCGTTTCATCGCATTTTTGCGATGCAGCCCGCGCAACAAAATGAGTTTTCTTTATTTAAATGTTTACTTACCTCTGTTCATCCATATTCCGGTATTTACTACCCCCCACCATGCCCCTTCCCCTTCCCCGTCTCACTGCCCCACGGAACTCCCTCCGTGGGCTGCTACTGAATGGAACCAAAGAACAGCAATTCCCTGCTTTTCTCTCACTTACAGCTTTTACATGAGATCTGGGGCCGTATTATACTAAAGGCGCATTTTCACTATTTGCTCCCGGCGCACTTTTTGAAAGGTGCACCCAGCACAAACAATGAAAATGAGCCACTTTATTACCATGAACACGCTGCCCCCAAGGTAACCGGGAACTCGTGTTGCCCTGGCACCAGAGCATTACTGTGAAAAAACAGAGCGGCTGCTTTGAAGCAGCTCCATGTTTTCACAGTGCGGGTGGCCCCCGCCTGCACTTTGAAGGCGTATTAGAGATTCCCTTCAGGCCGGTGCTGTTGGTGACTACACACACCTGCAAGGGGATATTTGGGGGAGTCCATAGATAACACACATCCAATGAAGAGGACAGGCCTTAGAAAGCAACCTTGTGCAAAATAAACATTGCTTTTATTAAAGCAGCTGTATTAAAATTAGATATCACATATGTCAAAGTCATCAATGCTACTGGGGTCTGAACCTGCAGGTGTCTACTGCATGGTTGTTTAGTCTTCTTTTGGACTCTCGAATGGAGACGAACAGGCGTATCTTAGTTGGGATATCTACATTTCATAGCCTTTGCCGTAAGGAAAGAAAATCACCACCCGAAAAATGAGAAACAAATCAGCCAATAATTGGCTAATCTTCATGGTAACATCTATCTGGACAAGCAACCAACGTAAACAGGAAAAACATGTACACGAAGACCTGAATTACCTTATTAATATTGAAAGACCGGGTAAGTGAAACGAGTGTACACTGTACGTTTCCTATACCATGCCCCCAGGAACCCTCAACCCACATGTGATTATTATACAAGACAATAAGCTGACCACTACAAATACACGTGACCAACCTAAATCGTTTATGAATTGCGAAATAAGAGGTAAATAGCTGCAACAAATGCAAAATAGCCTGGAAACAAGTGTGTAAGAAAAAAGATCACATACCATAGAGTAAGAATGAAAGCGGCAACACAAAAATAATCATAACTGTTGGACTTGGCCCTTTTGGCCGGTTCACCCTGAAACTTTTTTGCCTTTTCCTAGCCTGTTTCTGTAACCTGGTGTTGGTGATTTTAGGCCTCTGCGCACTTTTTCACTGTGTTCCAGTGTAAAGTGCACGCGCTCTCTGTGTATGTGTGGTGAGAGTGGCCTGCCTTCCCATAGGAATGCATGGGGAATATGTGTGTCCATGGTAGTTCCTGATGTGTGGGGAGTGCAGGGTCGAGTTTGGTATGAGCGAACTCGTGAGATTAAATGCTGCGCGATGATGTGTGCAGATTTATTGTGTCTAGTGTAGAAGTGCCACTTCTAGAAGTTGGCATGTCTGTGTGCAGTGAAAGTGGATTGCCTGTCTGGATTGTGAGTGACAGGAGCTGACTGGTGTGCTTGGCTCCAGGAGTCAGGATATGTCTACCCGGTGGTGAATGGAGAGATCTGCATGTTGATGGGAGTGAGGAGTGCACCTGGGACCTGAATAGGGCTGGGCCTTCCCTCCACAATGCTGACTCCACCCCCTGTGGTGCGTCTGATGTCCCTAGCCTGGCCAGTGAAAGGGAGAGAGGGGCTGAGCAAAACAAAGTGCTCAGAAGTTCCCCTGAACCAGCTGTAGCTGGTTCTCCCATTGCATGCACCTTGTTAACAAAGGGATTTTGTGTATAAAAAGGGGCTGTGACCTCATGAAAAAGGTTCTTGTTTTCTAACTTGAAACTACCAGGGGCGTGCTGCTGCTGGGGCCCTGGGGAAGGCTTGCCTCCCTGGGCCCTGGCCTCCCTGGGCCCTGCCCAGCCCCTGGAAGCCTGGAGGATTTCCCTTACTAGGAGCTGGTGTGCTACCTCCTTGATGCCCCGGGACTTCTTGAACCCTGTTCCCCTTGGTCTGCCTTTGCCATGGGTTGATGTTTCCTGAGGAGCGCTTTATTTTAATGCTGCAGCGCTGTGCTTCACTTCTGCATTGAGGGAATTCCCTGGTGTGGGGATCCCCCGAAAAAAGCTAAACGCGGGTGCCCATCCCGTTTATAGCCGCTTATTTGGTGATTTTTTTGTATACGGGTGCCATCCCATTTCTAGGAGCCTTGGCGAGTGCGCACCCCGCCTCTACATTTATTTTTATTCCTATGGGTGCCCACCCCTCATTTTCTGATGTCAAAGTCACTGCCGCGGCCCTGTTTGGCCAAAAACAGGAAGTCAGGCACCGTAGTGCCTGACGGTGGGCGGGACTTCCGGTTTGGAAGGGAAGTCCCGACCCGCCTCCGCGCTGGAATTGGGTAGCCCCAGCGCGAGAGCAGGAAGTTGTGGGGGAGCGAGGAGGTCGGTTGCCCACCCCGCCTCCTCAAGTGCCGGCGACGAGCCCCGGTCCCGAGATGGGGGACCGGGTGAAGAGGCGGCCGGCGCGAAGCTCCTGGGAGTCCAAGGGAGCCCTGTCAGAGAAGCGATGCTGTCGCCGAGGACCGGAGCAGCACCACACGAAAGCCGGTGAGTAATGGCTCCTGGTGTTGGTGCCGGGTCAAGTCTGAGCGGCCCCGGTTGGCAGCAGGCCGCTCCCACAAGAGGGGCAGTGTGTATCTTGCTATGGGCCCCAGTGGGGCTTGGGGACAGGTTCTGTTGTTTTATGGGCCTCAGTATTCTAAGGGCTTGTAGATGGCTCCGTGGGGGCATGATGATTTTAGGAGCCTGTGTGCTCCACAGTGGCAGAGGTGCCTTCAGGGCGGCCCCGGATGGCAGTGGGCCGCCCCAACGTTTTTATTAGTGACTTCCAGAGCCCGCGTGGCTCTAGCTAGGGTCTACTTAGAGTGAAGGGGCCTCAGTGGGGGTCCCCCAGGCACCGTGGTGCCAGTTTGTTCTGGGCATGTTTATTTACAGAGCCAGATTGCTACAACGCTCTCCCTTGGGGCATAATTGCTTTCCTGAGTTCCATGGCTCCCACGTTTGGGGGCATGTTTCTTCCCAGAGCCCGAGTGGCTCCACCAGTGGGCATGTCGTGTTTTGAAGAGCCATATGGCTCCAGGGGGCACAGTCAGTTGTTCATAAGGGCCAGTGAGGGCCCAGGCCGCAGTTTATTTCCCAGCTGCCCAGCAAGTAGTGGGCAGCTGCACCGTTAAGGCGCCATTCGGGAAAGAGTCCCTGAGAGGGACAGAAGTGGCACAGAGGTACCAGGCCATCCACAGCTGTGCAGCACTTAGCGCCAGCTGCAGCGTTTAGCCCCTGTTCTGGTTCTCAGCTGCCCAGCAAGTAGTGGGCAGCTGCAACGTTTAGGTTTGCGCTGGTGGCACACCCCTGACTGGTGCTGCATTGGCAGCACGCCCTGACATTCTGGACACAGGGCATTTGAGCCCTTGTTGAGATGGCCAGTTGGCCAGGGGGCTGGTTTATGGATAGGGCGCAAGGCCCTAAATGTTATTTATGTGCTCTAAATGTGGCGCAAGGTGATTGCCTACTGTATTTCTACTGGTTAGGCCTAATGTGATTTATGCATAATGTGCAATGCCTTTATGCCTGTGATACCTCTAAATGTGTTTTCATGCTTAAGAGGTTGTTTTGCCTATTATAGTTTATACTAGTGAGTTCATGTGTCCCTGCGTGATCTATGCCTATGGTGATTAGTATTGCGTATTGTGTACCTACCTTTTACCAGTGGCTACTGGTTGTGTTCTACAATTGTTATTTTGTGCTATTTCTACTAAGTGCTGATCCTGACAGTGGCCCACGTGGCCCTGTCCTGTGTAAATAATCCCTTGTGCATATTTCCTGTGCCAGTTGACACAATGTATATTGTGTGATTACTATCTGATGTGTTTTGGAGAATACAAAAGTTATTTTTATATGACCTTGTGTGGAGTTCCTTTTGTAGTGTGCCTGGGATGTTGTTGCTGTGTGCGTGCGCAAATGCTTTACACATTGCCTCCGGGATAAGCCTGTCTGCTCGTGCCAAGCTACCAATGGGGTGAGCAGGGGTTATCTTTGGTGTGTAACTCCCTTGCCCTGACTGGAGTGGTGGTTTCTGCCTGGCTTTGGCGCAAACCTTAGCCAACCTGAAATCCCAGGTCTAACAATAACACAAAAGTAATATTATTCAGGAAATTGGAAATGTTTTCTGCGAACACAGCAACATTTTACTTTTAAAGGGGCCCTCCAGTGAATGATGTCACATCACAATATCTCAAAAAATCTCTGCTAACAATAGAAAAAACAAATCTTGTAGAATGACTATTTTTTGCCACTCAGGGAGATTTAGGGCAAGTCAAACAGAACAGTATTTTTTATCTGCACTGCATAGCTCCTTAGGCGTTTTAATCATTGAAAAAATAGCAATCATGTAATTGTAAGAAGAAATATGCAAAAGTATGACTGTAACCTAATGACATCATCACCAGTCTTTAAAAAAAAGTTTGCGAGAGTTGAGTCACATTTGTTGTTTAGTATAAAGGAGATGAATTGTGATGAACAGGAGCTGATTTTTTTCCTTATTTCTTTCAAAGGTGTGCAGCTTCCCTCTGCACACTCAGCGGCCCATGAATGTAGATGCTGTGAGGCGGTGGGGCCGGGTTGGGGGGGTTTTGACAGATAAACACTGGGAAAATTAAATAAATAATGAATTTTCCCTTGTCGTAGTCTTTTGGAATCCTCCCCACCCAGCCCCACTGCGGCACCGCTATTACCTGCACGGGCCACTGCTGTTTTGCACACATTGGATGACAATAGCACCCTTGCATCTTAGTTCTTACCAGACTCATTGACGTCCTTCTTCAGTGCGCAGATCTTCATTTATGAAGCAGTTCAGGGTGTATTGAATTAGCTTCACAAACCCCGTACTTTTTCTTCTCTTTGTGGACGCATTTTTTAGCTATTCCTGATAGATGTGGTACTCTTCATCAAAGAAAAAGAGAGCTAGCACCATGACATGTATAACACGTCGGAGAGGAACAGGCCAGCACTTTTCACAAAGAATCAATGCTCCATATCTTGATTTGAAACTTTGAAGCAGAAATTAAAGAATCAATTATATGATTAGTCTATCATTTGGCTTATGTTTTTCCTTTCGGAATATTTAGTAGGTGTTACAGTAACCTAGAAATATTGGATATTCATTTAATATGAGAAGTCGTGAGGATCAGCAAACAATTTGCCATAAGGGTATTCCTTGGTTGCAACTGATGAGCTCTGTTAAAAATATATCAATGATTTAGGTGCTCATGCAATATCCTTACTCAGCAAGCCACATTCCTAGATTTTGAGTGAAAATATTTACAGACTACATCATCCTGATGCATTGTGGCACATGAAAGGTGAGGACAGCCTATTAGCTGTGGATCATATCTTAGTTAAGTGATCCAATTATTTTAAATGCTGGCTACAAAGAATGGTCTTTGATGATTTTCCCTTCGGCTCAAATATTTCTCAACTGGAAAAACATCAATGTTAAACCATAGAATCTCCCTAGAACCCTGTCACATTAAGAATTTGATCAAGTCATCTCATGCATACTGTTCTTTATAAGTTGGACTAACTGGATTAAAACAATTTCTGAAGAAGGCACAACCCACAAAGGAGGAATGATGCAGATTAACTGTAGTATTTGACCACTACTTAACCCTTAAACTCTAAAAAAAATATTCTGTTGAGAAAATCTGCAATAAACAATGTTTTAAGAGAATATTTATATTTAATCTCCACTTTAAGTTCATAGCTTGGAAGACTGGATTACATCCCCTCCCCTCAATGTATTATTAAGCAGATCAACATGCATCCATTACCAGGCATTTGTAAACTAAATTTTGGGTTGCCCCCTTTTAGTACAATGGGATGAGCTACATCACTGTCAGTGGCGGCCTATAACTTTTAAAGTGGCAGGCGTACAGTTAAAGATTTACATTCCTATAAGCAGAATGTACCTTTGAAACATGATGTGTTTCTGCAGCATATTGCTAAAGTTACTTGAAAGTTGTAATTCTTACGTTGAACGACATTCGGTTGCAGTTATGCTCCCGAGAGCAAATCTCCATCCCTGCCTCGCACTGCTTGGATGTTACGATGTGCTTTCTGAACCCAGGGGAACATAAGGCCCAAGCACCTAGCCAATTCAAGCACTGCTCTCATTTGTCTTCTAATACTACACAGTATCAGAGCAGTGCTAGTACTGGCTGCGGCATGCAAACACAATGCTCCATATAACAGTGATTGTTCCATGTTTCTGATCACTCAGCTTGATTGTAGCCTTGAATGTGAAAAACTGCACTGCGCATGTCAGGCTGGCCACAGCAAAACACCAGTCAAGTTGATATGCGCAGTTGAGTGAATCATAGCTACAGCTAGTCGTCCTTCCCACCCACTGCATGCCAGGAGAGAGAGTTCCGCAGTGAGTACAATAATGAAGGAAAGTGAATTGAGGTACGGAGAAAGTAATTATATTGGTACAAATAATGAGCCTGGAGTGTAGTGGCTCGAAGTAGGAGGACTACTTCCCTTTGCTCCTATTGATGAGCTACCCATAATCACTGTAGCAGTATAGCCTGTAGCAGGCAAGCCTCATCTTCATACACTGCTGGGAGAATGTTGTGAAAGTCTCAATTTATCTACAATGTGCTAGAAATAATTTTTGTTATTTATTGGGCAAAGGTGCATTTGAAATTGTTTAGCCATTGATTGAGCTGCTTGTTTAGACATGTTATCTCCCTGTCTCCTTTTTATTTTCTTTCTGATTCTGAGTTATTAATAATGCTTATCATAAGTCATTTAATTTGGGTTATTAAAAAAGTCAGATCCTCATTATGAGGGGCCTGAAAATAATATAAACACCTGCCATTACTAGTTCCTTTTGATATTAGAACACAACCACTGTATCACTACACGTTAGAACATCTGGAATGGGGAGTAACGTGCCAAAGTCGATGGTTCTGCACATTTTCTCTCATGTTTTCTAACATTTCCAGCTTATTTTGAAGCCATATATTCCTCCTACTTTTAGAAGGTGGAAATTTGCCCAGAAGTTCTGTAGCACTCAGCTGCAGGCTCAAATGTCATGAGTCCCCAGCGTGGATGCCATCATGATGTTGCTGAATTCCTCCCACATCACTCAGTACTATAATGCAGGCCCCTGCAGCCTCAGGGGTGCAGGTGCCTCCCCCAAGCCTTCATGGTCCCTCCCATCTTTTAGGGGGGCCACATTCAGCCAAAGGGCAATGAATGTCTGTGAGATATGGGAGATGTATGGGCCCCTCTTCACATTGTGGGGGAGAACCATCATTTTGCATAACATCACTGATTTCAATAGATACTAACCGAGCCTAACAGACTGTACTCGAAACAGAGAACTGTTTGTTGGGGATAGCATCAGGAGGTTCCTTTAATGTGCCATGGTCATCACATTATACGAATGGTTTATATTTACATACATTCCTGAAGGCAATGCCTATAGCAAAATGTAATGATGTATGCTTAGAGCTATCAAGAGACTTCCCAAGCAGGAATGGATTTTTGATCATCATCTCCAGGATGGCAGAAGAGCGCCCCGAGCCAAATGGCATAATGGCAGCAGAATTTGAGTGGTTTCACACACCACTGTTGCACAGGTACGACTTCAATAGCACCGTCACCACATCTATCGGGAACCCGAATGTCTTACGTAATATTTTTGAACGCTAGAATAGTGATTATTTTGGCAAATTTTGATTGCACTTATGCAATTTAAGCCTTATGCCAGGTTTAAAAAACGTTGCCCCTAAATTCCGCAGCGTCTCTAGCAAAGCTAAAGTTTCCATTGCGCTTATTTTTGCTTGATGGTTTCATGGTTAATGCTTGGGAAAATGAACACAATTCGCGAGCTGCACTCTCCGTGGTGCTGTGTGTGACGTGGCAGGCCAATGTGCCTCAATTTCCATTCGTTGAAGGGCAAGAATACTGCAGCACTGTATTTGAGATTCTATGCAGAAAGGGACACAAGCCATCTGCCGGGGAAGAGCATTTCAGATACTGAGGGACTTCCAGGAACCGGGCTAGCCATCAAGGCTGGACTGGGAACCCAAAGCAGCCCTGGCATTTTTTTCAGATCAGCTCCCGGGAGGGGGAGGAGGGAGAAGGGGGTGATGTGCAAGTGTGGAGCACTGTTGCTTTTGTTACTGGGGGCTGATAATACAGCACCCCTGCGAAACTGGGCACCAGTAACAAAACCGGACCCCACTGCTCCGAAAAAAGAGCCCCTACCCTTCCAGCCTCTTGGGGAAACTCCTGATGCCCGCTACGGCCAGTCCTGCCTTGCAAACCCTTGATGGCTTCAACCCAGGTTGAGATAAATGCCTGACTCTCATTCAGCTCATGGTTTTCCTGGACTGTTGAGCCTTTCCACCTGGAACTTCCTCCCTCTAACAGTGCGGTATATGTAGTGCTGCTGGCCAGCCGCACACTACCAAAGCCAAGGTGCAGTTAACATGTTGTACCCCTAAGCCTATTCATGGATCTGATCATCAGCCACCACTTCAACCTCCAGCAGATAATCAACAATTTAAAAAGTCTAATCAGCAACCAATCTGAACCACGATTGTGATTGTGTTAAGTGGGTCTCTGCGTTTCAAACTTGTCTCTGTGAAGACCTTTAACTGGGCATGAGATACCTTTAGTCTGATAATAATTAAAATTGTTGTTGCTAAGGTGATGAAACTTCTCCTGATTTTGGTTGCTTTGTTTAGTAGGGGAAGCCAGTTATATCAAAATAAAATAAAAGAATACTCGGCCTTCCCTTAACTGTGTACTTTTTTCTATAAGGACTTTGTGCATCAGCTGATTCAATATTAGTGATGGGCAGAACTCATGGATTTTCATTCCACGGAATTCGGCAGAGTTCCCTAAAAACTCTATGAGATTCTGCAGATTTTCTCCAACCGGTGGAAAAATATGTAGGTCAAGCTGCTCACGCTGCAATTTAGAGACTTTAGCATGAGCAGTACTGATAAGTCAGCACGAACAGCAACATGCGGTGCGCAAGAGCATGTGGCCATTCAAGTTGATTTTGTTGCCACTTGAGTAGAAAATCCACCTGAGTGCAAGCAAATCTAATCGAGAAGCAGTCCTCTGACAACGATTGCTTGCAACCACCCTTGTTAGTAAGTGGCTCAAGGGGACGCCAAATCTCTACTGGGCTCGCATTTCTGGAGCCTTGTAGGAAAGAATTCCAGCATGCGTTGGTTGGCAGAATTAGGTTGGAACTCCACTTTACAAGAGTAACACGGAGTCGCCATATTCTGCCGATTGTGTGGATAGAAAGAACCACTGCCCCACCCCTTTTCAAAATTCAATGGGTGTATTAATTTACCACAGTCTTTTAATTTAGCTACTAAAGAAATACAAAGGGTTGTCATTTGGTCTTGGACAGGAGAGAAGGTGAATTCAATTCTGTGGCCAATTTGCACAATGGTGTAAATCCCAGCTTCTCCTCTTGACAAAAATGTGCAATCCTATGCAGATCTCCATGCTTTACTGTCCCTCGTTTTAATTCAAAGTTAAATCTGAGATTACTTGATGACATTAGTTCAATATGTATGCTATTATTATAATAAGTTTTGATAGACAATAATGCTGCTCCACACACACCTATATTTGCCAGATATACAGTCACATGACTAACATCTGTGGGTTTAATTATGGCTATGTTATCAGGCATCGTAGGTGAGGAAAAGTCAATGCTTAAAAACCATTACCTTTAAATGGTGTCAGTATAGTAGTGGTATAACATATGTACTATAGTGAAACACAAGCAAACAAGAAGTAACCTATTTTCAATTTGAATGAGTGTTTATCATATTTCTATTCTATATTTGAGGCAGCACACTTTTAAAGTTTACTTTGATTATATTGAATTCAATGTGTGATCTTTGAGTGGGCGGTATCTCTACAATTTGTTACAACAAAATTAACTTTTTGCCAGCTCTAAGCCTTCTTTTTTAATACATATAAGTCACCTCTTGGGTAGTCCCTGAATAGCCCAGAGAGCAGGGTGCAGTGTATTCAAAAAGTAGGACATGTACTTTGTTCACATGATTAGGAATAGCTGATAGCAGGTCTTTGTGTATGACTTCCAGACAAAGGGAAAATAGTTGTTGACAGTTTGGGACACTCTGAGTTTAAAAGAGTGAGGAGCTGTCACCTACCACACTTGCAATTCACAGAGGCACTGCCTGAGCATTCTCACAAAGGGATTGTCACTAATCTATTGTGACCCTCAGACACGTTAGGGCCAGGATAGGTAGGAGTGGGAAGCCTGACACCTCGAGTGTATGGAATTCTCTAGAAGATTTCTCTACTTCAAAGTGGGCATCAGGTAATATTGAATCTCAGACCCCAACTCTTCAGTGCCACCCGAGGCCTGGACCCCTGGAAGTGGACCTGAAGGTGCTCTGCCAGCCCATCTGTGTATCCAGCAGAACCAACCCATCCCCTCTGCTGTGTGGCGTAACCACAAGCAGAACTGACTTATCCCCTCTGCTCCCTGGACTCTCCCAATGCAAGGGCTTCACATCTCAGCCCACAGCCCCATTGGGACTGCCAATACCATGATGCATACCTGACACAAGCCCCCATCATTGAAAGCCTTTCATCAACAGCAGCCTCGACAATGATGCTGGACTTTGCATCACATGCCCTGCAGCTTCTTTGGAACCAGCTGGTGCGCAATGCATCCTCGACGCAGGACTTTGCCTCGCATGCCACTTCATCTACAGCCTCCTCCACCACGACACAGGACCTCACATTGCAGCCTCACACCTTCTCAGAACCGATGCTGCTTTATGCATCTCTAACCAGTAGCTCGCATCGCCTCGGCTGCTCGATGTTTCCAGGATGAGGGGCTCCAGAACTCTTAGCAACCAAAATGTAGGCTACTCTTGTTCAGAAGGACAAGTTGGGTCCCTGTAGCCGGCCAATGCTCCATTACAGTTGGCTTGACCTTGTGACTTTTCCCGGTATAGCAAGACCTGATATCCACAGTTGACAGTTTGTGCTTTTTGGTGCTATGTTCAACTAAATCTTTCAAATTGGTGTTGGATTTTTCTTGCCTTGCATTTTAAATGTATTACTGTTTTAAGTGCTGCATTACTACTTTTTTTTTTTTTTTTTGGAAAGGGGAGGTTATGTCCTGTAGTGTGGCCGGGTAGGACAATGTTTAATTGAGGAAAAGAAGAGAACCCGGTCACAAGTTTTTACTCTGCTGTCTTTTTTATTTAGAGCAGAGGCATATACTGAGGTATTTAATCCTTAGATATGCATTTTTTATTATAAATGGATAAAGAAGAAAAATTGTTTCAGTTTATACATAATTCTGACAGTCCGAAGGATTACTCACTGTCCTGCACACAGACACATATATTTACATGTAACTACAAACATACATTGCTATACATTACAAAAAAGTGAAACATTCATAACGAATTCAACCTAAGATTTCAAAAAATAAGATTTTTTCTTTTATGGAAGTACCCTGTCCACAATTTCTATATCAGGCCACTAAGATGCTTATTTATCAATATTCCGACCTGATAGGCGCAAAGGCAAGTATTACAATGCAAATTCAGTTTGTGTTTGATTATGTACAAAGCAAAGCCATATGCGCAACCATAAGACATTCGAATTTAGAACGAATGAGAAGCCTGTAAGCATTACTACTTTACACATTGTCTCTAAGGTAAGCCTGATTGCTTTTGTGCCAAGCTACCAGAGGGTTGAGCACAGGTTAATGTGGGGTTGCTTGTAGCTTCACTCCATTAAGGATTGTGGTTCCAGCTTGAGTAGAGTTTATAGCCCATTAGCCAGTAATCCAATTTCTTACAGTGAGGCGGTGAAGAGTGGGTTTAAACTCTTGACTACTGCTATGAAAGTCAGCAATTTAGCCACTACACAACTTCTTCTCCTTTTTTGTACCACATGTGGGCACAACATGGCACAGACACTTGAGCCATTTTAACATACTTCCTCAGTGTGTCCAGTGTGTGATGTACTACTGTATCAGAAAACATTGCAGTGCTTACATAGAACTAACTGGAATAATAATTTCCGTTGTAAAGATGATATCCTACACTGACAAAAATATCTTCTGGAAAGACTCAAAACCCTCCAGGCGTCCGAAATTTACAAACAAAAATCTGTGTCAGCTTCAAAATGTTTAGATTATACTTTTTTTAATCCACAAATGTGCTATATAACTTTGACAATGTTGTACTCATCATTTGGAATACATTTTATAACCTCCGGCAATACCCTTAATTGTAGAATGTACTGAAAGCACTTAAGTATTGTACATCAGTTCACCTCAATCACTAAAGACACAGAATTGTTGACGTTCCCATGCGTGTAGTGGCATATCAAATGCATTCCACTGGGCAAGATCCTCCCAATAATTCTTGCAACATTGTTTTTATTTTATTCATGCAATGTTCATTTTAGGACTGTCATAGGAACCGGTTATGAGGGGTGTTATACTGGAAACCAAAATACAGTTATATCTACACTTATATGCCAAATCGAAATGACTGTTAAAGTAAATCCAGCACTTAAAATACTTCCAACACCAGCCATTGCATCTGCTACATATAAGGTTTCAACCAAGCTTGTGGCATAACAAGGGTGCATTGGGACGTAATACAAGCAAGGAAATTGAGCCCCCATCCCCTGAATTGTTGGAAAAAAGAACCACTAATCGAGGTGAAGTGGGCCAATCACAGCCCTGGACCTCGGTGCCACTGCACCTGCTGTACTATTGATCGCTACACCCCTGAATCAAGCTCTCCACAGCAGTCGGCTAAACATTCCACATGCAGCATCTTAGTCTATCCTCATTTGTTTGTACTATTCGGAGAACCGCCCCCTCTGATGCCAATCAAAGAAACTTCATACTCTCTCTAGTCTTAGGTCATTCCAACACTTATTTATATGCATCTTGTTGCTTTTGTGATATATATCATCCCTCCATTTTTTGATTCAGTGTAGACCTGCAGGGCCGCGTTGTGAAGCAGAAAGCAGGAACATCTTAAGGACTTTCAGGGTCCTCCACCAAACTTATGTTGGGGACATCTGCTTTAACAGCTTTGAATTTATGATCCAGTTTCAGCTGCTTCATGCTGTCTTTGTCCAGGTCACTGGCAGTGTACTGGCACACTCGTCCAAATTCTAAATGTGTTTACATCTACTATTCAGGGACAATGATGTGTGTTTTCAAATGTTTTAACACAGCAGCAGCTCACTACTATTACTGCTAATACTCTCTTTGACACCCTCCCATTTGGCATTTGAGGGGTCCTGTTTTGATCGAAAATAAATTTTTTTAATGGATGTTGCATGAAAAATAAACACACGGGCCATATGTACAATGAAGTGGCGCTAGCCTTCCTGGCTTAACGCCTTTCTCTGCCACTTCTGAATCGTAAGACTGCACCATATTTACAAGAATGTGGTGCAGCCTTCCGTTTCCCCTGCAATGGCGCATAGTTTAGCAACTTAGCGCCAATGCAGGCACTCTCGCACCATAGTGCAAGGGTGTCTGCGTGCAGAGGAGGATTGTTTATGTGTAGGAAGGTTACCCTACCTGCACATAAACAACCCATGGCAATTTGCTTTTTCCGTGTGTGCTGCACACATGGAAAACGCAAAAACGAGTAGAAATAATGCATTTCTCCTCGTTTTGCCAATTTACTACCAGGATTTACCTGGTCTTAATTTTGGCGCTGCATCCTATGTAAGCCACCCTTGTACTTAGGGGGCAGTGTCAAAATGAATGGGTGTTGCAGTGGAATGCCCACGGCAAAACCCACTGCCCACCCGCTAACATAGCATGAAAGGGGGCCTTATTTACAAGGCAGCGTTAAGCCATATTAAGAGGCTTAACACTGCCTTGTAAATAAGGCGGAGCCCCTATCGCCATCACAACGTTGGTAATTGTGAAGTTGTGGTGGCAATAGGGGCTTGTACATATGCACCAACATTTCTCTTCAAAATGTCTGTAACAAACTCACACATAATCCACAATAAAAATATATTAAAGAAATATGGTATTTGAAACAATCTGTTTAAGAATAGTTAGTGGTCCTGGGGGCAAGACTCTCTACCGAACAGAGGGGGCTCTATGAGTGGGCCCCCTGAAAGGCTGGGGCCCTGGGCCAGAGACCACTTTGCCCATGCCTTAAAATGTCTCTGGCAGAATGCTGTATACATCAAGTTGTATTAATCTTGGTAGCTGATAGGGCATAATAAACATGAAACCATTTATTACAGTCCTATAATTCCCTAGAGCAACTCTTCCATATGATGACTCCCTGCATATGGAAAGCCTGAATCCCATCTAAATGAGGTTGGGATCTAAAATGTAATTGTGGATCACAATAATATTTTTGCTAATGTGATGGTATAAGAATATACATATGGAGATGCCGGAAAGAAATGGTCAAAAACCTCGTTACGTGAAAAATATGTCACTCGACAAAGGACATACAGGAAAACAATGCATTTAAAAAATAATATATTAGGGCTGTGAAATAGGGCCACCCTGTCCACAGAGGGAGGGGTTCGTTATCCACCCACAACAGTACACAACTCTGGGATTTTAGAAAACTATTGAGTTTACATTGCCCAGGACAAGTTCACTGTTTAACAAAGGACCTGATTTCCTCTCGAGTCTCGACAATGCGGGTGCACGTTTCCTTTTATTCCCTTTGGCGGGGAACAAGAATGGCTGTTGTTGTTTTGCTTCAGAGGCGAGAAGCTGTCTCTAAAATTCAGATGACATGCTTTCTGCATAATCTCCTTTTGAAATTTGAAAAGTTGGAAGGAGTCAAGTTAATAAATGAAGCAGTCGCGGATCTCATTTAGAGTTTGACATTGGCGCTCGCAGCTCAGCGATGCTGCCTACCTCGGCCTGTGAAAAGCAGTTATTAACGTGGCATCTGATGATATTACTGCAATTTACCAGGGACGCAGTATATTGCAAATTGGCTTCCTTCGCGGAAGGGGAAATAGAGGCCGCGAAGCCTCGCTTCCTGTCAGCGTCTGTGAAAGGAGCTCATTTTTAACCTGTCACCCGGTCCAAAGGCTGCAAATCAAATCTAAAGGGTAGATGGAAAAGGGCTTTCTGCCACCGACAGAGGGCGTGAGGTGTTATAAACAGCGGGGGGAACATAGCTAGAGGTGGGAGGTAAACCAAAAATCAAATGGAAAAGAAAGCCTGCGTATTATCTCTGCTAATGGGATTTTATTCCACACATAAAATGGGGGCAATATCCTCTTAGGAGAAGACAAGGCCTGGGAAACAGAGGGAGTGTCACGGGCAAAATAAAAATCCACTCAAACCATTCCAGAGGTCTTTGGGCCCTGAGGACCAGGGGGGAAACAAAGCAGTTGACAAGTTGTGTCATAGATAGATGCACTTCTTTGGATGAGGATGTTGGTTTAATCCAGTGACAATACGGTGGTTTGTTGAAAAGAAGTTGGATTGGTGTCTAGTAACAAGTGACCAAATCTGTATTTCATAAAAAATATAGGGGCATATTATCAAGGGGGTTTATCTCCGCTTTTTTGGCTTTAAAAGCCAAGAAAGCGGAGATAAAATTATCTCCCTATTACCTAGCTGTCGCTAACACCAGTTAGCGACAGCTAGTAGGAGATAGCGACCATCTTGGGCCCCACTTTGCATGTCAGTGATATTTATCACTAATGACATGCAAAGTGGGCGTGCCAAGATGTTAGCGACTGGAAACAGTCGCTAACATCGCTATCTCCTATTACCAACTTTTGGAGATATTCGCGCTAAGCGCGAATATCTCCAAAAGCTAACACCTGCCCCTGAGCAGTTCTTAGCCATGTTATCCAAAGGTAGGCGGATAACATGGCTAAGAGCATTAGCTCGGTAATGCATGAATATCGCGGACTTTTCAGCGATATTCATGCATTGCGGCCGTTTTTTATCACATTTGCAATAAACCTTGGTAATACCAAGGTTTATCAGCTATAAAAATCGCCGCAGCGCAGCGGTAACATTTTGTCTCTAACCAAGCAATGGCGATAATTATCGCTATTGCTTGGTAATATGCCCCATAGGGCTTTATTCACAAAGGTAAATTTACATCAGTAGATCTTCTAATATGTAGATCTATTCCTACCCTATGTATATTATCTCAGCTTCTTGCTTGCCACCATTTCCAAGTGGATATTTACACCTCTGTGTAAATGTACATGCCTCCAACCCTAGAAAGAGGGCATGTATCCTATACTATTCAATTTAAGACCATAAAGTTACTAAAAGTAACTTGATGATGGTATTTTAGATTCCACCTCTTTTGGCCAATATGTACACAATCACATGGAAGGGAGTAGCCAAATAGTATACACAACTCCCATATCTCCCCCACCTGGCACCTATTCATGAAAAAACACATAAACGCAGCCTAAACCCAGGCTCAGTCCTTCTCATGTTAGCCTATGTGAGCCAGCAACCAACAGTAAATACATCCACACACCAAAATACGGATCACAACATTGAAGAGGAAGAGAAGATTCACTGAGGCGGAGATCGCCCTTGTAGATAAATACATGGTTAACCACTACAAACAACAACATGGTCTTCCTCCTTACAACCTTAGTGGAGCAGAGTAGCCAACCTTGTGGCAGGAAGTCATGGATTCTGTTAATGCTTGGGTGGGAGAGGCCCACATTGCAGGGTACATTAAAAGTAAATGGCAGGCTGAGAGGAGGGGGCGAAGGAGATGTTCTCCAGGATTTATGTGCAAAGGGTATTGCTGGAGATGGACCTGCACATGGTCTCTGCCTTCGATCAGGATTAAGAAGGGTAAAGCTCTAGCTCAATGCAAAAACACCTGGAAATTGTGGAAAGCTCAAAGATGGTACCTACAGGGTAGGTAAGTGGTCTAGCATTTGAAGGCAGCAGGTGGTCCCGGAAGTATAACCTAACCTTTAGTTTGGGTTATCACGGGTTCAATGGCATAAGAAGGTATATGGTGTCCGTAAAATCTTGCATGGCAATTGTGCGTCTTGCTGAGGAGTTTTTGCTATTGCTCCAGTTTGCCACACAGTCTTCCCTTACTTTCTCTTTTAAATATGCCTCCTAGGTTAGGCAGGTTGTTGCAGAGCCATCTGTTTGTTTCCTCCCTCTACGGGTTCTGGCTTCCTAATCTTTGACTTTGCCTTGGTTGATGGCAATGTCTTCTGGTCTTTCTCAAGGAAAACCACAGTACCACTGATGGAACTCTAATTTCTGATTGCTGTGTTATTACTCTGGATGTAGGTAGGCCAACGTTGATATATTAATTATGCTGGAGTAATTATAATAATTTGAGATACGAAATTTCCAAAAATTAGGGGGTATATTACCAACAACTAGCGATAATTTTTGTCTCTAACTTATTTAGAGACAAAAATTATCGCCGCACATCGGCGATTTTTTTTTTTCACAACCAAGACACATCGGCGATTTTTATCGCAGATAAACCTTGCTATTAGCAAGGTTTATCGCAAATGCGATAAAAAACGGCCGCAATGCATGAATATCGCTGAAAAGTCAGCGATATTCATGCATTATCGAGCAAATGCTCTTACCCATGTTATCCACCTCCCATTGGATAACATGGTGAAGAACTGCTCAGGGCAGGTGTTAGCTTTTGGAGATATTCGCGCTTATCTCCAAAAGTTGGTAATAGGAGATAGCGATGTTAGCGACTGTTTCCAGTCGCTAACATCTTGGCACGCCCACTTTGCATGTCATTAGTGATAAATATCACTGACATGCAAAGCGGGGCCCAAGATGGTCGCTATCTCCTATTAGCTGTCACTAACTGGTGTTAGCGACAGCTAGGTAATAGGGAGATAATTTTATCTCCGCTTTCTTGGCTTTTAAAGCCAAAAAAGCGGAGATAAACCCCTTGATAATATACCCCTAGGTGATTAAGCCCATTTGTAAAATTTGGGGTAAAAATGCCTACCCAAGAGCACTGGAACATAGCGCAAGCTGCTGCTGACTGCTGCTGTTTCTGTTTTATTGCATTAAGCATTACTTTCCTAGAGCAAAATGCATACTCCGGTTCATTTTGGATGCAAGAGTGCTTTTTGTGCTAAGAAAATATTGCGAAATCAAGGTTACGGTCTTTGTGTAACTGCGTAATCTTGTAGAATGTTGCTGTAATTTCACGCAATTACGCTACCGCTAATTGCGAGTTACACCCACCCCTAGATTTAAATTGTGATAATAGCAGCGTTCACTGTTAAAAGTCATATATTTCTGTGCAAGAGATGTCACTGAGTAATTTGGCGAATTCTCACCTTACGAACAGCCAGTACTGAGAGAGGAAAATGTTAACATTTATGATTGGAAGGAGCACCACTGCAGCTGTGTTTCTTCCTCTCCTGCTCTACTCCACCTTCTTCCCCTAACCATCCACAGTGTTTGTTCATATATCAGCAACATTTACGAAAGAAAAGGAGGTGGGCTCACATTCATGTCTAATTCAGTCTCATCTGGTTTTTAAGACCCCTACCTCATGCAGTCTATCCTCTCCATAATTCACCCTGTCCTGCTATATACCCTGCCTGTTTCAGACAAGCCTAAAATAACGTAAGGGAAGAACTAAACTCCCTCTGTGTTCCTACAGTTATCCAACAGCTACTACCACAACTCACACCTTAAAGTATGATACTATTTATATTAATTTGCATGTAATCTTGCTTCCTTCAATGCCACACCATTGCAGTTAATGTGGCTGATGTACCTGGGGCAGGAGTACTTCTTATTGCAGCAGGGAGACAAAAAGGAACTGCAAATGCAACTGAGAGAGCGCAAACTGATTTAAATGTATGAGTACATCACACTTACCTGTAGTAAGCACAAATCATGAAGAGAAATGCCATGAGTGCTAATAGTATTTGCAATTATATTTTGAATGTATAGTTAATATAGAGATTTAAGTAGAAGTGGAACTAATCCAGAAATGTGTGACATTATATGATTTTAGTAGACGTGATTATTTCTTAATCTATGTCGTGAAGCTGCTAAAACATAAGATGGTATGTGGTTAAGAGCAGAACGTGGTAGGCCTCAGGGCCAGAGCTGGAGGGAAAGGGAAGATGGTTCTTTTCACGACACAGATTGTATTAAGGTTCTTGGTCATTGCATTAATGGGCCATGATTTATAGAAATGTTTACTTAATAATAGAATAAGAGTATTAACATGCTTTAATTAAATGAAGAAGTTGAATGCTATAATCATAATGAGAAATATTGTAGGCCTGAAATGTTTTAACGTTGATTTACACGTACATGTCTGGGCTGAGAAATGTTGCAAGCCTTTTTAGAAGTCTATGAGAGTTGGGTTCTTGGCGGCAGATATCTGTCTGCAACAGGAAAGGGGGGATCCAATTATAAATGAATGAATAGAGGTCTGTTCAGTAGACGGCCCAGACATGGAGGAGGGTTCTGGAATGTTTAAGGGGTATCAGCGGGCCGGAGAAGAGCCTGAGAAGCAAGGTCAACTCTAACGTCTGAGGCCCAATACAAAGCATCATGGAAAAAGCCTGAAGCTACACCACGTGAGAGGCGTTTCGCAAGGGGCGTCTCAAATGTTGTTGACTGTTTTGTATTAGGGACAGCACCCCTGGGTGGAGTTAGAGCAGAGACCTGAGGACCCTTTAGAGAGCGGATGGGTAGGCAGAGAGGGGTCATGACTGGAGAACTATAGGTTTTCACCAAAAGACTTAGAGTGGGTGACTTCCCTTGGGGGTCATTCACTGCTGACACCTTTGTTAGGTTGGGATTTGGTTAAGTAGGGATACCATCTAGAACAGGGTAGGGACGCCTAACCTGTGTGTGTTTTCCTCCAACCTAAATGAAGGAGAGATATGCGTCTATGCTGATAGCTTTATTATTCTTAGAACTTGTGTTAGTGATTTCTGTTGCTCGTCTGAGGGCTTTTCGAGAGCACATGTATGTAATTGGACCTGTGTATCTCGTGAATCTCATTTTGAGATGCCTGTATTTGCAGCTTATCATTTCCTTACAATAAACTTTTGAAAGCTAGAAGTTGTCTGTGGTCTTTGGGAGTAGAGTCCTTTATTGGGTGAACTAACTTGCAGATGGGTGTACTGTTTTCCTCCAAGACAGGCAACAAAGGTTCAGTCGACCAGATCGAGGTTTAGATCAATAGATATAAGGTATCGATCAAAATCTCGCCCTTTCAGTTGGTAGCTATAGAGGATGGTTGCCTTCTTGAGGACGGTGACCTAGGCCAGGTTAGCTTACCCCAAGGCCCCTAGAAATCGATGATCGGAAGAACAGCCCGCAGAAGAAGATCCGGATGACGTGAGACAGAAAAAGCAGCAGTATCGGTCGAGAGTGAGTATAAAGGGTTATGCGTGTTAGATTGCGGTGTTTTGTATTGTATCTATGTTGTAATGTCTGGCGGAGTTGAATGTCTGTAGAGTGACTGTGGAACAGGTTGTGAGCGCGCGCAACCGGTGGAAATCTTAAGTTCAAAGAGAGCTTAAGTGGTTCGGGTGTATCGGACACCCAGAGTAATTGTCAACTAGTGTGAAGGGGGTCATGAGGTACCATTGATCACCCGAAAGACCGAGATAGGGGGAACGTAAGAGTGAGTGCGTGAGTAACGGACGCTGGTCGGAAGTTACTGTGTGTGTAAGCAACCTATCAGAGGGACGATAGACATCTCGTCAGTTGTGTTGACAATTACAGATAGACTGTGGACGTACAGTCGAGAGAAGTGACCGCTTGGTCGGAAGTAGTCATTTTTCGGTGTATGAATGGGACGCATGCATAACCGGGAGACGAGTTGAGAAAGGAGGGGTGCTGCTGCGAAGCGGAGAAAAGTGACGTCAGAAAGTGTCGCGCAGTGATTGGCCGACCGGAGAAAGACCGCGCTTTGATAGGCCAGCTAGCGAACACGTCAGACAGGGTCGCGACGTGATTGGCTGACCGGAGAAAGACCGCGCTGTGATAGGCCAAGCTAGCAAAGCCGCGACAGGATTGATGGATTGTCATCAGGAAGTAAACAGAGTAGCGAGGCTGGATTTTGTGCGCATAATTATGAAGTGTTTTAAATGGTTGAAAGCGGTGTTTAAAAAAGAGAAGCGGGGATCGTATGAAGGGGAAGAAGCCCCGCCGGAGGGTACGCCAGCTCGTTACATGGCAGTGAATGTTGGGCTGCATACGATCCTTTGGATATCAGAGTGGAGTAAGATTACTGAAGGAAATGAGGAACTGACGTTCCCGAAGTACGGGACGTTCAGATTAGAGGTGTTACATCGATTGAAATCAGTCATGACCTCAAAGAGACCCTTGCCTAGACCAACCCAGTTTGAAGCTCTTGAAGCATGGATTAGGGCAGCGCATGAAAAGAATATGAACAGACGACAAGAAAGGGTGAAACGATCGGTAAGGGCAGTGCAAGATGCCAGGTGGGATGCGGATGCTAAAAGATGGAGAGTGCATAATTTGGAAATAAATAAACTGTACCCAGTGTTAGAGGCGCCCGTAAATAAAACCCCCCTGGAAGAAGATGATGAGAGCGAAACAGAGGATAGCTTGATAAACAGATTATTGACAGACAGGCCACCCCCGTATAATAGAGCAGGGGGAGAGGTCGAGAAGAGTGAAGGAGAAAAGGGGGGCAATGCAGGAGAGCATAGACCGCTTCCCAGTTCAGAGTGGGATCCTGAGCCAAAGAAAGAGTTGTCCCAGCCTAGTCAGGTGCAACAGGTAGTCGGGAGGTTTGTGGTACAAAGAGCGCCGGAAACGGAAAGCGCCACATCCTACCCATTACCAGATGCACTACAGGTACCTGTTACCATAGGTCCTATAATATCGATATATGACCAAGAAAGAGCAAGAGGGGAAGAACGGAAACGGAAAGACAGAGAAAGAGCAGAGGAGGCAAGGAGGAACGATACCACTAATTCCCCAAGTCAGATGCCGATACCCAGAGAGTGGAGTACACCGATGCACACAGCAGGGGACCCAGGAGGAGATCCTGGGGGTCCTAGATGGCCAATGGATCTGAGGGGATCTGGACGAAAATCCTTTCAAGAGTTAAATGAGTACATGAAGCAGTGGGATGAGGCAGTGAAGGCTCAAAAGAGCATCAATGCTGCAGAAGCAGAAAGGGAAAGTCAGGACAGCAGAGCACGGACTCACTGCGGGGCTGGGGAGAGTAGCCCGGAGTGGGACTGTAGAGGGAGTAGGGGAGTCACCCATTGGGCCCGGAGTGGAGGTAGAACAGACCTGGAAAACGGGGGCCCCGGGAGTGAGGGGGTGGCGCGCCCAATACTCAGTGAAGAGGAGAGGAGAGCGCAAGAGTACAGAAACAGCTTTAAGTGTCCACACTGTGTGCCCGGCACCAGAGAACTGAATGGGAGTTGCGAGAGGTCGCACCATAGACCCTGTGATGATGGAAATGAGCGCAGCCCAGGGAATATGGGGAACCAGGAAGGATCGTATCGGATACTGAGCGATACGAGGCAAAGGGAGTGTAGCGACCAGAGGGAAAATAACAGAGAGATGTGCGGTGAGAGGAGAGAAGAAGATGAGAGTGGGCAGAGCAAGAGTAGGGGTAACAGGCCCGTGTTCCATCACCTTCCAAGATCGGATGGCCGAGCATGGGACCTGGAGAGATGGGAGCAAGGGAGACCACCCATTAACTCTCCCGAGCCCAAACGTAGAGCTCGAAGTTGGGATGGTAGGGAAACCAGCGAGCCCCCTTCAAAAGACATATTGCGAGCTGAGATAAAAGCCAAGAGACTTGATGTCTCCAGTCTAAGGTCAGACCTGGATGACATGGTAGATGGTACCCTGCCTTTAGAAAGAATGGAAATGTATGAGCAGGATGAAATACTGTATATGGCAAAGGACATTACTCGAAAAGCGAGAGCAGTCCATGAGAAGTTAGTCGAACTAGCAGGCAAATATATGGTGGACTTGTCAAGAACCAAAGCATTACAGGGTAACCACAGGCTACATTACACAGATCGAGACCTAGATGAGAGGAGAACGATTGGGCTGAAAACACACATAAGGGAACTGATTGCTGGAATAAGGACATGGAGGGCACTAGATAAGTGGGAAGAGAGGTGGTCCAAGAAAGGGACCGGCAGAAGAAGCATGATTGGTATGACACCAGGACAGCAGGGAATAGAAGCTTACCCTTTGCGTGAAGTCGCAAATGGGAACTATGTACATGTCCCTTGGAGTAGGGGAGATTTAGCTGCTTTTACCACCTCTTTCCCCAAGTTACGAGAGAACCCTGTGGAGTGGTACAAGCAAGTCGAGAGGTTTGTAAAAATCTCCAAGGTCCTATGGATAGATCTGAACACGCTGTTTGACATTGTTGTACCAGGAGATCTGTGGACAGCATGCAAGGTTAGCGCTGAGTGGCCCACAACGGAGCCAGAGAGAGATGCTAAGACTAATGGGCCGTCCGAAATAGTGATGGCAAAATTCGAGAGAGTGATGACTTGGCTGAAAGAGAAAGTGCCAATGCAGGACATAGATTGGGTCAGAATAGACCGAACGAGACAGGAACCCAAAGAGACAGTTCACGAATATTACGAGAGATTGCTGAAGGCGTTTAAACAATATAGCGGCTTGGATGTAATGGATCCAAAAGACATAGGGCAATTTGTGTCCAAGTTCGTCCTGGGACTGAGACCGGATATTAGTTTAATGATTCAGCAACACTCGATTTGTTGGCAAACTAAACCCCTAGATGAAATACTGAGATATGCCAGGTACTGCTGTGATGAGATAGATTCCAAGGCTAAGAAACTAAAGGAAAAGTTGATGGTGGTACAGATGCAGGCAGCAGGGAAGGGGGGACAACAGCAACAGCAGCAAGGAACAGGTACAGGAGGAAAGAAGCAGTACAGTCAGAACAAGGGTAATGAGGAGAGTTCCACCTTTAGACCTAGAATAGACATAGCTACCTTGAAGAAAACGACGAGGTGCCACCAGTGTAACGAGCTGGGGCATTGGAAACGCGAGTGCCCTTACAATGTAGAGATAGGAGAGCAAGAGATAGAGGAGGAAGAGGTTCAGAGCGCGCCTACAAGAGGGGTAACGCCATACCAAGGAAAGGTGCTCAAAGGGGGGGGGGCTCCTCCCCGAGCCCAGTTCCCGCAACCTCCTCGAGCAGGGAGTATGGGTAAGACCTATAGACAAATGCCCCTGTTTGTGGAAGGTGAAGAGTGCTATTATGTGGACCCATTAACCGGACAGAGAGTGGAAAGAGAAGACTGCACCCTCGGGGCAGCCTTAGAGGTGGATCAGAGGGGACCCTATGTGGAAGCAGAAGTAGCAGGGTGCCCTACGACATTTCTGGTGGACACAGGAGCCACTAGATCCACGATCAGATCAGCTGCAGTTCCAGACCTGCCCATGTCTGGAGAGACCATACAGGTGGTAGGGGTCGCAAACAGGAGAATAACCAGCCAATTGACAGAACCGGTGCAGGTGAAAATAGGGAAGTACAGTGATGAGCACCAGTTTGTGGTTTGCGATTCAAGCCCTGTGTGTCTGCTAGGAAGAGACCTGTTGTGTAAATTGAATTGTACTATATATTGTACACCTCAGGGAGTGGAGGTATTGACCAATGATGATGACGCAGATTTCAAAGTTGCAAACTCAAGAATATGTGTGGAGCTGTACCCTACTTTGACAGTAGATGAGCTCCCCTGGGACTTGAGAGAGACAGTGGCATCAGAAGTATGGGATTTCACTGGGGAAGAGATTGGATTGGTCAAAGGGGTGGACCCAGTGAAAATTGTAGTGAAACCGCATGCTGAGTTCCCAAGAACACCCCAATATAAATTGACTCCAGAAACGATTGCAGGCATAAAACCCGTGATCGAGTCCATGATTAAACAGGGAATACTGAAAGAAATCGTGGGTAGTCCATGCAACTCCCCGATTATGGGTCTGCAGAAACCAAATGGGAAATTTCGGATAGTGCAGGACCTTCGAAAGATTAATAACATAGTCGTTTCGTGTTGTCCAGTGGTACCGAATCCATCAGTGATACTGTTTCAGATTCCATTCCAAGCAGAGTGGTTCACAGTGATCGATCTTTGTCAGGCTTTCTTTTCGATCCCTTTGGACGAAGATAGCCATTTTCTTTTCGCATTTAAGCTGGAAAATCGCGTCCTAACATGGTGTCGTATCCCTCAGGGGTATACAGAGAGTCCATCGATCTTTAACCAGCTTCTGAAGAAAAATCTTGAAAGTCTAGTGCTGCCCCAGAAGTCAGTTCTGGTCCAGTACATAGACGACCTCCTTGTGGCGTCAGAAACCGAAGAAGCTTGCAGGGAAGACTCCATTGCTTTGTTAAATCACCTAGCTGCCAATGGGCATAAGGTGTCCCCGGGAAAATTGCAGTACTGCCTGACAGAAGTGCAGTACTTGGGACACAGAATTGAGAAAGGCAAACGAAAAGTGTCACCAGATAGGATAGAGGCGATCATGAAAATGAATGCGCCTAAAACACAGAGAGAGGTCAGGATGTTCCTAGGGATGGTGGGTTATTGCCGACAGTGGATCGTGAATTTTTCACTGAAAGCAAAGCCCTTGCAAAAACTGACGCACAAAGAGGTGAGTGATCCGGTACCATGGGACAAAGACTGTTTGATGGCGTTCCTACAGCTGCGAGAGGACCTGTGTCGTGCTCCGGCATTGGGAATGCCTGATTACAATAAACAATTTTTTCTTTACTGTTGTGAGAGAGAAGGTTGTGCGTTGTCTGTGTTGGTCCAAATCCATGGGAATGCCCGTAGACCAGTTGCTTATTTCTCGGCTACTTTAGACCCAGTAGCCGCAGCGTTGCCCGGATGTCTCAAATCCGTTGCTGCAACGGGTGTCAGCATTGAGAGATGTGAAAATATCGTCATGGGGCACCCGTTAGAGGTGTGCGTGCCACATTCTGTTGAACTGTTGATGACCAGGACCAAAACACAGCATCTGACCAACAGTAGGCTCACGCGCTATGAGCAAGTTATTCTTGCTGCAGAGAATGTGACCCTCAAGAGATGCTCTGTTTTGAACCCTGCTACCTTGATGCCACTTCCAAATGATATCGATGATGATGATGAATGTACAGACCATGACTGCCTCGATGTGACTGAACTATGCACCAAACCCAGACCCGACATTGTAGATGAGCCACTGACCGACCCAGACGAAGTTTTCTTTGTCGATGGCTCATGTGTAAGAGACGAAGTTGGGCAGTTGAGAGCAGCTTATGCTGTTTGTACAATTGAAGGAGTTGTGGAAGCTGGGTGCCTGGAAGGAGTACACTCCGCTCAGGTAGCCGAGATTATTGCCCTGACACGTGCTTGCTTAGCAGGCAATCAAATTCGAGTTACCATATACACCGACAGCCAGTATGGGTATGGGGTAGTTCATGATTACGGGCAGTTATGGTCTCAAAGAGGGTTCATGACTTCTTCAGGCTCTCCCATTCGCAATGGAGAGTTTGTGCGCCTGTTGTTAGAAGCATTGCAATGCCCAGCAAGTATCGCAGTTGTAAAGTGCACCGCACATACCAGAAATGAGGACTTTGTTTCGAAAGGCAATAGATATGCTGATGAAGTTGCGCGGTATTGCGCGGAACAAGGGTACTCTTTCACAGAGGTGGATGTGGGTGGAATAAATGTAAGAACTGAATTAGCCATGATACTGGAAACTGTTGATACTTGGGATGAACTGTCAACCATGCAAGAAAATGCTCCTGATTCTGAAAAAGAAACATGGGAAAAGGCAGGATGTGTAATGGGTGAGACCCATTTTTGGGTCTCAGCAGACGGCAGAGCAGTGTTGCCCAATGAGATGGTGAGTCCAATGGCTAGGCTCATACATGGTCCCGTACACTTAGGGAGAGATGCTATGCTGAGAGTGTTTAGACAGACTTGGTACAATCCTAAGTTTAGAATAGCAGCAGAAGCAGTGTGCCAGCGTTGTGTGACCTGCCAGCAGCTGAACGTAGGGAAAAGAACACCAGTTGCACTAAGTCACATAGGAAGGTCTGGAGGTCCATTCAATCGAATGCAGATAGATTTCATTGAAATGCCAAGGTGCAACCGCCTCCGATATGTCCTGGTGGTTGTTTGTGTGTTCTCCAGATGGGTTGAGGCATACCCTACACGTAGGTGCGACACCCTCACAGTGGCCAAGTTACTGCTTAGAGAACTCATTCCTCGCTTCGGGGTGCCGGCCTTTTTGGAATCAGATAGGGGAACACATTTTAACAGCGAGCTTGTGAAGATGATCTGTGTAGCACTAAATATTGACCAAAAGCTGCATTGCAGTTACCGACCAGAAGCCTCAGGAATTGTGGAGCAGATCAATGGCACGATCAAGTCCAGAATAGCAAAAGTGTGCTCCTCAACGACTTTGAGTTGGCCTGATGCCCTGCCATTAGTTCTCATGAGCCTTCGTAGTACCCCAGACAGAAGAACAGGGTTGTCACCACATGAGGTGTTAATGGGGAGAGCAATGAGGCTGCCATCTATTCCAGCTACTGCACTGTTAAATATCACAGATGATATGATCCTGGACTATTGTAAGGGGCTGTCTGACGCCATGCGTTCTGTGTCTCTTCAGGTACAGGCTGCCGAGGTTCCAGCGTGCCAGGGCCCTTGCCATGACCTGTATCCTGGGGACTGGGTCCTGGTGAAGAAACATGTGAGAAGAAGCTGCTTGGATATTCGTTGGCGTGGGCCCTTCCAGGTCATCCTGATCACAAACACAGCTGTAAAGGTGGGAGGCCTGCCCAATTGGATACACGCGTCACATACGAAAAGGGTTCCAGCACCTCTGGAAACAGCTCCTCTCTCGGATAGACGTCCAGCAGAGGACCGAGAAGCCATAGAGGGGGCTAGCCAAGCTGTAGAGGTGCCAGCGGAAGCAGGGAACGAGTCTGACCAAGCTGAGGACGGTCAGTACAACAGTGAAACGGAAGACGCTACAGAAGGAGAAAGTAGCTGGGAGTACGAGTCAGACCCTGACAGGTCTGAGAGAGAGCGAGAACAGAGAAGAAGAAGAAGGAGTAGAAGGGCACGTGGAGAAGCTAATTGGCCGCAAAGAAGGAGCTCTAGCCTGAGGTCAACTCCAGAGTTAACCCTTCCTCCGATATCAGAAGACTCAGACCCAGAAGAAGGTGCTCAGGGCGCTGAAGCACCGGACCGAAGAAGGTCAAGAAGAGTGCGTGTGCCTAACAGAAGATACTCCACACCTGAGTGGACATATCTGGCGTCAAATGTCTGTGAAACCGGAGACAGGGAGGATCCGAGCGGTGGTGGTGTCCAGTTCTGAGCCCATTATCACCGTGGAAATACGGCTGTTGGTACCCGGTGTCGAACAAGAAGGGTCACTAACATTCATGCTCCCCAGACCTCCCCGCCTCAGCAAGTTAAAACACATGTTTCTTACAGAATTGCAATTCCCCGACTTTGGTACAACGATAACAGCACATGAAGAGCACAATCTTCGTTTGGAAATACTGAACTATGCTATTGAAGCTGCAACCACAAATCTGATAGTAGACTGTTAAAGGACTTTGTAAATAAAGCAAGCAGAAAAAAGAAGATTACCTAGCGCCCAGGAAGCAGAGAATTTTTAGGGAATTTCCCTTGAGTGGATGGAGAAGGGCTAGGGTTGTCTTTTTGAACTGTTAAAGGACTTTTGCGAAGAAGGTTGTCAGCCTCCAGTTGTGTGGATTCTAAAGACAAAAGGATTGAAAAGAGACTGTAAAGGAACGAGAGGAAAAGAACTTTTTGCAAGGATAAAGAGAGAGCTATATGGTCTGACGAAATGGAGGCCGGCACCCCGAACCGCAGAGCTAAATGTATAATAGGTACACTAATAGTAGGAGTGATAATATTAATAGCTTTAGTGGTAACAATTTCTTATGTAAAGGGACATGAGGAAGAGGCAAAGGTAACTGATGTGAATTCTGCAGAAACGCTTACACCCACTGTTGCTGGTGAGAAAAGGGAAAACACTCAAGAGAAAGCGTTATTAGCTGCAGAAGCCCGCAGGTTACACGTAGACGAGTCCCAAGGAGACTTTAGGTCGAATGCTTATGCTAAACTTTTATATGAATACGTGGATGCCATGGAGGTTAAGGATTGCTACGTCTGCATGCAGTTGCCGGCGTCTGTAGATGAAGGAATTCGCTATCATCACCTCCCTCTGACATATGGCATTACATGTAGCTTATTGCTTAGTATATTTTATGAGAGAGATAGTTTTGAATACTATTTCTCTAATTATGATTCAGTGTTGCCAGAAGTCCCAAATTATAAGCAGATGAACAAATGGGATTACTGGAAGAGTGAAGACAGATTGGCCAAATTCTTCATTCCTTGGATTACCTTAGATACTTCACATGCCCGTAGAAATAACCTGACATGCAAGGTGTCAGAAGTCGAGAAGAAGTTCATAGGGCAGGTGGATGATCGTTATAGAAGACAAAAGATTTTGAAAAAATCAGGACAGGGGAAAATAGATTGGACCGAGGAAGAGAAGTCACACAAGAGAAAGGGTAGTAGTGGTCCAATAGCTTTGGATAAAGCGCAGAGAGGAAAGTTATGTCTTCACAGAGCCAAAACGTATTATGAAAATGTATACGTTGGAGAAGTTGACTGTGAACATGCTTTTAATTTAGAGTACTACACTAAGGATTTCCTGAAGGGAATGCAAGTGATTCCAAATGTGTATTTTGTATGTGGAAGAAATGCTTACGTGAGACTACCTGACAACTGGTATGGATCATGTTACTTGGCAATTGTCTTCCCCAAAATATATCATGCACAAGACTTAGTGATCATTGAGGGTCAGACATCATCGAGGGGAAGGAGAGATGTAGGTGATGCCGAAATGGTTGGAGATGTCTTTGGAGCTATGTTCCCTCTTTTGGGAATAATCCTTAATGATGTTAAAATTAGACGACTGGCAACAGTTGTCGACAGGTTGTCTGCCAGCACTGCTCAGTCCTTAATGCTGGTAGAAGGAGAGATGCAATCGATAAGGGCTATGGTTCTTCAAAATCGTCTTGCATTAGATGTCCTACTAGCAAAAGAGGGCGGAGTCTGTAAGGCTTTGAAGGTCCAGGAATGTTGCACTTACATTCCAGACAATTCGAAGCCCCTTGAGAAAGTTATTAAGAACATAACTAATATTCACAAGGAGATCGAAGACTTGAGTAGAGAAAATGTCTGGGAAAAGGTGGGCCACGGAATGAGTACAGTTGGAGGGTGGTTTTCCACCTTAGGCAAAAGCTTTGTTTGGTATATCCTAAAGCCTATCATCATAATATTGATCTGTGGGATAATATTGTGGGGATTGGTGAGGGTATTCAAATGGTACAGAGCAAGAAGGTCAGAAAGGGCCCAAAGAGAACAGCTGCGGAGATTGGCTGCCATACAAGATAATCAGTACAGGAGTCTGAGGGCTCTGGAAGCGCAGAGAATGCTACCCATAACTTCAGTTTAAATGTTAGTGATGACCCCGAGAGGTCATCAAAGGGGGGAACTGAGAGAGCGCAAACTGATTTAAATGTATGAGTACATCACACTTACCTGTAGTAAGCACAAATCATGAAGAGAAATGCCATGAGTGCTAATAGTATTTGCAATTATATTTTGAATGTATAGTTAATATAGAGATTTAAGTAGAAGTGGAACTAATCCAGAAATGTGTGACATTATATGATTTTAGTAGACGTGATTATTTCTTAATCTATGTCGTGAAGCTGCTAAAACATAAGATGGTATGTGGTTAAGAGCAGAACGTGGTAGGCCTCAGGGCCAGAGCTGGAGGGAAAGGGAAGATGGTTCTTTTCACGACACAGATTGTATTAAGGTTCTTGGTCATTGCATTAATGGGCCATGATTTATAGAAATGTTTACTTAATAATAGAATAAGAGTATTAACATGCTTTAATTAAATGAAGAAGTTGAATGCTATAATCATAATGAGAAATATTGTAGGCCTGAAATGTTTTAACGTTGATTTACACGTACATGTCTGGGCTGAGAAATGTTGCAAGCCTTTTTAGAAGTCTATGAGAGTTGGGTTCTTGGCGGCAGATATCTGTCTGCAACAGGAAAGGGGGGATCCAATTATAAATGAATGAATAGAGGTCTGTTCAGTAGACGGCCCAGACATGGAGGAGGGTTCTGGAATGTTTAAGGGGTATCAGCGGGCCGGAGAAGAGCCTGAGAAGCAAGGTCAACTCTAACGTCTGAGGCCCAATACAAAGCATCATGGAAAAAGCCTGAAGCTACACCACGTGAGAGGCGTTTCGCAAGGGGCGTCTCAAATGTTGTTGACTGTTTTGTATTAGGGACAGCACCCCTGGGTGGAGTTAGAGCAGAGACCTGAGGACCCTTTAGAGAGCGGATGGGTAGGCAGAGAGGGGTCATGACTGGAGAACTATAGGTTTTCACCAAAAGACTTAGAGTGGGTGACTTCCCTTGGGGGTCATTCACTGCTGACACCTTTGTTAGGTTGGGATTTGGTTAAGTAGGGATACCATCTAGAACAGGGTAGGGACGCCTAACCTGTGTGTGTTTTCCTCCAACCTAAATGAAGGAGAGATATGCGTCTATGCTGATAGCTTTATTATTCTTAGAACTTGTGTTAGTGATTTCTGTTGCTCGTCTGAGGGCTTTTCGAGAGCACATGTATGTAATTGGACCTGTGTATCTCGTGAATCTCATTTTGAGATGCCTGTATTTGCAGCTTATCATTTCCTTACAATAAACTTTTGAAAGCTAGAAGTTGTCTGTGGTCTTTGGGAGTAGAGTCCTTTATTGGGTGAACTAACTTGCAGATGGGTGTACTGTTTTCCTCCAAGACAGGCAACAAAGGTTCAGTCGACCAGATCGAGGTTTAGATCAATAGATATAAGGTATCGATCAAAATCTCGCCCTTTCAGTACCCTACAACGCACATAGGTATGTCACTCTGTTATCAATGTCACTAACACAATATAGGAGATTTCTATATTTTATTTGAAGGATCATAATTTTTGTTTATTGGTGTTTTATTTTGATGACCTAATTTGTTCAGCTATAACTTGTCATGTTTTTTAACACAAATGTACACTTTCTTCTTTTCATTCACTTTTAATGGCCTACGTTTTTGTTCTATCCCCCACCTGCCACTGCCTTTATTTCTGATCCTAGTAGGGCATCAAATCACAAATGTCTGCACACAACAGGTGGATGGTAGAAACTGCTAAGTATACGGTCTTATCTTTTAGAATTGAGACAATACATAAATGTATGTCTGCTGTTCCTTTCCCCTATATCTACCAATGTTGCTATGGTGTATCCAACACACCACCATGCCATAATAATATTTGTACTTGTATGTCTTATTCCACTGTAAATGCCTCTCATGTTAGCTATACTGAGAGGACTGCCCCATGTAACAAATTGCAGTTAATAATACAGATTACATCAGAGGGCATTTTTTTTTAACAGCAGTTTGGCCCTCTACCGTGAAACAATCATGTAAACCTATACAGCATTATGTCATCCTTACCTTCTCAGCATCTTATGTTATTTCTTTATTTGTTATGGTTTATTGCTTATAATTCATGTACATCTTTTGCACTGACATAATCTGTGTCGAACACCACTGTGATACTTTGCTTCACAACTCCTTATCACAAATTTCACATTCATCTTCTCCCCAGCTGCTCTCTATGGGAAAACTGTATCACCACCATCTTCAAAGACCGTGGTTGAGCAGCAGATGTCAAGGGGCTAATCCACAAAGCAAGCATCCATGGCTGGAGCTGGGGAGTTGCATTGCATATGTATATTTATTTTATCGGTGGATCAACCGTTACTTTCTTATGCTTAAATACGCTCTTATTCACTTGTTTAAAGTGTGACTTTTTTCCAAAATCATTTGTTAGATACGTCTAGTGAATTATTCAGAAAAAAGTTTATTTTAGGTATTTCAACATTTGGTACTGTAGACACAGAGCCTGGCGATGCTGCACTAACAACAAGCAAAGGACATCAGGCAATCCTAGGTGAAAATTCAATCCTCTTCCAAGCTTCTGGTTTAGAGGATGCCACTGCAGAAAAAGAAGAGGAGGGAGATCAGGAGATGGTGGAGGAGAAGGAGGAGCTGGAGGACATTGTTGGACCCACACAGAAACCATCAGCTAATACAATCTCACGACTGTTTTAAGACAAATGATCAGCAGTCACTATACACACTTTGCAGAATGAATATACATCTCATATGATCCAAGTTACATAATGCACAGACTCCATCCAAGTTTGTTTTATAAAAGTAAATTCTTTTATTAATATTCTTCTTGTTCCTTTTCATATACTTTTCTTCAATGTTGCCAATACATTTCGTCTATCCAGGAGACTACTTTAGGGCTTTGCAATGTTCTCACACCCTTGCTTGTTGTGTGTATGTAGAACACCCTCAGATGGCACGTAGGCTCGTATTGTCCTTGTCTGTATCTGTACTAGTTCCATAGTCTAATCGATAGAGCTGGCATCAATGAGTCATGTTCTGGTCGATGTAGGCATCAGACCGAATGCATAACAACGTAGCAGGCACCATTTCTTGAAACAATCTCATGACTGGCCTGGATTTTCCTCCAAGCTCTCTCCCCTGAGGACTGATAGATCCTAGCTAAGTAGCCAGGGAATCAGTGCTCACTTCCACACTGCCATAGAGCTGAATCTCCAACTTCTCTTTATCATCTAAAGGAGAGGACACTCCTGGTGAGACATAGCACTTCCCTCTTCATCAATCTCCTTCCTTCTCTGTAATGGCCAACCTGCTGCTCATATCAGATGGTGAACAGCAGCAGTGGTTCCCTGAGGTTTAACTGAATAGAAAATTGATTCATTTTAATGAGGGTCCAAAATGTGGAAAGCCTCAGAAAACATATACAAAATAATGCTTTTTACAAGTAGAACTTGTATTTAATGCAGTCCATTAAATGTACATTTGATCAAATAAAATACAAATCACATCAGGTGCTCTATGAGACGGTGCAGTGCACATGACGAGTGACAGAAGATGTGAATGTGCACAGCATAACAAGAAAGGAAGAAGATAAAATAGTGACTGTATGAAACAGGTTTAGTACATACTACAATGTAAGATCCAGTTCAAAATTTATAAACACATTGTTCACCAAACACAGTTGAAGCGTCAATGTTTCAATGAAAAAAAAAAACTGGAGGGGCATGGTCGGCCTCAGCAGTGCCTTATGACGTCACCATCAGCTATGGAGGATCTCATCAGGTTAGCCATAACTTCCACTTCTACATCTCTTACACCTGCTGGCCAGAAGCTCAACCAATGGGACACAATGGGGGCTGGGAGCACACTGCCTCACAGTCCCAGCACAGTTCGCCCCTTTACATCCTGGTCAATGCAGTACACAGTTCAAAATTACTTCAAAATTAGCTGGAGGTTTTCACCAAAGCTGGTGCAGACATTGCTGTATATCTGTACCTACCTATCTATGTACTGCAGTGCTTTTCCCCACGATTTTGGAGACAGGCTCTTGATGCCTAAGAATACGATCGCATCTCCACCAAACAAAGAAGCACTTACTTCTGTGAAGTACATATAATCCAAATGCAGTTTCACCATGTAAAGTTATATAGTGAAGACACTTGAGGAACAATGACTAGAGACATTCCCTAAGCGCCCTTTACAAAGCTGTAGTTTAGGAGATGCAATATACATTTAGAGGTGTTGCATAAAATGATGGCGTCCCTTCATAGATACCAATGCGCATGCGCGGCCGCCCGCGCATGCGCATTGGTATCCATGACGACGCGATTCCAAGAGGGAGCCCCGGACGAGCCCCGGACACGGTAAATGCTTTAAAATTGCTTTATTAAGGGTATTTTGCTTAAATAATGTATGTAGAGGAGAGCGGGAGGGAGGTGCGTAGTGGGGCTACGCGGAGTGCGGGAGTGGGCGTAGCTTCTCGCCCACTCCGCGAAGCTCCACGGAGCCCCACTACGCCCACTACGCCCGGGCTTAGTTCCACGGAGAACACAAAGTCTGAAAAAACTTCCGACTCTACAGCAGAGCGGAGTTCAGCCCCAGACCCTCCATCCTCCCACCCCCTCCAATTTAAATAAAAATTACAATTAAAGTAAAATAAAAGCCCACTTACCTTTATTGCAGCGTCTACGGTCTGCCCTCCTCCTCCTTGCCGTAATCCCCTATGTCAGATGTACATCATGGTAGGACTGCCCATGCCCAGTACTAACATTACGTACATCTGACGTAGGTCAGATGTACCATGACTTGCATCTGATGTAGGAGATTACAGGGAGGAGGAGGGCATCCCGGAGACGCTGTGATAAAGATAAGTGTGCTTTATTTTGCTTTAATTGTAGTTTTTATTTAAAAATATTTATTGTGGGGGTGGGAGGCGCGGAGGGCAGCGGAACCCCAGTGAGTTTTTGCCCAACTCCGGAGAGCTCCATGTAGAGCAACTCCGCCTGCTCCACCGGGGATTATAAAAAAACTCAGAAATTCACTGAAAAAAACAAAGGTTGCAGTGCCATTATATTTAGGCTCACATTCCACTGGTACAAAACAAGAGAAATTCAGCAGTTAGAGTTAGCTGAGCTAACTAGAGTTATGCCCCTGCAATTCGCTGCTTTTGACCTCACATTACAACACTCATGATATGGTCACTGACATCAATGATGACATCACAGATGAAATCTCAAATTGCATCTTCAATGAGATCACTGTTCACATCAATGATGACATTATCCACAGAATACCTCATATGCCCACTTACACCACATACATCTCATACACACACTTCCACACAACCACTGACATATCCATTTATAGACACATCCAGTTATATGGACACTTACCCACGCACTCATACACCCGTACAGCCACTCACACACTGAATGGGTCACCCATAGAGCTACTCAGACCCCTACTAACTCACCCATACAGTCACACAGACACTCACTGACTCACCCATATAGTTGCTCACACACCCACTCACTCAATCATCATACATATACTAACACATTTGCTCACTTTCCTATACAGTCACTGAGACAAGCACATATTCTCCCATATCACATCTTTTACACTCACATATTCACCCGTACAGCCATTCACACACCCATTCACTTACCCATACACCCACTCACACACACGTTGATGCACTCATACAGCTACTCATGCACTCTGTCAGTCACCCATACAGACATGTATGTACCTACAAAGTCACCCATTCAGCCATTTACAGCCACTGACCCACCCACACACTCACAAATACAGCCACCCTTTCACCTCTACAGCCACTTACACATCCACTCACTCCCCCATACAGATACTCACCTAGCCACTCACTTACTGATACACCCATTGATGCTCGCCAGTACAAAAACTCACACACACACTCACTCATGTATACAGTCTTTCACATACCCACTCACTCTTCTATACACCACTTACAGACCCCTCACTCACCCATACTGGCACTCACACAGCCACTTACCTTAGTATATATCTTTAACACTCAGTAACTTTTAGAAAACTCTCACAAACACTGGATGATGTCATCAGTGATGTCATTTGAGATGTAATCAGTGATGTCATCAGAGATGTGATTTGAGATGTCACGAGTGATGTCACTAACCATGTCATGAGTGGTATAATTTGTGAGGTCATAACTTAAAGTTAGCTCAGCTAACTATAACTGCTGAACTTCGTTGGTTTTTATAAGAGTGAAATATGAGCCTAACTATAACGTCTTTGTAACTTTATTTTTTTCCAGTGGATTTCTAAGTTTTAGAAATTTCTATTTCTTTTCTAACTTCCCTGTAACCTTTATTGTTTCATAAACACGTTGCAACTGAGGAATAAATCTCTTTTTTGTACAAGCTGGGGATGTTTTGAGTGTGTGCTTTATCATGGAATATTGGGATATATTACCCAGTGGCAGTCAGTTCTAGGTAGTTATAGTTACATCATCGTTTCCAAAGGAATTGTGTTTTCTGTGTTGCTAATAACTTTGGCACCATTTGACAAATCTCCACAAAAATGTTCCAAAAAGCTACTCTGTTTTGTCTAGTTTGTGCATGGGTGATGCGTCAATTGGGGGACAAGAAAAAAAAGAGGTTCCCCAACTCAAAATCCTCATCCATTTTCCATAGACTTCTTGAAGAAGCGATACCGCAAAAAACGCTCAACAGAATTACACCAGATTTGTCAAGAAGCTATATCTTGATCCAAAGATTGGGCTTTTTGCAATTTGGCGTACATCCGTCAGTAGATTTTTTTCTAATGAAGGTTCCAAAATGTTTCTAGATCTGGACTGTTGGGTCCACCAGAGTATCTTGAGTGTCTCGCACTAGTGCCAATTTGAAAAATAGAGTGTTCTGATTGGCCCTGGGAGCTTTCCTTCTCTTGAGCTATCTCGCTCACGCAGGAATTAATCTCTGGAGGGAGCAAGATCTCTGATTGACTGCGATCAATATGAGACGAATGTTGCTGGAAGCCGCCACAGGACTCAAGGGTCCTTAGTCTTTAGACTTAGTCCCCTTTCCTGAGTATAAAAAAAGATATAAGGGTGAAGGGTATGGATACCCTGACCCCCGAAGCCCCATGGGGGGACCCCAATGGACCACCCCGTGGGGTCAAAATACAAACCAAAACAGAAAAGTTTGTTGTGATCCTATGGGAGTCCTGCAGCAAAAAAATTAAAAAACAAAATGATGTCTGCCATTTTATAAAATATTTATGGGAAGATGGTATCAATAGGGCCCTCCTCAAAAGTTCATTTAGGGTTCCGGGAGAGAGAGAGATGGTCAGTAAATTAAACCTAACCTCAAATGCTAATAATAAATATGCCATGAGTCATCATACATGAAATAAGATGAGCAGGAAAAACCCAAATGCATATTTGTCCTAATTTGTGTGCTTCTAAAATAATTAAAAGAGAAAATGTGTCATATCAACCATAGGGAATAATTTATGCTTTGAAGAAAGCTACTACAATGCACATCGAAAATGAGCAAATTGGAAAAAAATCATTCATCAGTAGTGACAATAATGACTATTTCTTTAATGAGGAAAGTGTCTACAATGCAGATCAAAAATAAACGGTTTGCGAAAAATGCACTCACTAGGAGTGATGATAATGGGCTATTTCTTTAATGAGTCCATTGCAGAGGTTCTATGAAAAATGAATATTAGAAATTAGCCAAGAAAAATTGTGTGAACAACATAATTGTGCCATCAAGTGGAACAGAAGGAGAACTCACAGAAAACACCCTGCTTGTTACTAGCAGTGCTTCACTGGCATAACCATGCGCCTGCAGTTAAGGTCTCAGTTTCTCAGCAGTGTATCTTGTAACATGCACATAATTTCATCCAAGGCTAGAGGAATAGTAAACTCTAGAATATTGCTAAAAGTTCTTATAAAAATGTATCCTAAATTTGTATCTACTAAAAATGAAAATAAATAATTTAAGTGGTGACCAGCAGAAACAGTTCAAACGTTTGGAAATTAACAAAATACTATGCATCTTGCCCCTTATATCATACTATAAATAAAAAGAGCATCTGTCACAAAAAGTAAAAAAATATTAATGCATAGATGGATGCTAAAGAGGATTGTTGGTAGGCAAGGCAAACCTAAAGACATAATCAATTATGTCAGGACATCTTTTGAAAGACAACATAGGTTTGTCAGCAGTCAATGTCAGAGAACCAAGCTTAAAGGCAGTGTTCACATGGCCAAATCCTATCCTCTGAGAGCTTTTCAAACGGCAGTCCAGGGCGCAGGGAAATATTTGTGAAATAGGCTGACTATGCCCAAGAAAATGGGCTACATTAAAGGATTGTGAAACCACAAGACCCAGAGGAGATCTGGGATAAGAGAACCAGAGGCACGGGGTACTGGGTACTGGGAGCCGGCAGCCTCCGGCATAAACTATTAATCACAAATGGGGCCAATCCCAGCTGGATGTCCTAGATGCTACAGTTTCTTATAATGTGAGTGCAGGGATCTCACAAAATGTGGTCTCACACACCACCTGGTGGCATGCTTCATCATTGACCAGTCCTCTCCCTATAAAAACTTGGTTTGGGAGCGGGCGGGCATACACCTGACGACAGGGATGCACTTCTAAACTAAGTGGGAGCCCTTACATACAAAAAGTGAGTTTAAAAGGCCATTATAGATGTCAAAATAGTTTTAATATGGCTGGCATCTATATGGTATTTAAAATAAGTGATCGGTGTATTGGGGATTCTATTGTCCCCCCACCGGATTCAATGTGGTCAACATGTTTCTGCCTTGTGGCCCAGTAGGGTCTGCGGCATTCATCAGGACCTAGAGGAAAATGGGCGTGCTCTACTCTTACCAGACTATAGTGAAAGAGTTCCCACTCTGTGGGGTGATAACACACGTTCCACTGAAATACGGCTTGAATCTAAAGCCTGGAAGAAAAATACAAATAATAAACAACGTACAGTAAAATGTAGCAGCTATGTACAAAGTGAAAAGGACTTACAATCAGCCACTTGCGTCAACATATATTGTGAGAGGTTATAAGTGCAACAAACGTGTCAGTCATAGGTGCACTTTTAATTATTTTGAGATCTTGTCTCCACAATGCTTACCCTAAGGCTGGGACAAGGTGCCCCATAGGAGGGTAAGTGCAGTGGACCCTTTTGGTTGAGCTATAAATGACGAGGAGAAAAAGAAATAGCACTGAATGATTTACAAAAGTGAGTAAATCCATGTAAATACAGCCAAGAGGTACAATGATAGACAACCATTCTCTTACAGATACCATCTCCTTCGCTGTATTCGCTTTACCTCATCCACTGCTGCCAGCCCTCTTTCCTCTCCCCTTCCCTCACACTGAGGTAAGCACTTACAGGTCACACAGTTGCAGATGACCAGCAGCACTGCCATATTGGCTTTCTCTTATCCCTTTCTTTTTCTTTTTTTTCTCACTCCTGTAGTACCCGGCTGGGTCCAGTGTGAGTATCTTTATCCTTATTCTTTTCGCACTTGACCAGTGTTTTTTCACTCCACACACGTGGCTGCGCACACTGATTTTATCTGTTCCAGGTAACCAACCCCCTATTCTTTTTTTAGCCATCCAACCATATATTCACTACTAGTGATCCTACTGGACAATAGTTTACACCACTCTTCTTTTCAATTTGCAGACGTCCCTATATCATTAGGTCCTGAAGAGACCCTGTATCTTTGGAAGGGTCGAAACTTTAACCTCTTGGATGCTATGGGAATTCCCCTGCTGTGCTGGGATTTCGCGATCCTCGCACATTCATGACGAGCTGGGCTCGTCATGAGCGTAGCAGGAGGCTACTGCATGACGAGCCCAGCTCGTCATGAGCGTCGAAGGGGTTAAAGAAAACAAATCATTACCTCAGCACAGATTATTGCCTACAGTGTTGAAAAAACTGTTTAAATTTAAAATGGTAGTTTTTTCAAGATAATGGAGACCATGCTATGATTTGTCCCAAATGTCACTTCAATTTTCTTTTTTGGTTCCAATTTTGCACTGGGGACACTAAGCACTATTTTGTATGTATATTTTATATTTGTCAAAACATTTGCCATAAACCATAAAAACGCAAACAAAAGTGTACTCGGCTACCTCTGTGTCTGAAATCCGCTTGACCCATTTTGCATTGCCATTGTGCATTCCTATTACTTAAACCATATGTTATTGTCTCCACAAGAACCCCTGTTTTCTTGATATACAATACACACCCTGGTTCTTCGTGAGTAGGGTTTCCCTTGGTTTTGTTAGATATGGCATACATTCCTGCAGGCCTAATCTATCACATAGAACGTCACACACCGGGCCGATACCCCCCCCGTTTTAGACCAGAGACAAATATGCACAGACTAACATGGCTTCATTAAACTGCATCACCTGGAACATACGCGGTCTCAATGATAATTGAAAAGTGCGACTGGTACAAGCATATTTGACCAGGCACAAAGTAGACATTCATCTCCCACAAGAAACCCTCCTGAAGGACGCATCATAGTCCAGGCCGAAGTCCAATAGATGGGGGGTCACACACACATCTGCCTACTCCAACTAGTCACGGGGGTAGAGATCCCAATCTGCAGAGGTCTCCCATGCACAACTGAGTGAGCTATAACAGACCTGTAGGGCCGCTACATTGAACTAAGGGGCGAGCTCTTCGGGCAGCAAATAACAATAGTAAACACATATGGCCCAACACAGATAATCCCATTTTTTTTAATCAGGTGTGGCTGGGGATCCAAACACTGGGGAGCTCGGTGATTCTTTGGGGTGGTGATTTCAATGTTGTATTGTTGGTACCCGCCGATAAGGTGGGCGCATCGCATACCCATCACCAAAAATAGGCCGCTACACTCCGCACCATAAAAGAGGATCACTACCTTGTAGACACCTGGCGCGTACTGCACACGAATGCTAGAGAGGGCACCTCTGTGACACAGCAACATAGAGCATGGTCCAGACTGGACTTTTGGCTCACGTCCAGAGATGTACACTCTTGGGTCAATGAGGTCATGCACCAACCACACACACTGTCAGACCATGCACCGGTATTGATCAATTATATCTGAAACCATACATACAGCCCTTCACACTGAGTCTACCCCGAAATGCACTACTCAACACTGTGTTTAAAGAAGAGATCCGGAAAAACATAGAGTTCTGAAAGATATTTGTAACTGTCTCGCAAAACTAGAGGAAGAGATCCGTAGCCTGGAGTGCCAATACTTCCAATCTCAAGCACCGAACTACTGGCTAAAATACGCGGGAAACTTAAGGCATTCCAAGAGGAATCCAAAAGAGAAACCAAATTCCTTCACAAATATATGCACAGGCCCGCAGATACGGGGAGGGGGATCGACCTAGAAAGATGCTGGCAAACTTACTATGTACCTGAGCTCCATTCCCCTGATGCGCCACCGACCCACTCACCACTGGAGGTTCTGGCCACAATAAAAAACTTTTACACCTCAACGTCAGACCCATCAGACTCGGAAATATTAGGATACCTGACTCGCTAGAGCTACTGTCGTTGTTCGGGGCACATCCTAAACATCAGGATGAGCTATTCACTGCTTTAGACATTCAGCAAGTCAACGAAAGCCTTCCCAGAGATAAGGCCCCTGGAGCTGATGGGCTCACCTCAACATTCTACAAAGAGTATGCGTCACTATTGGCACCTCGCCTGCTGGTGTTCTATCAGGAGGAGCTACAAAAAGGGTCACTTCCTCCATCAATGTGTGAAGCAATCATCATAACGCTGCTCAAACCGGGCAAAGACCCAACGTCATGCAACTCCTAACGACCACTCTCCTTCATAAACATAGACAACAACATTTTTGCCAAATTACTGGCGAACAGGCTGCAGCCGCTACTACCTCTCATTGTCAGCCTGGATTTGTGATGGGCGCTCCAGTTCTCATTACTTAAGGACAATCTTTACACTAATGTATTATCTTGCCCTTCATGTCTCACAATTGCCGCATTATTGGAAGCCACTAAGGCATTTGAATCCCTAGAGTGGTAATTCCTTTTCACACTTCTGACCCGGTTGGGAATTAGCAATACCTACATAAAGCAAATTAAACTCTTTACCCACCGCCAGAGTTAAAGTAAACGGGCTAATGTCCAACCCCATCAAAATCTCGTGGGGCACCCGTCAGGGGTGCCCACTATCTCCCCTACTGTTCGCCATCGCACACCTGAGGCAATACCATGGTAACAGGGGGATAGGATTCCCTATAGACTACCAGGGGCCTAATAGTGTCTATGTATGCAGACAATATCACCCTCTATATCATAGAGCCTGCTTTTAACTTCGCACCCGCCACTAGAGAGCTCATCTGATATGGGGGTATATCGGGGATCCACATCAACTGGGCCAAATCTACCCTTCTTCGGCTGATGGAAGGCACCACTGCCGTCGAATCTGAGTTCCGGATAGACTCGGCAGATGATCCAACACAATATCTAGGCATCTGGATAAGCAGGGACATACAGGAGATCTGGACAGCCAACTATGGCAGAGTAATGGCATGGATAGAGGAGAGTATCCAAAGTGGAACTACTTAACTCTGTCCCTCACAGGCCGCATCGCTATTACTAAAATATTAATCCTCCCTAAACTGTTATATCTCTTTGTAAACATACCCATGCCCATAACTGTGCAATTTCTGAAGCACCTTAAATCAAATATGATCGATCGAACTAGTTACTTCCTCCATCAATGTGTGAAGCAATCATCATAACACTGCTCAAACCGGGCAAAGACCCAACGCCATGCAACTCCTAACGACCACTCTCCTTCATAAACATAGACAACAAAATTTTTGCCAAATTACTGGCGAACAGGCTGCAGCCGCTACTACCTCTCATTGTCAGGCTGGATTTGTGCTGGGCGCTCCAGTTCTCATTACTTAAGGACAATCTTTACACTAATGTATTATCTTGCCCTTCATGTCTCACAATTGCCGCATTATTGGAAGCCACTAAGGCATTTGAATCCCTAGAGTGGTAATTCCTTTTCACACTTCTGACCTGGTTGGGGATGAGCAATACCTACATATAGCAAATTAAACTCTTTACCCACCGCCAGAGTTAAAGTAAACGGGCTAATATCCAACCCCATCAAAATCTTGTGGGGCACCCGTCAGTGGTGCCCACTATCTCCCCTACTGTTCACCGTCGCACACCTGAGGCAATACCATGGTAACAGGGGTATAGGATTCCCTATAGACTACCAGGGGCCTAATAGTGTCTATGTATGCAGACAATATCGCCCTCTATATCATAGAGCCTGATTATAACTTCGCACCCGCCACTAGAGAGATCATCTGATATGGGGGTATATCGGTGATCCACATCAACTGGGCCAAATCTACCCTTCTTCCGCTGACGAAAGGCACCACTGCCGTCGAATCTGAGTTCCCGATAGACTGGGCAGATGGTCCGACACAATATCTAGGCGCCTGGATTAGCAGGGACATACAGGAGATCTGGACAGCCAACTATGGCAGAGTAATGGCATGGATAGGGGAGAGGATCCAAAGTGGAACTACTTAACTCTGTCCCTCACAGGCCGCATCGCTATTACTAAAATGATAATCCTCCCTAAACTGTTATATCTCTTTGTAAACATACCCATGCCCATAACTGTGCAATTTTTGAAGCACCTTAAATCGGATGTATGACATTACAACGCATGCTTTTACGTCGCATGCTTTTACAACGCGGTTTTTACAACGCATACCATTACAACGCATAGTGCTTTGGGGCGCTGGATAGTGAATAGTTTAATTTACTATTCCAACTCCAGTCCCCGTGGATAGTAGGGAAGGTGTTGGACAGTAAATTAAACCTATTCCCTATCCTAGAGCGCCCCCCAGCACAATGCGTTGTAATGGTTTGCGTTGTAAAAGTTGCGTCGTAAAGGCACTGCATGGTAAAAGTTGCGTTGTAAAGGATGTTTCCCCCTTAGATCAAATATGATCGAACTAGTCTGGGCAGGGAACCAACTTCTTACACTACTACTAGCACAATGTGGCTTGGGGCTCCAGATTTTGTGTTGTATGCATATTGCGCTCAGGCCCAAATCCTGCACTTCTGGCAACACCCAATGCCATTTCAACCACATGTCACCATTGAAATAGACCGGGCTGCCCCCCTACCTCTAACAACAGTGCTAGAACAGGATTATAAACGCTCTAGGCAAGTAATAGACATGACAGAAACATTGCGCTGGGCTTGGGGTGGACTCTGCATGAAGGCATACCTGGATGTGATATTCACACCATCTACACCACTAGCTAACAACCCACTAATCCCCCGTTGATGGAACAGGGTGAAAGGGTGCGCGCACACCAGAATGGCCTCACCACATTCAATGACCTGTACCCCGATGGTCAAATCCTCACATTACAGCAAATGTGCAGTTCGCCACAGCCCTCGCCACTAGACAAGCTGCTATACTTCCAGCTCCGGGCAACATGTCGCGCAAGGTACCATACATTCCCCACTGCCCCACCGTCACTTCCAGCATTGGAACATATACTCACTGAAACATCGGCCCATAAATTAATCCCCTGCATCTACTCTATCACACAGCATGTGTCCCCGATCACCACCCCTAGATCATGCAGCGCTTGAGATGCAGACATTGGCACTGCTATCTCAGATGAACAATGGACATTCTGCCTCGGGCAGCTGGAGCAGCTCTCTCCGAACTACCACCTGAGACTAATACACTTCAAATTCTTGTGCCTCTTATGTCACACCCCGGTTCAAATACACCGCATGGACCTACGGCCGAAACTAAATGCTGGCAATGTGGGGCAGTGCAGGCAATCTTCCTGCATATGTGCTGGGGGTGTCGGCTTGTAGCTGGGTTCTGGGCGGAGGTAGTATGACACATAGAGAACATAACAGACCAGAAACTGCCGAGGACCCCTGTGGTGGCGCTGCTGGGATATGTACGGGACACTCGGACTGCAAGTCAGCAACTCACAGCGCACCTACTTTTGCTGGTCAAAACACGAGTGGCTATTTACTGGAGAAAGATAGCTTCCCCAGGACTTAAAGCCTGGGTAGCAGATGTTACATATTGTAGAGACCAGTTAACATGTTACCGGTAACTTTTACTGCCCTATCCCGCCCCAAGGATATTTGGTCCCCATTCACATGTTGGCTCCGCTCTCTGGATAGGGATGCGTTATAGAAGGCACAGGTCAAGTACAACACACCCGGGTCTGCAAAAACTGCACCTCACACAGAAGAACCGGTTGGTCACTCCCTGACAGTGAAAATCGTCACCATGGATATATGAAAGCTCCACTGTGCAGGGTCTATCTGGCGGCTTAGACATACGTACAGAGACAATGTTGAGTACACTGCACAAGCATGCTAAGGAAGGACACAGATCTCAGTGTTGCAAACAATAAAGCCTATGCAAAACACTGACATGTCAGGTAAATATGAGTATTGTGTGTCTGGTAATGCATTCATATTAACAATGTTGGACAAGCAATTGCAATTGTTCTACGTTTATAGCTGTAAAACTCAATAAAAACAAAGAAAGAAACGAAATAAAGAAAAGTATTTCCCATGGTCTGGGATTGTCCGGATCTGCCCCAGTTTTGAGAAGGGATTGAAGGGGAACTCTTTCTGGTTCTGGATAGCTTAAATGTAGGATTGCAGTGCTGGGTCTACTGGATGAGGATGGCAGGAGGAGGATGTAATGGTCCTTTGTTGGAGTGACCATGTAGGTGGCCTGTAGTGACCGAGGTATTTTCAATGATCGGATTGTTTATGACCGTTGCCCACCACCATCTCAGTATATTTTGCTGTTATTTGGGCATGTGTGATTATAAAGCAGGGCTTGTCGATGTTCTTTTTGTTTCCGACTTTATCTCGCCTAATGGCAGGGCTTGCCTATTTGCTTTGGCATGATCTTATGCCTTCCTGCATACTACTTTTGCTCTTTTTCGGGCATAGAGGCCTATGCTCGAGTAACTCCATGTTCTAAGCTGTCGCCATTTTATGAACCTCTTTGGGTGAGAGATTATGTTTTAATTCCCACCGGTTATTCACTCTTCCTAAACTAGAGAGGACCGGTTCTTATCGGAGGAATGTGCTCGCTCCACGCCGGAGTCATAGCAAACACTTGGCCAGCTGCTGTTGTGCTCTCGGTACGAGGTGGTACAGGAATCTGATGGGAAAAGTGGGCGGAGTTTGCTGGAAACTTTGATGGAGGATTGCATTCTATATTAGAGAAAGAGGTCCGAGAGAGTGTGAGATTCTGGTCTGGTGGTTTTGGCTGTCTGGTGATACATCATGGTGCAGACGTGCAGTCGTGACTGTGGGACAGAGAGTCCTAACCGAACCAGAGGAAGGGAGACGGACCTTTCTCCAAATGCAAGATGACTAGGATCATGGTGAGGTGTTCCAATGATGCTTATTGTATGATTGTTTATGTCTAATTATTTCTTTTATTTTCAGGTTCTACATATATGTATACGTCAGTAATTGATATTGTGAAGAATGTCTGTTGTGATGTTTAGTTATTTCTTTCTTTGGTCATTCTATCATTGTGTAATAAAGAAACCCCAGAGCATATAATTTGTTTGTATTCCTTGTGAGGGAAGTTCGGGCCCCTTTTTTTTACCAAGTGCTCACGGAAGGATGGGTAAGTTCCCCTCCAATGGGTAGTTGTTGATACAGGAAAGAAAACGGCTCCCAGCAGGGAAGTCTAAATTCTAAGTGTTTCACCCCAGCATAGTGGAGGAGGTATGCGCTTGTTCGCTGGAAGGCGTTGTTCGCACTGAGGTGCATTGTTCACGCAGTGGCACGTTGTTCGCCGGAAGGCGTTGTTCGCACTGAGGTGCGTTGTTCTTGCAGTAGCACGTTGTTCGCCGGAAGGCGTTGTTCGCACTGAGGTGCGTTGTTCATGCAGTGGCACGTTTTTCCCCGGAAGGCGTTGTTCACCGGAAGGTGTTGTTCGCACTGAGGTGCGTTGTATTGCTTTAAATATCCTCCCAACTATGGCTACAGCCTTTCTGTATTTCTAGCTTTCAGTGTTATTCCTTTCTCAGGTAGGTATTCTAAAGTGTGGTGTTTTTATGAGTCCTGAGAAGGGCTGTGGTAAGTAATGGCCTGGTAACTGACAGGGGTACCACAATACACGGGAAAAGCAAGTCATTACATGGCCAAACAAGACATTCCACACAAATTGAAGTCTCCGCAATGCCTCCAAGACAGTGTTTAAGTAGAGCTCATTGTCTGTCTGTATCTGCTTTGAGAGCCCTAGCAGTCACTTGTGATTTTGAACACATTAACTATGACCAAGTCTTAAGAGATCAGATTCTCATGCGTACAAATAATAAAAAGATACAACAAAGACTTTGGACTACATCAGATATGTCTCTCAATGCAGCTATAGAGATAGCGAAATCTATTGAACATTCAGAAAAGTTTGTAGAGGTGATCAGGTCTTGCGAAAAGTCTGATGTGCATATTGTTAATAGAGAGAATGTTAAGCAAAAAGATTTTGACAGGCAGAAAAAGTTCATTAACCAAAGGAATGAAAATTATTACAGACCTGAAAACAGAAATGAAAATTATTACAGACCTGATAACAGACATAGATGGCAAAAGCAGGACTCAAGACTGAACACTATGTACTGTTTTAGATGTGGTAGTAAATATCATTTGGGCAACTCAAAATCATGTCCTGCTTTAGATAAGGTCTGTGCTAGATGCAACAAGAAAGGACATTTTCCCAGGGTGTGTAGATCAGCTCCTAGGAGAGTTAATGTCATTCAGGAGCATGAAGAACTAAATGACTATGACTATGATGTTAATACCATACTTTGTATAAACAAAGACTTCAATAATAAGGGATTTCCTTCTTGCTACATTGAAATTAATGGGATTTCTACTAAGGTTTTAGTGGATTCTTGTTCGTGGTACACCATTTTACCTCATATTTTGGTCAAGGCTAATTGGCCAGATATTGAACGTACACAACCTGATATTTCACCAAGTGGATACACTGGACACAAATTACAACTCGATGGGTATTTCATAGCAGAATTGATCTTTCATGAACGTAGCACATGAGGGAAAATATATGTTACTAAAGTAGGAGAAGCGTTATTAGGTTGGCCTCATCCAGAGACACTTGGCATAAAACTGGACCCTAATGCTGATCCTCCTGTGTTTTCTATTGCAGCAAACTCTACAAATTCTGTCTCTACTAAAAACTGCTGATGTTTCATTCGCTTGTGAAATTAAAAGGACGTATCCTATGTTGTTTAGTGACAAACTTGGTCAGTATAAGGGTTTTGAGCATCGCATAAAAGAATATGCTAATGCTTTATCTGTCAGGCATAGAGTCAGGAATGTTTCCTTGTCCTATCGGAACAAGTTGAAAGAGATGCTTAATGATATGTGTTACAAAAAAAACTTATTGAATCTATAGAGTCATCTCCTCGGGTTCCTCCTGTGGTGATTTCAGTTAAATCTGGAGGAGATCTTCGTTTGTGCATAGACTTGCGCAGTTTGAATGACGCTATTTGTGTAGATTCTCATCCTCTTCCAAATTTACATGAGATGGTCTCAACTCTGGCTGATGCACAAGTATTTTCGTGTTTTGACCTTGCTTATCACCAGGTCGTCCTCCATGAGGAATCAAGGGACTTGACCGCATTCATAATGCCAGAGGGATTATACAGATTTTGTAGGAAGCCTTTTGGTTTGGCTAGTGCTGCAGCTGTATTTCAAAGGCTGATGAAGGAAACCTTGAACGGTCTTACTGGAGAAATAGCATTCCAAGATGACATTTTGGTTTTTGGCAAAAATGAAATGGAAAATGACAACAATCTAATGGAAGTGCTAAATGCATTACCAAACAATGGTCTGACACTGCGTGCAGATAAATGCAAGTTCAAAAGGAAGGAAGTAGAATACGTGGGACCTTGCATCAGTGCGGATGGTATCAAACCTAAAGCATTACATTTGGAAAATATCAGCAAAGCTCCAATTCCTGTAAACAAAGAGCAATTGGTGGCCTTTTTAGGCTTAGTGGATTGCTATGCAATATGTATTCCAAATTATGCTACTGTGATTGAACCGTTTAGGGGACTTTTAATAAAGAATGCTAAATATGTTTGGACTAACACTAGGACTACAACTTTTACCATTGTCAAGGATATGATAATCAAAGCCCCATGTCTTAAGCCTTTTTGCTATTGGTAATCGCTGTGTTGTGATGGTGGATGCAAGCAATTGTGGGCTAGGTGAGGTACTTATCAAAGAGAATGGGGTAAAGAATGGATTGTGGCTTATGCCTCAAGAAGGTTAAGAGAATCTGAGCGTCATTATTCTGTGATTGAGAGAGAGCTTCTGGCTTGTGTTTGGGGTGCTGAGCATTTTAGACAGTTTTTATGAGGTACAAAATGCACTATCAAATCTGATCACAAACCTCTTGTACACATCTTATCACCTGGTGGTGGACGTACACTGTCCTCCAGATTAGCGAGGCTTTCATCGAGGTTACAAAACTTTCAATATACATTAGAATATGTTCCTGGGAAATCCAATGTCCAAGCTGATTTTATGTCAAGACTCCCTCTACCGTGTAAGGACGCAGACAAAATCGACACTGATGAGTGTGAAGTTGCACATATAGTATGTGATTTGAATTTGGTCTCTGGAGAGAAATCTGTGGTGCATGAGCAGACATGGAATGATGAAATGAATAAAGACCTGGAACTCAAAATGATAAAGGAATTTATATTGCATGGATGGCCAGATGAGAAAGAACTCACAGGGAGTTTGATGAGTTATCATAAGGTTAAAGATGAGTTAGCCATAGAGAATGGAATTATTTTAAGGAGTGACAAATTTGTCCCACATTTTGGCCTTAGGAAATTGTTTGTAGATTTTGCCCATGAGGGACATTTTGGAATTTCAATCACTAGGAGACGTTTAAAAGATAGTTTTTGGTGGCCTGGAATCGATTCATATGTTGAGCACCAAGTGCGTCTTTGCAAATTGTGCAACAATAGTGATAATTCGGCCAAGGCTTTGTCAGCCACTCCACAACCGGTGGACTTACCTGTTTCACCATGGAACAAACTTGGAATTGATATCATTGGCCCGTTTAGTATATTACCGCAGCAATATTCATTTGGTACTAATAGATTATTTTTCAAAATGGCCAGATATCAAGATGGTACAAAAGGGGGTGGTGATGGACAGAGCATCTGAACCAATCAAACACTCACACCCAGTCAAAAGATCTGGGTTTGATCCATCACCGTTCTTTAGCCCACTCTGCCACCCCAGTTCAGACATGGCTATATGCAAATCAGTCTGACCCTGTGCCTCATGGGAACAGTCCAGCCCGAACTGCCAAGCCATGCCTTCCCTGGACCGGAAACAAGCTTCCGGGGACCGGTTTCTGGCAAGTATGGCAGGGTATGCTCAGACGTGAGTCCCTTGCTCAATTTGCCACTGGATTCAAGCAAGCCGGGCTGAAGACGGCTGGAATGCCAGAAACCGGTCCTCGGAAGCTTGTTTCCGGTCCAGGGAAGACATGGATTGGCAGTTCGGGCTGGTCTGTTCCCATGAGGCACAGGGTCAGACTGATTTGCATATAGCCATGTCTGAACTGGGGTGGCAGAGTGGGCTAAAGAACGGTGATGGATTAAACCCAGATCTTTTGACTGGGTGTGAGTGTTTGATTGATTTGGATGCTCCGTCCATCACCAACCCCTTTTGTACCGCAGATATCAAGATGGTCAAGGAAGTAACATCTGATATCATAATACAATTATTGGATGAAATCTTTTGTAGAAAGGGGATTCCTCAAGAGATTGTTACAGACAATGGTCCGCAGTTTATTAGTAAACAAATGGAGAATTACTTAACAAAATGTGGTATAACTCATAGAAGAATTGCAGTTTTTCATCCAGAGGCCAATGGTCAAATTGAGAGATTTAATATGGTTGTTAAAGAGGCGATTCAGCTAGCTGTTAAAGGTGGTTTGTGTTGGAATAAAGCTCGTCAGTCGATGTTGCTTTCTTACAGAACAACTCCTAATGGTGTAACACTATTGTCTCCTTTTGAGTTACTTAGGGGGCGCAAGCCGAGCACGGAACTAGTACAGTGGTGGTTAAAAAATAAGGACAAGACACGGGCTGATTTTGCTGAGATTGATTTTAAAGAAATTCGTAGGAAGGTTGAAGCTTACAAAATGAAAATGAAAGATGATTTGTTGAAGAATAAAAGTGTGAGTGATGTTTCCGTTCAGGTTGGAGATTTAGTGAGGTTGAAAAAGGGCACTTTTGTACATAAGGGGTTATCCAAATGGTCTGATCCTGTGGAAGTGATTGAGGTATTCAGAAATGCTGTTCGAGTGAATGATGGCAGCGTTTGGAATCTTAGTAGAGTATCCAAGTTTAAGGGCACGAGGGATTCAGATGATAATGATACTTCAAACGTATTTTTAGATGTCACAAATGTAGATATGAACACATCTAATTTAGATACATTGTCCAATGGCATGGGTGCACACGCGCGCATGTCAACTTGGAATAATATTTGCGTGGTTGTGTTGGTTTGAATGTAGTCGCGTGTGTGTCTGGCAACATGCTAGCTGCCGCGTGTGTGATGGATGTGTTTGAATGTTGTCGCGTGTGTGAGCTGTGATAGCGCTGGCTGCCGCGAGGTATGTATGGGTTTGAATGTGTGTGAATTTGCAACAATGCCCCTACATGCTTTATAGTTTACATAAGTAATAATAATAGCAAGAAAAGATAAAAAATTAAAATGTGCGTAATATATTATTCAAATATAATCTGTTTATATGTATTTTACTTAAACACTAATCACCCAATTTCCCAATAAAACCCATAAATCGAAATTAAAACTTTTACTAAAACTTACAACTTTAATAAACATGTAAACAAAAAAAAATGAAAAAATCTATTGCCTTTATTTTGTAAACACTGCTGATTGCAATTGGGATTTAATGTCACCTATAATCACTCTAATTTTATGCTTTTAATTATGTTCTGACATCTTCAAATGAGTATTCATGGCCTATCCTAAGTTAAGCAGACTTCCGGATCCATTGGCACTTACACAACACACTCTCCCCTGCAGAGGATTGAAATCAGTCGCACTGCGGAAGGGAGTTTCCTAAAAAAAAACAGCAGAGCTCTGTGATTTTGTTGCAAGGAGACAGTATTGAGAATTCCTGCGAACTAGAACGTACTCCCAGACCTCACACAAAAGCTGCAGGTTCCCAATGTTCTAGACTGTGTAGTTTACTTTGTTGGCGATTTCGCCTCCGGTATGTTCTTGTTTGCAATAACAGCAAAGTGGTTACAGTAAAAATGCCAGACTAATTGTAACTGCTCAAGAGTTGCGGAATCTGGTAAAATAGCCTTGTTTTTCAACAATTAAACGCACTGAAGGTTCATGGTTGTGTTAATTCGGGCCTCTTTTGCACCCTGTAACAAAGGGCGGACTGGCTACCGAGCAGTTGTGTGTGCTGCCGTGCTGGGGGCTAATTTCGTTGAAACAAAATAGGCCCCCACCACACAGAAATTAGCCTCTAGCTCGGCATCACACATAACTGCCCGGTTGCCAGTCCGGCCCTGCCTGTACCTTGCTGCAGATTGAAGATGTGAGGCCATATTTATGACCCGGTTTACATCGTGTTTGCACCATGCAATGTGGTACATGCATGGTGCAAACCATAAGTCAGATTTATGAAGACACTTGGCGTGGCTCTGAGTGGCTTCATAAATCTGGGATGAAGCAACGCAGTGCAAATCGCTGCGTTGCGTTGCTCTCCCCTGGGAATGCGTATCTGTGGGTTTATGGTAGTTGCTCCTGTTCTCCTAAAGTGTCAGAAAATCACTTTGGCATCATATATTAAAACAAAGGGGCTTATTTATGGGTCCTTGTGTCGCTGTTTAATCATATTTATGAGACCACGCAAAGCCACTTTGCTTGTCTTTGAATGGCCTCATACATATGGCGTAAGACAAGGCCACGCAAATCGCTGTGTTGCCCCTACTCTGTGCTACGGAGGATTTCCATGGGCATCGCAGTGGTTGTTCCCATGCAACACCCATTGATATTGATGCAGTCCCAGATTTAGAAGATCTTGTATACCTGGGGATGTGCCAAAACCTTATTGCTCCCAGGGGAGGAGCAACAAGGAAAAATATATTTATTTTTCCTTGGTTTTTCCTCTTTCTATGTTTGCTTTATTCTGTAGCACATATAGAAAGAGGAAAAAGCCTCCCAGGGTTGTCTTTGTGCAGGAAAAGTTCTCCTTCCTGCACAGAAAATCCTGCATGCAACGCAGGCACCTTTGCACCATGGTGCAAGGGTGCCTGCATTGGCACTAGGCTGCTGAAATGGTGCCAGAGCAAGGGAAAAGGTCAGTAATGCGCTGTATACAATAGATACGGCTCATTCCGGCCCTTTCACTTTGATGCAGAGCAGTGCTGTGCAGCCCTGTGCGAAATCCCAATAAATATGCCCTAAAATGCTGTAGAGCACTGGTAGTTATGAGGCACTAGGCACAGTGCACACAACCTTCCTGCAGTGTGTGGCCACCTTTGAACTCAAAAGGCACAGCACATCTTTGATATGCCCCACTCACTGTTGTCTGACAGTTATTTTACAGATGTATAATAGTACATCCGGTTTGTGTACTTTGAATGCTATTTACAAAAAGCTATCCCATCTCTCATAACTGTAAAACATGAACAAGTAGGTTTACACTGATTTTAGTAGCTATAAATAATGAATAACTGGACGTTCTTTGACCCTTCTTAGGAGAATTCGGCTTAACGACCTCGGAAGGATGACTGTCTGAGACAGTTGTGCCTAAAAACACATAAAAAATCATAGACAGGAACAATTGAGTTGTCTCTTTTGAAGTTTAAACTTTTTACCTGCTCGAGCACTTAACTCAGCCTAAGGGTCTGCTTTAAAAGAATAGCACCTTAAGGTGTCCCCTTGGATGCTATTGATGTTTCCCATTATTTGCACAAATGTTAGAATATTTTGAAAGCACCCAGATAGTATGAAGAAGAAGCATCTGCTTTAGGTCTTGGGTTGAGTGGGCAATAAGTGTCTCATTATGTAGCGTTAGAAGAAGCAAATCCCACCCCAACACTGCCAACACATCATATGGGATGTCTGTTCAATCTTTGCTGCCACTGCAGGGGGCGTGGACCACGAGACCCGGTCTGCCCTGCGGCAAGTCAGCTGCCACAGTCACTTTTGCGCACCAGGAGGTGCTTTAAATCCGGCATAGGACTCCCGCAGCGTGAGACGCCCATTCAATCTTTGCTGCCACCGGTGGGGCCATGGACCACTGAACCGGTCTGCCCTGAGGCTCGTCGGCCACCACCATCACTTGTGCACACCAGGAGGCGCTTTAAATCCGGCATAGGGCTCCCAAAGAGCAGGACACGCACGGGCGTGCCCGGGCCAAGCCCGGACCTGTTTGTGCCCGTCAGAGCCTGGAAGAGACTGGACTGGGCCAACTCTCTTGGTTTCTTCCATTTTGATATGGGGACCGCAGGGACAGTGATATAGACTTGTAAAGCTGCATGAAGGTAAAACAAATTTGTTCTTATATTTTCCTGTTTGTTTCCAATTAAGGCAACTTTGTATCATGGGAGAACAGAAACCAACCACCACTCCAAAGACAATGGATACAACCTTGGGTGGTTATCTCCAAAAAGCGGTATGGGAGATAACTAAAGAGATAGAAATCATGGAACGAAGATACTCATTAGCCCCTTGCCCAGTTACACCTGCCCCAATTGACTCTCAAGTAATCATACCAGAAAGAGTTCCTGTACAGAGGCCGCAATTACCTCTATCACCCACTGTAATCATTCTGAGTCAGGGTGTTTTACATGTCCTCAATGAAGGAGTTGACTCTAGCCCAGTGACGAAATCTACAATACCACAAGCTGTATCCGGAGGGAAAAGGAAACAAACTGACCAGGCTGATTGCAGATTAAGAGGTCGTTCTCCGAGGGTCAAGAGAACTAAGCAAACCCATTTAACAAATGAAATAGATAATACCATTGATAAAGTCAGAAGAATTGTACAAGAGGCTTTGTCAACCAATATATCTAAATTAGCCGGCATTGAAGATCATCTTGCCTGAGATTTGACAGGCCTAGGTAGAATTGCAGTACCTGACAAACAGGTTGATAATGAAAGGTGTACAAGAAGCTCAGATTTTAAACTAGATGATGTTATCCCCTGGCACCTGATGAATTGCTTGACCCCTTCAAGTACAATATCTATTGCAAATGGGCAGGACCCCTAGTACAGAGTCCCCCCGTAATAATGTTGGTAATAACCCTCGGGTATTAACATCACAGGACCCCATCTTGGTTGGGAACACCCACAGGAACAATCCCAAGTTGGTTCAGGGGGGCACAAACCAACCAAGATCACCGATGATAGATAGGGGTAGAATATCAAAAGGAAGTGTACCTACAAATCGCCCAGTGCATGATTCAAAGAGCGGGCGGGGCGCAAAAGATGTACTAAACTTACCCCCAGAATGTACACCATATACTTTGATCTTGAAGGGGGTTCCCTGTTTTGTCCCTGGCCAGCAAGAAACTTGTCAAAGTCTTGTTAATAAATCGGCTCATTGGTGTTCTAAGAGAATTCCGCCAAAGATAAATTGGTCTGAAAAAACTATTATGGCCAGGCGAGTGAGCTGGCTGGGTCATACGAACAAACGTGGGGAAGGGGATTGTGTTGCACTTAACATTAGTAATGCAGAATGCGCCCGCTTTGCCCTAACCCACTTTAGAGATCTACCTGATTTGATAGAGGTTCACCTGCTGGGTTTTTTCTATCCTCCACATCATGAACTCATTTCGAGAAACCAGTCAGTGCGGTTGGGTTCTAGTACAGATCCCCTTACTCAGCTCCATCCATTTAGCCATCCAAACCGCTTTGATGTCCTTTCTGCACTGTCTGAAATAGACTGACTAACTGGGTGCTCTAGACAACCAGTTGCCATGATGGGAACAGGATTGTACTATAGTGCTCAAGGGAGACAAATCTATATAGATGAACCCAATAACAGGGGTCTGGTGAATTCACCTGAATTCTCCACCCCCATATCAAATATTATTAGGGAGAGCCAAGACAAACCCAAAAATTACTTGCTGTGCCTTAATTTAATCCCAAATGACGCCATGGGTAGGGACGAGTCTGTTCTGCCCACCACCGTAGCCGAACAAGACAAAAATAAAGAAACGGCAGGATTAGCAAATCAGGGTCATATTAAGTGTCTACTTAAATTTATCTCAGGGAACATAGCAGGAATCCACCCCAAATTGACTGACGAGGTATGGCTAAATTATAATAGATAGATATTACTTGTCTTCAGGAGATGGGGTACAAGGAAGATATCGTGCTGAATGGTTATTGTTCTTACACGGTCCATGCTACACCCTCGTTAGCAGGGAGGGCGAAAGGAGGGTTGGTACTGTTAATCTCAGTTAAATATGAGGCCATAAAAATAACCGTTTTTGGTACATCTCCTTGGTTTCAACTGATACTAATCTCTCATATGTTACAAACCAAGCTACTAGTGGTGAACTGGTATTATAATATCTTCAATTCCAACAGCTGCCAGGTTATTGAGGTTCTGAAGGCGGAAATCAATAATATCTCTGAGAAATAGCAACCATTATGCATCCCCTGGGTGAATTGCTCTTCTTGCCCCCATAGCTCTAAACATGCCTGTAGGTTGCTAAATTTAGAGGGGCAGCATCTTGCACATTTTATCCACACCCCTCAGGGTGAGGTCCAAAACTCTATTATTATGGGGAATGATTTGGGCCTCATTAATGACTTAGCTAGTAATTCTGCAACACAGTGCCCCACTTATGATGGGGAGGTAGGGAAAGTTTTATTGATTTTATGTGTATCTCATAGATGTGTTTGCCTCTTATTGGAGACTTTGAGGTGGAGCCAAAAAATGCTAGCGATCATAACCCCCTCATATCGTCCCTCAGTATACCAGCTCAGATGGGGAAAGTAGATGACCGCTCGACTCATTTAATCCTAATAAAGGGGTAAGACTCAATTGGAATAAAGTAAACCCCTCTGAAATTGAAGCAAAAACTGTCACAACTAATTATGACTTGATCACGAGGTGTTTAGATCATGACATGCCCCCAGCTGAGATTATTCGCGAATTCAAATTGATTTGTTCAGATGTAGCTAAAAATCTGACCAAATTAATTAAGTTCAGAGATCTGCCAGAGACAAGGTGGTTTAATGCTAAATGTTCACGTGCCCAAAAAATTCTAAAATTGGCTCTCCATGCTAACCCTCGTGATAGGGTTCAAATTAGAAATGCTAGGAAGGCTTATAAAAGCACAGTTAAGCAGAGTAAAGAAGAATTGAGGTCCCAAGCCTGGGGCAATTTGGTGACAGCTAGTTCCCTTAAGGACTCTAAAGGTTTTTTGGGATATCATAAATTGTTCTTTATTCACCAAAGAGGCAAGGAAGATAGATTCACTGATCCTGGGGGATGTCTGAGAAACTCATTTTGCTGCTAAATTAGTGGGGATTTGCCTATAGATCTAGCCTCAGCTTCTCATTTAAGTGCATCAATTTTAGTAGCTGAGGTTGAGGAAGCCATAGCAAAAGGAATTAGCATGAAAGCTCCAGGACCGGATGGAGTGCCATTAGATCTTTTTCAAAGTAATTCTCATCTATGGGCTCCATTATTAACTAATGTTTTTAAAACTGTGGTGATTGGCCCCATCCCAGCAACTTGGAGAGAGGCTGTCATGGTCAATGTGTTTAAAAAAGGTAATTGAAGTGACCCTGCCTGCCGCAGGCCAATTTCCCTTATTAACACCACAGCGAAGCTGTTAAGGAGGGTAGTCCTTGCCTGACTTGAAACCTAGGCAACCGATACAGGGTTTATGGCAAGAATGCAGTATGGTTTCAGGAGAGGGATCGGCACCATGGAACAGTGACTCAACTTGTCACTGATTATGGGCAAGTACATGAAGGCCAGGAAGGGTTCTATCCACCTTGCCTTCATGGACTTGTCCAATGCTTTAGACACCGTAAATTTGAAGAAGTTGTGGGTACTTATGGGGAAAATGGGAGTCAGGGAGGCTTTGATGTATCTTCTTCGTAGGCTCCATGCATCCACCTCTGTTTTTATAAGATATGGTCCACAGGGGGGGAAAAATTAGGACCATAACATCCACAGAGGTGTCCGTCAAGGATGTATTTTAGCCCCTTTCCTTTTTTTTAATTTATACTAATGGTCTAGAGGCTTTTTTAACAGATAACAAAATTGACTGTCCACGCATTGGGGGCACACAGGTCCCACTACTCTCATATGTGGACGACTCTTTGTTAATGGCCCTAACAGCAAATGACCTATAAAATATACTTAATGCATTTACAGATTCTATGTTGGCACTTGACCTAAAGGTTACTTTTTTTAAATCATTAATTATGGTTTGTGTCCCCAAAATTATCAAAACTAGGAAATATGCTGTAGGAGACAAGAGAATCAACAAATTGAATAATTTTAATTATCCAGGGAACATTTTTAACAATAGGATGAATTGGGAATCGCTTGTTACTGCAAGGGTGCAACAAGTGGGTAGAGTTGTTGAGGGGATTTTTCGCTTTGCTGGTAAGCTGGGCCATAAACCTGTGACTGAGCTGGTTACACAGGGCCCCCATAATCTTTTTTCATCATGAGCTGGGGCTTGACCATGTAGAGGATCATATAGATATTGCCCCCCTGCTATTATGGGCCAAAATTTGGCTGCCTGAGGAGTTAATGTTTACCAGAGATGTCATCAAAGATTGTATTAAACTTGATTGAGCACTAACTATTCCCTGGCTCCGTTTTGTAAGGGATAGCCTCTATATACTTTGACTGTCCTGCTGGTATCCATAAAAATTTGAAAAATATCATAAATAAATTTAACATTCACCAAAAAAGTACAGACACGATTTTATCTAACAAGATTTTGTTTACTTACCCTGCATTTTTGAGTGGCTTTCCCAAAACAATTGGGTGGGTAGATAAATTAGAGCCTTGCCCCTGTGATAATTTGGCAGCTCAAAGCCCTTTGCACTTTATGCTATTCTGCCTCCTCTATAAAGAGCCAAGAGGAAACTTTTTAGTCGCGATTTTAAAAGAAATCAGGCCATGTTCCTATATGGAAGGTTTTAATTATTCATATTCTCTGGCTACTCATGATATATATATATTTGTATGTCCTTATTTGCCTTGGATATAAACAGAATAATTTTGGGCTTCTCTGGTGCCCCCCTCGTGATTGGCACCGACCAGAGAGCTCTGTTTCCAAATTGGTGCACTTTACAAGGAACCTCTCCTTTCATGGTTGATCTATTCCGACCCTCTCTCTGAGTTACCCAAAGAACAACCGGAGTGGTGAAGTATCTTGGTGTAGAGGCATAATCATCGGACTGTGTTCACCCCAATTTCCAACCAATTTATGCGTGGTAACCGAAAGTTTTTCTTCTTCCTCCTCTTATTTAGGAATGCCCTTTCTAGCTTTATTGTGTATTTCAAAGAATGAATCCAATCTACAGTAGTCGGGGGGATGTTCTTAATCCAAGATTTACAAATTTCCCACTGTACAAGTAAGATTAAGTAAAACAATAATTAGTTTTTTTCTATGGATAAAGACTCTTGTTTTGCCATAACCCCAAACAATACCATCATTAGGCTTACCTGAAGGTCCACCCTAAGTACAGCTGAGATATTTTTACTTACATCAGCCCAGAAATGTTGTAACATTGGGCAAACCAGAAACATATGCCCATCATCTGCCTTTTCTAGGAAACATTTAGGACATTTCGGAGAGGCACCCTTCCCAAATCTGGAGAGCCTTAAAGGAGACCAATACACCCCAGGGAGAAAAAAGATGTGATTTCTCCTTAGGTTGGCAGCCTGTACCGTGGAATATAAAATGTTACATGATAGTTGCCATAATTCTTCTAGATGGATCCCATGCATGCTCTTTCCCCACAGCTCCATTGGAAGTTCAAAATCACTCTCTGTTAGATCGATCAGGAGCCAATATAGATTTGCCACCTCTTTATTCCTTTCGACTTTCCTCCTGAAGGCGGACTCCAATTCGTTAGAGGTACCAACAGTTGTTCCAGCTTCTTGATGCCAGCTTTTCAATTGCAGATATTTAAATCTAGACAATTCATTACCGGTGATGCTCCACAAATCATCCCAAAAAATCAGAGAACCCTCTTTAACAAGCTGCTCCCAACACAATATTACGTCTTTTTTCAAAGGCACTGCCAAAGAGTCCTTTGTCCATTCTGGGGAACCGGGGGCATCCCAGATAGGTGCCAATGCACTATAGTAGCTGATTTTTAGTGTCTTTCTGATTTTATGCCACATAAAGGCTAACACCTGAAAAACTCTTAAGGCACACTTTTTTTTAAATATCTGGGATATCCAAATTGATATATAAAACCTTAGTCCACTCCCGTCAGATCTAACAGCATCACCTCCAGCATTTTCCCAATGTCTGAATCATCCAGTTTGTTCAGCAAAATGTTTCCGGCCCTTGTAAGAAAGACCCATGCGTAGTAAACTAAATCTGGCAAACACAGACCTCCCTTGTTTTTTTACCTACAATGATTTTTCCATGAAATTCATATACCTCTAGAGGCCCAGATAAAACTGCTTATTTTTGACTGGAGTTTCTTCAACCACTCTTCTCTGAAAACTAAAGGGATATTCTGGAATAAAAAAATAAGTTTTGAAAGAACCATAATTTTATTTAAATGTACTCTGCCAATTATAGTCAGTGGTAGATGTGCCCAGCTTTTTAGTGATTTACATATCTCTTTGCTGACTTTTTTAAACTATACTTCCGGAATTTTCTTGATTTTTGTGAGACCATGATGCCCAGGTATCTTATCTCCTTTTTCATTCTATATTGTTGCATATCCATGTTCCATGCCATGCACTCTGTTTTTGACGCGTTCACCTCATAGCTTGAAACAAGGCCAAATTGTGAAGCCGAGTTGTACAATATTGGGACCGTCGAAAGTTAGATCTGATGTGTATGCCATTAGATCGTCAGCATACAGGGCCACCTTTTTCTGCCAGTTTTAATATTTAAAGGGGGATACTCCAGGATGTTGTCTGATCTTTACAGCTAGGGGCCCAATATATAAGTTAAAAGGTAAGGGAGATAACAGACACCCATGTCTAGTTCTCCTCTGGATTTTAAAAGGGGCAGACAGATTCCCATTCATTAAGACTTTATTTTTAGAGGTTTGGTATATCAGACTCACAGTCCTACAAAATTTTCTCTGAAATTACACAACCTCAGTATTCATTGTAAATAGGGCCAATTTACCCTATCGAACACTTTAGTTGTGTCTAAGGTGATAATTGCCAATGGTGTTTTATGGAGTGTAGCAAAGTCTATTGTCCGTATTATGTTGTAAGTCAGGTCTTGAATTACTCTCCCTCAGACAAAACCTTTTTAATCCTCATCTAAAAGGCCCCCACCACCCCATTTAATCTCTCTGCTAAAATCTTGGCAACGATTTTATAGTCACAATTAAGGAGAGAGATGGGCCTGTATGCATTGCAAGAGTTTGGTGGTTTTGCTGGTTTAAGAATCAAAGCGACTATGGCTTCATTCCATGATGATGGCACATTCATACCTTCTTCAAAACATTTTCCATTATAGGGATGAGAACCTCCATCAAAGACATATAAAATTCCGCTGGTATCCCATCAGGGCCTGTCGCTTTCCCAGACTTCCCTGCCATTATGGCCTTCTTTACCTCGCTTCTTATAATTGAACTGTTGAGATTTTCAGAATCTTTCTGATTAGTTCTACGCTGTACATCTTGGACCAACCAAGCCTCAATATCTTCCTTCACAACAATTAATTCCTCCTGATAAACCTTTTCAAAGTGATTATGAAAACCCTCTTCTATCTCTACACAGCTCCTAAGTGGATTTCCCGATATTTCGCACCTTAATTCTTTTATATAACCTTTTGCCTGGTCATGTTTGGTTTTCCAGGCTAGAAGTTTTCCGCATCCTTCCCCATATTCAAAGTGGGCTAACTTGGTAGCTTGCCACCATTTCCTTAGTGTCTGTTCCATCTCCCTAGCAAGTTCCAGTCTAAGAGTTTGAAGAGATGCTTGGGTGCCTTCTGACGCCTGACTACTCCCCTGGGCTAATAGCTGTTGTTCCGACTGCTGGATATTACATTCAATTTTTTATTTTCTCCCTTTTCAGCTCTGTATTTCTTCTGTTTAGATATCTGAGAGACATTATGTACCCTCTTAAAAAAGCTTTATATGCATCCCATACAATTCCTATTGGAACGCTATCTTGATTTATTACAAATAACTCTTGTGTCTCTGCACTCTATTTCTCGATCACTTCCTCTTCTAATAAAATAGCACAGTCTAGAGTCCTTCTCCTATATATTGGCCTGACTGGTAGATCTAATACTTAAGTTATTGCAGCGTGGTCCGAAAGATGTGCCCCCAGATGCATCGCATCTTTAACCCATCTTTTCAGATCTTGGTTAACTAAAACGAAATCCAATCTTGATTTATGTCCATACTTCTTGTTGTTAAAGGTATATCCCCTTCTGTTTCCCATTTTAACTCTCCATATATCCACCCATCCTAACTGCTTCATAGAAGCCTTTAATATTGATCTAATCTTGCAATTTGATGTTGCGCTACTTTTAGTGAGCAATCTTCAACTGGACCTAAAACCACATTAAAGTCCCCGGCAAGGATTATTGGATCCAGAAAACGTAACAGCTCTGTGAGCAATCCTCTAAATTGGACAGGGCCGTCAATGTTTGGCCCATAGTATCCAGCCACAGTCAATTTATGATAATAACCTTTGATCTCAACTATGGTCCATTCCCCATTTTATCAACTCTGCTGTCTTCTACAATAATGTATGGGTTTCTTTTATTTAATTAAAATTGCCACTCCTTTTATGGTTAGCTGTTGAGTGGTACAAATAAGATCCTGGACCCAGCTTCGAGATTTAACTAGATTTCTCATTTCCCTATCTATTAGATGTGTTTCCTGTAATGTTAAAACCTGTTCTGGAGCATCTTTTAGATATTGTAAAATCTTTTCCCTCCTGTACTTCACTCTTAATCCGTTTACATTCCATGACAGAACCCTCAGCAATACACTTTGGTCACTTGTTGGTTGTGTCATATCCCCTTCACCAAAAAGTTTTAAAAGTCATACAAAGGCGAATCAGACATATTGTTTTTGAATTTTCTTACACTGGTCCCCACCCGGTGCACCTTACCTCCACCCCTCCTTACCCCGCTGTGAACCCCACCCTGGAGAACCCTTCCATCCTTCCTTCATGGCCTATGCCCCCCCTGGAGTCGGAAGAATATATATTTATCATTATTATTATTATTATACAGCTTATAAAGCGCCCTGTTACTCCAACGGAGTGTCACCACGCTAGAACACCAGATTAGTACCCAGCAGCTGAACCAAGCCCACCCCCACACCCTGGAATCAGAACCTCCTAAGAACAGCTAACATCTGGCCTATTTCCCGCCATCCAAGGGAAAGCAGAATAGATGTGTCTTGAGTTTTTTCCGAAACACCGTCTCCAACTGGCACATCCTTAGGTCAGCAGGAAGGTTATTCCAGGCTTTCGTTGCAAGGAAGGGGAAGGAACTCCCACCCGCCCTAGCCTTCCGCACTATAGGCACAATCAACTTAGCCGTGCCCATGGACCTTAGGCAACGTGCCGGATTATAGACGGTAAGAAGGGGGAGGAAAAAGCCAGGACCTTTCTTATTAAAAATCCGGTGAGTAAAACATAAGGCCTTAAAGATAACTCTAGGTTGTATGGGGAGCCAGTGTAATTTCCTCAGAGCCTCTCCTACCGAGACCTGTCTAGGAATGTTCAGAATTAGGCGGGTCGCAGCATTCTGCACCTTCTGTAGTATGTGCAGTTTTCTTTCGGTCACCCCAAGATACAAGATGTTACAATAGTCTAGACGCGACGTGACTAGAGCCTGTATAACAGTCCGTCTAGCCTCCACTGGAAGAAGATCCAGAATTTTCCGTAACCTCCTCAGGGTACCAAAACAGGCACCCGCCACAGCTGATATCTGCTCAGAGAATGAAAGGGAGTCATTAAACCACACTCCAAGATTCTTAACCTTGGCATTGGGGGTCAGGGAAGAACCCATCTCCTCCAGCCACCACAAGTGTGACCAAAGGGAGGGCTGCTTGCCAACTAACATCACCTCCGTCTTACCCGCGTTCAGCTGCAGACAACTGAACTTCATCCAATTGGCAAGCTCCCCCAAGCAGGCCTTGAACTTGGCAGCCTCCTCTTGCTCCAGGGTAACCATCAGCTGTTTAAACTGTTTAAAGTTCCTTGCCTGCCATTATTTGTTACCTTAACTAAAGAGAGAGAAGGCGTTTTTTATATCCACTAGCATATACCTCCCTCTGAGATAGATTGTAGGAAGTTTTCCAAGTATTCCACCCACCTGAAAACTTTCATTTTGTTGCTATGCATCACCTTTAATGAAGCAGGGAATTTTAATTATGTGGTAGCGCCCCATTTCCTCAGGGGATCGAGGAGCTTCCCCTCCTCCCATTGTTTAGTTGCAGTAATTGTTGAAACATCAGAACGTATATCAAAAGGTGCTCCATCTGCTATGAGTACATTCATCTTGAGAACTTTATTCAGAATCTCTTCCTTTAGTTTATACGTAAAAAAATTGACTTGAATTTTTCTAGGCCGTTTTGTTCTGAGTTAACCTGAACAGGTCTCTGTGAACCCTCTGGATATCGGCCATGAGAGCTTGCTCAGTAATGTAAATTTTTGTACACTGTGAAACCAATTTGACTACAAACTCTTTAAGGTGATTCCCTTTGACCCCCTCTTGGATCTTTAGCAACCGTATATTGTTTCTCCTTTTAGAATTTTCAGGGGATTCAAGCTTTTCTTACAAACCCACTTCTTTTTCTTTTATCCGAGTTATATCTTTTGTATTTTTTTCTGTCTGGGTGGCTAACACCATCACAGTGGATTTCAAGGCTGCTGTTCAAGCCATCAAAGAGTCTAACTTCTCTTCCATCTTTTCACATTTCAGCTTAATCTCAGCTTGATTTTTTCCAATACCTCAAATCTATTTCTACTTTCTGTTGTCAGCAATTGCACCAAATCTGAGACTCGCCTAAGTCATTTTCACTTATTTGTGTGTCCCTCCAGACCCCTGCTTTCCCTTGACTCGGTAAGGGACTCGCAACTATGACCTCATTTTCGTTATCCGCCATCAGAATTTCCCCAGCACTTTCTTCTGATAGCTTAGAGTCACCTGCAAGCACTTGAAATCTATTGGGGCTTAGAATATCTCCTGGATATTTTACTGTCCGGGAGGCACTGTTAGGGATGGAAATATCTGTTGGTTTTAATGTTAAGGTTCTGGGCATAACCTTGAAGAAACTCCTTAACGAGGGGGGAATGTTTATCTTATGTTGTATCTGCCTTCCTTCATTTTCTTCTTTTAGGGTTTACCCACTCCTCCACCTCAGCTTCCGGCTGGGAAGGTCGGGTAATTTATGTTTTTTCTCTCTTAGGGTTTACTACTTCTGGGCTAAGTCAGAGTTGTTTTTCTAGAAAGTTGGCAATCTGTTTTTGAAAGACCTTTATACTGCCATGAGCCAGCACTCCTCATATCTCTTTTGCTGCGCCGTACCTCTGATGCTCACTCTCACCCCTCCTCCAGAGTTCCTCTAGAGTTCACCTCTAGTACTTAATTCCCCTCTTTGCCCCCCATAATAACTTCTCCTCTCCCTACCTGTTTCAATTTCTGCGCCAGCCGGCACCTTTTCTGCAGCCTTTGTTCTTCTCGGATATCCATGCAGCTACTGCAAGGAGCCGACTGCGCCTGTACTGCCCCTGCCTCTGCCGCCCTGGACGGGGATCCGTGCCACAGCTCTCCCTCCTTGCTCCAACTCGAGAGCTGCACGGGACCAACACAGCTCCCAGGAGTCCCGGACCGACCCCCCGCAGCCGCAGCTGCAAACTCTGCTAACCCTGCTACCGCCGCAGCAAGGGAGAAAACCAAGCACACAGAGGAGCCCTCCGGCCGTAAGTTTTCCTATATTTATTTCCTTGCCTAGTGCGGTCTGCACAAATCAATTTAGAACATTTTAGCGCATATTTTGGAGCATTTTGAAGCTAAAGAAGACTACCGACTCCTGGAGCCTCTGCAACCTGCTACTCACTGGCCGCCATGTTCTCCCGTCATTAATAGGCACCTCCTCCCACTGCACATCACGCTACTCATGATTTGGGGCCCACCCAGGAGGGCAGGGGGGGAATGACCGACCACAGACACTGTAGTAAGGTGTGACAAAGGCCGCTTTATTGGAAGCAGGTGCATCCTGAAAAAAAACCACAACCTTGGCCTTTGCCGAACAAAACTAAGCCTCACTAAATAAGGAATACCTAATCCAACCCCCACCCCCTCCCCTAAAAGATATCCCCCCAAACACAACATACTCACAACATAACCACCACATCTCCTCCGCCACATGCCTCCTTTCTGAATTAAACATTCCTTGACCCCTGCAAAGAAAACCCACCCCCTGTCCAAACCATCCCAGTGCTCCAACTTAGCCCCTTTCCTCTATGAAAAGCGCCAATCCCTTGCATAGCACACCAGCACCTGCTCCAGCAACACGGAACCATCAAACCTAACCAACCTGATGCACCGGCTCCCAACAAACCCCCTCAGGTCCACCCACGAAACAAAACCCCCGTCCCGATAAACGCTGCAGCCCCAGAACTATGGACCCCCTGGGGCACCCCCTCCCCCAAGGCAAAGTCCACCCAACAGGTCCCCCCCCAGGGGAAAGCACACCCCCGCCAAAACAGAGGAAAAAAGGGAGGGTGGGTGGGCCCAAGGACCCCCTCCGGCCGATGTGTCACTGCCACCGAAATGGTGGACAGTGACACAAGATGGCCGTAGAAATACCCCCCAGCTCAACCAGCCCAACAACCCAGCCCAAAAACAGCCGAAACCGCACAAGGAAGCCCAACCAGCCCAGACCCACGGAAAAATCAGTGCTCAGGTCTCTCTCTCCCCCCTTCCGGGCCCCAAAGCCCCCCGGGGGGGCAGGCCTACCGGTGGTCGGCCGCCCCTCCAATACCCCACTGAGGCCCACCCAGGAGGGCGGGGGGGGAATGACCGACCACAGACACTTTAGTAAGGTGTGACAAAGGCCGCTTTATTGGAAGCAGGTGCATACTGAAAAAACCCCACAACCTTGGCCTGTGCCGAACAAAACTAAGCCTCACTAAATAAGGAATACCAAATCCAACCCCCCACCCCCTCCCCTAAAAGATATCCCCCCAAACACAACATACTCACAACATAACCACCACATCTCCTCCGCCACATGCCTCCTTTCTGAATTAAACATTCCTTGACCCCTGCAAAGAAACCCCACCCCCTGTCCCAACCATCCTTTGCTCCAACTTAGCCCCTTTTCTCTATGAAAAGCGCCACTCGGAAGCCACGTAGGGACTTTCGCCCCCACCCTAGGAACCCCCCACTTTGGGTATCTACGAACCCCCAAAGCTACATCCAGGGCCTCCTTCATCTGTACCAGGTAGAGCTCCATACCATAACGAGACAAGTGGACCCCATCCTCACTGAAAATATATACTGCCCCATACCTCAGCTCAGGATGTTCCATACGCCCAATCCCCTCCTTGGCACAAAACTCCTTCATCTCTCTATTGATTTTTCTCCTGGCCCTGTCTACCGCCCTGGACGCTCCGCCCCCCGCCAGACCCTCCTAGGGATGAACTCCGACCAGATCACATGACATCCTGCCCATTTTGACCGAATTTCCAACAAATCCCATTTCATTTGCTTCATCAGAGCCAGTCCCTTGCACACAACCAGGTCGTTTTCCCCCACATGAATGAGCACCACATCCGGGCACACACCCCCACCCACCCCCGCACCACATTATTCAAAACTGGCACGAGCTCGTGCCAACGCATCCCCCCTTTTCCCCGCCAATGACACCTAAACAATCTGTTGTCCAATTCCAAATTAAGGCTCCGATACCTGTCCCACTCGGCCCTCTCCGCTCGCTTTACAAAGGAATGCCCCACAATGTAGATTTGTAGCTCCGCCACTGCTGGCCCCGCCACAGCACCTGTAAAGACACACATGTAAGAGGGCAGCAAAACCATGACTTCATTTTCTCTCGCCTACCCCCGCAACCGGATGTAAGTCTTGTAACAATCCGACTTCCACCGCCCTAATTGTTTTATGTCCTCAGTCCCCCACCCCATGCGTGCCGCGTCCGTCGCCACCCCTATTCTAAAGGAATGCGTCCCGAATGCCATGGGGTCCTCACCCATCCACCGCAGGGCGTGCCGCAGGACCCCTAACACCTGCCCCGCCGTTACCCGTCCGACCATCCCTCGACCAAATACCTCCCCCCAATCTCCTGCCGCCTGGCCGCCAATCGCCGTCTCCGCTCCGCGGGGCACACGCCGTCCAACCTCCCCGGCCCCAACACTACCCGGGTCCCCACACCCCGCTGATCCGTCTTGGAGCGCCTCAGGTGTACTGCCACCTCCCTCGCCTGTACCTCCACATCCTCCCACAGCACCCCCCCAACCGTCCTTCAGGCCCACTAGCTCCGAGACCCGGAATGCTCCAAAAAACAGCCACGACATGAGCGTGGAAAACAACGCCGCCTCCCCTGCATCGCGACACACCAACGGCAGTGCCAAAATCAGTCCTCCCAGCATCTCCTCCGTAATGGGCCGCCGCTGCCTTACCCGCGCACCTTTTTCCCGTGCCCAGCCTTCCAACAGCCTCGTCCCCAACTCCCCGGCCGACGGCGCATACCCCCACCACAACTTCCCCATGAAAGCCACCGCCGACAATCTTCCCGCGATCGCCACTTTAGACAAGCCCTTATCCATCAGGGCCTGGATGAAACGCACCACCTGCTCCTCCCTCTGCCACCGGTCCCCTTGCCTTACCGCTCCAGAGTGTCGAAATTCCGCCCACGCCTGTTCATACACCTTCCACGTGGACACCGCCACCGACGCCTTCACCAGCTGAACGACCCTGCGTCTCCCACCAACCACATCTCTGCCGCCACCGGCGTCGTGGACTCCTCCGCCTCCGTGGCTAGCCCATGGACCCTCTGCCACTGTGAACGAGACAAAGCATCCGCAATGTCATTGTCCACCCCAGGCACATGACTGGCCTGAAACAAGATATCATGCTCAAGGCAGCGAAGCACAAACACTCTCATCAATTTGAGCACCTGCGGGTCCCGCGCCGACTGCCTGTTCACCACCTGCGCCACGGACATGTTATCCACTCTGAACAAAACCCGCTTGTGCGCTAACTCCGGCGCCCACACTGTCACAGCCACCACCAATGGGAACAACTCCAAAAACGCGATGCTGCGGCCCCCCGCCTGCCACTGCGGCGGCCACTGCTCTGCGCACCAGCGACCCGCCCAGTACAAACCGAAGCCTCCAACACCCGCCGCGTCAGAATACATCGTGATGTCCCACTCCCAGTCCTCTGGCGGCGCCATGGGCACCCCATTAAACCGCTCCAGGAACGCCAGCCACATCCGCAAATCCTCCTTCGACCCCGCCGGCAGCCGCACGTGATGATGCGGCAAAGTCAAACCCGACAACGCCAGGCCCAACCTACGGCAGAACATCCGCCCCGCTCACACCACCCGACACGCATAATTTAAGTTCCCCAACAACACCTGTATTTCCCGCACCGTCACCTTCCGCCTTTCCAACTTGGCGCCTACCAATGCCACCATTGCCGCTGTCTTGTCGTCCGGTAGGAGTGCTTCCATGGCCGCTGAGTCGAGCACTATGCCTAAAAATGACAGCACCAAGCTGGGACCGTGCATCTTCTCTGGCGCCAGGGGAACTCCCAAGTAACCCATTAGCTCCTGGAAATTGTGCAGCTGTTGCTGACAATCCGTCGAACTGGGCCGTCCCACCAGAAAGAAATCACCCAAATAGTGCGTCACCGTCTCAGAGCCTGTGCGCCAGGAAAAAAAAACACTGCAGGAAAGAGCTAAAACGCTTGAACAACGCGCAGGAGATCGAGCACCCCATCAGCACTGCCTTGTCCACAAAAATGCTCCCCTCGAATTGAATCTCCAACAAGTGGTAATCCTCCAGGTGCACCGGGAGCAACCTGAATGCCGATTTGATGTCGCACTTCGCCGTCAGTGCACTTGGCCCTACCGCCGCCATGATCATCCGCGCCACGTCCACCGACGAGTACGACACCGACGCGAGCTCCGCCGATATGAAGTCATTCACAGATGACCCCTCTGGCCACGACAAGTGCTGAATCAGCCGGAAATGCCCCGGCTCCTTCTTGGGCACCACCCCTATCGGGGAGATGATCAGGTTTGGCACCGGCGGTTCAGTGAAAGGGCCCGCCATCCGGCCCTCCCTCACCTCTTTGAACAATTTCTCTCGCACCACCCCTTTCCGCGTGTTCACTGACTTCAAGTTGTCCGCCCAGCGCGCAATCCGCGGCCCCTCGTAGCCCAACCGGAAACCCTCCCGGAAGCCCCGTCGCAGAACGGCCGCATCGTCCACCCGCGGGTAATCCGCCAGCGACGGCTCCAGTCGGTCCAGCCTAACTGGCGTACGAGCCCTTTCCCAGAGCTCCTGCCCCCCTCCCCTCCCTCCAGCCTGGTCGCCCGCACTGCTTGCTGGTACCCTGCCGTCGCATGCTGCTGCCCCGGGGGGCCTCCGACACCCCAGCAGCGCACCACCGGGTGTCTTCGCCTGCACTTCAAGCATTTGTGGCGAAAACGGCACACCTGCCGGCCACATGCCCCCTTGTTGAAGTCCCAACAAGCCCCGGCTTGCGTTCTGTCCTGCGCTCTCTCCATGACCCACCCCCCCACGGCTGGGGCGGGCTAAAAAGGAGGGCGACGCGAGCAGCAAACCGCTCGCTGTATAAATGGTGCGGCCGAACTTCGCACCGCCCATCCTCTGCTGGTACAAACTCGAGTCCAGCTCCCCCCATTTTGCGTCCGGGTCTGACGCCATCCGTGCCCGAAACTCTTCGTTGTAATGTGACCAGGCGAATCCGCTGTATGTCACCTGTGCCCTCCACACCACGTCCATGTACTTGAACAATGCAACAGCCATGTCCGGGTACTTCTCGCAGTATACGCTCGCGTATATGAGGAAAGTCGCCGACCAATTGTCAATCGTCAGCGGTACTTTGGGGCACCTGGCCAGTTCCTGTTCCTCCTCCTTCGATCCCTCCTTAGATGTGAGCTCCCTATGTAGGAGCTTCAGCATCTCCACGTACTCCCCCTTCCATAGCTTCTCTCTCGTCGCCAAGGAAAGATGGGCCCCCAGCGGCTTCACCACCCCCCTGTACGGGAGCTTGCGCACCGGTACCACACAGCTCTCCTTCACCCCAGCGGCCGCGCCAGCCATCCCCACGCCCGTCGCCGCTCCGCCCCCGTCCGTAACCGCCCCGGAGCCTGGTGCCCCCACCTCCGCCGCCAACGACACCGTCGTCGCGCCCCCTTCGCCGACCGCACCTGCGCCCGCCGAATCGACCGCCGCCACCGCCGATGCTCCTCCGTCAGTGCCCACCCCAGTGTCTGTCACATAGCGTCCCTTCACCAGCCGCACCAAGTCCTCCCCCCGTGCCTCTGTCCCCACCGAGACCTGCGCGCTGCACTTCCTGCCCCAAACGCACACCGCTCCGTTTCCCACCTTACCTGGCGTCAAGGCTGGTGTCCGCACCGAATCCCGCCGCCTAACCAGTGGAGCTGGGGGGGCCGTCACTCTGGGCGCGTCCAGCGGCGGTCGAACCTGCAACATACTGCCAACAGCATTACTTCCCCCATCCCGAATTTCCCCCTCCTCTTCAGACTCGCCGTCACCATCCCCATGCTGCCATTCTCGCTCTCCCACCTGGCCAATCACACAACTCAACCCCGCCTTCTCCCTACACACCCTCATCAACGCACCCAAGTCCACACTCACTCTCCTCCCATCCGCTACATCTGACTCGTGTTCAATGGTCACCGCATCCTCTCGCACTGTTTGCCCCCCGGCGGCTGTTCCGACCCTTCGGGTTAGGGCGGGCGGGGACCCCATGCCCCGTCGACCGCCATGATCTCCTGCCACGTCCCTCGTTGGAGTGCGACCGCCCGTACTAGGCAGAGCCGGCCCATCCCCTCGGTGGACCGGAGCCGCAAGCTGCTCACCTGAGAACCTCTCCCACTGCTCCTGCCAAGGAAAAAACGTGGAGTCCAGCATGCCGGGGAAAAAACGCCCCCCCATTCCTCCCCACTCTCCGCCCGCACCCCAACCCCTCTGCGGCGCCCTTCCCCAACCCGCGGAGAGTCCCCCCCTTTTCGCCAGACGCTCCTGCCACCCCCCCTACCCCCGCCATCCCCTCCCCGCCCCAGGCCCCCCACGCCGCCCGATGCAGATCCCCCCTCCCCCCAACTCGGCCCGCCGCTCCAAGCCCCCCAACCCCACTCCGGTGCGCTCTGATCCACTTCCCCCACCCCACTCGCCCCCCTACCAGGCCCCCTGAAACCCCCTCCACTACCTCACCCCCGGCTCCCCCCAGCGACCCTCCCCAGCACCCCCCGTCTTCCCCCTCCCTCGCCCTCCCTGGCCTGCTGGGCCCCACCACATTCACCTCCTCCCCTGAAGATGATCCCCAATCCAGGTCCGTCTCCCCCCCTCTCCCATCCCCTCCCCCTCCCCCTCCAGCTCGGACTCCTTGATCAGTAATGGGGACTCCCCCACCCCCAAACCCCTTTGCCCCTCCCCCCTCCCCCCACCACTGTCCCTGCGCCTTGCCCCGCAGTAGCTGGTCTGTCCCCCCTACCCCCCACCTCCTGCGGCCTCGCACCTGCCCCCCCCACTACCAGGTGCCCCCTCACCCCGCCCCCCCATCCTGCCACGAAGTACCTGCCCCACCCTCCCCGCCGCGTGGCACCTCACTCACAGGCGTCCCACCCGCCCTCACCTCTTGCCCCCCAGCCCCGTCTACAAATGCCAGCTCAGCCCTCGATGCCGCAGCCTTTGTTCTCCCCGCCCCCTCCTCCGCGTCCCCGGCCTCATCGTCGCCCGCCCCCGCCACCCGCTCTCTACGCTACTCCCGCCCCTTTCTCCTGTACCACGAGCCCTCCACGGGGGCCCGCAGGCTATGACAGCTGCCGCGGCACCGTTGGCAGCGCGCCGCGGCGGCCTCACCTGAACATCCAGCCGTACCAGGTCGAGCCGCCCTGCGTCCCCCAGCAATTTTAGGGCCTCCACACTCGAGGATACTGCATGCCCGCCATGTCACTGCAAACCAACAGGTACTATCGACGCCTTCCCGATATAGCGCGGACACTGCCCTTATCAACCCAACCAGGACAACGCCAACGCCACGCAAACCACAACAAAAACCATGAGTCCAGGGACCCCCTCCGGCCGCTGTGTCACTGCCACCGAAATGGTGGACAGTGACACAAGATGGCCGTAGAAATACCCCCCAGCCCAACCAGCCCAACAACCCAGCCCAAAAACAGCCCAAACCGCACAAGGAAGCCCAACCAGCCCAGACCCCCGGAAAAACCAGTGCTCAGGACTCTCTCCCCCCCTCCCCTCCGGGCCCCAAAACCCCCCGGTGGTCGGCCGCCCCCCCCCCTCAAAACCCCAAAATGCACTATGGTTTCTAACTACAGTAAAGTCGCAATGTCTATTAGGAAACGGTATTAGTTATTGTAGTCGAACCTGAACGTGTAATTCTTTTACACAAAACATTAAGTACACATGTATTTTATGGAGGGAGTTGCATATTGTTTTGGTTTTAAGTGCCTTGTATTATAGATCTTTTATCAAAAGATTGATTTTAAGGATTGTTTTGCGTTTTCCTTTTCCTTTCAATTAATTGAACCGTATGAATTGCCTCTCGTGCTGCATGTAAATAGATCACTGGAACCATAATTTGTAATGCTGATTTTATAAACTTTTATGGCTTCCTTCTGTAACCGAATAAAGTTCTTGTGACTTGAATCTCATTCTATACAGTATATACTACCCTTACTGTACATTATTAGGATATTGCAAGTCATTGAAAATCTCTGTGACCATATAGAAGAACATGGCCAGATGCTGAGTTCCTTCATAAGGTCATGGAATTCTGAGGTGACTTGCAATATCCTTATAGTGTATAGTGGGGTACTTTAATCCTTATAATACATAGACACATCATCACCCTTCACAGAAACCGCTTAAATCATTAGTGTGTTGCTCTTTCATATGAAAGAAATAGATTGTTAGCAGACAGCAATACTGCAGTACAAAATTAAACACAACAAAAAGCAGTTAGATATTTGGTACAACAAGTTATTAGTATGGGTTTAATGTAATCAGACACTCTAGATCATAATGTGTAAAAGCATGCATGGATATTTTCTTTTTTTTTATTAAGTCCAAAATAAACATAATGTTGTAAACAATTCCCTTTCTGCTGAGCTTTCTTAGTTAGAAAAAAAGGAAAAGCTAGGTTTTGTTACCTTTTTGCTAATCTGTAGCTTAAATTATGTAGGATTATCCTTCCTTGTCTTCTGGGTCTGAAAGAAGGCAGTGCACCGTTAGAGGTCACCTGTAATAACGTATTACAGTTGGGCAGCTACATCACTTCTTTATTACAGGTTATTAGAGCAGTAACAATTTGCCTGTAATAAATACATTTGAGGCAACTTTTCTACAGGGACTGCAGGCTCCCATGTATGATAAGTGATATATTCATAATGCAAACAAGATAATAATTCAAACTGAACTTTCATTGGTTCATGAACGAAGGGAATCGATCAGTAGATAAGCTCATGAGGTAATTTACCGCAAATGTTATTGCATTAAAATGAATAGGTTTAAAGCACGGGTCTCATCAGCATATTTTACAAATCAAACTGAGCATTCAGAAATTGTGCATAAGCAAAATACCTGTGAGAAACAGAAACTACATTTGCTCACTCTGTAATGCACAGATATTTATCACAATTTGGAAACTAGAAAGTCCCTTTCCTCTGTCCACACAGGACAGAGGCATGGCAGCACACCTGTGTGCAGAATTCAGTGACAAGATTGAAGATGTACCAATCGGAGAGTTTGCAGGGCACCCTTTTGCCTACCAAGGGACAGGCAGAAGAGCCTGGGGTCTAGATTTGCAAACACTTTGGGATTTTTTTTCAAGCCCCTTGCTGCCCGTATGCCACCTTTTCCCGTATTAAAAGTAATGCACCGGTGGCACTCCTTTGTGTTTGTTTGTGATACTTTTTTAACACAAGCCAGACACAGAGTGTAGAGGTGGTATTTACAATCCTATGCAAATGGAGATCCGTTTTGGATTGCGACCAAAGTGACTCAAAGCTGGGCTAAGTACTGTCTTGAGTTAGTCCGAATGAGGTCGCACACTGCTCGTCCCATCAGCGTGTGACCCCGGAGCATGATGGTCGATGTGGTCAGTATCAGCGGGTGCGCTTCTACCCGAGTTTAGAGTCTTGAGGGTGTTCACTGGTGTGCTTGCCATCCCTGGACACGTGTTTCGCATTCATTAACGCTCATCAGCAGGGATTAGGCGTGTGCACGGGGTTGCTGCGTGGGCTGCCGAAAATATTCATAGGTCCAGATACCTCTTAAGGCGCGCAGGTGCGTTGTCTCGAGGTCGTCACCTCCACCGGCTCAAGGGAGCCTGTATAAATAGTAAGTCCGAATGAGGTCGCACACTGCTCGTCCCATCAGCGTGTGACCCCGGAGCATGATGTCGATGTGGTCGGTGTCAGCGGGTGCGCTTCTACCCGAGTTTAGAGTCTTGAGGGTGTTCACTGGTGTGCTTGCCATCCCTGGACACGTGTTTCACGTTCATTAACGCTCATCAGCAGGGATTAGGCGTGTGCACGGGGTTGCTGCGTGGGCTGCCAAAAATATTTATAGGTCCAGATACCTCTTAAGGCGCGCAGGTGCTTTGTCTTGAGGTCGTCACCTTCACCGGCTTAAGGGAGCCTGTATAAATAGTAAGTCCGAATGAGGTCGCACACTGCTCGTCCCATCAGCGTGTGACCCCGGAGCATGATGGTCAATGTGGTCGGTATCAGCGGGTGCGCTTCTACCCAAGTTTAGAGTCTTGAGGGTGTTCACTGGTGTGCTTGCCATCCCTGGACACGTGTTTCGCGTTCATTAACGCTCATCAGCAGGGATTAGGCGTGTGCACAGGGTTGCTGCGTGGGCTGCCGTAAATATTCATAGGTCCAGATACCTCTTAAGGCGCGCAGGTGCGTTGTCTCGAGGTCGTCACTACGAGACTGCTGCTTCCAGAGCAGTCTGTCTGAATGATCTCTGAGTAGTTGCCCAAACTCTAAGGGGCTGATTATGACTACAGCGGTCCCGGGGGGGGGAAGAAGGGGGGGGCAGTGCAGGCACTGCTGCACTGGTGGTATGACTACCCTTTTATGAGTGTGGCGGTCCAACTGCCAAAAGATGGCTGCAACCACCGAGGATCCCATATCTCCAGCAGTGGGGCAGTGGTCTGAGACCCGCGATATGCTTGGCAGTGCCGCTGCGGCATCACCAAGTATATTTTAGGCATTTTCTCACTGCCACAGTTTTCAAGGCAATGAGCCTGCCATGAAAAGTGTGGTGGTGAGGAAACAAAGGGGGCCCAACAGGTCCCCCTGTTGCCTCAGGGCCAGGGGATACATGCCGTGGGGCACATGGTGTGTCCCTCTGTGTCCATGCACCCCCAGTTCTTGCACGGCATGGATTTAACAGTCCATACTGTGCAGGAACTTGCTTTGGCATTCCCATTGTGGTGCCTTTCTAAGGCTCACCGCCTTGGACCGCCAAAACACCACCCGCCAAACCAGGAGAAAATTCCTAATGTGTCGGGCAGCAAATTAGTTTGGCGGGGTGGGAGCGTGGTGCTGGCGTGACAGACCACTCCCACACTGCCAAAATCACAATCAGGCCCTAAGTCTATCCTCGAAAGCTTGATTATAAACACATGTCTTTATCTCCCAAAACTGGGCTGTAGGTTCTGGGTTTTGGGGTATGTTTGACATTGGATGCAGAAATTCCTATTGGCCATAATGACGATTTAAATACAATAGTTCATGAAAGATCTGAATGATTGTTCTTGTATGATAAATATAAGTCTAACAGCTACTGATCACTTACATAAGTCTTACTTCTGTGGCCCAAACTACGTTACAATTTCTAGACGTTTTAACAGCACTTTTTATATAACAAACAATTACTCTAAACATGAATGGTTTTGTGGCAATAATATACATATACATCTGCTACAGAGTAAGACATGATTTCCCTCTAGAACAATACAGTCATACATCTGAATTAGTGAAAACACTCAATATAGAAACATGTTTGTTAAATGTAAAATATTGGCAAAACTTAAAATGCAACACATCATTATTTTGAAGATTTCACCCTGTGTTTAAGATGACACTCAGATATGCTTATATGTGGTCAGAATATGTTACAAAACTAGGTCCCATGTACCTAGAACATGCTGAGACTCTAAGATCCACAGGCACAATAATTACATTCTCTCCAGGTTTGCCTTTAGTTCTCTCTCTCATCCGCATTTCATTTTGAGATCCTTTCTTATAGGAATTATCCCTCAGTCAATTCACTCTTCTGTCAGGCCTATGGCTCCATTTGCTCAGCCTCTCAGTTATTCAGTATGTGCTTTGGAAACTACTCTTATCCGTCTCACGCATCGGCCTTCCCACATAACTGTCACATGGTCCAAATCTCTCATATCCACCGACTGCTTTTTCACCTCCAGCTCAGCTTTTGCTTAAGTCTGTCTCCCTGTGTCTTAAAATGGCATTGCCTTATTTTTCTTTTCTCCTTCCTTGGGGCAAAATTATCTGCACTTTAGTTTTTTGTTTTGTTTTTAAGTGTAAGGAAATTGTTGAGGATACAAAAAGTTAGCCCAATATTTGTGGCATGTGAAAACATGTTAAAGCAAGCAAGCTTTTAAATTCATTAGCCATGCAGAGGGCTACACCCTGCAGGGGAGTGATGTATTTAATTTTTAATTAAGTTTGGGGGAAGGGCATGCACCCACATGGTAGCACTTTTTTTACAGTTAAAATCCTTGTATTTAGATGGTCTTATGCCATATTATTGTACTGCAGACACAATTAAAAACTGTATGCTCTCTGGTACACAGGAGAGAGGTCTTTTTGTTAAAGAAAGTGTACAAAAATAGAAAGAGTACAATGACTACCATCTACTCTTTTATGGCAGAGATCAGTCGTTTTGTTTTGTCTACAGTCCTGCTGACATAGTAAAAAGGCTAACTTGCCATATGGCAAACGGAGGATCCAGTAAACCATTTACTATTCCTACAGCCCTGATTTCTTCATAGTAGTACTGGATGGTTGTAGGATGTATGTTAAAAGAAAACCTGGATGTATTTAGCAGTGATCTCAGTGAATAATTGCTTGCTCAATAAATTTATAGCACTTTCATGTTTGAAGGCCCATTTTGTGACATGCCATTTAGTCACTGAGCGTCATTTATAAAATATATCTCAACTAAGATAATTAAAACTGTTAGACAAATGACATCTTTAGAATGAACTCTAAATAACACAAAAAATGAAGTCTCTTAATATCAATAGTTTAATGCCAGGCACTAACAATCAAGTAGCCCAAACTGAGGCACACAAGAATTCTGGACATATTGCCAAATTCCAATTATGTTTAACCTATGCATGCATGCTAATAATACTACTACGACTCCTACTGCTAATAACGCAAATATTATTGTTGTTATTATTAGTATATAGAATTAGAGATGGGTAACAGTGAATAATATGAATGTTTTTCTTTGTGAGGCTCTAAGTAACATCAAATAGACAACAAGATCGAAGTTCAAGTTGTGCATGATGTTGTTAAGAACCGTCAGGCGAAAAACATACTTGTTATTTTATGTATGCCTCACCCCCTATCATTTGCCTCTGCTGTCAACATCTCTTCAATGGCAGCGAAGTAATGAGAGAGCCATGCATAACATGGCCTACCCTCCCAAAAATAAAAATACCTCTGGTATCTTGCTATGCATTCCTTTCCCCTTCCCCCTGCTAGGGACCCCCAACGTCCCTTTCCAACAGTCTTCCCATGGCAGTGGGACAACCATGAAAAGGCTGCCAGAAAGCGACATCGCAATCCCTACGGCAGTGCCTGTGCAGGACCATCCCCTATTGTAACAATTACGGTCTGACTGATACCCCAAAGGGCTCCTTGAGCCTGTCGCAATCATTGGTCTTTCCCTCTGACCGCTGCGGTTCAACTGACTGCCTCATAATGTGGCCGTCAGACCACTATCCTTGCTGTCGAGTGGACCACCACCGACGGCCTGTTGGTGGAAGTCCGCCCAACATCCTAAGCAGGCCCATAGAATCGAGTTATGTATGGAAGCCATACATAAGAATAAGAACAGCATTAAAAATAACAATAACAGTAATCACTTCTGTAATTGTACCTGAGACCTCCAGGTCACAGCATATTTCAGCAGAGAGCATTCAAAATATTTCATCAAAATTGGTGAGTAAATATAATTGTTAAAAGTTTCAATTTGATCATTAGTCTATATATGGCTCACATAAAGGTCCTTGTCTCAGAAACATGGAAGCGCAAGACCTGTTTCAGCCAGGTACAGCAAAAGTACAGCAAAAGTACTTGGTTATGGGCATAGAGACATGTGGACCCTGCTATGTGCAAATTAGAAACCAATGACACGCAGGGATTTGACTATGCAACCAACTTGAGTAAATATGAAAATTAAACATTCATAAAGTTCAATACACTCTGTGACATTTACCTTTTCAGATGTGCCTGTGGTTTGCTATTAAGCAATAAGGGCAGACACATGAAATATCAGGTACATCTGATGAAAAATGATGATATGGGAAGTGCTGCAGGGCCTGAATATTGCATTACATAAATAGACTTTGGATTGAGCTCAAGAATTTGACATTATGCGGTACAAAATTGGTGAAAAGGAAACCTAAAAGAGATAATTAAAATTTTAGGATAAAAGAAACTCAAATGTATTTTAATATTAGTTTATTCATTCAGATTAGGAACGAACAAATATGTTTTTTTGCTGTTTAAAAGATGAATAATTCTATATGGTATTTATGAGCAGTTCCAGGCAATTTGTTTCCACACTGAAGCTGCTATGGTTACCCTTTCATACTGTTCAGTATAACTTGCACTTTACACACTAATTTGACAATAAAATATATATTTTTGATGGCGTTCCTATTTTCTACATTTAAAAAACATGATTTATTAACAATTTGCAGTGCCATGTATGCCACAGGTCGAGTTGGACCTCTTTAGTACAATTGAATACCTCACTTCAAAACCGGGTATGTTCCTTTAAAGCTTGGGGTCTGATGTACTGCCCCTGTTAGCAAACCATGGGTGTGCACTTTTCACGCTGAATGGTCTGCGAACCGAGATGTATTTTGGCGCATACCATATGTATTGAAATTGGGTTTGAGCATACGTCCCTTTATATTTTGAATAGCTGGTGTTTAATATAGCATAGATAAATCCATCCTTTTATATGTAGTATAATAACAAACTCAGTTGTTACATATTATGTTCATTCATCTCCTTTAGGAATTCCATTCGCGATATAAATTTTCATAACTTAATTGAACACAGAATAGAGGACAGCCGACACATGTTTCACCCTATATGGCGAGTAGTGCCACGGCTTTCTCAAGGCTAAAAGGTTATATTACAACATTTCCAGGTATATCACCATTAGAGGTCACAGTATGATACGTACGTATAAAAATTGTCTTTGAAGTGAAGGTCTTTAAGTGGGACCTTCGCCTAAACACCAGATTACCTGGAGGATTTTTTTGCTGCTTAAAGACCTTCACTGACGATTACCATAGATGCCTGCCAAGTCGTGACTTAAAGAACTCTATCATGCCACGCATAGATCTACCACCCGAATGTTGTTGTCTTAGCCGGTGTCCCTGGTTTGGACCAAGGTAAAGAGGAATCGTATTCTGACCTTAAAAACAAGTGTACTCACTGGTTAAACACTAATAGACCACTTCCACCCCAGGTATATAGTGAAATTTCATTTACTCGTATAGTAAGTTGGGTGGGACAGAGAAAGAAACACATTGAGGGTGATTGCATTTTGATCAATTTCAGAGATAGTCGGGTGGTCAACCACATGAGCGATTGGCATCAGATGCGGCGGCTTCAGGGATACAGTCCCTTTCTTTAACCTACTTTTATCCTCCTCATCTTCCCTACTTTTCTTCAGATAGTTGGGGTCAACAAAGGGAAGGTAGGGAATTTATGCCACAAGTGGGAAGTGTAAACAATAGACGTTGTAATTATGTTACCTTCTCACCTTTTGTTCTCCCTCTAATTAATAGATTTAGTATTCTAGATCAAGTAGATTGACTGACCTGTAGAGTCAATCTCTGCGAATTGATGAGGGAGTTGTGATTAATGACCAGACACAGATCTTGAATAGGAAACTAACAAGTGAAGACATTTCTTGGGGAACCATTGATTACACTGAGGGGGTTATATATAGTAGTCCACCTGGTAGGGTGGGGAGTCTGCCGGAAATTATTATTATTCAGAGAGAACCTACTCTTTTACCTCAGGACATAGAAGCTCAAGAACCCCAGGAAGTAGTGGCTCTTGATAATCTCCCGTTGACAAACAACAATTGGGCACAAATAGAGAATGCCAAAGGGGAACTAGTGAGTCACCTTGATGCCAATGTTGAAATCATTGGTGGCGAAGAGGAGGAGATCCTGTCTGTGGCCCTTGAGAGAGGGGTCCCCACCATGGGTCTGCAGAGAGCTAAGGCAGTTTTACCACTAGGGTTAAGGATGTTGTCCTGGAATATAGCTGGGTTAAAAGCCAAAATAAGTATCCCTGAGTGGGGTGAATTCATTGATACCCACGAGATCTGCTTATTCCAGAAGACCTGGGCATTGGAGTCTTTGTATAGAGCAGGGTTTGCCACTTATTGTAAAGCAGTCATTCAGGGGCCAAGGGGCAGGCCTTCCGGGGGGTTGGGCATCTGGGTCGGCACACATCTTGGTTGCTCAGGTAAGCCGATAGACACCCATTCCCCTGATATCTTATGTATCATTCTCTCTCTCAACGATTTTCCTAGGTGGCTATTATTAATGTCTATTCACGCCCTGCTAGGTATGGGCAGACCTCACAGACGTTAGACTGTCTGTCCACTTTTCTCTCGATGTTGCCTGAGCAAGTCTTCCCTATTATTGGTTGGGACTTCAATTGCCACTTTGTTTGAACCCCTAAATGGTTTATCCCACCTTATAACGAGTGATGAGGATACATCGTGGGGAATTCCAATGTGTAATCATTACCCACTGAGGGGCTGGACCCCTCTAGTCCTGCAGCTGACCTCACTCACCCTTAATTATTTGCTGAGAGCATGTAATGGTCAATTGTTTGCAGATAATCCAGGGAAACTCACCTTCGAAAGAAATGGCCTGGCGTCCACAATTGATTACATTTTGGTGAAGGTGGATATCTGGCACAGGATAGTGAATTTCTTGGTACAGCCTCACGCTGGAAGCGATCATAATCCGCTGGTTATTACCCCGGATTGGTGCCAATTGGTAGTAGGGCAAGCTGAGACTAACCCGGCCTCCTACAATCTAATTGCAATAGAGGGCGGTAGAAGAATCATTTGGGGAACACTCTTGCAAACACCTGAGGCAAAGGCTTCACTGTATAAATCTATCATACCCTTTTTGGTAAAGGCTAGCTCTATTACAGATAGAGGTACTAAGAGGGGAGGGGTCCCAGTACAAATTAAACAATGACCTTAATTTAAATAATAATAATGCTGCACTTAATGAGTCTACAATGTTTTATTCACAGAGTAGACACAACCAGGATATAGTATCCAACATTAATCAATTTGAAACGGTTGAATAGTGCCCAAGAAACAAGGGAAAAGAGAAGAGGTGAGGATAGTGCAAGTCGGGGAAGTGACAATAAAATCAGAACAAAATCTGACACATTTACATATGAATTGAAATGCTCGGATGATGATAAATCAAGCTAGTCAATAAAGATCACATGCCCCACATAGTACAATTATGTAACATTTTCAGATGGGGGGCTGGAATGCAGGAAAAAGTTGTCGACGTTTCGACCCTCAGGTGGTGAAGGACTTAGTGGAACCCTTGCGGTGGGGTCTTCATCAGGACGGGTATTGGGACTAGCAACCTATTGATATCAATAATGGAGTGTAGATTAATAGGCCTATTTACAAAAAACGTGATTACATCAATTTATTATATATAAGCACACATTAAGAGGAGAGCCTGCCTAATTATTCAGTGCTCATCATCTTAGTCTCATAATGGGAAACCTCCATGTGAAGACTTGGAATATCTGAGAAGTATAAACACATAGTTTTCATGTGTTTACGTATTAATGGGCTGAGAATAAAGCATAAATCATATAGTCAGCCTCGATAATGGTTAAATAAATCAAAGAACTTACATCTTGTTAATTGCCACTCGCATTGCGGCGAGAATCGAGAAAGGCCCGGGGACGTTGGGCAGTAGGAATCCGAGGATTAGTCTAAAGAATTAAGGGAACTACATCAGAAAAATGAAACCAGGGCCCAAGAAAGTATCGTAATAAGGATGCCGCTGGCAAGGCTTACCTAACAGGTTTGTGCAAATTGTGGTCGTCCCCAAATGTTCACGGGCGCTGAGGATGAATCCAAATGTCACCCGCTGGGGAGAGAGGTAGCACAGAGGTCAATTATTATTATGCTCGGTAGTATTTAGGTCGGGGTCAGTGGTGGATAGACCCGCGCCGAACCGACAAGTAAACTTACCGGGTGAAGGAAATTAAAACCGGCGTCTCCACGGCTGGCTACAAAATGGAGGGCGCACTTCCTATTTGGTTAGTAACCAGGGAGACGGAGTCATGTGACCCAGACCCTCAGACAAAAATAGTGGAAAGACTCAGCTTTGTAGGGACTCCGTGACCTGATAGTATTGATAATCGTGATGGCGATATTAATGAAGGGGTATAGTCAGTTCAACGGCCAGAGAGGGGAAGAATTTGAATAATTACTCAAATAGTACGATGTTGTTATACAATGTAGAGAATATATACATTATTAACGATTAGCCATGTCAAATGATAACGATAACAAATTAATAATTGTAAGAAATGCATTAATAACAGTGTAAATGATCTCTGCATAAGTTTGGCAAGGTCCAGATGTGATCAAATTAGAAAGAATGACAGTAGTATATTCATATATAACGCATCAATATTATCATACATGACCTTTGATAGAATTGAAGAGAGTTGTCATATCACGGTGTACCTGTCACATGACGGTAAAAACCTTGATGACACAATTGCGTCAATGACAGTTTTAAAGCATGTAACGGCCATGTAGTCAGCCAAGATTTATATCATTGCATTGGATGACTTGCTGTTATGTAACATTGCTAAACCTTACGTTCCCACCAGTAATCCTGATCAATTCACAGTACGTACTGAACTTTTCAAATTCTTCAGAAAAATTAGGCTGAAGTACTATTTTAGGAATGCAGGTCCATACTCCAACCCGTCCCACACAGGCCTTAGGACTCCATCCACCTTTGTCCCCCCGTCTTGCACTATGTCGCACAAAATTCTTGCCTATGAGGCGGTGGTGTGGAGAGATGTTAACAAAGTATTACTTGAGAAAACCTTCATCAAATACAACACAAGCAGATCTGAAAGAACGGCACTACAATCCCTTGCCAACAATACCCAGGTTGTCATCAAACCGGCAGATAAAGGTGGGGCCATCGTGGTCCAAGATGTCTCCAAATATGAATCTGAGATCAACCGACAACTGATGGATGGCGTGAGCTATCACAAACTGAGATCCGATCCATCTAAAGCAATAGCTCTGGAAATTTTGGAGTTATCAAAGGAAGGATATGATCAAGGCTTCCTGTCCAAAAATGAGTTTGACTATCTAAATCAACAGTGCCCACGGTTAGCAACCATCTATACACTTCCAAAGATCCACAAAAATATAGTGGACCCACCTGGGCGTCCCATCGTCTCGGGCTGTGGTTCGATTCTTGAACCTTTGGGCAGATATATCGACTTCTTCCTAAAACCTTTGGCTGAAGCAACACAGACATACCTCAGGGACACTCTTCATACGATTAACATCATTGAAAACCTACCTCTCAGCATCAAATTCTTGCCACATGCGATGTAGTTTCTATTTATACTTGCATCCCCAAGAGGAAGCCCTTGCAGTTATAATGAAGTATTTACAACAGAGACCGGCGCCCATGCAAGTACCAACAGAATTTATCATCGCCTTGCTCCGGATAGCGATGACCAAAAACTTCTTTATGTTTAAAAACCAATTTTTTATGCAGACCCAAGGAGTGGCGATGGGGGCTCCCTTCGCTCTAGATGTGGCTATTCTGTACATGGCAGCATTTGAGGATGACACCGTCCTATGTGTGCACAACCCATTCAGAGATCACCTTTATCTCTGGATGAGATATATCGATGACATTTTATTAATTTGGAACGGTGACCAATCGGAACTCTCAGCCTTTCATACATGGTTAAATCAGCAGTTACCTCACCTCATTTCACGATCGAGTCAGATAACCAGACTGTTAATTTCCTGGATATTACCATCTACGAGGATCAAGCATCTTACTTACGACTTTGTATCGCAAACCGACAGAGAGATACTCTCTACTACAGTGCAGTAGCCATCATCCCCGAGCTCTGCGCGACAATCTGCCTTTTGGACAGTTCTTAAGGATTCGTCGGAACTGTTCAAACAAAGAGCACTACCTAGAACAATCTGATGACCTGTCGAATCGCCTTAAACAACGTGGATATCCCCGGAGATTAGTCACTAAAGCACGGAAAAGAGCCTGGTTCTATCCTCGGGATCAGTTACTGGCTCAGAAAGACCATGTCACCCAGGCACAAGATCGAATAGTCTGTGTCACTACTTTCTCGACTAAGAGCAACAAAATCAAACGTATTGTAAATCAGCATTGGAAACTCATTTCTGACGATATCAACCACCCTGGCACCCCATTACACGCTTTCAAAAAAGCGAAAAGTGTGAAAGACTTTGTGGTACGCTCTCTCCTCCCTACCACTGATGAACCAACCATAACATCACTATGGAATCTCCCACCAGTAATTGGTCATTTTAGATGTGGCAATTGTAAAGCTTGTGATACCACGTTGCAGACGAAGGAATTTCAGCACAACCAACGAAAGGTCCTGTTAACAACATTTAGTAACTGCAATACCACAAATATCATTTATGCGATAGTGTGCCCATGCAACTTAATCTACATTGGCCAAACTCAACAGAAGGCAAAAATGCGGATCCTCCAACACATGAGTAGGATCAGGTGTGAGGTACAGGGCGTACCTCTTGTTGACCATTTCAGATCGGCCTCCCATCCACCAGAGAGTCTCAAGTGGGTGATACTTGAAAAAGCGATACTAGGACCTCGCGGAGGCAACATTAGAACGATTCTGAATACCCGTGAGCTTAAATGGATGTTTTTCTTTAATTCAATACAAACACGTCTCAATGAACATGATAGTTCATTTTCCCAGCTAGCGACACTGTCTTAATAATCTGCTTAGCTATATCCTACTAACTGATATCTGTTTTTTGAAGACTTGTCTTTCACGTGCAATTATCAATGTATGTCTTGCACTCTTAGAAGGATATACCGTTGTCCATACGCTGGGAGGTTTAGCAATGTTACATAACAGCAAGTCATCCAATGCAATGATATAATTCTTGGCTGACTACATGGCCGTTACATGCTTTAGAACTGTCATTGACGCAATTGTGTCATCGAGGTTTTTACCGTAATGTGACAGGTACACCGTGAAATGACAACTCTCTTCAATTCTATCAAAGGTCATGTATGATAATATTGATGCGTTATCTATGAATATACTACTGTCATTGTTTCTAATTTGATCACATCTGGACCTTGCCAAACTTATGCAGAGATCATTTACACTGTTATTAATGCATTTCTTAGAATTATTAATTTGTTATCGTTATCATTTGACATGGCTAATCGTTAATAATGTATATATTCTCTACATTGTATAACAACATCGTACTATTTGAGTAATTATTCAAATTCTTCCCCTCTCTGGCCGTTGAACTGACTATACCCCTTCATTAATATCGCGATCACTATTATCAATACTATCAGGTCATGGAGTCCCTACAAAGCTGAGTCTTTCCACTATTTTTATCTGAGGGTCTGGGTCACATGACTCCGTCTCCCTGGTTACTAACCAAATAGGAAGTGTGCCCTCCATTTTGTAGCCTGCCGTGGAGACGCCGGTTTTGATTTCCTTCACCCGGTAAGTTTACTTGTCGGTTTGGCGCGGGTTCTATCCACCACTGACCCCGACCTAAATACTACCGATCATAATAATAATTGACCTCTATGCTACCTCTCTCCCCAGCGGGTGACATTTGGATTCATCCTCAGCGCCCGTGAACATTTGGGGACGACCACAATTTGCACAAACCTGTTAGGTAAGCCTTGCCAGCGGCATCCTTATTACGATACTTTCCTGGGCCCTGGTTTCTTTTTTTCTGATGTAGTTCCCTTAATTCTTTAGACTAATCCTCGGATTCCCACTGCCCAACGTCCCCGGGCCTTTCTCGATTCTCGCCGCAACGCGAGTGGCAATTAACAAGATGTAAGTTCTTTGATTTATTTAACCATTATCGAGGTTGACTATATGATTTATGCTTTATTCTCAGCCCATTAATACGTAAACACGTGTAAACTATGTGTTTATACTTCTCAGATATTCCAAGTCTTCACATGGAGGTTTCCCATTATGAGACTAAGATGATGAGCACCGAATAATTAGGTAGGCTCTCCTCTTAATGTGTGCTTATATATAATAAATTGATGTAATCACGTTTTTTTGTTAATAGGACTATTAATCTACACTCCATTATTGATACCAATAGGTTGCTAGTCCCAATACCCGTCCTGATGAAGACCCCACAGCAAGGGTTCCACTAAGTTCTGCACCACCTGAGGGTCGAAACGTCGACAACTTTTTCCTGCATTCCAGCCCCCCATCTGAAAATGTTACATAATTGTACTATGTGGGGCATGTGATCTTTAGTGACTAGCTTGATTTATCATCATCCGAGCATTTTAATTCATATGTAAATGTGTTGGATTTTGTTCTGATTTTATTGTCACTTCCCCGACTTGCACTATCCTCACCTCATCACTTTTCCCTTGTTTCTTGGGCACTATTCAACCGTTTCAAATTGATTAATGTTGGATACTATATCCTGGTTGTGTCTACTCTGTGAATACAAAATTGTAGACTCATTAAGTGCAGCATTATTATTATTTAAATTAAGGTAATTGTTTAATTTGTACTGGGACCCCTCTCCTCTTAGTACCTCAATATGACCCAGGTCCCAGTGACTTCTCCTGGGTAAACCCCCTTCTATACTCTATTACAGATAGATGCGGTGACACTGAATATTTAGAGGAGCTGGAGGAAAACCACCGGCAGAGTTCTTTTATACCACTTCAACTAACAAAAGAAAGGAACAAAGAGGTACTAGTCCCTGGTACAATAGAGCAAGCAAGGAATGATCTGTTTACCAAACTGTAAGAGGGCGATATTGCATGTATTAGGGAGGCAAGGGCCTTTTTTTCAGAAAATTATTTTAGATGCAAAATCTGATAAGAGATTGATAGGTGGCAGTCCATTAAGAAAGCTCTAGACGATAGGGACCCTAGAGGGTTTTGGAATTTGGTGAAGACAAGTAAATCCGAGGGTAAGAATTCAAATGAGCCAAACCTCGGGGAAGAAGTCTGGCGATCCCACTTTAAATTGCTATAAACAAAGTCCCAAGTAGGAACCGCTGTAATGGGGCCGTCAGTGATTGATTCTATTCACGTTCCACTTGCTGATATCCCCCCTTGTTCCCTAGCTGAGGTAACAGCGGCCCTGGCCAAAGTTTCGCCAAATAAGGCACCCGGCTTGGATAGGGTTCCAGGAGATCTATTTAAAACTGAACAGGTAGTTTGGGTTCCATATCTGTAGTCCCTTTTTAATGCAATTCTTTATGGCTTGGCACCCTCCCAAACGTGGGCGGGTGCCAAGACCATTCCCATTTACAAAAAAGGTTCTCCCTTAGAACTGGCTAATTACAGGCCTATCAGCCTTATTGATGTAACTCAAAATATTTTTGCACGTGTTCTTTTGGGAAGACTGCAAATTGGATGGATGATCATAATACACTCAAGGTGGTTTTAGATCCAAAATCTCAACTATAGATCAGTTGTTTAGATCTATTGGAAAACCTTCAGCTTGGAGGTAGGTTCTCTCTACCTAACATTCGTGGACCTCAAATCAGCGTTTGATTTGGTAGATCGAGGCCAGTTGTGGGGCCTTCTGTTAGAAATGAGGGCTCCGGTGTACCTCTGTCAACAGTTTAAATGCCTCCATGAAGGCACCTTTGCTAAAATTAGATTTGAATGCAGAGGGGAACTTTCAGCTCTGATCCCTGTAGAGAAGGACATGACACAACGTTGCCTTCTTGCACCAACCCTCTTCTCCCTCTTTATAAACTGGCTAATTGAGGATCTCTTAGCAGTTCAGGATATAGATTCTCCTAAACTTGCAAACCGCAAAATTCCAGCACTAATGTTAGCGGACGACATGCTGCTCCTATCCAAAACACCTATGGGGATGCAGAGTGTCTTAGAGACATTTAGCTTGTTTTGCAAGCAAAAAGGAATATTAAGTTGAACATAAAGAAAACCAAGTATATGGTCTTCCATACTGATTCTACAAATTGCCCACATCCTAAAATGGACCTCAGGGCCCTAGAGAGGGTGCCTGTCTTTGACTACTTGGGCCTTACCCTAAACGACAAAATGGAATGGGGGCCGCAGATCACCAAGGCAAACTTAAAACTCATCCAGGCCAGGGGGGGGGGGTCCTAAAAGTCAATAGGAGCTGCACCGTAAAGGTTATTGGCCCCCCTGTAGAAACTTATAAAGTTCAAGCAAGGGGTGCCACCTTGTACAAAGTTGAAATATGGGGCCACTCCCAGACTAAAACCCTGACAGCGACTAAAAATAATTTCTTAAGGCAACTCTTGGGTCTTCCTCAAAGAACCCCCTTAATTCCCCTAAGGATGGACCTGGGCATCCTCCCCACTGCCGAAGTGATCGCCTCTCGCCCATTACTCTATTGGCGACGGCTATGGAGCACCCCAGAGCGGGTCAATTATAAAGAGGAATTAAAATTAGTCATGCTCATCCTAGGGGCGGGTAAAATCCCATTGCTATCCTATATTCGGGATGCTTTCCATCAAATAGGAAGGAGTGGCTTGTGGTCTTCACCTGAGGAATCATGTCTTGCTACTTCTAAACAGTCCCTAACTTCTGCTCTTAAAGAACACTGACTGATGGGTATTAGTAGTGCGACTGAGACATCTAGTTTAACCTCTAGGTTTCCAGATGTTAAATCACTTTATAAATTGGAGCCGGCCTTAGACCTCATTCAACCTCTTGTAGCTAAGAAATTGTTCCTTCAATTCAGACACGGGGCGCTCCAACTTTATGCATTTACTAACAACTGGGTGGGTGCTATCAAACTATTATGTCATGTGTGTAATGAGACAAAATAAACAGAGACCAATGTGATCTTTTTTTGTCCTGCATATAAGGCTGCTAGATCTAAATGGGTTCTCCAACTTTGTAGGAATTTAGGAATTAGACACTTTAGAGAGATTTTTAGCTATTAAAGTATGATACACACCGGGTTTTTGTTGCTGCTATAACAACATTTCTTTTTGCAATGTGGTGCAAATGCAGATGTTTAGTGAAAAGCTAGGGTTGTGACTTGAAATGGTGCTGCCTTATCTAATGTTGTTTCCCTAGATTTTAAATGTTATTAATTGATGCCTACTTTTTAAATCATGTTTTTTTAGCTTATTTATAATTTTAAATGAATTGTGCCATATGATGACATCCTCCCATATGCTGCGATATATTGCCCTTAATCAAGATATCCACCCTTGCCTAATGTATGCTACGATTCAATAATTTGAAGGAGTGAGAATCTCTTCTCACTGCCATCTACTTGTTACCTGGGATCTAAATGTAAAATGTATTATTATTTGTTCCTACTTCCCACTTTCTCTTAATTTTAGTATGCTATTTTATGATGTTGCATTCACAATGTTATATTATTGTGCTTTTATGGCAGTAATTGCCGAAATATTTTTTGACTTTTTCAAAAATATATATCTTTTGACATTTGTTAACACATTCAGGTGGGGGAGCAGGAAGTGGTCCCATGGATCACTACCCACTTTCTCTGAGGCCGTCTAATGTGAGCCCCAAAACAGAAGCTGTCCTAAGCAAATCAGTTACCACTCCAACTCCAGAGGTGCAGAGGTGTTAACTTACCAATAATTTGTGATGGCATAGAAGTCACAAGCCACTGACACATTTGTTTGAGACTCACAAAGAGAAGAGAAACACCTCTTTCACTCCCCAATCTGTTTGCAATTCTCAAAGAGTTGCATATCCAGACTTCTACATCAGAAAGACTTTTCCAGTCATAAACAGGTTTTTCCACGTTGTGACATGGCACTTAGACTTCTCCTGCTTCACAGGCTTCCCAAAAGCAAAAACCTAACTACCCAAGGACATAAGCCTCTTCTTAACTGATTTGCACACAAAGTGGAAGAAATTGACTTCATATACCAACCCTTAGCATACTAAATTAATGGCAGATTAGTTAAGCTGCTACAACGTTTTGAGAGGGCTCCCAAAACGTGTCTTTCTTCTAGATAGCAAGCTTTGCTATGGGCACATTTGTTAGCAATTAAAAGCAAAATCAGAACAGAAGCAACAGCAAATTAAAATGGCACTGAGGCCATTTTCTCGTTTAGTCAATGGACTTTATTTTTTTCTGATTTTCATGCTGCCATTTTAGAGTTATTAAACCAAATGTGACTTTGCACTGAACGTGCCCCAATGCTGTATTTTACAGTTTAGTGAGGGATTCCGAGCAAGTTTTGAAATTCTGTGATTGCAACATAGGATAACTTGATTCTGGATTAATCATTATTTTGGGAATGGCTAGGGAGAGGTTAAAAATACATGCCCTCCTTTTTTATCAAGGCAGAAGAGGCAAGCCATGACCCACCTGCCATTGGTCCAGGAGGAGGGAGAGGCCATATTATCACCTTGATGCCCTTCGATAAAGCAAAGGTGAACTAACTTTGAGCAAGACGTGATGAGAGCACAAAATATACCTGTTAGACCTGGCATCCCTGACATGTTTTCCCGTGATTTTTGCCTTTGGAACTCCTGGTTTTGCTGACTTAGTTTTTGCTGACTTTAGGACTCTGGGCACTGTGCATGCACTCTCTGCTTTGAACATGGTAACACTGGCTTAACCTGAATTGGAATACTTAAGTTACTTTTATGTCCATAGTAGAGTGCACTACATGTGCCAAGGGCCTGCAAATTCAATGCTAATAGTGGGCCTACAGCACTGAGTGTGCCACCCAGATGAGTAGCCCTTTAAACATGTCTCAGTCCTCACTTTGCAGAGCCTGAGTGGGCAGTTTAAACTGCCAGTTCATCCTGGTTTGTTAACCCTCTGACAGGCCCATACCTCCCTTTTTAATACATATAAGTCAATCTTAAGGTAGGCCCTGGATAGCCCATGGTCAGGGTGCAGGGTGTTTAAAAAGTGGGATAATTTGGGGGTCCAATCTCTCCAATACAGGAGAGATTGAACCCCCAAGTTTGGTGTGTCTAGAATCACAATTTTAAATCCAAACATATGGTGAAGTTATACTTTAATTGTAATTCTGAATATGCCACTTTTAGGAAACTGGCGTTTTCCTATTTTAACCATTTGGTGGCTTCTGCCGGTCTCTGATTACATGTCTGGGGTGAGTGACAGCTGGGCTTTGAACATTCCCTCTAGACAGCCACATACAAAGGGAGCTTAGGTGTGACTGATGGGCCATTCACATCCTAATGGGCCACCCTGGGCAGGATGGGAGGGAGGAGCTGACACACCTGAATAGACTGTGTTCTGTCCCCACACAAAGGGCTACATACCCCCTATAGTGAGCCTGGAGAGAGGGCAGGAAGGGCAGGGACTCTGTGAAATTCAAAGACTCAAAGGCCTCTTTTTGAAGTCTCCCCCACTTCAAAGGCACAACTGGGTATAAATACTGGACTTCAGACACCACCACTTCATTAAACTTCTCGACCTATGAAAACTGTGCCAGGAAGAAGGACTGCTGTGATGCCGAAGGGACTGCCACTCGGCTAGACCACTACTCTTCTGTACTTCTGCTCTGCTGACCTTCTGCCCTCTTGCCTGGGAGTGAGAAAGACTGGACTTGCATCTCTGCAGTCAAAGAAGTGACTCAAAGGGCTTGTCTGCTTTCCTCCTGTTTTGAAGTCTAAGGGCCATCAAAGACTTCCAACCGTCTACCTACATCACCTGGACTCTGCCACCTGTGTCTCTTGCCCTGCCACGTGGTGCAAATCCAGTCCTGGGCCACTGGAAGTGGGTATAAAGTGAATGAATGAATGAATGATTAGTCTTATGAAGCTCAGCAAATGCCCAAAGGCATCTTGGCGCTATGTGACATTTAAGGATGGTGTAGCTTTGACCTATCCTAATTTAGTTGAGTAAAAAAGCCATATTTGTAGGAGCTTCCTAAAGACAGAACTGTTTTCAGTTCATATGGAAGACAGTTGCAGTGTAGAGCCGTAGTCCTGAAAAAGTTTCTTCCGCCCCAGGAGCAACGTTTGAAAGCGAGTAGACCTAGGGGCGTAGTGGAACTGGAGCACAGGGTTCTACGGGGGGTGTACTGTCTAAGGTTTTTTATCAAGTAAGATAGAGCCTGTCCGTGAGGTCTTATAGGCCAAACACAAAGCCTTGAAGATAGTGCGCTTCCTAACTGGGAGCCAGTGAAGTTAACTAATGGCTGTTGTACCCACCTGAAATTTTGGAATCTTCAAGAGAAATTGAGCAGCGTCATTTGTACAATAGTCAAGTCTTGATAACATAAGTGCAATGACTACTGTTTTTAGAAGATTAAAGGGTAAAGATTTTTAAATTTTCTTAATCAGTCTGAGAGCATGGAAAGAGGATTGGGTGACCTTATTTACTTGATCTTTATATTTCAGTATCCAACATCACCCCCAGGTTTTATATTTGGAAGGCAAGAGTAGGGAGAGAATCTTGCTCAAATGGCTACGAACTGGGGACCAAAAAGACAGATTGTTACCAAACAGAATTATGTTTGTTTTAGTAGAGTTCAGTTTTAGGCTATTACAATCCATCCACTTGTTTACTGCACTTATGCAGTTTCTGAATATACCGCTGGATTGAATATCATTTTTTGCAAGCAAGACTATAATTTTGGTGTCATCCGCATAGATGCTAATGACAAGCAGAAAGATTTTATAAGCATAGCCAGCAGTGTGACATATAGATTGAACATAGTGGGGCTCAGCGATGACCCCTGAGGGACACCATAGGGCAAGGAGTATGAATCTGAGGTGAATTCCCCCAGTGACACTGCTTGATGCCGCACAGAGAGGAATGATTGTAACAAAGCAAGAGCCAGACCCTTAATCTCAAGTTCTCGCATACGGTCAACCAATAACTCAAGGCTGAATGTATCGAAGGCTGCTGACAGATCCAGCAGGATGAGGGCTGCATTTCCTCTTCTATTCAAAGTTGCTCTGATTTCCCCTGTGGCCGTAATAAGTGCCAGTTCTGCACAATGACTTTTCCTAAAGCCAAACTGAGTCTCATCTACAAGATGATTTGTCCCTATAAAAGAGGCAAGTTGCAAATTCTCTACCAATTTGGCTGGATGGGGAAGACATGACATGGGTCGGTAATTATTCAGGTCCATGACATTAAGATTTGATTTTTTTTAATAAAGAAAGGCGGATGCTAACTTCCAAGCTGTAGGATAAACTCCTGTCTCAAACATGACAGAGAAATAGTTGGTTAGATATGGTGCTACTGCCTCAGGTACTAGGTGTACTATTTTAGGGGGACAGGGGTCACACAGGAATCCAGCTTGATGCGGGGGATGATCTCCAAAAATGCTGCAAATTGCATAAGGCTGGTAGTTTTGAGACCAACCTCAGCGGATTGGTTGTTGTCATGTCTGCAAGCAGTGAATTTGTTAAAAATGTGTATGCTTCTTGAAAATCCATGCATCGCCATTGTTGCTCCACTCGGAACTGACACATCTCCCTCAACAATGATGCATCGCAGCTGCTGCAAAGATCAAGTACATCGTAACGCCCTGATACATCACCTACTTTTCGGATGCATCTCTGACTTTGTGCGGCTCGGAAACGACGCATTGCCTACATCCTAGGGATCAACAAATGCGCATTGGATGTTCAGCGGGACAAGGTTGGGCCCTGTAACTACATCGCAGTTGGCCTGAATTTTTTTATTGGACCGTTTTATACTTTTTTTTTATATATAACATTTTTATTTGCATTTTGAGTAAAGCTCAACAATACAGTCATACATTTAGCAACGTTCATCCCTCTATTCCCAGACCCGCCTCCCCACAATTGCATACAGTTGGTATGTTTCACATTATAAAGTTGAAAAATAAGACCGATCGATGAAGAAGCTTCTTCCAAATTCCCTTCCCCGAACCGCCCGCCGCCACCCACAGAGACTAGTAAATTAAGAAGGGGCTCAACCATCTCCCAACCCTCCATCGAGTCCATGATAGTGTCTCCACCTGGACCAGATCTTTCGGAACTTCTTAGGGCATCCTCTAGATTTGTAGGTCACCCTCTCCGTCGCCATATACAGATCTAACCCAGCTCTCCAGTTCTCCAAGTCCGGGGGGATTGGAGACCCCCATCGTCTCGCTATGTCCCTTTTTGCCACCACCAAGGGTAAAACCAGAAAGATCATGAGGGGACGAGGCAGATACACATCATTGGACATGCCTAGTAAAGCCAGCTTGGGCTCCTGTGCAAGTGGTACCTCAAGTATCTCCTGTTGTTCCGAAAAAATGCCTGTCCAGTAAGTTTGAATTACCCCACATGACCATATTACATGATAAAAATCTCCGCCTGTCCTGTGACATCTAAGACATCTGTCGTTTTCTATTTTCCCCATCTTATAGAGACGTACCCGGTCATAATAAGTTCTGTGTAGCACATTGTATTGAATGAGGCGGAGTCTGGATTTAATCGCTAAGTCCCGGGGATGCATTAACATCATGTTCCAATCTAAGTCCTCAAGTGCCCCTACCTCACTCTCCCAAGTACTTCTGAGCTTCGCTAGGTCTCCCAGCATGTTGTTGGTTAATGTTTTGTAGGTGAGTAAGACAGCTTTCCCCTGAATCTGTTCCTGTAAGAGCCTCCCCTCTAAAGGGGCATATTCTGATATTCCCGACAGGTGTATATTTTGTGCCCTCCAAGCATGGCGGAATTGGGTATATTTGAAAATCTGTGAGTGTTGGAGTCCAAATTCGGCTCTCATAGCCTGGAAGGACTTCAGATCCCCCCTGGCTATCACATCGCCAACAGTGGAGATTCTGATGTCATCCCATCGTTTAAAACCCCTTAGTTTGTGTAGTTCATGTAACCATACACAATGCCACAGTGGTGTCGGGTGGGAGTCCTATCCCAGCCTGTGCGTTTCATGGCCTTAGTCCAGGCATGTAATGTTATCCGAGTCACCGGAAGGAGTGCTCGTTTTGTGGGGCCCCCATATAGGTAGTGTAATAGGTTGTGGGAGGACAGTGTATGTCGTTCTAATGTATATGTGGGATGGTCTGCCGGTGTGTGTAACCATTCATTAATCGGGATCATGTGTTCCGCCCAATAGTAGGCTTCTAGGTTCGGGAGCGAGATTCCGCCACTGTACTGGTGTCTTTGGAGCATAGTCAATGCTATTCTGGGTTGTTTTCCTAACCAGAGGAAGGTCCGAAGATCCGAGTGGATTTTACGCAGTAGCGTCTCCGGAAGGGGATAATATTCATTTTGCAGGGCATATAAGTATTTGGGGAGAATAATCATTTTATACATGGCCGCCCGACCCAAGAGTGTAAGTGGCAGGCGTTTCCATCTCTCCATGTCTGTGGCCGAGTTCCACGAGACCCTATCTATATTTTTCTGTAGCGAGAGTGACTTATCGAGGGTGATATAAATCCCTAAATATTGAAAACCTTCTGTAGTAGTGATTAATTGTCGTGGCAACGTTGTCCAGTGGTTACCGCCCCCAGGGTCTTATAGGATTGATTTATGCCAATTAATCGTGTAACCAGAGTGTTGGCCATATGCTTCCAGTTCAAGAAAGAGTTCCGGGATGGTTGTCCCCGGGTTAGTGATGTATTGGAGGACATCGTCCGCGTAAAGGGACAACTTCTCCTGGGTCAGATCTGTGTTTGTTATTCTAAATCCGCTGATTGTGGAGTTCTGTCGAACCCGGGATGCCAGGATTTCAATGGTGAGTGTGAATAAGAGGGGCGACAGAGGGCATCCCTGTCGAGTCCCTCTCTGGATTTGGAATTCCCGAGACAGGCTTCCATTAACCCGTACTCTAGCTTGTGGCGCAGTGTAGAGGAGCCGAACCCAGACCCCCAAAATTTGGGGCCAAAGCCAAATTTTTTCAGTACCCCCTCTAAAAATGGCCAATGAACCGCGTCAAATGCTTTCTCTGCATTAGGGGAGAGAAACCAATGCGGGGATTCTCTGTCTTTCACCTCTTGCAGCCAGTTGTGTGTGCGTCTGAGGTTGAATTTTGTGGCCCTGTCGGGTAGAAAGCCTGTCTGATCAAAGTGTATCAGGTCAGGTATCACTGATCGCAGTCGCATTGCCAGGACTGTCGCAAGGAGTTTCACCTCGGTGTTCAGGAGAGATATTGATCTGTATGATGCACATTCCTCTCGCGGTTTGCCCTCTTTATATATTGGGACGATAGTTGTCGTGGAAAGGTCAGTGGGGAGCCTCCCGTCCTGACATGCCCGTAAGAAAAGATTTTTCAAGTGTGGAGCCAGGATGTCCACCGTGCACTTGAAAAATTCATCCGGGAAGCCGTTGGGCCCCGGAGTCTTCCCAGAGCGTAGTCTGGCAATGGCCAAAGAGATATCCTCAACCGTGATATCAGCCTCAAGTGCCTTAACGGCCTCCGGGTCTAGCGCGGGAACCTCAGTCTGGCTCATATATCGAAGAGCAACGTCGCAGGAACGTAAGTCTCTGGCGGTGTAGAAACGCTCATAATGGGTAGCAAAAGTCTCAGCGATGAGTGTATCAGTGTCGGTGAGCTTGCCATCTGTAGCCCTAACGTGATCTATCCAGCGCGCTGCCCGTTCCTTCCTACCAAGCCACGCCAGGAGCTTGCCTGATTTGTCCCCCACGTCATATAAGCGATGGAGGGTGGCCAAATTCTGAGTCTTAGCCTCGTCAGTCACTAACTCCCTGTAGTGACGTTGTGTATCTATCAGTTTCCGCAAGGTAGTGGGGGATTTCGTAGTCAGGTGGTCTCTCTCTAGGTCTAATATAGTCCGTTCCACCTCCGCCACCGTTCCCTGAAGTTTTCTCCTTTCCTCGCCAAGTCTATTCATTATCCTGTCCCTCATGACCGGTTTTAAGGCTTCCCAGAGGGTTACCCCTGAGTCAACCGATCCCTCATTGTCGACCAGATATACTCGCACATCAGCCTGTACTCCCTTTAGAACAGTTGGGTTTTTAAGGTTCCAGGCATCTAACCGCCCGGTAGCCCCTGTCGTTCTACGCCTCTGACCCACTCGTACCAACAGCGGCGAGTGGTCCGAGATACCTCTCGCCCTGTATTCTGCGACGGTGTTTAGGGTCAAATCTTGTCTGGCCATAAAAATATAGTCTAGCCGTGAGAATACCTTGTGTGAGGCTGAGTAAAAGGAGTATGTCACCTGGCCCGGGTGTAACCACCTCCAGACATCCGCAAGGCCGATTGTGGTAATCAGTTGGGCTAGTGGGGTCTGAGTATCTTTGGGAGGTGGCGCCCCGAACGGTCCATCTTCCTATCCATAACATCATTAAAATCACCACCCACCAACTGAATAGTGTCCGCCGATTCGAGGAGTATGTTGGCCAGCGTCTTAAGAGTATTAGCCTGAAGTTTGTGGAGTGCTTATACCGATATCAACGTGTACGTGCGTCTACGCCATGTCCCCTGAACCCCTACGTAGGTCCCTTGTGAATCTTCCCAAGTGCGGGTAATGCAGAATGGGGAGGTGTTCTTTAGAATAATGGCTACACCCCTGGAATCAGTGGTGTATCCCGCGTGTGCCAGCACTTTATAACGTCCCCTGGCTAAGAAGGAGTAATTCGACCCCTTAAGGTGCGTCTCTTGTAGGAAAATTACATCTGGTCCTATCCTTTTAAACCCTCTCTTAACCTTATTACCAAGACTGTTCACATTCCAGGATAAGACGCTGAGACTGTGGTGGTCAGCGGAGTGTGTGTCTAGTGTACTTGCCATTCTGAGGTATCAGCATAGTAATGCGGGTGGTCCTTGGTGTATGAGTGTAGAATGTCGCAACCATGTACATGACTGTAATAAACTAACTGGTTCCCCCCCACCCCCTCCCAACAACCCCACCACAAAACTGGTTGAACTTCCCATATCCCCACCACCCCCTCCCCACCTTCTCCTCCCGTCCATCCCATACTCATAACCAATAAAGCACAGGACTTTCAGGTGGTAAAGGTCTGTCGCCCTCCCGCTGACCCCCCCAACTAGCCTGACACTAGGACTTCAGCCGTCGCTGTCCAAGAACAGGACGGGGATCCCCGGCCCAGAGGGCCACTAGAGGTAGTAGCTAGGCAGACAAACAACAATAATGTCAAATTATACTCAGAGAGTAGTGGTTGTAACTTGCGTGTCCTCGGCAGCGGTGCACTACCATCACGGATATCTGTTCCATACTTCTTCACGAATGGGAATCTTGTGTGTCCATGTCACGGTCATCCGCTCCCCCAGTCGCTCCTTGTTCCATCTCCCGGATCACTGCTACCAGCGGGTGGAGCGAGCGGTCAGTCACATCCTCCAAGTCCGATAAATGATCATTTTCGGTGTCCTCCATCCCTTCAACAGTATGCTGATCCAGGCTGCTGAATCTGGAGCCCGGTGCCGGATTCTCCCTCACGGTCGCATCACGGTTGCGTTCCCCTCTGATTGTCGCGGGCTCTCCTGAATTCGTCGGCGAAAGTGTGAGTCGTTTCATTCTCGGGATGTGGGACCTCTGCGTCTTAGGTGGGCTTCTCCGGAAGTTGGCTGCCGCCATTTCGAAGCGGATCCTGCGGCCCTCCTCCTCTGCTTCACGGAGCATTGGTCGTTCCTCCAGCCACTGCCAGGCCTCTTCAGGGCGATTGAAGAAGTGCGATCTGCCTTTGTATAGCACCTTCAGTTTTGCCGGAAAGAGCAGCATGTAGGATATATGTAGGTCTCGGAGTTTTGCCTTAACTGAGTCATAAGACCGGCGTTGTTTCTGCACATCTTGGCTATAATCCGGAAAGACCATAATATTTGTATTTTCCAGTCTGAGTTCCCCCTTTTTTCTTGCTTTTCTCAAGATGAGGTCTCTGTCCGCAAAGTTAAGGAAGCGGGCGATGATCGGTCGTGGGCGCGCCCCTTCTGAAGGTTTCATGAGCAGGGCCCTGTGTGCCCTTTCTATAATAAAGCAATTTGAAAATTGGGCTTGTGGAAATGTCGATGTCAACTAGTCACGGAGGAAGGCCGCTACGTCGTTCTTCTCGATGCCTTCCCTAAAGCCCACGAAGCGGAGGTTGTTGCGCCGCGCCCTATTTTCGGCATCATCCACCTTCCATAGCAGCTGTTTGTGGGACGCCTGTAGCTCCGCCATATCTTTCCGGAGCGTGGTAAGTGAATCCTCCGCCTCGCCAATTCTGGTCTCAGTGGCAGTCACCCTCTCCGTCAGATTCCGGAAGTCCTGACGCAGCAAGAGGACCTCGGAGCCCACCTCACCTATTTTGGTCTCAAGCGCCATCCTAGAGCTTTGAATATCCGCCCTCAAGGCCTGGATCGCCTCCATGATTATGGCCGTGTCCGTGCGTGTGTCGAGTGGCGCCGGGGCCGCCTCCCTTTGCGATCGTGTCGTGGCATAACTATCTATAGTCTCCTGTCTGGCCGGCCTCGGCGGAGGGTCTGTTTTCCCCATGACAGAGCTTGGCCCTGGGCAGGAGTCTCGTGGCTCGGCCAGAAAGTCAGATGAGGCGACAGGGAGAGAAAACATACCGGGCCGGTCTTTCTCAGCCAGAGAGCGAGGGCAAGTGCAGAGGGGTGGGGCGGGGGGTAGAGGTATTCAGGGGTACGGGCATGGGTCTCCGGTGGATCAGACGACGTACCCCTTCTTCTCCCTTGTCTACCACCCACGGCAGGGCCCCCCCCGCGGAGGCAGCGGTGATCAATAGCCCCCACGCTGTACCCCCAGGGAGGTTTGATAAGGTCCACAAGGACCCCAGTCGCTACGGGTCGCAGTCCTCGGCCCCGGTCTCTCCAGAAGAGGGAGTAGGTAGTCCAGCTCAGGTCTCAAGGCAGCAGGCATCGGCACGGTCCAGCCCAGTCCCCGGAAGGTCCCAGGACGATCGAGGCCCTCTCTCCCTCGATGGCACCCGAGGCCGCAGGTCTCCTGTGAAGCAGCCCGAGGACTCAATCCACTCCGCTCCGCGGCGGCGGAAGAATGTGGGGGGAGGGGGGCGGGAGCTCGGGGCACCTCTCCACGTACCAGCTGGTAGAGAGACCGCAAATGTTCAACAGCGGTTCATCGCCGGGGCCCCTGGCATTCAACAGTCTGGCCTGGCAGCCGCAGGCAAATCAGGGCCGGCGGGAGCTGATGTCGCGGCCCAAGGGGGGGGGCAGGGGGGAGACAAGGTGTGGTTCCCCGAGGCCTCCAAGATGGGTCAGCCCCTCTCCTTACCCCGGCAGCCGGTCTCGTAGGGCCGCCCCTCCGTCTTTCTTCCTCCGGAACGGCACTCTCCTCGTCGCACCGGCCCCTGCCGAGTGGGAGATCCTCCTCCGGACCTCCGTAGATCGCCGCAAACGTCAGCAGACCCCCACAGCAGTGGACACCCGGAGTTGGAGGGGGAGAGGGAGGGGGGGGGAGATGCGCCCCCCTGTCAGCTGGGCTCCGGTGCAGATCTCGTGGACACGGAGGGTCCAAGGGGGCTCCGACCACAGCGCCCCAGCAGAGCCGCTCTCAGGTCGAAGGAGCCGGCCCAGTCGCCATCTTGCCTCAGCTCCGCTGCGCCGGCCGAAATTCCCCCTCCGCGCCGATTTCAGCTTTTGTCCCGCAAGATCTCAGGCGGGTCTGGCAGCGAAGGTGACGGAGCCTCTCCGACTCTATATTAGAGGGTTTTTTGAAGTATGTGGTACAATGAAAAAGACGGATTACAGCAGGGCACCGGGAGCCTAGTAAGAACACGTCTTACTCCACCATGTCGCTGGCCACGCCCCCTCGTTATATACTTTTGAGTACTATAATTCAAGATGTTCTCTGAAAATTCATAAATTCGGTTCTACTTATTGGATTCTTGGCGTTTTGGTCTTGTTTTGTTCATTAAATTAGGGTCTATTGTCCTAGCCACCTGCTTCTTGTGTGGTGTTTTCACTGCTCTTTGTTTGAAGTGTTGCAGAAATAGTTTACACATTGCCTCTTCAGTTAAACGTGACAGCCCTGTGCCAAGCTCCGAGAGGGTGAGCACAGGTTAATTTAGGGTGAGTATCTGACTTACCCTAACCAGGGTTATGGTTCCTGCTTAGAAAGGGTGCATATCCCTGCCAACCAGATACCCAATTTCTAACAACACCAATCACCTTTTACCTACCCAGAGGGGTGTAAAATATACCTGCACAACCCCTGGGTATGGCAGGGAGCGAAGACCCACCTTGAGCAAGATAAAGGAGGGTTATAACACACCCTCTTCTCTTGTCAAGGGTAGCCAAATAAACATCAACAGACACCCCTGACCTTGGTGGAGAACAATACACCTTGCTTTGCATAACATATACACCAGCCCATGAATAGGATGGAAGGACTAACAAACAGTGATTCAGCACTCACATTTAGTAATGTGTTGTTTAAATTGCATATGAATCCAGCAAGTAGATTTTTTCATTGGCAAGCATAATGATCACAGTGGATATATATGCAGAAGATAAACAATGTAGATCTCACAATTTTCTTTCTTCATTAGTTCTTTATTAATTCTCTTACGAAAAAGTATATCCATGAAATAAGAGGAAATGACTACCTGCATCTCTTCCAGCCTTATCCAATGGCAGGTATGAACAAAGAACCGTCCAGCAAACCTTAGTTGAGATAGGAAGTGTAAGGCTTGCTTACCATGTACTCTGTCCACAACTGTTGTCAGCTAGCACATCACTCTTTCAACCTTCCCAAAATGAGGGCGAACGAGGCCTGGAACAGCTGAAAACTGTTCCAGCATCCGCTTTACCATGCGAAATAGGGCACAGAGGCCGGCGTTGTCTGCTCCAGTCCTCCTTCGCCCACACATTTTTATATCCAAGAAGGTGCGGTACACAATATTATATAGTTTAAATAGGTCAAAGAGCCAGCTCTCTAAGCTTCTTTCACCCTTAAAAAACCTGAAGCAAAGGTTTAGCTCAAGAACGACAATAGCTTTCGAATGTTGTTTTTGCACATATCTAAAGTTAGCTTGATGCTGTCTTCAGAGACAGACATTTATATAAGGTGAACCTAGTTCTTAGATGCTAGCAAAATCAAAACATGAGCCATTCTGTGCAGAGGGGGTTAAACCATAGCAATCTGTTTTCCGTTAATGCATAACCCGACAATAGACAACACCAGTGGCACATTTTTGCATGTCGTCATAGGGCATATCAGTGGACACAAATATACTGAACATAATCACTGACCATTTCTTGAGTAAGGAAGGGGTGACGCTACCCTGGCAGTAGGGTTGTCACTGTGATAGAATCTGAGGTGACAGCCTAATTTGGGAAGTAAGGGTAGCATATAGGAGTCAGGGCAATAAGGGAAAAATGACATATTCGGGCACAATGTGACATCCAATCCGAAACATGTAAGACTCCTACGAGACTGAATGTTGCAGGAAGATGCAGACACTTGCTTATTAAGTAGGCCTTAATGGTTTGATTTGATTGAACAGGAGAATCCTAAACATTAATAGGTATGAGTAGTGAAGGTGTAAAAGTTCTACCCACATACACCATATAAGACACATGAAACCTTGTGCAAGATGCACATCACCAAAACTCAGCAGGACTTGAGTGAAAATATTTTCCTAGAATTAGGCGGAGAGTACCTGGACACATTTTCTGGTGTAGCAGATGCAATTATCACAAAATCTAAAGGCTTTATGTGCACTACATGAGGGTGGGAACAGTCCAAGTTGGCAGGGTATGCCCAGACGGGGGTCCCTTGCTCCCTTTAACACCGGATTCAAGCTAGCCTGGCTGATGTGAAGTGTTACCCCGAAACTGGTCCCAGCATGCCTGTTTCCGGTCCAGGGAAGAACTGGCTATGGTAGTTCAGGATGGACTATTCCCACGAGGAACAGGGTCAAGACTGATTTGCATATGGCTGTGTATGAACTGGGGTGGTGAAGTTAGCTAAAGGACGATGATGGATTCAACTCAGATCTGCGACTCGGGGGATGTATCTCAAAAAGTTTAAGTGCTCTGTCTATCATCCCCTTGTGTTTGCTTTGTTCGCCCTAAGTTGGCAGGGTATACCCAGATGTGGATCCCTTGCTCACTTTGCAGCTGGTTTCAAGCTAGCCTGGATGATATGTGGTGTTACCCCGAAACGGGCCCCATTATGCTTGCTTCTGGTCCAGGGAAGACCTGGCGTGGCAGTTCGGGCTGGATTGTTCCCATGAGGAACAGGGTCAAGACTGATTTTCATATGGCTGGCTCTGAACCGGGATGGCGAAGTGAGCTAAAGAACAATGATGGTTTGAATCCAGATCTGTGACGGGGTTGAGTGTCTGAAAATGTTCAGTGCTCCATCCATCATCTTCATTTGTTTGCTTTCTTCACCTTGAGTTGGCAGGATATGCCCAGACGTGGGGCACTTGCTCACTTTGCCACTGAATTCAACTAGCCTGGCTGATATGGGGTGTAATGCCGAAACGGGTCCCAGGATGCTTGTTCCCAGTCCAAGAAACACCTGACTTGGCAGTTTGGGTCAAGACTGAATTGCATATGGCTGGGTCTGATCTAGGGTGGCGAAGTGAGCTAAAGAACGATGATGGGTTCAACCCAGATCTGTGACTGGGGGTTATTGTCTGAAAAGTTTCAGTACTCCGTCCATCTTCTCCCAGTATTTTCTTTGGTATTTTGAAAAGCCATTGGACAGAAAAAGAGTGTTTCACCAAGGCCAGTAGAATTGGCCAGTGTTCTGTGAATGAATTTAAATTTACCTATCTGAGGTCATATGGCCCAGTACTACCACAGGGGAGGTCCCATTTCAGGTGTACCTTTCGTAATACCTTCTTCCTAAAGACATACGTTCTTAAATGGAAAGATAAGGATGACATCTTATAACAATAATGCAGGCAAACTGTTAATTATATGTATTTATCTTTGTTCCGGTGGTTGTGAAACAGGCACACTTTGTATGTTTCGATCTAAAGTACATCATGGTTTGAAGTTAATTTGCTCATATTTCATTTTTAGAGTATTGAGGTGAATTTTTTGCCCTAAAAAAAGAACACAAAATTCAACCAAATGCATAATGATGCCCCACTTCTCGGTGTGAATCGGTTGTAGGATGCTGGTGCTCAAGGACATCCTGTAAGGGCCGCATCTGCAACCCCTGGCTTGCCCCCTGGAACCCCTGAGTCCTTTTCGGCCCCTGGCTTCAGAGGTGGCAGAATATGCTCCAAGAACACAGAGGGAAACTACCTTTACAACGCAACTATTACAACGCAGTGCTATTACAACGCAACTATTACAACGCAACAACTATTACAACGCATGTTTTTACAACGCATGCTATTACAACGTAAATGATGTTACAACGCATGCTTTTACATCGTAATTTTATTTATTTTAATTTCAATTAAAAAATGAAATAAATATAATGTTGTATATGTTTTAAATATTTTTAATTTTATTAATGATTATATTTACATGAATTATTACTCAGGTATCTTTCTTTTAAAATTAATTTTTGTAAAATATATATTTAAAAAAAATTTATGTAATACAATATAATGCAAACAAGATTATAATCACAAGCATTAATACTCAGGTATTTATTTTGATTAATAAATATTTAATTATTTATTAATTTTAAATTTAATAAAATAATGAAATAATTATAATGTTGTATATGTTTAAAATATTTTTAATTTTATTAATGATTATATTTACATGAATTATTACTCAGGTATCTTTTTTTAACAATTAATTGTTGTTAAATATAAATTTTATTTTAAAAAAATTATTGTAATACAATATAATGCAAAAAAGATTAAAATCACAAGCATTAATACTCAGGTATTTATTTTGATTAATAAATAATTAATTATTTTAATTTAATATTGGTGTTAATGTTAGATAAATGTTATTAATTTTAAAAATTAATTCTTATATATTAAAAATATAATATAATTTTTATTATTAAACTATTTAAATTTCAAAAATTAATACTCAAGTATTTTTTTAGGAAAAGTAATTGTTTTAAATATATATTATAATTATTTTTCTAAAAATTAATTAAATATTATATTGGATAAATGTTGATAAAAAGTTTATAATCACAACTAATAATACTCAGCTATTTTAAAAAAAAATTAATTGTAAAAACTCTAAGTAGTGAATATTATATATTTATAGTTAAATATTTAATTAATAAATTATAATGTTGGTTTAATGTTACAAAAATTAATACTCAGGTATTTTTTGGGAAAATGTAATTGTTTTAACTAATTGAAGTGATTAATGTTTTAATGAAGATTATTAAATTAAATTTTTTTAAAATAATTATATATAAATATATATTAATTTTATGAAGTAAAATATTATTATTAAAAAATGTATTTATTATTATATTATTTATTTGAAATATATATCATTTTTTTAAAATGATACACATACGATTACAGACATTTTTGGAACTTTTCCCATGGTTTAACATTGATTTCAATGGAAGGTTTAGTCCTTCGTTTATTGCAATGACCGCTCCATAGTAACCAACGCAATGGATTAGTAAGGTCGAAAAAGAACAGAAAGAGGAGAGAGAAGATGAAAAGAAGACCAGTATACAGGTAGGTGAATAAAAACATTATTTATGGTAGTCTATACAATACTTTAAGAGTAAATTTAATGAAGTAAAAAAGTATAAAGACAATGACGTTTTTTAAAAAATTGTTTTATTTTTGTTAAAAAAATATATTAAAAAAAATTCAATTTTTATTAACATACTTCCAATTTTTTAATATTTTTACAACACCAAATAACATGTCAAATAAAATAATTCTTTTTATTTAATAATGTATAATAAATAGTCCTTTGTTTATCTTGGTATATTTTGATGACGTCGTTACGTTGACGTCGACGTTAGCGGCCATCTTGGATAGCATCGATTGCTGGAAGCAGCTGGAAGCTGATCTGCGCTCAGGTAGGAAACTTTATAAACTTATTTTCAACTTAAAAAAAATTAATGAATATATATATTGTAATGAAAGAATAAGGAGAGGTTGCGATAGTTATTAAAAGATGTATAGAGTTTGTTTTCAGCATGTTGCCGAACATATTACTTGTATATGTCTACGTCGGGTTATGTAAGAAAAAATGTAATGGATACAGATTGAAAATAAGTATATATGTTTGATTTATTGAAAACATTTTGAACGTTTAATGGTTTGATTTAACTTAGATATGTTTATCGATCGAAGATTTGAAGAGGAGAAATAGGATAGTTTGTTTGTTTTTTCCAAAATGATTGCTTTTCACAAGGTATTTGATAAATAAAACTGTTTCTTTCAAATTGTACGAGAAAAAGAAAAGGGAGACATATTTTGTTTGAAATGTGATACTTTTCGTTTCAGAGCTTTACTTTGTTGTATATTCTACTTTTCATTTTGGAGCGGAGATTTGATGTATTGCTGTAAAATGTATTTGTTCTGGAATACAAAGACATTTATTGCCGTTTTTTGTACATTAGAAATTTTGGAATGTGATACTATTTGACTTAGATAGTGAGAATAATAATAGTTAGGATGTGATATATGATAACAAAAAAAAAAATACAGGTTGGGATCGTTAATTTTTGAAAAATTTTATTTTAGCAAAAAACGAATAAGGTTTAAGGATTTGTGTAACGAAGACGTATTTCTAAAGAAAGACGTAGTATTTTGTTTAAAAATTAAATTTTTTTTAAAAATATATACTTAATACGTTAGGAAAAAGGATGGAATTTTATGGCCTTTAAATATTTATTTAATTATGAGGTACAATGCATTACTGATATTACCAAAAACAAGTTTAGTTTATAATTTTCAAAAATATGACAAATACTGTCATAAAAAATATATTTTGAAACAAAGTTTTTAAGATATCAAACATTTGGTTACAAAGGCATCACTTTGGAAAAAACAAGTGGTGAGAAAGGAAAGAATATTGGAAAATGATCGTTCAAAATTTTTTATAACAAATATATGGATATCATCATAAGTTTGGAAAAATATAGAAAAAAGTGATTTTTTAACAGATTTAAAGGGTCTTTTGAAAAGGAAAAATATTCCAGTGGAATTGCCATCTTTTGAAAAAAGGGGAATAGAAAAAAAATTGTTATAAAGTAATTGAACCCGACAAAATAATTAAAAAAATTTTGTAATAAAAATGCCAATTATATTAAATGTGTTAAAAAAATTTAGGTCAAAGCAGGAAAGTAAATTTATGAAAATTGATTAGAAATGTAATATGTTAGCAACATTTTCCAGGTAGTCTAATGCCACAGTCAACGAAAATTGTTGAAGTACTCCCAATAGTCTCTCGGACATTTCCTTAGCTTGCTTAGAAGGTCGTGGATTTAGGCTACCTGTTAATGCTTGAGCAAGTCTCATTTCTTGCAAACTTTGCTCCTTCTTCAAAGTTTTCAAAAAAGAGTAGAAATTTGGATGATGTTTACCAATTGTATGACTGAAGGAGTTGTGCCATCCCTCTATGGCATTGTTTGTTTTAGCACCTCCTTCTAAGCAGGTTGAGTAGCAGTTCCACCACTCCACATGGAAACGTGGCTTCCTCCTGCGACCTGATCGGCTTAGATGTCCAATCCATGTGTCCTCAAAGTAATTTAACAAGGGAGCCAATTTTTCTTCATTTTCGACATAATATTCAGATTCAGAAATTGCAGTGTAGTACTCGTCTACACTTTCAGGAGGTACAAAACAAAGTGCTGTTAATTTTTTTAATTCAAATTGTAGTTTACTATCTGAGCAGTAATCTGTAACCAGGGATGTTTTTTGTAACTTACGCCAATATGCCTGGGAAAAATGAAAAAAACACCCCTGAATTTGGGTATCCATGTACAATTTGTTGATCACATTGATCATAGTCAATTCAAAATCAATAATGGTTTTCCGAGGACTTTTACCAGATGTTTTCTCTTTAATCACTGTTAAAAACTCAGTGTAGGTTGCAGATTGCTTATCTGGTAGTAAACTGTACACTAAGGGTACTACATTTTTGTTAATTTGAGCATGAATGCTGTAAATTTGAGTGAATGGATGGGGTGTACATTTAAACGTCCCATCCATCATCCAAATTTCAGTATTCTCTAACTTAAAAAGGTTGCGGGGAGTACTAAAAATTAGAATACGTTTAAGAGGGTTTTGGTTGTCATAGAGTAAGAAAGGTTCATTAGAGAAAGACAGAGTAAGGTCATGAGGAATATTTATGTCAGCAAAAGTTTGAGGGGTAACTGTGTGTGTGTTACTTGCCTGCTTTTTACGTTGAATAATTATACGCAAATTGGGTATAATAGGCATATTACAAGCAATATGACCAGGGACATGCTGTGCAACCTCTCTTAAAATTGAACCAGGAGTTTCATTGGAGGTGGATGCAATATCTTTCATCTCGTTAATTGTTTGACGTATTTCTATCTCCATTGCAGAGGCAGAGTGGTTATGTTCAGTGGTTTTTATTATGTTGTCACCAACAGTAACCGCTCTGCCGCTGCAACGGGAAGAATAATATTGCACACACCTCCAATGTTTCCTTGGTTCACTTATTCTTTCATTACAATATATATATCCACAATGTTGCAGAAGTCTGTTCCCTTTCCTGGATTTAATATAGGATGCTATGGCCTTTCTTGACATTATCTGTTGAAAAAAATAAAAATAGAAAAGAAAATTAATATGTTTTCTATATATATGTTTTATTTTTTAGAAAAGGACACATTTTTTCATGTTTATACTACTTTTCTGGAGTTGGAATAGTAAATGGCACCCCTACACTATCCAGCACTTACCCTACTGATGCACTTTCCTGGAGTTAGATTATTAAGTGGCACCCCTTAACTATCCAGCATTTACCCTACTGATGCACTTTCCTGGAGTTGGAATAGTAAGTGGCACCCCTACACTATCCAGCACTTACCCTACTGATGCACTTTCCTGGAGTTAGATTATTAAGTGGCACCCCTACACTATCCAGCACTTACCCTACTGATGCACTTTCCTGGAGTTAGATTATTAAGTGGCACCCCTACACTATCCAGCACTTACCCTACTGAAGCACTTTTCTGGAGTTGGAATAGTAAGTGGCACCACTACACTATCCAGCACTTACCCTACTGATGCACTTTCCTGGAGTTAGATTATTAAGTTGCACCCCTACACTATCCAGCACTTACCCTACTGATGCACTTTCCTGGAGTTGGAATAGTAAGTGGCACCCCACACTATCCACCACTTAACCTACTGATGCACTTTCCTGGAGTTGGAATAGTAAGTGGCACCCCTACACTATCTAGCACTTACCCTACTGATGCACTTTCCTGGAGTTAGATTATTAAGTGGCACCCCTACACTATCCAGCACTTACCCTACTGATGCACTTTATTGGAGTTAGATTATTAAGTTGCACCCCTACACTATCCAGCACTTACCCTACTGATGCACTTTCATGGAGTTGGAATAGTAAGTGGCACCCCTACACTATCCAGCACTTACCCTACTGATGCACTTTCCTGGAGTTGGAATAGTAAGGGGCACCCCTACACTATCCAGCACTTACCCTACTGATGCACTTTCATGGAGTTGGAATAGTAAGTGGCACCCCTACACTATCCAGCACTTACCCTACTGATGCACTTTCCTGGAGTTGGAATAGTAAGTGGCACCCCTACACTATCCAGCACTTACCCTACTGATGCACTTTCCTGGAGTTAGATTATTAAGTTGCACCCCTACACTATCCAGCACTTACCCTACTGATGCACTTTCCTGGAGTTGGAATAGTAAGTGGCACCCCTACACTATCCAGCACTTACCCTACTGATGCACTTTCATGGAGTTGGAATAGTAAGTGGCACCCCTACACTATCCAGCACTTACCCTACTGATGCACTTTCCTGGAGTTAGATTATTAAGTTGCACCCCTACACTATCCAGCACTTACCCTACTGATGCACTTTCCTGGAGTTGGAATAGTAAGTGGCACCCCTACACTATCCAGCACTTACCCTACTGATGCACTTTCATGGAGTTGGAATAGTAAGTGGCACCCCTACACTATCCAGCACTTACCCTACTGATGCACTTTCCTGGAGTTGGAATAGTAAGTGGCACCCCTACACTATCCAGCACTTACCCTACTGATGTACTTTCCTGGAGTTGGAATAGTAAGTGGCACCCCTACACTATCCAGCACTTACCCTACTGATGCACTTTCCTGGAGTTGGAATAGTAAGTGGCACCCCTACACTATCCAGCACTTACCCTACTGATGCACTTTCCTGGAGTTGGAATAGTAAGTGGCACCCCTACACTATCCAGCACTTACCCTACTGATGCACTTTCCTGGAGTTGGCATAGTAAGTGGCACCCCAACACTATCCAGCACTTACCCTACTGATGCACTTTCATGGAGCTGGAATAGTAAGTGGTACCCCTACACTATCCAGCACTTACCCTACTGATGCACTTTCATGGAGTTAGAATAGTAAGTGGCACCCCTACACTATCCAGCACTTACCCTACTGATGCACTTTCCTGGAGTTAGAATAGTAATTGGAACCCCTACACTCTCCAGCACTTATCCTACTGATGCACTTTCATGGAGTTGGAATAGTAAGTGGCACCCCTACTCTATCCAGCACTTACACTACTGATGCACTTTCATGGAAGTCGAATAGTAAGTGGTACTCCTATACTTTTCGACATGTACAATAATGTAGCACTTTTCACCGGTTTTGATAAAAAATGTGAACTTCAAAAATATTTAACATTAATCCTACTGATTCTATTTGATGGTGTTAGAATTGAAAGTGGCTCATTTACATTAACCAGCACTTATTAATTTTGTGCTTTACAGGTGATTTTTATGAAAAAATTACCTTAGGTTTTTGGTGTTTGCTTCTTGCTGCTCTTCCTGGTCTTCTAATTTATGTTTGTTTTGGTTTTTGGTTGATTGCTTTCTCTGGTTTGGATCTTCAAGTTGGATTCTAAAATAGAAATTGGAGATTGTTTCAAATGTTTTCCACATGTTTCTTTTATTTTGATTATGTCAAAAAATTTGATTGTATGGCAAATTTCTAAATGATTATTTTCAATTTGGTATAAAATATGTATTTTGAATGTATAAATTTTTCACAAATGTATAATTTGTAAACAAAACAGAATACTCATTGGCACACTTACACTATCCAGCACTTAACCTACTGATGCACTTTATTGGAGTTAGAATAGTAAGTGGCACACCTTCACTATCCAGCACTTACCCTACGGATGCACTTTACTGGAGTTAAAATAGTAATTGGAACCCCTACACTATCCAGCACTTACCCTACTGATGCACTTTCCTGGAGTTGGAATAGTAAGTGGCACCCCTACACTATCCAGCACTTACCCTACTGATGCACTTTCCTGGAGTTGGAATAGTAAGTGGCACCCCTACACTATCCAGCACTTACCCTACTGATGCACTTTCATGGAGTTGGAATAGTAAGTGGCACCCCTACACTATCCAGCACTTACCCTACTGATGCACTTTCCTGGAGTTGGAATAGTAAGTGGCACCCCTACACTATCCAGCACTTACCCTACTGATGCACTTTCCTGGAGTTGGAATAGTAAGTGGCACCCCTACACTATCCAGCACTTACCCTACTGATGCACTTTCCTGGAGTTGGAATAGTAAGTGGCACCCCTACACTATCCAGCACTTACCCTACTGATGCATTTTCCTGGAGTTGGAATAGTAAGTGGCACCCCTACACTATCCAGCACTTAACCTACTGATGCACTTTCCTGGAGTTGGAATAGTAAGTGGCACCCCTACACTATCTAGCACTTACCCTACTGATGCACTTTCCTGGAGTTAGATTATTAAGTGGCACCCCTACACTATCCAGCACTTACCCTACTGATGCACTTTATTGGAGTTAGATTATTAAGTTGCACCCCTACACTATCCAGCACTTACCCTACTGGTGCACTTTCATGGAGTTGGAATAGTAAGTGGCACCCCTACACTATCCAGCACTTACCCTACTGATGCACTTTCCTGGAGTTGGAATAGTAAGTGGCACCCCTACACTATCCAGCACTTACCCTACTGATGCACTTTCATGGAGTTGGAATAGTAAGTGGCACCCCTACACTATCCAGCACTTACCCTACTGATGCACTTTCCTGGAGTTGGAATAGTAAGTGGCACCCCTACACTATCCAGCACTTACCCTACTGATGCACTTTCCTGGAGTTAGATTATTAAGTTGCACCCCTACACTATCCAGCACTTACCCTACTGATGCACTTTCCTGGAGTTGGAATAGTAAGTGGCACCCCTACACTATCCAGCACTTACCTTACTGATGCACTTTCATGGAGTTGGAATAGTAAGTGGCACCCCTACACTATCCAGCACTTACCCTACTGATGCACTTTCCTGGAGTTAGATTATTAAGGTGCACCCCTACACTATCCAGCACTTACCCTACTGATGCACTTTCCTGGAGTTGGAATAGTAAGTGGCACCCCTACACTATCCAGCACTTACCCTACTGATGCACTTTCATGGAGTTGGAATAGTAAGTGGCACCCCTACACTATCCAGCACTTACCCTACTGATGCACTTTCCTGGAGTTGGAATAGTAAGTGGCACCCCTACACTATCCAGCACTTACCCTACTTATGCACTTTCTTGGAGTTGGAATAGTAAGTGGCACCCCTACACTATCCAGCACTTACCCTACTGATGCACTTTCCTGGAGTTGGAATAGTAAGTGGCACCCCTACACTATCCAGCACTTACCCTACTGATGCACTTTCCTGGAGTTGGAATAGTAAGTGGCACCCCTACACTATCCAGCACTTACCCTACTGATGCATTTTCCTGGAGTTGGAAAAGTAAGTGGCACCCCTACACTATCCTGCACTTACCCTACTGATGCACTTTCATGGAGTTAGTATAGTAAGTGGCACCCCTACACTATCCAGCACTTACCCTACTGATGCACTTTACTGGAGTTAAAATAGTAATTGGAACCCCTACACTATCCAGCACTTACCCTACTGATGCACTTTCTTGGAGTTGGAATAGTAAGTGGCACACCTTACACTATCCAGCACTTACCCTACTGATGCACTTTCCTGGAGTTGGAATAGTAAGTGGCACCCCTACACTATCCAGCACTTACCCTACTGATGCACTTTCCTGGAGTTAGATTATTAAGTTGCACCCCTACACTATCCAGCACTTACCCTACTGATGCACTTTCCTGGAGTTGGAATAGTAAGTGGCACCCCTACACTATCCAGCACTTACCCTACTGATGCACTTTCATGGAGTTGGAATAGTAAGTGGCACCCCTACACTATCCAGCACTTACCCTACTGATGCACTTTCATGGAGTTGGAATAGTAAGTGGCACCCCTACTCTATCCAGCACTTACACTGCTGATGCACTTTCATGGAAGTCGAATAGTAAGTGGTACTCCTATACTTTTCGACATTTACAATAATGTAGCACTTTTCACCGGTTTTGATAAAAAATGTGAACTTCAAAAATATTTAACATTAATCCTACTGATTCTATTTGATGGTGTTAGAATTGAAAGTGACTCATTTACATTAACCAGCACTTATTATTCTGATGATATTTGTTTGTTTTTTATAAAATGGATATATCTATATTTTGGTCATAATTTTGTGCTTTACAGGTGATTTTTATGATAAATTACCTTAGGTTTTTGGTGTTTGCTTCTTGCTGCTCTTCCTGGTCTTCTAATTTATGTTTGTTTTAGTTTTTGGTTGATTGCTTTCTCTGGTTTAGATCTTCAAGTTGGATTCTAAAATAGAAATTGGGGATTGTTTCAAATGTTTTCCACATGTTTCTTTTATTTTGATTATGTCAAAAAATTTGATTGTATTGCAAATTTCTAAATGATTCTTTTTCAATTTGGTATAAAATATGTATTTTGAATGTATACATTTTTCACAAATGTATCATTTCTAAACAAAACAGAATACTCATTGGCATTGGCAACCTACTGATGCACTTTATTGGAGTTAGATTATTAAGTTGCACCCCTACACTATCCAGCACTTACCCTACTGATGCACTTTCCTGGAGTTGGAATAGTAAGTGGCACCCCTACACTATTCAGCACTTACCCTACTGATGCACTTTCATGGAGTTGGAATAGTAAGTGGCACCCCTACACTATCCAGCACTTACCCTACTGATGCACTTTCATGGAGTTAGAATAGTAAGTGGCACCCCTACACTATCCAGCACTTACCCTACTGATGCACTTTCCTGGAGTTAGAATAGTAATTGGAACCCCTACACTTTCCAGCACTTATCCTACTGATGCACTTTCATGGAGTTGGAATAGTAAGTGGCACCCCTACTCTATCCAGCACTTACACTACTGATGCACTTTCATGGAAGTCGAATAGTAAGTGGTACTCCTATACTTTTCGACATTTACAATAATGTAGCACTTTTCACCGGTTTTGATAAAAAATGTGAACTTCAAAAATATTTAACATTAATCCTACTGATTCTATTTGATGGTGTTAGAATTGAAAGGGACTCATTTACATTAACCAGCACTTATTAATTTTGTGCTTTACAGGTGATTTTTATGAAAAAATTACCTTAGGTTTTTGGTGTTTGCTTCTTGCTGCTCTTCCTGGTCTTCTAATTTATGTTTGTTTTGGTTTTTGGTTGATTGCTTTCTCTGGTTTGGATCTTCAAGTTGGATTCTAAAATAGAAATTGGAGATTGTTTCAAATGTTTTCCACATGTTTCTTTTATTTTGATTATGTCAAAAAATTTGATTGTATGGCAAATTTCTAAATGATTCTTTTTCAATTTGGTATACAATATGTATTTTGAATGTATACATTTTTCACAAATGTATCATTTGTAAACAAAACAGAATACTCATTGGCACACTTACACTATCCAGCACTTAACCTACTGATGCACTTTATTGGAGTTAGAATAGTAAGTGGCACACCTTCACTATCCAGCACTTACCCTACTGATGCACTTTCCTGGAGTTGGAATAGTAAGTGGCACCCCTACACTATCCAGCACTTACCCTACTGATGCACTTTCCTGGAGTTGGAATAGTAAGTGGCACCCCTACACTATCCAGCACTTACCTTACTGATGCACTTTCATGGGGTTGGAATAGTAAGTGGCACCCCTACACTATCCAGCACTTACCCTACTGATGCACTTTCCTGGAGTTGGAATAGTAAGTGGCACCCCTACACTATCCAGCACTTACCCTACTGATGCACTTTCCTGGAGTTGGAATAGTAAGTGGCACCCCTACACTATCCAGCACTTAACCTACTGATGCACTTTCCTGGAGTTGGAATAGTGAGTGGCACCCCTACACTATCCAGCACTTACCCTACTGATGCACTTTCATGGAGTTGGAATAGTAAGTGGTACCCCTACACTATCCAGCACTTACCCTACTGATGCACTTTACTGGAGTTAAAATAGTAAGTGGCACCCCTACAGTATCCAGCACTTACCCTACTGATGCACTTACCTGCATTTGGAATAGTAAGTGGCACCCCTACACTATCCTGCACTTACCCTACTGATGCACTTTCATGGAGTTAGTATAGTAAGTGGCACCTCTACACTATCCAGCATTTACACTACTTAAGCACTTTCCTGGAGTTGGAATAGCAAGTGGCATCCCTACACTATCCAGCACTTACCCTACTGATGCACTTTCATGGAAGTCGAATAGTAAGTGGTACTCCTATACTTTTCTACATTTACATTAATGTAGCACTTTTCACCGGTTTTGATAAAAAATGAGAACTTGAAAAATATTTAACATTAAACCTACTGATTCAATTTAGATGGTGTTAGAATTGAAAGTGACTCATTTACATTAACCAGCACTTATTATTCTGATGATATTTGTTTGTTTTTTATAAAATCGATATATCTATATTTTGGTCATAATTTTGTGTTTTAGAGGTGATTTTTATGAAAAATTACCTTAGGTTTTTGGTGTTTGCTTCTTGTTGCTCTTCCTGGTCTTCTAATTTATGTTTGTTTTGGTTTTTGGTTGATTGCTTTCTCTGGTTTGGATCTTCAAGTTGGATTCTAAGATAGAAATTGGAGATTGTTTCAAATGTTTTCCACATGTTTCTTTTATTTTGATTATGTCAAAAAATTTGATTGTATGGCAAATTACTAAATGATTCTTTTTCAATTTGGTATAAAACATGTATTTTGAATGTATAAATTTTTCACAAATGTATCATTTGTAAACAAAACAGAATACTCATTGACACACTTACACTATCCAGCACTTACCCTACTGATGCACTTTCCTGGAATTAGAATAGTAATTGGAACCCCTACACTATCCAGCACTTACCCTACTGATGCACTTTCATGGAGTTGGAATAGTAAGTGGCACCCCTACACTATCCAGCACTTACACTACTGATGCACTTTCCTGGAGTTAGATTATTAAGTGGCACCCCTACACTATCCAGCACTTACCCTACTGATGCACTTTCCTGGAGTTAGATTATTAAGTGGCACCCCTACACTATCCAGCACTTACCCTACTGATGCACCTTCATGGAGTTGGAATAGTAAGTGGCACCCCTACACTATCCAGCACTTATTCTAATGATGCACTTTCATGGAGTTGGAATAGTAAGTGGCACCTCTACACTATCCAGCACTTACTCTACTGATGCACTTTTATAGAGTTACAATAGAGTATTTATACTATCCAGCACTTACCTTAGTAATAATTGTAATTATTTGGATGGTTTTCTTAGGCTTTGTTTGTCGAGGTATATTCTCAGTTTGAGTCTTGATTGGAGGGCTTCAAAAGATAATTTTCAGTATCTAAAATGAATTTAAATATTTTTTGGGGAAAAATCAGTACTATTTTTTTGAGCAAATCGTAACTGAGAAGTGCATAATCAACTCTTGCTTTCTGAAATATATTCGTATTTATAATTTTAAACAAAATTTACCTTTTTAAAAATATTTTTTTCTCGTTGTAAATTGAAAGGATGTTTTTCGTAAACCAAGTTGGTTTATCTGTGTGAAAAAAATAAAATATAGCTATGGATTATTTTTTAGTAAGGTTTGTAAAATATTTAGTCATTTTTTTTGGATAAATCGTTAAAAAAATACCTTATTATAACTCGCCCTGAGATATGTTGATTCGTAGAAAATTGGCTTTTGTTGAAAAGAAGCTTATGTATTAGTGTCACTTGTTTGGAGAACTGTTTCAGAAAGAAATAAAAATTTGTCGTTGCTTAAAACAGGTTATCACATTTTATAAAAAAATTACTGTCAGATGAAATATTAATAACGTTTCCATAAAAATTATATTTATATTTACTTTGGATTATTGAGAGAACTTTGTAAATATAATCTGGTATTTTTAAAATTAATGGCTACTATACTAATATTAATCGTGTTAATAAAGTTTAAATGTTTAAATTATTCTTGATTAAATGTTCTACATAAACATTTATTTACTTAGTTTTAAGTACTTACTAGAATATCCTTGAATAAACGTTTAAAAGTTGGCTACTGCTGATATCTAGTTCAAGAGGTTAGAGAGTCACCTATTGATGTCTGCTAACTCTGGGAGTTTATAATCAACTGAATGTAAAATGGTGTCTTGCTCCTATTTATATGTTTTAGTCAGTAGCATCATTAATTATTTAATTTACACCGTTAGATTTCTAATTTTATAATAAGACTTATAATGTGGAAACGTATAATTTAAAATGTTTGCTTTTCAAGTGATGTTTTCATACTTTCGTTCCGTTTTTGGCATCCATTTTGAGACTACTGTTTATCTTTAATGTCAAGGAAATAGTTGATGGACTTATTTGTAAACATCAGTACTTAAAATGGCTGATCTATATAAGCAATATCTTTCCGTTCATATAAAATGTTTATTTGTCATTTACTTAATAATCGTTTCTAAGTTTTAAAGGCAGTTTTAAATGAAAGATACATTTTCTCTTAGTAAAATTAGTGAATTTTTATAAATGCGAGTAATAATTTTGTTACTCGAGTATTAATTTTGTTGCTCGAGTATTTATTTTAGGAAATCGTTAATTTCTGACCATTTCCGTGCAGTTTTTCACCACATTTTAAAACACTTCCCCACCCAAAACCCCTACTTTCCCTGCATCCCGTGCCAGAATGTATATATTTTTTAAAAAATTACAAAAATTGTTACTTGAGTATTAATTTTGTTACTCGAGTATTTATTTTAAAAAATCGTTAATTTATGAGCATTTTCGTGCAGTTTTTCACCACATTTTAAAACACTTCCCCACCCAAAACCCCTAATTTCCCTGCATCCCGTGCCAGATTTTATATATGTAAAAAAAAAATAACTTTTAAATGCGTTGTAAAAGTATGCATTGTAAAAGTTTTCGTTGTAATAGTACTTTTCTATTACTTACTCTATATTGCGTTGTAATAGTATTCGTTGTAAAATATTGCGTTGTAGTATACTATGCGTTGTAAAAAATGCGTTGTAAAAGCATGCGTTGTAATAGTATGCGTTGTAACGTCGTACAGAAGCAGCTCGCCCATATGGGCGCTGGTAATCCTCCAGTATTGTTTTGAGCCTTTTATTATTACACTAATAGTGAATACTGGTATATTATTCGCTATAAGTTTAATACAAATGGAGCACCAGGAGCTACAATGAGACCTTTACTACTAGCGGAGGTAAGTAAAAAACTATTAAACGTATGTTGTGTGTGTTTGCAAGTGAGAGAGTGTGGGAGAGAAAGTGGGCCTGTATGTGGGAGCAAGTGTTTGTGTGTGAGTCAAAGCGAGTGAGTCAGAGACAGGCAGTGAGGAAGAATGATTGAAATTGAGTGGCATTAAGTGAGAGTGAATGAAAGTGTGTTGGTGTGTGACTGCATGTGAGTGAGTGCGGGTGATAATGAATGAGTAAGAAAGAGTGTGAGGGATTGTTGTAGTCTGACTGGGAATGAGTGACACTGAGTGCTGCTGTGAGTGAGAAGGAGTCAGAGTAAGTGAGAATAAGTAAGAATGAGTAAGGAGGGGAATGTATGAGTAAGTAATAGGAGGAGTAAATGTGAGTAAAACTATTGAGTGGAATATATGACTGAATCAGGGTAGAAATAAGTGAGAGTGAGTGAAAATGAGGGAATAAGAGAGAGCACAGGTGAATGTGTGTGAGAATGAATTTTTGTAAGTGCAAATGAGTGAGAATGAATGAATGAGTTAAAGAGTGTAGGTTAGAATGAGCGTGAGTGAGTTGATATAAGTGAGAAGGTGCTGTTATGCTTCTGAGTCTGCTGTTGGCCACGGTACGCTGAAGGTAATACTTGGCTTATAGGGGTAATCATGGCAAAATACTGGTGATATTTCACTGGCTGCAATTCCTAGCAAAAGAATGGACTGGCATACTCAAGTTTTTTTAGCATAATGAGCACCCTGGGTAAAACAATGGTATTGGCATACTAGAGAAATCTTTTGGTGAAGTGAGAAAACTCTTAGCAATGGGCAACTCATGGAAAAATGCTGGTGCTATAGGTACATTTCGACATAAGGGGTACCCATGGTATGTGGTAAATGGGTGATATTTAAGGGAAAATTTCTGGCATTACTACACTATATTCATTTTTGGCATAAGGTGGCAGTCACAACATATGGGGATTAACCGTGCTAAAATGCTTGCACTGAACAGTGGAGGTAGATTCTGACATAATGGGCACACATAGTCCAGTTTGAAAAAAATATAGGGTCAACGCTTGAAAAAAGGGTCAAGTTTCACAGGCTTCGAGTTCAAAGATCATGAAAGGACTTTGATATTTAACAAGTGTCCTTTCTGAGCCTACAGTGTTTTAGGAAATGTATTAAATTATTGTGATGTCATGTTTAGGTCATTGATATCATTCCCTTCCAGGCAAGATTCAGGGTCAATGGTCATATGATGTCCCTTCCTGTGATGTCATAAAGGTGAAAGGGGTATGTGAATCCCCTACCTCTGGTTTTGTGGTGAATCAACATCACTGGAGCACACTGAGCTTTTCATTCTGAGAAAGGACCTATTGGAATATTGATACTTCAAGCAGGACCTCAGGCCTGATCAGGAATTCACTTTTATCATGACTGCATCTTTGCTTCCCTGTGTAAGAAATAAAGTGAAAGCTTGTCAATAAGATTAATTCACATATTAACGTTTCTGCCGTAAAAATGGGCTTATCAAATTTTGAAACAATTTAATATCTGGGCCTCTGTCATTTTACACTTCGGGAGTTCCCAGCTTAGGTCTGGACAGTTTCACACCTGTACTAAGCTGGATTTGGAGGGAGACTGCTCTTTGTTTAAGCATCTTTTCCATCTCTTACACTTTCTTTGATCACATAACTGGGGTTCATCGACTAACTGCAGCAGAACTTTGATGAAGTGTTTTCTGTTTCGGGCCAGGGAAAGAAACTTAAAGGATCTCAAAACAGATGCTTTAGTCATGCTAGGTTTAATGGCTCAGTGGACTAATGCCTCCGCTGCAGGGATTTGAGTTTAACTTCATGGTCACAAGTTGAATGCTGCAGGTCCACTCAGCCTTCTGTCCTTCTGAGGTTAATGAAATATAGTAGTCCCCAGTGCTAAAAGAATGGGGAAATTATTCCTTTGCTCAAGAAACCCCCTTGAAATTTGCTCCACCTGGAAACTAGAGATCTGCTCCATTCAATTTGCTACATTGTGATTTCCACCTCCATGTTTTACTTTGTGATATTCCCCTCCACATGTTTTGTTCCATTTAGATGTACTCTTCTTCAGGGTCATTGTTTTACATGTTTTGCTCCTCCATCTGAATTTCTTCTCATCCCTAACTAATTCTACCAGGGAGAGTCAACCAAAATCTAAGAGCGCACCCATTAAGATCAGACTAGAGGAGTTAGGTAACACCTTTGCTCCTGGCCTTGTAAAAAAAATGGGAAACATGACAAATATTGAGGGGCTCATTTATGAGCTCTTGCGACACTTGTATGCCGCCTGTACGTCACTGTTTGTGACGCACTGGGGGTGTAAAAAATTCGACATGTTGCGCCCTATTTACAAAGTGACGCATCTAGGTAGATGCGTCACTTTGCAAACCCCTGCACTACATTATCCCTGCATCAGGTGCAATGTGGGGTGGGCGTTCCCTTGCATCCAAGCCTCGTAGAAGTGGCACAATGAAATCTATAAGATTTCAGTGTTCCACTTCTAGAACGCCATTGTGTTAATATCTTACACCTGCCTCCCAGCAGGCGTAAGACTGACGCAGGCCCTAGTTTCACATGGGGCTTGCCCCATGTGAAAGGAACATTGCTGAAGCTGCGTCACGCTTCTGGCACAACTCCAGCAGTGCGTCAGTTTTATGCCAACAGATACATCAGTAATACTGACGTATCTGTCATTCCTTGCCACATGATACATCATACAGTAAATAAGACGCATTGATGGTGTCGCAAGGAGGGTGCACTGAGAGGTGTTGCATTGCTTCTTTAGCGCTGGGATGCAACACTTCTCAAATAAGGCCATGAGTCTTCATTGCAAACCCTGAAAGTCTAATCAGTGATAAGATTCACAGTCTCTGGCAGGCACTATTACAACAAATCTACCCCTTTTCTCAGCCAACAGGCCAACTTTTATACATATACTTTTCTCCTTGTTTGCTGTCTCAAATATCATTAAAACTACATATGGAAAAAATGACCATCACCGTTTACTAGAGTCCGGAATGTGGCCTTCAAATAAACCTGATAATGAGAATATCAGTATTAAATCCTCTGACTTTAACTTTTACATCTACACCACATTTTTTGCCTCGCTCAAAGCACTTAAGGGGTATATTTACAATCCCCTTGTTCCACCATAGGGTCAAGTTTTTTTAAGCTCCCCTGGCGCACAGTGCTGACTCATATTTACAAGGCCACGCAAAGCCACCCTGGGTGGTTTTTCATGGCCTTGCAGATAAGGTGTAAGGCCAAGCAGGGTATGTTTCCCTTCTTTCCATGTGTGCTGCATTCTGCAGAACACACACAAAGAGGAAAAACACATTGTGTGATTGTTTATGTGCATGAAGGGTTCATGCCTGTACCTAGGGATTGTTTCACTGGAAATAATGCTCCAGGTTTCTCTGTATTGTGTCGCTGCAGTGTTCAGTTCTGTATGAGATGGAGCCCCACACAGAGGGTTTCTGACTTTGAATTTGTGGGATATGTCCCTTGTCCTGCGACTGTGATTGATCCAACTCCAAAGAATAATGGTGACTCAGGATCTGTTAGGACCAAGGGCATCTGTGCAAAGTTTAAGAAACGCAACTTTTACTCTTAGATTTGACATAATCCAACACATGAGACCCCAAAGTCTTTCCTGACTGGATCCTTTGTTCAAATAGAGCTCGGGAGATGCCATCAGTGTCCCTTCACAGGTGAGTGATACTTATACATTTTTAACTGCAATTATCACCTGACAGCAGCATCTTTAGCATAGGAGAGAAAGTAATTTAATCTTGTAGCAAAGTTTGTTTTATGCCTGTGCTTACATCACCAGGACATTTTTTCCATTCATGCATGTGTCTAGTATGTGTGCAATGTGAGCAGACCCAACCTCATCCTTTGCTCTTGCCCATTTATGCTCATACCCGCTACATTCTGGCGTAGCAAGTCATGGCACTGACCCTGGAGAAAACTGGGAGACATTTATCTTTGGGGAGTTATTGATGCTTCACAAACATTGAGGAAGAGTTTAAGTTACTGATGGTCCCCGGATACCCACCAGGCTATCTCATTAGACTTCACCTTTGATTACAGACTGAGAGGGAAGCAGTGACATTCCGAATGAAATAGAAACAAATCTTCAACCTGCAATCCAGAATAGTATCCCAGCTGCCTCGGTTCAACGGTCAGTTTTGTTCACTTAATTATAAGTGTTGAAGCGATAAACAAAACTTGGAGGCACCAACTATGTAAATAAACAATTCTGGACAAGGGCACATGAACTTGGGAGGCTATCTATTTTGCTTGAACATGAATTTACCTTAAAAAAACTAAAGACAAGAGGCGTTTGGCAAACCAAGTACAGTTGGTTTAATTAATAACTCGGCCGTGAGCACAGTCACAGAAACGGGTCTAAGGACTGTCTCAAAGTACAATCAATCTGAGCGAGTCTTTATACAGTATTTGGGTATCAAGAAAATACTTCTGGCGATCCTTGTTTGATAAAAAGAATGCAGGCCTTGTCTGTAAAGTCATGAATTAGGCCCCTGATAACAAATGCAGGTGGGTCTCCACCTCGCTTGGACATAATGGGGGCCCTTGGGTAACGTGTCTACATTTCAGGCATGAGGGGCGAATGATCAATGTGTGTGCTGTGTCCTAATTGGCTATGTGTTCCTAGCTTTGTGTGTCATATGACTTTATGATGTTTTGAGAATTACGCGCACCCCTCCGGCCATGTATTCTTCATTGATGCCCATTTCCGTGGACCACTCTGGTGTCTCTGAGTTTATCTGGGGGATGAACCTGAGTTTCCTGTTTGCATGTTTGTCCGCCAGCTACCTGCCACCCCACCTGTGATGTGTCAATCAGTAACCTCAGGCCTATGTCACAGAGCCTGCCTGAGTCAGGGTTGATGAAGAGATCATGACCGGGGAGTTTGTTAATCATGATGCGATTTTGCTTGTACATGCGTGTGTATCCTTATAAACATTGGCATTGATGTTATCCATATTAACAACTATCCTGGAAGAGTTATTACGGATGACACACTGGTCCAGAGTCTAGAATAACATGAAATTCATTAAACACTACGCAAATTACATTAAATCACAAAAAATAAAAATGGCATTCAGCACTATATTGTATCACAAAATACGGCATAGTGTCCCTTTGGATACGGTTTGCACTAAACAGCTACTCACAGTCTGGTTGTTTGCCTTATTCCATGCTCCTTGATAACAGTTGCTGAGTGGTGTCATTTCAGGAATGTCACAACCGCAAGGCAGAATTTAACCCCTTCGGTGCTGGTGACGGAACCGCTCCGTCACCAGCGTTGGTTGAGCTGTGCTGGTGACGGAGCGGTTCCGTCATGGCCCGCCCAGCTCGATAGAACGCTCATGCGCAGCACGAATTCCGCGCCTGCTTTGAGCGTTCTATTGAGCGGGGCGGGCCGTGACGGAACCGCTCCGTCACGAGCACAGCTCAACGAGGCTCGTGACGGAGCGGCTCCGTCACGAGCATGCGGCCGCCGCGCGGCCGCGCAAATTCGTTATCACTGCGGCGGAATAGCCGCCGCAGTGAAGTGGTTAAAAAACTGCACATGATTATTCTGGTGTAAACAAAATTTTGCCCAGGCGTAGTCCTTATCAAAGAACAATTATTGGAAGAGAGACAATAGAATATGAAAATGACGATTCCGCAGCCATCCCTTCTCAGGCTCACTATGAACCCATATTACAGTTCCAGCATGGAAGGTTCCACAGCCAATCTCCACATCAGGAGACTGGATAGAAGGCACATTGACGCGAACATTGGAACATACGAGTCAGCTATTAGTAGTCACTGGAATGATGTGCAGTTTTGTGCACTCTGTACTGGGCTGGGAAGTTAAACAGATCACGTCTCCCCAGATCCACGTGCGTCCCTCGTTGACTGGCCCCTTTGCTTTGTTCTGCCATTATCTTGACAGTGTCCTCGCAGGCACAGCTTGCACCTGTGATGCCACCCCCAGCAGGAGGACATCAGTGCCTGCAGAGCAGGTGGGCACACAGCTGTGCATCTCCCTCTACAGTTCCCAAGCCTGGGGCTGGAGGAGGGCCAGCTGTTTCTAGCCTACCGTCTCTGCCTGGTCGCATCTCGTGCCAGAGCCCTTAATAAAGCGTGTTTGGTTCCTCTCTGCTGGGCTTTGCTGACCTTACTTTTGTTCCATACCTCACAGCGGGGTTAAGGCTTCTGATCTGAGCCTATATGCTGTCCTAGCACCAACTGACTAATGAACAAAAAGGCGCTTTGGTTTTTTAGATGCTTGGCTCACATTGTTGTGCATGGTTTGATCTGCTGTACAAAGAGCTCGGGCACAAGAAGTAGTTCTGCGCATGAGCAATGATCAGAACTAATTTAGGAGAAATTGCAGCATACAGAAAGAACCATGCTTTTAGCACAAATCAAACTACAACATAACGTGTGCAAGGGGGCACCAAGAATTTAATGTATTTTAACTACTAAAGGCAGGGATCTTTGCAGAAAACTCCTGTCTCAAAATCATACAGTTTAGCAAGAACCAGATGGTGACTATTTTAAACCGACTGAGGGGCCATTTTCACCTGTGACCACCACTGGCTTCATCAACTGAGCAGGTAACTCTTTCTACATACATCTCTACGAAGGACAGTTCTGCCACTTGGTTTCCTAAATACAGATACATGCTGTGAACTACGGGGCAGATTTACAAGAAAGGGATACATCTATAGAGATGCGTCACTTTCCTTGCGCCACCCTAAAAAATGCTTGTGCCACCATGGATGCACCGTATTTACAATACGGCGCACCATGGCGGAAGGTTTGACAGATGCGTCAGGAATTCTGATGCATCTGTTGGTTGCAAAAGTCACGCATTGCTGGAGTTGTGTCGCAAGCACGACACAACTCCAGCAATGCATTTTGTGGCCTATTACCACTACACTGCGTCACTCCTTACACCTGCTTCAAGCAGGCGTGAGGTTTTGACGCAGTGACGTCCTAAAAGTGACTCAGTGTAATCTTGTAGATTTCACGGCATCACTTTTATGACGCTTTCCTGCGTAGGAACGCCCCCCTGCATACATTATACCTGACGCAAGGATAATGTGACGCAGGGCTTTACAACGTGACGCATCTCCCTAGATGTGTCACGTTGTAAATAGGGTGCATTGTTTGCTCCGCCATTGCGTCACAGAAAGTGACCAATGGCGGCGCAAAGAGGCACAAGGTGCTTGTAAATCTGCTGGAGAACAAAAATGTGAGGGAGGGTCTAAGGGGAAAGACATTTTTAAAGACCAGCTTGCATCCAGTCCCCCAAACTTACAAATTACAACACACAGGGGATGCTAAGGGTCTGAAAAGAGGCTACAAAATGCTAAACACTCGAATGTAGTGTGAAGAAGTAGTCACTCTAAGAGAGAAAAGGACAGCAAAGTGAAAGAAGTGAATACCCATCAGCCCACCCATTGGCGGAGTCTCATCATCTGGGTTTTAGTTGAAAACTGGTATCTACTAGACACCTCTCTTAAGCCTGTATCGAGAAATGCTAGTATTAGATCCACCAGTGAGAAAGACAGGCAGCAAGGTGTGTTGGTAGGCTGATGGAAAAAGTTGCAGTGCTCAAAACAGTGTGTGGTTGTGAGAAAATGTGATGTTTAAAATTGCCTGTTATGATGCCAAGGTACGACTTTATTAGGGGGGGTCAACATAACGGCAAAATTAAAAGCAGAGTGATGATAGTGTGTCAAAAGATATATCTACTACTATCAATTATAGATGATAAATGGTCAACATGTTTCAGCCTGTCAAGGCTTTCGTCAGGACCTATAGATGTACACTACTGCAACAGTGAATAAAGAAAAATGTAGACCTACCGGTAAAGAATTACAATATGGTAGTCTCATATCTTTGTGACAAGAACTCTCCTATAAAAGAAAAAAGAAAACAAATACAGCAAATACGGATGTAACCATATGAAAACATCAATGCATGTGTAAATCAGCATACAACATTCTGGTTGAAGCAACTCACCCATAATTGGTATGGAGATGGCCTCACCTCGCCTGGCACTCGCTCAGGTCAAAGAGGCCCCGCTCTAAAAAATGGGGAGGGAGGAATAGATTATATTTGTAAATCTGGCAAACAAACATGTATTTAGAATTCCCTTGGTCGTACTATTTCTAAGCTTGAAAACCCATTGGGTTAAATAGGCAGTAACACATAGCGATTGCAACATGCCAAGCATCGATTGTTTCGTAGTAAAAAAACAGGGCACCTCTAGCTTATATGTATACGTAATAAGTGGTGCACTAGTTGGTAAAGTCGTACTCTATATTACTCTCAGATGATGTCTCAATATAAAACTACAGTCATGAAAAAGAAAGTGAGAGAGACGGCCATTCATCAATCTTTAAAACACATCTCTTCCAGTTTAGAGTAAATAGCAATGAATTCCGTGTGGTGGGCCCCAATAATCAAGCGGAAAAAGACTCAGAGGCAACGCTGTGGAGCCCCAGTCTGAAGAGGCTACACTGAAAACAATATTTAAGCAGGATTCCCAGCGAGAAATGATGCAGTGAAGTCTGCAGATGCGGTCACCAACCTGTCCGTCGTTGCCTCGGTCTGGCAGCTGAGCCGAGGGGAAGGTGACGGACAAAATGGCTTAGTCATATTAAGTAGAGAGCTTGCGGACCAGAATGGAACAGCATTCTAAAACTGAGCTGCCTATACTGTGCGGTGATTGGTTCGTTTGTAGAAACCGGAAGATGAATTGCACACCGGAAACCGGAAGTGATGGTTACACAGTCGGCTATCCGGACTATTGAAAGTGCATTCAACACCCGCTTGCTCAAGTAAAATTAAGTTAAAGACATGCGGACCAGGGAGGGAGCAAATGAGTCACCCGGAGCCTCGTCTCCTACGAGATGATTGGTTCATTCCATAGGTCGGGAAACCGGAAGGAACCGGTTGTTTGCTTGTTTACTGTATTCTTGAGGACCTGCACGTCTGCCTTCCTTAGTTTCTGGGCTACGGTTCCTTCCGGTTTCCCGACCTTTGGAATGAACCAATCATCTCGTTGGAGACGAGGCTCCGGGTGACTCATTTGCTCCCTCCCTGGTCCGCACGTCTTTAACTTAATTTTACTTGAGCAAGCGGGTGTTGAATGCACTTTCAATAGTCCGGATAGCCGCCTGTGTAACCATCACTTCCGGTTTCCGGTGTGCAATTCATCTTCCGGTTTCTACAAACGAACCAATCACCGCACAGTATAAGCGGCTCAGTTTTAGAATGCTGTTCCATTCTGGTCCGCAAGCGCTCTAATTAATCTGACTAAGCCGTTTTGTCCGTCACCTTCCCCTCGGCTCAGCTGCCAGACCGAGGCAACGACGGACAGGTTGGTGACCGCATCTGCAGACTTCACTGCATCATTTCTCGCTGGGAATCCTGCTTAAATATCGTTTTCCGTGTAGCCTCTTCAGACTGGGGCTCCACAGCGTTGCCTCTGAGTCTTTTTCCGCTTGATTATTGGGGCCCACCACACGGAATTCTTTGCTATTTACTCTAAACAGGAAGAGATGTGTTTTAAAGATTGATGAATGACCGTTACTCTCACTTTCTTTTTCATGACTGTAGTTTTATATTGAGACATCATCTGAGAGTAATATAGAGTACGACTTTACCAACTAGTGCACCACTTATTATGTATACATATAAGCTAGAGGAGCTCTGTTTTTTTACTACGAAACAATCGATGCTTGGCGTGTTGCAATCGCCATGTGTTATTGCCTATTTAACCCAATGGGTTTTCAAGCTTAGAAAAAGTACGACCAAGGGAATTCTAAATACATGTTTGTTTGCCAGATTTACAAATATAATCTATTCCTCCCTCCCCATTTTTTAGAGCGGGGCCTCTTTGACCTGAGCGAGTGCCAGGCGAGGTGAGGCCATCTGCATACCAATTATATGTGAGTTGCTTCAACCAGAATGTTGTATGCTGATTTACACATTCATTTATGTTTTCATATGGTTACATCCATATTTTCTGTGTTTGTTTTCTTTTTTCTTTTATAGGAGAGTTCTTGTCACAAAGATATGAGACTACCATATTGTAATTCTTTACCGGTAGGTCTACATTTTTCTTTATTCACTGTTGCAGTAGTGTACATCTATAGGTCCTGACGAAAGCCTTGCCAAGCTGAAACATGTTGACCATTTATCATCTATAATTGATAGTAGTATATATATCTTTTGACACACTATCATCACTCTGCTTTTAATTTTGCCGTTATGTTGACCCCCCTAATAAAGTCGTACCTTGGCATCATAACAGGCAATTTTAAACATCACATTTTATCACAACCACACACTGTTTTGAGCACTGCAACTTTTTCCATCAGCCTACCAACACACCTTGCTGGCTGTCTTTCTCACAGGTGGATCTAATACTAGCATTTCTCGATACAGGCTTAAGAGAGGTGTCTAGTAGATACCAGTTTTCAACTAAAACCCAGATGATGAGACTCCGCCAATGGGTGGGCTGATGGGTATTCACTTATTTCACTTTGCTGTCCTTTTCTCTCCTTAGAGTGACTACTTCTTCACACTACATTCGAGTGTTTAGCATTTTGTAGCCTGTTTTCAGACCCTTAGCATCCCCTGTGTGTTGTAGCTTGTAAATCTGCCCCTATTTACCTAGGCCCTGTCTGTGGCAGCTGCCTTCTTTGAGCACTTTTGAATACACTTGGACCGCCTCCTGGGCCTCTGTCTACTGGTAACATACGACAGTAGACAGTAAAAGTGTGAGATTTTTTCCGTTAAAACAATTTATTAGCACATAGATACCCGCCCAATGTGGGCAAGAGGACTTTACACAGTTCACCTCTGTTTTGGAGTTTCAATACATGCCAAAGCAATGCAACTAAGGTATCAATCTCGAAAGCAAAGCCTGTGATTGCAAAATTTCAGACACTGCAATTGCAAAAATCAAAGTTGCAACGAAGCAACGTGCAATGCGAGTTGAAAATGTCTTTGCAACTAGCAATACATACTTTGCAACTCATTTTGGATCATTAGGACAAGAAGTGTGAAATGGTCATCCTGTCCTTCCCAGCGTTTCACAATTAAAGTGTCATTAGTTTGCAACCTTCGTTGCGCCTGCAATCATCTGATTGGGCACTGACACTCAGGAGAAAGTGGTATCCATGTATAAGCTGAAAGAGTTTGCTTTGTAACCTGGAAAAGATATATCAGAATCACAATACCTAACTGCATGAGGGGCATAAGTGTGACTTATGACATCATAAGAAAAGGGCAGGAATGTGGTGTATTTATCCAATATGGTGCATTCCTGTCCTTTTGCCTTGTGCTGGTGCCATTTTGCCAGGCTAGCACCAACTCAGGCACCCTGGTGGAAGGGTGCCTGTGTTGTAGGCGGGAACCTTTTTGTGTAGGAAGGGGCACCTTCCTGCACAAGAACAATCCCAAGAGGTTTTTTCCTCTTTCTATGTGTGCTGTTGAATGCAGTGCACATAGAAAGAGGGGGAAAAAGGAGAAATAAAGATATCTCTCCTCATTATTATGTCTATCCTGGGGAGGCGTATCTTTGTTGGTGCATTCCCAGGTATACCTGTTCTTGTAAATCTAGGAAGCGTCAAAATCCATAGATGTTGCGTGGGAACACCCATAACACCCATTAAAGTGTCTCCCTGGTGCAGAGTAATGCAATGCAGTGATTTACACTGAGCTACAGTACTTGAGATTTTTGAGGCCACGCATCTCCAGGCAAGGTGGCCTTGCATGGCTTCATCAATCTCATTTTACATTTGCGTCTCTCTTGCACCACATTGTGTGGTGCAAGGGCAACGCAAAGCTCCTTAGTGTCGTACATAGCATCTTCAATATTTGCTCTGTTGCAGTGTACGTTTTTGGGAAAGGACTTTGAGCCCTCCAGGGTGTTAGCATACCTGTCACTGTGAGACATTGCCTCACAATGCTCCATCAGCAAGCCATTGCCTGTCAATAAAAAGAAGTGGGGCATGGTTCATCTACCTTTTAAGCATCGAAAAAGCATTTGCTGTATCTCTTTCCAAACAACCACAAAAAATGTTTTATTTATCCTGATGGTGGGTAGGTTAAAAGGATCAGGTGAGCCAGGATTTTCAAAGCAGGAAATGAGGGATGTATCTTTTTGTTAACTGCTGCAGTGCTACCCTTACTTGAATGGCCAGGAGAGGAGAAATAGGCCAGAAGCCATTTGTTGCTGCACTCTCTACTGAGAGCCAAACCTATGTACAATAAACACTCCATGGCTCCCAGATTGTGAGACAGTACCTCACACAGGGTTACAAACACTTGAAACAATGGCGGACTCAAAAGAAAGCACCTGGTTCACAGAGTGTACAAAGTTAGTAAGGTTCGGTCCACTACTCATCCGGTACCTGCTGATGTTAAGTACCAATGGCCAGCAGTATGTAAATATGAAATCAGATGGAGAGGTGCACCGGCACAAGTTCAATAAAGAGTCCAATTTGTATAGCCAAACACCAAGTGTTTATTATAGTCTTCTCAAATGCAAATGTATAACAAAATCCAACCAACACGTTTCATTCCAAAAATCTTTAGAACTTCAACAGGCTCAATAACGTAGAATACTAATGAATCAGGATAAATGTAAAGTGAGTATAGATAGTTGCATCAAATGTCAAATGGTCTATCAAAAAGCAGGTATTTGTTGCGTCATTAATCGCCGCAGTCACGCGTTATTAAATATATGCTAAAGTACAGTCCCCACAGGAACCTTGATAAGTATCCATACGTTCCGTAAATACGTGAACACAGGATTGTTGTTATGAGGTCTGTACTCACTGGAGACTCGTCTATCTTCTGCTGACCCCAAATATCTCTAGTTTCATGTGCCTATTCTATTGACCTGTTGTTGACAAAAATGTGATGGAGCTCTTTAAAACCAAAGGGAGTGGGCCATCACGTCACGATGATAGTATATATAAAGTGTACGCCCCAACACCCAGTGGTTTAAATCATGGTCTTTTTACTAGGTAGAAACAATGCTGTACGAAATTTGATTAGTTTATCAATGCATTTCAAGCCAGATTGATATAAATCATCAGATTGCTTACCTACGAAACATTGCATTAGTCATAAAGTAATTTATCGCATTTTCCGTGTTATGGTCAACAATTTAAGAGTTAAACAAAGAGAAAAAAACACCAATCAGCAAGCGGTTGTACTTGGTTATTATGAGACAGTGAGCACTTTTAAGAAATGTGTAGGTTAAAAAAATATATTCATAAAAATGGTGTGGTGATAGTTCTGATAACAGTTTGTGCACTCATTTGAAATCTGGGGATCACGTTTTTGATTGTTTTAAATGTCCTTTTACTTAGGATACCAGGGAGGTTAAGGATATACATTTACAGCACTTGAATATGAGTTAAAGAAGTTCCACGTGTTCCTCAGGTGCTTTTAAAGGTCTCTGACATTCCCCATGATAATTGTCAAAGTGTTTTCACGACCCAGAGAATTTGGGGTCTCATCAGAACTAGGACCTGATGCTGTCTTTGTGTTCAAAACGGAGGTGGCCTATTAATAAGACATGCTGGATAATTCGTTTTAGGATTGAAAAGTGATTCAGGAGGTTGCAACCCTAGAAGCTTAGTGTGCATAACAATCACTTCACCTCACCTGGCAACTGCTCATGATAATGAGGCCCCTCTTTAACAGTCAGCTGGAGCCTGGGGTACCGACGGTTGGAGCGGGGCATCATTATCCTGAGCCGTTGCCAGGTGAGACGAAGTATCTTCCTCAAAGCACACGGGTACTCACAGTATCCGTGATACAGGTGAAAATTTGGAGACCCTACTAATACAGGTCACATGGTTACAATTATTTTAACCATGGTATTATTTACAATTTTTTCTGTTTTTTGGGCATGTTATTCGCAGTAGCAATATAATTATTATCTGGTCCTGAAGAAAGCCGTGGATTCATTCAATCAGTATGGCTGAAACATGTAGACCTCTCTGTGTTTTTCTTCACACGAACAGTTATGTCAAAACTGTCGTTGCACCGTTTTGGCATTAGGAGATACCCAATAAAATGTCTTTCTCCTCTTGTTCATTTTACATCACTTTCTTACTCTCTGCACTGTGTCCATCACTCCCTTAAACAAGACCTCTTCACATCTAGTGTATTATATATGAGTGCGAATTGCGCATTTATAGTTAACTAAAAAACATCCATGAGCTCCCCTTCTTAGTGTAAGGGTTGTAGCCATTGGCGTCACTAGTGTGGGGCTAGGAGGAGACCCAGATGATGAAGCATGTCACCTCGATGAATGATGGGAATCCCTCCTATTTATAGGAATGCCCAGACACATATTCTGGTCATTCTTTTCATAGTCACGTTCTACCAAGCCAGGTAAAATTTTAGACCCTGGATACTATTGTTGTTTATATTGATTTGTTTTTGGGGAATATATTCACGCCTGGTCTTAAAAATTCCCTTGGACCCTCTATTCCCTGTTTGTAGTATTGGTTGCATGAGAAGAGGGTTGCATGTGCCACCCATGTAAAGCCCCATTGATGAAAAGTAAAGCAAAGCAGCATTTTGTGCTGCTTTGCTTCACTTTCCCATACAAACCAGAGCTAATACCAATTAGCATTGGTTTGTTGATCTCTGAAAAGGTTTAGCGTTGGGTTACCATTAAAAAAGTAACGCTAACCCGACACCAAACCTTTGTGAAATTGGGCCCTAGTATGCTGTTGGCAGGGAACCTCTGTGCATCATTGTTAAACATGTCATTAATGCTGCTAAGGATCACCTCCTCGTAGTAACGTAGATTTGGGCAGTCCCACAATATGTGATGGAGGATACCCGCACCTCTGCCTTTACTCCAGCAGGTAGAGAGTTTAACTGGGCACGACTTGTGGGTAAGCTTGGGCATATAGTATCAATCATTTCCTAATTGTAAGTGGCCTTCTCTGTCATGCAGCTAGTTGCTGAAATTCGAGTATTGGTGTAGATGTCTTACCTTTCCTTGTTAAATATGGGGCGCACTAATTTCAGCAGCGGCTGGTGCAGGTAAGCATGGTGAGGCTGGGTGGGGTGTTGTTGACAGACGACAGAATAGGGGAAAACAAAAAATAATTCCAACATCAGTAGACATCCCCCCTGCCCCAGCCCACCACCCCACTGCACTTACCCGCACCGTCCGCTGCTGATATCATAGTCATTTTTTAATTGCTCAAGAGATGCTATACCCTCCACATTGTAGAAGTTTCCCACTCTCTTGCAGTTAGCGCATTGCCAGATTATGTAGTCTGAGACTGTTGCTGCTGCATCAAATTCAGGATAACCTAATGTTAGGGTTCTAGGACCCAGATCTACCTTTTCCAAAGGCACCACCAAGAATAACTAGTGGACCCTAGTGAAAGCCTTTATAGCACCAACAGAAAAATGTGGAGAACTGAGTGCATTTCATTTGTATCTGTATGGTGAGTAAATGTAGAATGTGTTTGGAATGTTTGCTACATCCCCTTTTGGGGATGAAGCCCATTTGGTTTGGATGCACCAGACCCTGCATACATGGCTGAGATGTTGTGCTAGGATTTCTGTGCAGATCTTCCTGTCCACATTAAGTAGCAATATGGAATGGTATGATGAACATTGTGTGGGATCTTTCCCGGGCTTGGGTATGGCAGTTACCACTACCTCGCACATAGTGGGGGTGAGTGTGCCTGTCTGTGCGGAGTCATTGTAGAGACACATAAAGATGGGCGCCAGAAGTGGGCAGAACACTTTATAAAAGATAGCCATCTGTGTATGAAGCTTTCCCAAAACAGAGCTTTGAGATTGCTGAGACCCCTTCTGCTACTGACACATCTTCCTCCAAGGTTTTCACATGGTGCACAGCAACGTAGGGCAGTGGGATGTATATTAGTTATGATTGTAGGGCAGATATGTGCAGGGTGTCTGCCATGTACAAGTCAGCATAGAAATGTTTGAACATGTCAGCTTTGTCTTTGTCGTCCCATACATTGTAGTTGTTCTACTGTGATTGTCTGCTGTTTAGCCCATGGTGTGCTAAACAGCAGTCAGACCTCCTGCTTACATCCCTTATTATATTATTGCTTAAGTTGTAGAAGTTCCAACTCAGCTCCAGCTTCTCTAGGGCCTTAAGTTTGTGCCTAACTAGCATGAGTTGCTGCCGCATGCGGCGTGACTCAGACTGCTTATGTAACTCCAATTCTTTGACCCTCTCCTCCAGTTCTTATCTCTTCTCTCTCTGCTCTTTGTTAAAGTGGGCTGCATTTGAGATAAATTCTCCACATGTCACTGCTTTCAATGTATCATATAAAAGTGAGACCAGTGTGTCGGTAGAGTCATTAATATGTAAATAGTCAATGATCATGAGTTTGACATTGTCTATAAGTGTATTATGTTTCAGAGGCTTATCGTTGAGCCTCCATGTCCACATGGGAACGTCAGTTTGATAATCCCAAAAGTCGATCGTGATGGGCTTGTGATCTGAGAGTACAAACGTCACAATGGTAAAGTGTTGAGACATTGTGAGCATGTGAGTCATGCCAAGGAAGTGATCTAACCTTACATAAGAAAAGAAAGATGCAGAGTAAAAGGTGTAGTCCCAATGTGTGGAGTTTAACTCTGGCCAAATGTCTACCATTCCCAGCTCTCTCATCCATTACAGAATCATCCTAGAGAGGGCTCCTGTTTGTCCCACCAGCTGCACTGACCGGTCCTTTATGGTGTCCATTACTATATTTAGGTCCCACCAATCATAACTTTGTGATCTGAGGTTGTCATGATTTGTGGGAGAGCGGTTTTGAGGATAGACATTTGGAGCATACGTAGTGCCCAAAGTTAACTTTTTTGTGCCAATTTAGAGGAGAACTATCAGAAGTCGGCCTGGTGTTTCTGTGAAGGTGGTGTTTATTTTTCCTTTGAATTTGTTAGCAAAAAGGATGGCCACCACTCTTGTCTTTTTAGGGTCAGAAGAAAAGAATTGTCGAGTTAACCAATTTGATCTGAGCCTGGTTCACTCCCATTTAAGAACGTTCTTTTCTTTTTGGAGGCTGGTGTTGCAATCCGACTCCCTCAAGAACAAGTACAAAGAGCCTCTTTGCTGGAGCAGTAAGACCCCGAATGTTAAAGCTCAATATCTTTACCATGGGGGGCAACATTGAAAGGCATGCCTTTCAGGCCATCCTGTAAATGTATTTGGCCCTCCTCTTTGGAATCTCTAACTGCAAGTCTCTGTTACAATATTGTGTCAAGGATGGAAGATCCAGGGTCAAGGCACCTCTGATGGGGTGCAAACAATATGGGTTGTACCAGATACGAAAAAGGTGATGCTAAATGGGAATCCCCAATATATCTTATGCCTTTCTCCATGAGGTAGGCCGTGATTGTGCAAAAGTGTTTCCTCCTCTGCAAGGTGATCGGATATAGGTCCTGATAGAAATGTAATGTGGCTCTGTTGGACCTAGATTACCCAAGCCTACATATGGTAGCTTGGCACAGTAGTGGTCTACAGCTAACTCAAGGCGTTGGCTAAGTACTTACAAGTCTCACTCACAGTAACTCAGTGTTGAACCACTAAAATAAAGACACAACACCACTGTTTGGAAAAATACCGTTACCTTTTATAAAAATAATATGTCTCTTTAGATTCAAATCATACAGGATACAACATCAATTTCTTTCAGGAATAAACATTACACTTTTGCTTTGAGAAATTACTTTTCACTCTTCCTGCTGTGGAAAAAGGGCAGTAAACCACATTCTTTTGTCAAAGATTCAGTAATGAATAACGGTAACTTTTTGGATGATTAAGAGAATCTCATTAGCTCCACACCATGCAGGGTTACTATACATTAATACTCAATGTCACAATGCTTCACCAATAGATTTACAGAAAGGAAGATGCAGTCTGTCAGTGCAATATATGTTTAACGATTCATTAGCAGGTACATTACCCCACAGCTCTAAAGCACTGCTCAACTCCCAGAATGACCTGGTTGTAGCTCTTCACTGCATAACCCACCAGTTATGTAACTAAAAGGGAAGATACAATAACATTAGCAAGGTTCCCTCACTCTAAATCACAGATTACACCTCTCTCCTTTGTGGTAAGTAGTGAGGTCTTTGCTGTGGCTCTCTGAGTCACTTAACCCAATTTCGTTTTCCAGGTATTAGACAGTTAGATTTCTGGGGCTTATCCCTGAGGTCCCGGATGTCAGGCACTTGGCTCTGCTGCCTCCCGCTCCCTCTCTACCCGGCTTACTTGTGGGGTTTGAAGTGTCCCAGCGGTTGTTTTCCCCACACTCGATGGAGCTTGGTAGCAGTCAGGCGGAAGGGGGAAGACAGGGAAGGCTTCCCTGGCCCAGGGCTCCCTACCGCGTCGTCCGCTGTGGCACTCTTGCCTCTTATCCGGAGATCGTCGATGCGGCGCTCCTCGGCTGACGCGATGACTCTCTTCCAGCTGGCACTTCTCCGCCGGACATGCGCGGAAGCGCTCGCTCTACTCCCGCCTCCGCACTCGCTCACAGGAAGGACACTGTTCCTCACAGCGACGCTGCTCTCCTGGGCCTGCCCGACCCTAGGCCCCTCCTGCTTTCGATAGCGGGCGCGCTGAGGGCATGCGCGGAAGCACTTCCTGCTCTGCTTGACGCGGCTGGTGCCCCCGGGGTCCCGCAATCCGCGAACACAGCGCCGCTACTCCTCCTCAGTCACCTTCAGCTCCGGCCTCTCAGGAAGGATGCGCACACACGGCGCCCTCGCTCTTCAGGGCGCTAAGGTGCCACAGACGCCCACCTTCACTACAGCTGATCCACAACAACGGTGAGCACAGCGCTGGATATGGACAGTCAGGAATACCCTCAGTTAAGGGTGTTCTGGGTGGTTTTGCTGAGGGCTCTGAGATAGAAGGGTCTTCTTCCTTCAGTAGTTCGATTTCTTTGTCAGTAGTGGTTGTCTTGAGAGAGGGATCGGTCAAAGGCTGAAGGGGGAACAATCCTCTGAAGTAACTGTCAGCCTCAGTGACAAACTAGCTGCTCTCAGTGTGTCCACCTCCTCTCACCACTGCCTCACTCCTCTACTCTGGGGTCAGCACAAAATGGCTGCTGGTCACTGGCCTTATATAGGGTGGCCTGAGACCTGCAGAAGTCTCTAGTCAATTCCAGAAAGTTCCCTAATGTTATCCTATGGACCTATCCTCCAGTTGTGTCCGTTATGACAGTTGGTGGACACCATCTTAGGTTTCTGGAGATCCCTAGATTTTCAAGGGGGCTGACTAGGCCTCACAGGTTATGAGGGAAAAATGGCGTCATCGCCAAGGAACACCTAGCCCCCTGACAGCATTAAAAAATCCCTGATGGATATATGTAAAAATAAAAAATAGAAACTCTGGGAGGCTAAGGGGGACAAAAAAATAAATCATGATGGTTAGAGTCTTCCCAGAAGCAGACAGGTCTAACACGCGTCCCCCCCAGCTGAAAGTGGGGAGAACTACCCAACCCCTTGGGAGTCCTCATCACTAAGGCGGAAATACCTGGATAGACCGTCTGCGTTGGCATGGTCCGCCCCAGGTCGGTGTTCCACCCTAAAGTCCATTCCCTGTAGGGAGATGGACCACCTTAGCAACTTGGGATTCTCCCCCTTCATTTGCATCAGCCAACGAAGGGGGCGATGGTCAGTCTGAACTAGGAAGTGCGAACCAAACAGGTATGGTCGCAGCTTCTTCAGAGCCCAAACCACCGCAAAGGCTTCTCTCTCAATTGTACTCCACCTCCTTTCCCTGGGGAGTAGTCTCCTGGACAGGAAGACCACGGGTTGATCCAAGCCCTCATCATTTAGCTGCGATAACACTGCCCCAATGCCATGTTCTGACGCATCTGTTTGGACAATGAATTCTCTAGCAAAATTAGGGGCCTTGAGAATGGGAGCGGAACACAATGCTTGTTTCAAGGTCATGAAGGCTCGCTGGCAAGCCTCCGTCCAGACTACCCGTCGGGGTTGCTTCTTGGAAGTAAGTTCAGTGAGGGGTGCCACAATAGTGCCATACCCCTTCACGAAGCGACGGTAGTATCCAGTGAGGCCCAGGAAGGCTCGGACCTCTGTTTGAGTCTTGGGGGGCTCCCAGGCGATGATGGTCTCAATCTTTGCCTGGAGGGGCTGCACCGTCCCTCTGCCCACCAAGTGACCTAGGTACACTACCGACCCCTGTCCAATCTGACACTTGCTGGCCTTGATGGTCAAGCCAGCCTGTTGCAGGGCATGAAGAACAGCTTGCAGGTGCTGCAAATGGTCCTCCCAGCTGCTACTGAAGACAGCAATGTCGTCCAGGTATGCAGCAGAAAAAGCTTCCATTCCCGAAAGGACCCTGTTCACCAGCCGCTGAAAAGTGGCAGGGGCATTCTTGAGCCCAAAGGGCATCACACGAAATTGGTAGTGTCCCTCAGGTGTAGAGAAGGCTGACCTTTCCTTCGCCTCCTCGGTAAGGGAAATCTGCCAGTACCCTGAAGTTAGGTCAAAGGTACTTAAGTATTGAGCAGCTCCCAGCCGGTCAATAAGCTCATCCGCCCGTGGGATGGGATGGGCGTCAGTTTTGGTTACTGAATTCAAGCCTCGGTAGTCCACACAGAATCTCAATTCAGGTGTGGTGCCTGGTGGGGCAGCTTTTGGTACCAAAACCACCGGGCTAGACCAAGGGCTACCAGAAGGTTCAATCACCCCTAACTCCAGCACCTTGGCGACTTCACTTTTGATGTTGGCCTTCACCTTGTCCGACAGCCGGTAGATTTTAGATTTCACAGGTGGGCTGTCTCCTGTGTCCACGTCATGGGTACACAGGTGGGTCCTACCTGGGACAAGGGAGAACAGGGGAGAAAATTGCTCCAGGATCTGGCGGCAATCACTTTGCTGTTCAGAAGTCAGGGATGGCGAGAAAATCACTCCCTCCACTGACCCATCTTTTTCTTTGTACGAGAGAAGATCAGGGAGAGGTTCACTTTCTTCTTCCTCTGCTCCATCTGTTACCAGCATTAAGACAACCTCGGGCCTCTCATGATGTGGCTTGAGACGATTGGCATGCAGCACCCTGAGGGGCTGCCTCGGGGTCTTAAGATCCACCAAATAGGTGGACTTCCCCTTTTTCTCCAAAACCTCAAAGGGGCCTGTCCAACGGTCCTGGAGGGCATTTAACTCTCCAGGTTCCATTACCCACACTTTCTGTCCAGGCTCCAGTTCCACTGGGTGAGCGTTGTGGTCATACCACTCTTTCATAACTGCTTGGCTGGCCTCCAAGTTGTCTGAAGCCTGCTTCCACAACTTAGCCATTTGGCTCCGGAAGGCCAGCATGTAGCTCACCACGTCCTGGGGAAGCTTCCTGGGAGTCTGTTCCCATCCGTCTTTCACCAGGCTGAGAGGTCCCCTTACAGGGTGCCCATACAAAAGTTCGAAGGGGCTGAAGCCCACTCCCTTCTGTGGCACTTCCCTGTAGGAAAACAAGAGACAGGGTAGGAGGATGTCCCATTTCCTCCGTAGGCTCTCAGGTAGACTCCGAATCATACCTTTCAAGGTTTTGTTAAACCTTTCCACAAGACCATTGGTTTGTGGGTGATAAGGAGTGGTAAACCGATAGGTAACGCCGCACTCCTTCCACATAGCCCGCATGTATGCTGAAAGGAAGTTAGTCCCCCTGTCGGAAACGACCTCCTTGGGGAAACCCACTCTGGTGAAGATCCCCATCAGGGCCCTTGCCACTGCAGGTGCAGTGATGGTCCTCAGAGGTATTGCCTCTGGGTACCGTGTGGCATGATCCACTAAAACCAGTATGAACCGGTGTCCAGCTGAAGTTGGTGGATCCAATGGCCCTACAATGTCGATGCCCACCCTCTCAAAGGGGGTGCTAACGACCGGTAGTGGTTCCAGGGGAGCTTTTAGCTTCACCCCAGTTTTCCCACTGGCTTGGCAAGACACACACGTCCGACAATATGTATCCGACGCCACTTTCATTCGAGGCCAGTAGAAGTGGGGGACAAGCCGGGCAAAGGTCTTGTCCTGTCCTAGATGTCCTGCCAATGGTATCTCATGAGCCAGTTCCAGTAGAAAGGCTCTAAAGCATTGAGGGACCACCAAGGCTCTGGCTGAACCGTGGCCAGGTGACTTGGGCTCACTGTAGAGGAGTCCATCCTCCCAGTAAATCCGGTAGCTCCCTTCAATGTTTCCCGCTGCCTGGGCGTTGGCCTGTTGCCGCAGCCCCTCGAGAGTAGGACACTCTTTCTGAGCTTTGCAGAACTCTTCCCGGGAAGGACCTCCCTCCACATGCCATTCAGTTGGGATGGGTAGGTTTTCCAGGGAAGCAACATTCTCCCCGGTGGACTCCAGATCCACCTCCGCAGGTGGTCCAGCTGTCTCACGAGATGGAGATGTCGAGGCAGGGTCCTCCGGCCTCCTGTCCTTCTCCTCTCTGGCAGCCGGCTGGGCCATTATTCCAGGCTCCAGCGTCAGTGAACTCCCCCTTCGGGCAGTCGCGGACCTTGTGCTGACACAAGTCCAGTCAGGGGGTCCCAGCATCTCAGAGTGAGTCTGGTACTCCACCCTCCTCCAAGCATTGTGCTCCATATCATTCCCTAACAGGCAGTCGACAGGCACGGCAGGGCTTACGGCAACTCGAAGTGGACCTGCAACCCCTCCCCACTCAAAGGGAACCTCAGCCACAGGGTAGTGGCCCAATCTGCCGTCAGCCATTACGGCGGGATGGAGTACATCTGGGATGACCTGCTCTGGAGACACCAGCTGACTCCTTACCATAGTCATGCTGGCTCCTGTGTCTCTCAGAGCCTCCCCTCTACGGGCATTGATGGTGACCCACTGCTCATACTTAGTAGTATTAGAGGGCAGCTGGGTCTTGGGAACCATCTCCTTATCTCCCAGGGACACTAAGGTGACACCCGCCCGCTCCCCTCCATTAACCAAAGGCATCTCCTCCCCGAGCACTACACTAGTGATTCCCGGGGCTTTTCCTCCAGTGGGAGGGGGTGGTCTTTTTGGGCATCTCACATCTCCTTTATAGTGTCCCACACCACCACACTCAAAACAATGAACAACCCTTGGCTGCTGGCTTTGGCCAGGGGTAGGGTTGCGAGGGGGGTTACTCTTGGGGATGAATCCTCTGCCCCTTCCTTGCGAAGTATTTTGTGGCCCTTTTGAGAACTCCCTCTTAGTTTCCCCTCCCTCTTTCTTCTGGGGGGCGCCCTGTCCTTGCTTCTGGGAATTCCCTCCAGTCCCCTTAGTCGACACCCGGGTACTAACCCAGATGTCCGCCTCCTCAGCAAGCTTCCTGGGGCTGGTCAGCTTGCTGTCCACCAGATGCTGTCTTAGTTCGGGAAGACACTTCTCGAGTAGGTGTTCCTTGAGTATGAGGTCATATAGTCCCTCATAGTCTCCTACCTCGCTGCCTCTTACCCAACCCTCCAGGGCCTTCCTGGAGTAGTCCAAAAAATCTACCCAGTTTTGCGTGCCCAGCTTGTAGCTGCCCCGGAACTTTTGCCTATATTTCTCAGGGGTCAACCCAAACTTCTTGAGCAGCGCTGATTTCATAGCCGGATAGTAGGTCTGTTCACTCTGGTCAAGAGCCAACAAAGTATCCCTGCCAGTGGGGGGCATGTATTTGTATAACCCACCTCCCCAGTGGACTTCCAGAATCCCATGGGCCCTTAGCGAGACCTCGTAGGCGGCTAGCCACTTAGCAATGTCGTCACTGGGTACATAACAAGCCATAATATCTTTTGGTAGGTACGGTCTAGGTTCCCTGGTGTTGGTCTGGATATCGCTGCCACCATTCTCTGATTTGGGGGATCCTCGGTTTAGGGCTTGTAAATCCATCTCTTTGATGGTTCGCTCATGCGCCAACCTCCTATCCTCCCTTTCCATGTCCATCCTGGCTAGTTCTATTTTCAACCTCCTCTCCTCCCTCCTATCTTCCAGCTCGGCTTCGGTTAAGCCCCTGTCTGAAACGCTGCTGCTTGCCCTTGAAGGTATCCTGGGACCTGTCAGAAGATTCCCTCTCCCCATTTGGTTCAGCAATGCAGCCTCAGTAACAGTGTCCCCATCACCCACTTCCGTTTCTGGTTCCTCCCTTAGACGAGCTTCTAACCATGCCCTTATGCTTGTCAGCAACTCTCCTTTCTTGGCACCTTTATTAAAAAATACCCCGTTCTGCTGACACCAATCCCTGAGTTGGGCCACAGTATTGGCTTCCAGCTCTTTAAGATTCACCTCCAGCTTTGCCATGGTATAAAATTACTCACAGGAGAAAACCACGAAGTGACCTGAGGTTAACCTCCACCCACCACCAGAAGTAAATTTAGAAAAATCAAAAATGTAAATTAGGAGGGCCGCAGGGAGAAAACTCCAGGTGAGGTCTCGTGGTTGGCACTGCGTTACTAATAAGTGAGTGTAAGTACAAATCCGTTATCCCACCGCTGAAACACCAATTATGTTGGACCTAGATTACCCAAGCCTACATATGGTAGCTTGGCACAGTAGTGGTCTACAGCTAACTCAAGGCGTTGGCTAAGTACTTACAAGTCTCACTCACAGTAACTCAGTGTTGAACCACTAAAATAAAGACACAACACCACTGTTTGGAAAAATACCGTTACCTTTTATAAAAATAATATGTCTCTTTAGATTCAAATCATACAGGATACAACATCAATTTCTTTCAGGAATAAACATTACACTTTTGCTTTGAGAAATTACTTTTCACTCTTCCTGCTGTGGAAAAAGGGCAGTAAACCACATTCTTTTGTCAAAGATTCAGTAATGAATAACGGTAACTTTTTGGATGATTAAGAGAATCTCATTAGCTCCACACCATGCAGGGTTACTATACATTAATACTCAATGTCACAATGCTTCACCAATAGATTTACAGAAAGGAAGATGCAGTCTGTCAGTGCAATATATGTTTAACGATTCATTAGCAGGTACATTACCCCACAGCTCTAAAGCACTGCTCAACTCCCAGAATGACCTGGTTGTAGCTCTTCACTGCATAACCCACCAGTTATGTAACTAAAAGGGAAGATACAATAACATTAGCAAGGTTCCCCTCACTCTAAATCACAGATTACACCTCTCTCCTTTGTGGTAAGTAGTGAGGTCTTTGCTGTGGCTCTCTGAGTCACTTAACCCAATTTTGTTTTCCAGGTATTAGACAGTTAGATTTCTGGGGCTTATCCCTGAGGTCCCGGATGTCAGGCACTTGGCTCTGCTGCCTCCCGCTCCCTCTCTACCCGGCTTACTTGTGGGGTTTGAAGTGTCCCAGCGGTTGTTTTCCCCACACTCGATGGAGCTTGGTAGCAGTCAGGCGGAAGGGGGAAGACAGGGAAGGCTTCCCTGGCCCAGGGCTCCCTACCGCGTCGTCCGCTGTGGCACTCTTGCCTCTTCTCCGGAGATCGTCGATGTGGCGCTCCTCGGCTGACGCGATGACTCTCTTCCAGCTGGCACTTCTCCGCCGGACATGCGCGGAAGCGCTCGCTCTACTCCCGCCTCCGCACTCGCTCACAGGAAGGACACTGTTCCTCACAGCGACGCTGCTCTCCTGGGCCTGCCCGACCCTAGGCCCCTCCTGCTTTCGATAGCGGGCGCGCTGAGGGCATGCGCGGAAGCACTTCCTGCTCTGCTTGACGCGGCTGGTGCCCCCGGGGTCCCGCAATCCGCGAACACAGCGCCGCTACTCCTCCTCAGTCACCTTCAGCTCCGGCCTCTCAGGAAGGATGCGCACACACGGCGCCCTCGCTCTTCAGGGCGCTAAGGTGCCACAGACGCCCACCTTCACTACAGCTGATCCACAACAACGGTGAGCACAGCGCTGGATATGGACAGTCAGGAATACCCTCAGTTAAGGGTGTTCTGGGTGGTTTTGCTGAGGGCTCTGAGATAGAAGGGTCTTCTTCCTTCAGTAGTTCGATTTCTTTGTCAGTAGTGGTTGTCTTGAGAGAGGGATCGGTCAAAGGCTGAAGGGGGAACAATCCTCTGAAGTAACTGTCAGCCTCAGTGACAAACTAGCTGCTCTCAGTGTGTCCACCTCCTCTCACCACTGCCTCACTCCTCTACTCTGGGGTCAGCACAAAATGGCTGCTGGTCACTGGCCTTATATAGGGTGGCCTGAGACCTGCAGAAGTCTCTAGTCAATTCCAGAAAGTTCCCTAATGTTATCCTATGGACCTATCCTCCAGTTGTGTCCGTTATGACAGTTGGTGGACACCATCTTAGGTTTCTGGAGATCCCTAGATTTTCAAGGGGGCTGACTAGGCCTCACAGGTTATGAGGGAAAAATGGCGTCATCGCCAAGGAACACCTAGCCCCCTGACAGCATTAAAAAATCCCTGATGGATATATGTAAAAATAAAAAATAGAAACTCTGGGAGGCTAAGGGGGACAAAAAAATAAATCATGATGGTTAGAGTCTTCCCAGAAGCAGACAGGTCTAACAGGCTCCCTCAAAGGAGATTGCACCGCCTATTGGGACGCTGTCATGATGGCCTCCATTTGCTTAAAGTGGTTTATACAAGGGAGCCTGTCCAGTGGTGTTTTCTTGGAGTCACTGGACCTCCCAACCCAAAGGGTGCAGTTCAGTTGGACATCTTCCTGAGCTAGGCTGGGCAAAATGTGGTGAAAGAGGCATTTCACATGGTCCTCCAGCAGCCCTGCCTTCCCCTTGCTGGGTATACCTTTAATAGGTACATTGAACTGGTGGGATCTATTTTCCAAATCGTACAGGTGGCCTTGCAGGTCAAAATTCTGGTCACAGAGGTATATAACTTCTTTCTGAAAGGCCTCAAGTTCTTCCTAGAGTCACAGCTGTTTCTAGAATTTAAGCGCACTGGCCCAGGTCCATCAGATCATGCTTTACTTCCATGAGTTCTTTGGCAACATCCTCTCTCAGTGCAAGAATGTTGCTACAGCATTTCCCCAAAAGTTCCACCATGAAGGCACTGTAGTTTAGTTCCTATATCCCTGATAGGTTCTGCGCATTGGAATAATATACACTATAGTTTTGACATAGGACTGAGGTCAGTATGTCTCTATCGAGTACATTGAAACTTAATTACTTGTGTGTGCCAGCTAACTCAGAGGTCACTAGAAACTTCTCGAATAAACAAGAAGGGATTAGTTTCTAACAACCTCATTAACATGACAACTTTGTTTCCCTTAGAATCGGAACAGTCTCAGAATTGTGGAAACAATAGATAACAGTTTCACTCAGTCAATTGTGCATGCTTAGTTTCTACAGAGTTTACACAGAAATAGATAGACGGCATTTCAATAAAAAGAGGCTTTATTGAACAGTCGTATTTCTCGTGCAAGAGATATGAACTGCTACAATTGTAAGACAAAATGCAAAGTATAATACGTATAGCTTTAGCAGTAAGATAAAATAATACTGCAATAGCATGGTTTGTAGCTATGACATATTTTCACAAAAATACATACATAAATAACACAGACTAAAATGTGAACATTCATCTGATGCTTCACTTAGTTGTACCCCAGTGTACCTAACCTAAGTGTAGTAAGAGGTAAGAAGTAAGTGTTGTTTTCTAAAGTATAGCTAGCTATAATTTAGTTTTGCCAGAGTTGCAAAGAGTCCCTCTAGGTTCTAGTCTGCTCCATACCTTAGAATGAGAGAGGTTGTAATCTCTTTCCGGGTCTCGATCACTAACACCCAGCAAGGGGAATCAGAAACACTGGAGCTGGATTCTCTGCAAGAAGGATGACAGCATCTGGTCAGTGCGTCAGGCGGGGACTTGACTTCTGAACTTGCCGTGGCGAGCCGCGTCATGCAAGCAGGCAGCCGAACCGGGGTTTGCCATGGCAAGTAAAGGTATATTTATACCTCGAAGGTGTTTATGAATGCCAGTATTGACGTAAAAGTCGGGCAGAAGAACGTCATGAATGAATCCCTAAGGAATAGAAGTTCATGCATAATAAATTAGTTCTTGAAGAAATCAATAATCCAAGCAAGGGGAAGTCCTAAAGGCTTAAGAGTCTAGTTTTCCAAGAACTCCTTGTGACGTTGATGGACAGATATAGGTGGCCATGCTTGTATTTGGTTAGCATGGATAATGCCTAAATAAGGATAGGATTTCTATGCCTAAATATGGGCAATGCGAATTGTGGCCGTATAAGGGCAAAAATCGGGAAACCTATATACGGTATCTAAATCGACACACAGCACTCACTCCACTTTCGTATTGACGACATTTCTAAATTCTAAACATGGTAAACATATCTAAAATATAGCTACACATGATTTGCTAAAACATGTCGTAAAATACATTGTAAAAAATGCATTAAAACTGTTGTTATGCATGAAAATGCAATGGTGCTGTACATATTAAAGCAAGGTTTCATTCTAAGCACAAGTTGGCATTGAATGCTAAGTGAATGAAGATACATACATATACATTATGAAATGATTTGTAAATACAGATGAAAAAAGGCCGAAACCATTTCATGTCAAGTTACATCAAACAATTGATATTGGCAAGGTGACATATTGTCTCTGAAAGTGTTTCAAAGAATTCTGTTCTCTATGAATAGTTCTACTATAAGCAGATTACTTTGCCAAAAAAAGAAAAATACGAATTTGGAGAAAAAAAATTAATCATAGGAAAAAGTTCCAAGTTTAGTCTTTGTTTGGAAAAAATGAAGGCCAAATTCAGAGTCTTACCGGAACACTGTGTGCCTGAATCAAAAGTGAGTGTTAGGGCTTGGAGAAAACATGAAATCTTTTAATCCTGTAGACAAAAAGTCGTCTACCGTTATAGGCGAAAGTTGGATTACCTCGTTTAGAAGACTAACCGCACATAGATCAGAAGCATCGCCTTCAGCATTGGTCGCATCAGCAATGTTCGTATTGGATGTTACCTGCGTGCCTATTGTTTTCCCTTGTACCTTAGCAGTAGCAACTTGCGTCTGTGAGAGCTCAATGAATGCCGTCATCAGGATTGGTAGCCGCTGGGGACAACACACAGCATCGGCCGTTACCGGGTCCAGCAGAGTATCGATGTCCGTAGGCATGACTGATGGGAGTGTTAGATAGATATCTAGCACGCACTCTTCACTGCAAAGCAGGCAGCGTAGAACAGGTAAGATGCAATCTTGCTAGATTGGTCTGAATGACAGAAACCATGTGGTATTTAATTCTCATAGATGAGGTAAACCTAAAATATGGACAATGCACTCACAAAACTTCATCTCCAATAGAGCTCTCTCTATGGTGCTTTTAGTGACTCCGGTGATTTGGCTTGTCATATCATAGCAGTAGGAGAAAAAATAGTATCCCTGCAACGAGTGCTAAAAGTAGTGGCAGTCCACCAAACACAGAGTGCACAAAGTTGGGAAATATTCAGAGGACTGCTTGAAAAGGTGCTAACAGTTCTGAACACACGTTCTTAAATACATGTACAATACCGCTCATTTCAGACATGTTTAAGATATGTTCCAACATTTCTGAGAAAGGTATAGGGCAGTTAGTATTCAAAAGGGCTTGTATCTTGGCAGAAGTCCTTGCGAGTTGTAGATCATAGGTTTCTTTGGCCGAAGTCAGAGGCACTCTTTGTTGCAAAAGAATGGCTTTCATTCTGCTTAGAGTATCAATTTGTATGGAAGAGATGTTCAGTGAAGGCCATAGAGGTGACTCCCTGACTGTCTTGATCTGAGGGAACAAGACTTGCATACAGCAAGTGACCCTGGATGTAACTGTTACTAGATATATAATGCCTGGCAACCTGCCACAGCAGCTGTGATCATTCAACATGAGGTAACTACCATTTGAAAGTAGTCCAAAAATTGGATTAATCACTGCAGCCAGAGAACCTTGCAGGTGGCAGGATAGGTTTGTAGTGGAACCATCACAGGGCACGTGTAAATAATACCCTGACATAAGAGAGAACAGCTTAGTGCGTATTCACAGTTTGTACCGCTAAGAAACACTGTACGCCCCATGTTGGGCATCATGTAGTGTAGTTCCTATATCCCTGATAAGCTCTGCACATTGGAATAATATACACTATAGTTTTGACATAGGACTGAGGTCAGTGTGTCTCTATCGAGTACATTAAACTTGTTTATTCGAGAAGGTTCTAGTGACCTCTGAGCTAGCTGGCACACACAAGTAATTAGGGATTACATAAACATGACAACTTTGTTTCCCTTAGAATAGGAACAGTCTCAGAATCGTGGAAACAATAGATAACAGTTTCACTCAGTCAATCGCACCTGCTTGGTGTCTACAGAGTATACACAGAAATACATAGACGGGCATTTCAATAAAAAGAGGGTTTACTGAACAGTCTTATTTCTCATGCAAGACATATGAACTGCTACAATTGTAAGACAGAATGCAAAGTATAATACGTACAGTGTTAGCAGTAAGATAAAATAATACTGCAGTAGCATGGTTTGTAGCTATGACATATTCATAAAAATACATACATAAATAACCCAGGCTAAAATGTGAATACTCCTCTGAGGCTTCTAGTTAGTTGTACCCCAGTGTACCTAACCCAAGTGTAGTATGAGGTAAGAAGTAGGTGCTGTGTTCTAAAGTATAGCTATCTATAGTTTTGTTTTGCCAGAGTTGCCAAGAGTCACTCTCGGTTCGAGTCTGCTCTATACCTTAGAATGAGAGAGGTTGTAATCCCTTTCCAGGTCTCGATCTCTAACACCCCGTAAGGGTACTCCGAAACACTGGAGCTGGATTCTCTGCAAGAAGGATGACAGCATCTGGTCTGTGCGTCAGGCGGGGACTTGACTTCTGAACTTGCCGTGGCGAGCCGCGTCATGCAAGCAGGCAGCCGAACCGTGGTTTGTCATGGCAAGTAAAGGTATATTTATACCTCGAAGGTGTTTAGGAATGCCAGTATTGACGTAAAAGTCGGGCAGAAGAACGTCATGAATGAACCCCTAAGGAATAGAAGTTCATGCATAATAAATTAGTTCTTGGAGAAATCAATAATCCAAGCAAGGGGAAGTCCTAAAGGCTTAAGAGTCTGGTTTTCCAAGAACTCCTTGTGACGTTGATGGACAGATATAGGTGGCCATGCTTGTATTTGGTTAGCATGGATAATGCCTAAATAAGGGTAGGATTTCTATGCCTAAATATGGGCAAAGCGAATTGTGGCCGTTTAAGGGCAAAAATCGGGAAACCTATATACGGTATCTAAATCGACACACAGCACTCACTCCACTTTCGTACTGACGACATTTCTAAATTCTAAACATGGTAAACATATCTAAAATATAGCTACACATGATTTGCTAAAACATGTCGTAAAATACATTGTAAAAAATGCATTAAAACTGTTGTTATGCATGAAAATGCAATGGTGCTGTACATATTAAAGCAAGGTTTCATTCTAAGCACAAGTTGGCATTGAATGCTAAGTGAATGAAGATACATACATATACATTATGAAATGATTTGTAAATACAGATGAAAAAAGGCCGAAACCATTTCATGTCAAGTTACATCAAACAATTGATATTGGCAAGGTGACATATTGTCTCTGAAAGTGTTTCAAAGAATTCTGTTCTCTATGAATAGTTCTACTATAAGCAGATTACTTTGCCAAAAAAAGAAAAATAAGAATTTGGAGAAAAAAAATTAATCATAGGAAAAAGTTCCAAGTTTAGTCTTTGTTTGGAAAAAATTAAGGCCAAATTCAGAGTCTCACCGGAACACTGTGTGCCTGAATCAAAAGTGAGTGTTAGGGCTTGGAGAAAACATGAAATCTTCTAATCCTTTAGACAAAAAGTCATCTACCGTTGTAGGCGAAGGTTGGATTACCTCGTTTAGAAGACTAACCGCACATAGATCAGAAGCATCGCCTTCAGCATTGGTCGCATCAGCAATGTTCGTATTGGATGTTACCTGCGTGCCTATTGTTTTCCCTTGTACCTTAGCAGTAGCAACTTGCGTCTGTGAGAGCTCAATGAATGCCGTCATCAGGATTGGTAGCCGCTGGGGACAACACACAGCATCGGCCGTTACCGGGTCCAGCAGAGTATCGATGTCCGTAGGCATGACTGATGGGAGTGTTAGATAAATATCTAGCACGCACTCTTCACTGCAAAGCAGGCAGCGTAGAACAGGTAAGATGCAATCTTGCTAGATTGGTCTGAATGACAGAAACCATGTGGTATTTAATTCTCATAGATGAGGTAAACCTAAAATATGGACAATGCACTCACAACACTTCATCTCCAATAGAGCTCTCTCTATGGTGCTTTTAGTGACTCCGGTGATTTGGCTTGTCATATCATAGCAGTAAGAGAAAAAATAGTATCCCTGCAACAAGTGCTAAAAGTAGTGGCAGTCCACCAAACACAGAGTGCACGAAGTTGGGAAATATTCAGAGGACTGCTTGAAAAGGTGCTAACAGTTCTGAACACACGTTCTTAAATACATGTACAATACCGCTCGTTTCAGACATGTTTAAGATATGTTCCAACATTTCTGAGAAAGGTATAGGGCAGTTAGTATTCAAAAGGGCTTGTATCTTGGCAGAAGTCCTTGCGAGTTGTAGATCATAGGTTTCTTTGGCCGAGGTCGGAGGCACTCTTTGTTGCAAAAGAATGGCTTTCATTCTGCTTAGAGTATCAATTTGTATGGAAGAGATGTTCAGTGAAGGCCATAGAGGTGACTCCCTGACTGTCTTGATCTGAGGGAACAAGACTTGCATACAGCAAGTGACCCTGGATGTAACTGTTACTAGATATGGAATGCCTGGCAACATGCCACAGCAGCTGTGATCATTCAACATGAGGTAACTACCATTTGAAAGTAGTCCAAAATTGGATTAATCACTGCAGCCAGAGAACCTTGCAGGTGGCAGGATAGGTTTGTAGTGGAACCATCACAGGGCACGTGTAAATTAATACCCTGACATAAGAGAGAACAGCTTAGTGCATATTCACAGTTTGTACCGCTAAGAAACACTGTACGCCCCATGTTGGGCATCATGTAGTGTAGTTCCTATATCCCTGATAAGCTCTGCACATTGGAATAATATACACTATAGTTTTGACATAGGACTGAGGTCAGTATGTCTCTATCGAGTACATTAAACTTGTTTATTCGAGAAGTTTCTAGTGACCTCCGAGCTAGCTGGCACACACAAGTAATTAGGGATTACATAAACATGACAATTTTGTTTCCCTTAGAATAGGAACAGTCTCAGAATCGTGGAAACAATAGATAACAGTTTCACTCAGTCAATCGCACCTGCTTGGTGTCTACAGAGTATACACAGAAATACATAGACGGGCATTTCAATAAAAAGAGGGTTTACTGCACAGTCTTATTTCTCATGCAAGAGATATGAACTGCTACAATTGGAAGACAGAATGCAAAGTATAATACATACAGTGTTAGCAGTAAGATAAAATAATACTGCAGTAGCATGGTTTGTAGCTATGACATATTCATAAAAATACATACATAAATAACCCAGGCTAAAATGTGAATACTCCTCTGATGCTTCTAGTTAGTTGTACCCCAGTGTACCTAACCCAAGTGTAGTATCAGGTAAGAAGTAGGTGCTGTGTTCTAAAGTATAGCTATCTATAGTTTTGTTTTGCCAGAGTTGCCAAGAGTCCCTCTCGGTTCGAGTCTGCTCAACACCTTAGAATGAGAGAGGTTGTAATCCCTTTCCAGGTCTCGATCTCTAACACCCCGCAAGGGTACTCAGAAACACTGGAGCTGGATTCTCTGCGAGGAGGATGACTTTGTCTGGTCAGTGCGTCAGTCAGGGACTTGACTTCCTTCCGAACTTGCCGCGGCGAGCCGCATTGTGCAAGTAGGCATCCGAACCGTGGTTTGTCATGGCAAGTGAAGGTATATTTATACCTCAAAGTTGTTTAGAAATGCCAGTATTGACGTAAATATCGGACAGAACGTCATGAATGAACACCTAAGGAATAGATGTTATGTATAATAAATGAGTTCTTGGAGAAATCAATAATCCAAGCAAGGGGAAGTCCTAAAGGCTTAAGAGTCTGGTTTTCCAAGAACTCGTTGTGACATTGATGGACGGATGTACGTGTCCATGCCTGTATTTGGTCAGCATGGATAATGCCTAAATAAGGGTAGGATTTCTATGCCTAAATATGGGCAATGCGAATTGTGGCCGTATGAAGGCAAAAATCGGGAAACCTATATATGGTATCTAAATCGACACACAACAGCACATGTGAGAGTTGTCTCTATTGTTGTCTGCGTAATCCAATGGTGGGAGGGTTCTTGAATTCTTCATTGTTTCCTTTGGTTTCTCACCAACGTCCAATATTTTTACCTCTGATTTACTGAGTGTGTCTTTTACGGTAGCATACTTTCTGTGCTTAGAGGAGGCCATAGTTGGGGGTGGGTGTCTTTCTTGGCAGTGGGTGCTAGAGGAGGCGGATGCCAGGCACAAAAGACATCCGGCCAGTAGTGTGCTCATATCTGGTTTGTGGAAATGCTAAGTTATCATCCGTGGGTGCTAAGACCTTCTGTCCTTGATCAGTCTTGAAAGGGTCTATCACTTTCCGATAACTCTACAGTTTAACATTAGGCTTAGAACTTGTGTGGAATTAGTCCCCCCTGTGGCTTGCTCCAGGCCTCGACAGGGCAAGCATCACTGGGCCATCCTCCGATGCCGCACAGCACCCGTACATGAGTAGGCCCTGTCCACTCAGTGGGAAGAAACATCCTCACCTCTATACTCTGACGAGGGCTGCCGGCCACTGATCACTTATAGCGTCTTCAGGTTTGCATCAAGAGCACTATTTTTCCAGTCCGGTTAACTGGAAGCCAGCCAGTGCAAAATTCTTCACCCAAACAAGAACCAAACATAAATCACTGCTGTCTCCCACAGGCATCAGCTTACCCCGAGCTGGCATGAAGCACAGTCTTAATGAAGCTCTGCAACCTGTCTGCCTTTCAAAGCAGTAATGAACATTGCTTCTGGCAGCCTGGCCTGGTTTCTCACCTAGGGGTGTGATGGGTCCACCATCAATAAGCAAAACACATCTTGTACGGGTGTTTGTCTTGGCATCTCCTTCCTTCAGTGTCTCTATGGACTTCCTCTCCAAACAGCAGAGCACTCTGTCTATTACTGCCCAGCTGTTCTTTTTTGTTTTCTAGGGCCTCTGGGTTTTGTTGTCACTTGGGCAGAACAGGTCTACTGCTGGTGTTTGTCTTCGCAAATTCTCCTGGCAGTGTTGGTGAGGACTAGTATATATTTGTTTTTTTAAAACATATATTCCTGATAGTCTTGGTATTACACTTTTAGCTGAAGGGTGTCAATGGTAAAGGGACTCTTGCAGATGAGTGTATTATTGACCACATCTCAAAGATCACTGGTCTAAGTTTCCTGTTGGCAGAGCCGGTGGGGACACCACCCGAGGAAACATGATGATTCACCCAATTGTAAATAGAACAGATGGGACAACAGCTGGCAGACAGGGCAATGCAGTGAGGTGCACTTAGGTGTTGAACATTCCCATAATGAATGCAAGGAAGAGGGGTGACACCAGCCTTCTTTTAGGGTAGGGGTCTTCAGAAGCATATAAACAATCCTCAGAGGAGGGTGGAAGCATAGGTCGTGTTTGGCAACCAGTAAACAATCAGGCAATGGGGAGACAGAGACACTGCAGGGGCTACTGTTGGTGCATATGTATGAAAGCTCCCGTCACACTAATGGTAGGAAACAGGATTAAATACACAAATCACAATTTTTTTCTTTCAAGCAAGTGAAGGTTATAGTTGAAAGGAGGGAAGGACAAGCGGTTTTTATGCTGAGTGGGAGGGAGGAAACAAACCCTCACCTTGCAAAATCTTCTTTTCAGATTTCTGGGTCCCGTTGTGATCACATTTATGGATATACCCAGGACTAAGAGATCATTAGTTTTTGCCATGGAGACTTCAGAATGTGACTGTAACAGTCTGTCTGGTACTCAGTGGAAAAGAAAAGTAGAATTTTAGAACTTGGGTCCCTTGTTGACTGGGGTATGAGCCCTGTGACCATAATCCTTATCATGGTAAGGCGCAAACATACCCTAAGTTAACCCGTGCTCACCCTCTGGTAGCTTTGCACAGAACAATGAGGATTAAATTTAGAGGCAATGTGTAAAGTATTTGTGAAGCACTTCAAACAGTAAAACAGTAAAAAAAAACTACATAGAAAGACTCCATACCAGAACAATATAGTACCAAAAAAACTAAAATCCAATGAGTAGATTTGGAGGTATAAGTTTTTAAAGAATCAACTATAAAATAGTGCTTAAAAGTATAAAGCGCCAACTGGAGCTATCGGGTCTCGCTGGACCGAGTTAAATCCAAAAGTTCAAGCCAATAGCATCGGAGCACGGGTCGGATACAGTCCCAGATTAGTCCCACTGTAGTTTTACCTTCTCAAATTTTGTGCCAAGAGTCCTGAATGCAGGGAAGAAGTTTGTCGAGAGAAACAAGAGCATTGATGGTCAGAAAGGAACAAAGAGCAGGCCAGGCACCAAGGCCAGGCAGCTGGAGCCTCACACTGGTTATCCAGGCCGGTCTCCACAGGTCCAGAGATGTACTTAAGGAGTGGTGTCGGAGGTCTAGTACTTATACCCAGTTGGGCCTTTGAAGGGGGGAGACTTCAAAGAAAGGCCTTTGAAGTGCACAGAGGTCCTGCCCTTCTTTCCTTCACTCCAGACTCACTACAGGAAGGTATGCAGCCCTTTGCGTGTGAGCAGGGCACAGCCTATTCCAGTATAATTGCAGCGGGATGCAACTCCTCTCTCTCCTCCTGCCAGGATGGCTCATCAAGTCATAGCTAAGCTCTGATAGTGTTACTGTCTAGAGGTAATACACCCGGCTGTCAGGCACCCCAGACATGTGATCAGAGACAGGTAGTAGGCACTAAATGGCTAAAGTAAGAAAATGCAAACATTCTAAAAATAGCATTTTTAGAATGGTAATTTAAAATCTGACTTCACCATAAGCAAGTATTTTAAATTTGGATTCCAGAGACACCAGACTTTGAGGTCTTATCTCTTCCTGATTGGAAATTACACTTATAAAATATAATATGGTAATCACAATGTTATCTTTTGCAGTAGTGAAAAACGACTTTGGGAGATTTTAACTACCAGGGCATGTAAAACCTAAAAGTACATGCCCTGCCTTTTAAATACATGGCACCCAGCCCTCTGGGTTGTCCATGGCTTACCTTATGGGTGACCTATATGAATAAAAATGGAAGGTTTGGGCCTGGTAAAAAGTTTAGTTAGCCAGGTCTACGTGGCAGTGTAAACTGCACATATAGGCTCCGCTGTGGCAGGCTTGAGACATGGTTAGAAAGTTACTTAAAAGGGTGGCCCAAGCAGTGCTGTAGGCCCACTAGTAGCATTTAATTTAAAGGCCCTGGTCACATGTGGTGCACTTTACTAGGAACTTATAAGTAAATTAACGCCATAACCGCGTCGGCAATTCCACCGCGGTGCGGGCGTGTAAAAGGTAGGCGGGGCTGCGACGGCCGTCGGCCGTTCACAGCACCAGGGAGGGAGTGCTCCCGTTGGCCGACGGGAGCACGGAACGGGTTAAATACGATAGTTAGATTTGAGCCAATATTACCACGTTTAGCAGAAAGGGCACATGCACTTTAGAACTGGTTAACAGTGGTAAAGTGCTCAGAGTTATAAGGCCAACAAAAACGAGATCAGAAAAGTGGAGGAAGAAGGCAAAATGTTTGGTGGTGACCCTAAAAAAAGGGCCATTTCCAACAGGCGCTGGGCATATTCTCATATGGGATAAAACAGAGAATTAACAACTTTGCACACCTAAATGTGTCCGCGTTTTTCATAAGAGACAACTTTACAAGCCCTTACAAAGCGAATTCCTCGAATATCTACAAAATTATCAGTTTGGGACGGAATATCTTGATAAAGATCAAAACTCCAGCTCAGATTTACCAAACCTTTGCTTTGTCTTTGTGTCGGATAAGGTGATGCAAGGGCAATGCAAAGGCCTCAGTAATATTTACAAAGACACACAAAGGGCAATTTGTGCCACCTTGCATGGCATTACACGGAAAAGTAACACAGCGTTAAATTAAATTCCGAGTTGGAAAGTGTTCCATGAGCTGAGTATGGGCATTTACGAAGGCTTATAAACCTGGAATTACATCGCATTGTACTTCCCAGATAATGTCATATCTAGGAGAAAACTCTTTGTTTCTCCTTGTTATTCCCTCCTTCTAAGCATGATGCATTTTCCATCACACATAGAAAGAGGAAAACACCTCTTTAAATTGTATTTGTGCAGGAAGGTATATCTCCCTGCACAAAAACAATTCTGCCTGTAATGTAGGCATGCTTGCAGAATGGCGCAAGGGTACCTGCATTGGCGACAAGCAGTACTCGGTGCGCAGCTCAGAGAGAGAGCAAAAATGCTCTTTATCTTTGTAGTTATGGAGCATTTCTGCTCTATCCCTTTCATGCAGCAAAGCAAGTTCCCTTGTTGCGTGAAATAATAGTAAATGTGCCCCTCCACTTTGAAGCAATTGGGATTAAAGAAAGAAGATGTGTGTGTGTGTGGCTGCTGACAGTAAAGTGGAAGAGAGCAACAGATTGAAAGAAAAAAACAGAAACAGCTTTCCAGGATATGTGTGCTTTTCATCACTTAAGATTAGAGTTTAGAGAGAGCTACTCTGAAAGTCTTGCAGAGTTACAATAGAGTCACTCTGCTCAAGCAGTAAGTCTGTAGCTTTAGATGAACATGGTTGGAAATCTCATTAAGGAAACATATTTGAATCCAATTCATTCCAATACATTTGCAGATACAAACACGGTTTCCTCCACACACACTAATAGACCAGAACAGTAAAGCACACTTCTCTTTGATATAAATAGGTCTGTGGAGAAGAATTGTAAGAATCGAACTGAAAGATATTTCAAGCAGCTTGTATGTTTAATGTACTGTTAAAACACACTCGCACATACACCTAGACACACACAGACAGAATCTCGTATATGGTAGGCCCCCCCACACCTAGGGGCGGGGACCGTTAGTGCCATCTCGTTTGGGAAGCCACCCCAAACTTCCGGTCCGGAGGGTGAAGTGGGAGGAGGGGGCATCGACAGGAAACACGAGAGGTCACGGATGCGTTACTAAGGTGCGCCGGCGACCCTCCGAGGAGAAAAGAATAAAGGCAGGGGTCACAAGGGGAAAGCCCTCTTTGTCCCTTCATTGTGGTGCCTTGCGGATCGGAGCCGCAAGCAAGTTAGTCGGAGTTGCAGTTTTTGGTCTTCCGAGTGGAGTGCTCAGGTGAGGTGGCATATCACAGTGTAGTGCTGGGGTGATCACGTCGGCGATGTTTAAGTGAGAGCACGTGTGCCATTGCGGTGGCAATGTTTAAGTGACAGCTCGTGTGCCCTTGGCAGGAGAGGCGGCCATTGTCCTATAGTGACCAGCGGCCCCCCTTTTCAGGTCAGCGCTGTACACTTGTGTGTGTTTTGCTGTTTTGCTTTCATGCCGAGGGTAGAAGTTGTGAGATTTGTGCGGAAGCCAGGTGTCAGGGGCATGCAGGATTGCTCGCCGAGCGGCACATGAGACGGATGCCCGTGAGAAGCAGCAGGCGTGAGTAAGGAGCAGCGTACCAGTTGCCTTGCATTGAGCAGAGCCCGGCAACCCCAGGGATACTCGACTGGGGAGTAGGTTGAGTACCCCAGAGGGGAGGTGGGGTTTCATGCATGGATAGTCCGCCAGGAAAGGTGGACAATCTAGGACACATGGTGGCACTGGGTAGTGAGTATTCCCAGTGCCCCTGCTACGAAGGTTGCTACGCGAGTGCGAGTCATTAGGCCCATCAAGAGGGTAAGGGGAAAAAAGCTGTGGACGTGTTTTTTAACTCTTTTTTGCTTTATCTAGTGGGCAGGATGCCACCAAAGCGGGCACGGGGAGCCAAGGAGGCTCCCGCCACATTGGAGGAATTTTGATCGCTGTCGGCGTTGTGGGAGGTCGCAAAGAAAGGCAGCATTGATTGGGTGCTACAGACGTTAACAAGGGGCCAAAGGGAGTCCACAGCAGGAGGTTACGTCGCCCGAACGCATAAGAAGGATGCCCGAACGTTTCAAGGATGTACAAAAAGAAAAGGACAAAAGGGTCTTGAAGTGTGGGCAAGCATCTCACGTGAGGCGGTGGCAGCGGGCCAGCCCCATGTAAACACAGACAATGGTCATTCGTCTGGCGGTGCTGCGCAGAAGGGTCAGGTGCATGCAGAGTCGCTTCCAGTAGAGGGACTTCAACAGAGCTCAGCCCCTCTCATAGCTGTACTGCCAATAATGGCAAATACAGCTCACTCCGTGCAAGCACGAGAGGAAATGGTGGCGCAACAATACTTCCGCGCAGGCCCCCGCTCCAGTAGTAGCTCATCAAGGCACTGGGGTGGCTCAAGTTTGAGTCCAGTCGGGTGGGGTAGCACAATCTCCCATGGTGATTGCGGCAACATCACAGGGCCCAACTAAAACTAAATCTGGAGGATTGCCAGGGCCAATCCCAATAGCGCCGCTGGTACCCTTGGGGGGCGGGGGGGGGGTGGTATCAGTGCAAACCCCTCTGACACAGAGCTCGGTGATCTATGGTTCCGCGTCACTGGCAGTAGTCCCATCAGCGGGTATTACATGGCATGTGCTGGCAGAAACCAGGGAGAAGATTTTCAGGGGAGAATTCATGGATGTATTTGATCTTATCAATGCGGGCGTGGTACCTGGGAAGAACAGGGCAGGCAAAGAGGGCGAATGTAAGCAGAAAAAAGTCTGGGTGGAATGGTTGATCAAGAATTGGGTCACTGGCTTCGCTATCTATGCAGCAATCATGGTAGAGCGGTTCCCAGAGCTGGCAGCCCAGCTGATAAGCTACGTGTCAATGATTCACGGGGCTGCGTCGGAATTCCAGGGCATGGCCTGGCTGCAATACGACAATACATTTAGACAAATTAAGGCAGTAAGGCCAGAAGTGGCTTGGGATCGGAGGAAGATCAACATATGGCATTCTGAGTTTTACTCATCAGCAGTGGTTAGCAAGACCATTCATTCCTTTCAGGGGAACAAATGGGCAGGTGATAAGAAGCAAGCTTGCTGGCAGTTTAACAAGAATGAATGCAGTAGGGGATGGGCATGCAAGTTCAAGCATATCTGCTCCTTCTGTGGAATACAAGGCTATCCTGAGAACAAGTGTTACAAAGAAGTGGGGAAACCCAGAGAACAGCATGCCCCTGCTCATGCCCGGGCCAGGGGATGCCCTGCTCAGTCATCCTAAGAGTTTGCCCACACCCATACGCCTGCATGTTCTGACCCACTTGCTCAGTAGATATGAGAAGGGGCAGGAGGTCCAGCTTTTATATAAAGTGCTCAACCTTCTACAGTCCCCCCACGCAATCAGCGCTCAGTTTTGCAGAATCCAGATTTGGCTAGGGAAAAATCATGAAGGCGGTAGCACTGGGTAGGGTTGCGGGGCCTTTTCAGCACCCGCCAAGGCAAACCCTGGTGTGTTCACCGTTGGATTTGGTAACAACAAGGAACTGGGTAAATATCGCCAGATTCATAACCTTTCAAGTCCACCTGGTCTGTCAGTTAATGACAGGTTGGACTCAGAACTCTGCGGAGTGCGTTACACCACCTTTGACACCACTATTCAGAAACTGCAGAGTCTAGCGGAGAGAGCACTGATGGCCAAATCAGATGTGGAAGCTGCCTTCCGCCTCCTGCCAGTGCACCCAGAAGATACTAGATTGCTAGGTGTTACTTTTGAGGGACAGTTTTTCATGGGTCTATGTATGCCAATGCTTGTGGGAAGGCTCTGCTGGGCTTCCAGCGGTTTGCAGAGGCACTGGGGGTACCCCTGACAGGAGAAAAAATTGAAGGCCTGTCAACTCGATAAACTTTCCTGGGCATAGAGATTGACACGGTGGAGGGAGTATGCAGACTCCCACAGGAGAAAGTGAGAGCTTTCGAAGCACCCATAGACGAATGTCTAGCTGCACGCAAGGTCAATCTGCATCAGTTACAGGTCTTGGTGGGTCAGCTGAACTTTGCACTCCAGGTGATACCCATGGGTAGGGCCTTCAACTGTAACCTCGCCAGGGCAATGTCCGGCTTAAGGGCAAAACACCACCATACTAGGCTATCGGCGGAGGTTAAAAATGACTTGGGCACATGGAAGGAATTCCTAACGGGGTTCAATGGTACAGTGATTTGGCAGCAACCAATGCAGTCATGTGCGGAGTTGGAGCTTTACATAGATGCAGCTGGCAGGGTCTGGTTCGGGCAGTCTTAGGATCAAGGTGGTGCATGAAACACTGGCCTGCAGACTGGGTCAAAACTGGATTGACTCGCAATATCTTATTCTTAAAATTGTTTCCCATCATTGTGGCATTGCATCTCTGGGGCACCTTATTTGAAAATAAGCGCATAACTTTTTGGTTTGACAGTATGTCGGCAGTAATCGCAGTAAACAATCACAGGGAAAAATGTCCGTGGGTGCTCCGCTTGCTTAAAGAACTGGTGGGTTGCCTGCTGCGCAAAGTGTACTTTACTGCCAAACATGTGCCAGGGGTAGAAAACACAGTAGCTGACACCCTGTCTTGTTTTAAGTTAACAGAATTCAGAGCACTATGGCCCCAAGCGGACAATCAGATGAAGTTCTTCCCGGAACAGCTATGGAAACATGGTGCCCGATTCACAGAACTAACTTAAGAAAAAATCCTAAACTTACTACCATTTTGGTATTCACAGAAGGCACTTACTCATTTTGGTATTCACAGAAGGCACCTACTCATTTTGGTATTCACTGAAGTTAGGAGTCCTAACTTTAGGACTCCTAAATGCCTTCTGTGAATACCAAAAGTCTTAAAGTTAGGATTTTTCTCAGTTTAGGAGTAGTAATGTTAGGACTCCTAACTTTAGGACTCCTAAATGCCTTCTGTGAATACCGAAAGTCTTAAAGTTAGGATTTTTCTCAGTTTAGGAGTAGTAAAGTTAGGACTCCTAACTTTAGGACTGAAGAGGGGTGAAACCGGACCTAGGCTGCTTGTTCGCGGTCCAGGGAGGACCTGGCTAAGCAGTTCGGGCTGGACTGTTCCCATGAGGTACAGGGTAAAGACTGATTTGAATATGGGCAGGTCTAAACTGGGGTGGCATGGTGAGCAAAAGAATGATAGATTTAACCCAGAACTCTTGAATGGGGGTGAATGTTTTGATTTGTTCTGCATTCCGTCCATCAATTGTGTGTCTTTTGCATTCTCGCCCTAAGTGCACCAGGTATGCCCAGACGTGGGTCCTGGGCTCACTGTGCCACGGGAATCAAGCTATCCTGGGTGAAGAGGGGTGAAACCCCGAAACCGGTCCTAGGATGCTTGTTTCCGGTCCAGGGAGGACCTGGCTTGGTAGTTCGGGCTGGACTGTTCCCATGAGGCACAGGGTCAAGACTGATTTGCAAACGGCCAGGTCTAAACTGGGGTGGCATGGTGAGCAAAAGAATGATGGATTTAACCCAGATCTCTTGACTGGGGGTGAATGTTTTGATTTGTTCTGTATTCCGTCCATCAATTGTGTGTCTTTGCTTTCTCACCCTAAATGCACCAGGTATGCCCAGACGTGGGTCCTGGCTCACTGTGCCACTGGAATCAAGCTATCCTGGCTGAAGAGGGATGAAACCCCGAAACCGGTACTAGGATGCTTGTTTCCTGTCCAGGGAGGAACTGGCTTGGCAGTTCGGGCTGTACTGTTCCCATGAGGCATAGGGTCAAGACTGATTTGCGAATGGCCAGGTCTAAACTGGGGTGGCATGGTGAGCAAAAGAAGATGGATTTAACCCAGATCTCTTGACTGGGGGTGAACGTTTTGATTTGTTCTGCATTCCGTCTATCAATTGTGTGTCTTTTGTGTTAATTACAGAGGGCATGCTACAAGTGAAAGTGAGAAGGTCACAAACAGACCCTTTAGGGAAAGGGGTCTGGGTACATTTGAGAGCAGTGCATGGGGCCATTTATTGTTCCTTGACACTGATGCAGAGCTTCATTCAAATGCGGCCTAGGGAGGGAGATGGTAGGCTGCAATTGCACACGGATGGAACATCCCTCACAAGATTTCAATTCACGCGCTTATGCAAGTGATCTCTGGCATTGTTGGGGGAGGATATGGCCCAGTTCACGTCTTATTCATTTCGAATTGGGGCTGCCATGACAGCAACCACATTAGGCCTCTCCACAGAAACCATCAAACGAGAAGGCAGACGGGAGTCATCCTGTTTTGAACAATATGTGAGACCGCAGCTAGCTTAAGATACCGGTGGGAGGACAGAGGTCCATAGGGTGTCATTCACCTAATGAAACCTTCTCTTCTTTCAATTTCTTTGATTCTCATACAGTGTTCTCGAGGCAGAGGACACCGGTATGCTGGTGCGGCCATTCCTATATAATGAGAGCAGGACAATGTTTTTTAAATTTCAGGGAGGAAAGAGCGCAGAAGCTAAAAGGAATAGATCACCACTGGGTAGGGGCCGGTAGGGCAACGGTTAAAGGACAGCATAGCCCATCTACGGAAGGCGCTAGATAATGGCATGCCCATCCCAGATATGCTGGTGATTCATTCAGAGGGAAATGACATGATCTCAGTGGGCCGGAGGGGGGTAAAAGATGAACTCTTTTTTTACACTCTCAAGGGTGAGAAAGGCATTCCCAAACACCACGATGTTCTGGTTCAAAATGGTCCCACATCAGGTTTGGGCTGATAATGCACCAGCTGTCGCAGTAAATAGGTTGGTGAAGAAATTGAACCAGGTAATGGCAAAACTTTTGAGAGTTTCACCCATACGTGCCATTAGGCACAACTTGATACAGGAGCGAAATCAGAACTTTATTTGGTGGATGGAGTGCATCTGTCTTAGGCAGGGTTGGAATTGTTCATCCAAACATTTTTGAGGGCTATGGCCTTAGATGAGGACGGTGAAGCAGCATTTAGGGAGGGCGAGCACGCCAGCAAGCTCCTCACCCTGTGGCGGGGTCCCCGGCAAGAGAAATGGCAGGGTTTCTAGATTGGCGGGGACTGTCTGATCCTGGAATGAACAGGGATGGCTGTCAATGGGGGCTCTGGACTGGCGGGAGAGGGGGCTGACTTGCTGGTGGTCTTGGACTCTCTGGCCCTACCTGAGATGCCGGTGCTTGTTGTAAGCAACTTTGAGATAGCTGGCGTGCAATAAAGGCGCCAAGCAGTGCCCTGGTGGCCGTGTCTAGGGGATAGACGACGGGTGGTTATCCCAAAGAGGAGTTGGAAAGAGTTGGTTGTTGCCTGCTGGCACAACACGCATCAAGTGTGGTTATGGAGATTCAGAATGTAAATTCAATATGTTTGCCTTTATCAATGTGTATTGGTTTGAAATTTTAATAAAGATGGTAAAGAATTGTGAATCAACAAAGTAAAGATTGCGTTTATCTGAAGTTTAATAAAGACTACGCAGTAAAGACTAACTACTTGCCTGGTTTGCTTTGTGGGGAAAGATGAATAAATGGATGGGATACTATGGTTCTATGAATGGCAGGGGTGAATCGCACATGATATGCCCACTATACAGACTTAGGCACACACAGAAACTCACAGACATGCACACACAGATATATAAACTCTGCACCACATACAGTCAAACTCCAGAAAAGACTCCAGAGCATTCAGAACGCCTCAGCACGACTCATCCTGGACATCCCTCGCCACATCTCTGCCCACCTGAAAGACCTGCACTGGCTCCCCGTCGACAAGAGGATCACGTTCAGACTCCTCACCCACGCACACAAGGCCCTCTATGACACGGGCCCGAAGTACCTCAACAGCCGCCTCACATTCTACACACCCACCCGTCAGCTCTGATCCGCCAGCCTCGCCCTCGCCTCCGTCCCACATATCCGCAAATCCACCGTCGGAGGAAGATCCTTCTCCTACCTGGCAGCCAAGACATGGAACTCCCTCCCCACTCACCTACGGCTAACCCTGGACCATCTCTCCTTCAGGAAACAGCTCAAGACCTGGCTGTTCGAGCAGTAGCGTCCCTTCCCCCCCCAGCGCCTTGAGACCCTAACCGGTGAGTAGCGCGCTATACAAATCCTGTTGATTGATTGAGAGACGCATCAACACGCAGATACTACGCAGACCTACACATAAACACAGATATACCTAGAGATACAGACATAAACACACCCCAGCCACACAGACACACAAAAACAGATACACATGCAACAACAGACAAATACGAACACAGATGCAAATGTGATCACGAACATGTGCATCCTCCTAATCATCTTTCCCTCTCGTCACCTAGAGATGTAAGCCTCCTACTCGGGTACGCTGTGGAGCAAGAACGCTGTGGCCCTCAGATTGCTACTCAGATCCAGAGTCATGTTCCATGCTTATTTTTTATTTTTATTTTTTAAAGTAAAAGCGAGTGACCAAAGTCTAAACAGCACTTAATGATGTCACAGCTTGAGGGAATGTCATTTAAATCAGAAAGATGCCCTACTTTGCATCTACACGCAGGAGGTCACCACTGCCACCTGATGGTCGGGGCCTAAAGCTGGGCCTACAGTCAGGTGGCAGGCAGGCAGCAGAGTGGATGATATGTGAGAGGCAGAAAAGCACCAGCGCTGAGGTCTTAATAAGCTAGACCACACCTGGAGACCAAACCTGCTGACTTACTGCCCAAGTGCACATCCTGCCCGTCTTGCTAAGGTGACTCAGCTGTCCATCACAGTGATGTCATCATACTTTAACAAATGCATGGGACTGTATAAAGGGACAGGCAGCTGGGACAGCCCAAGTTTATAATTGTTTTTATTTATAGCATTTATAAAGCGCAACTGTCATCAAACTGGTATCCTGGCGTTGAGAACGTCTGTGTAAGCAGAACACTGCTTACATATAAAGAATGCACATGAGCGGAGAGCAGAGTTACTTAGGGAAGAGCCAGGTCCTCAAAGCTTTCCTGGATTGCAGCAATTCCATTAATGACCTAAGAGTGGATGGCAGTTTGTTCCACAACTGGGACACCTTGACTACAAAGGCCCGATCACCTTGCCTTACAAAGTAACTCTGGAAAAGTAGCAGACCGCGTCAATGTGGGTGAAAAGTCTTTGTCTACCCAAATACTTACCAATTCCCACTGGCAAACATTGGCACAATTACTGGGCGTTAATGAAGGTGCTCGATGCCAGCCTGATTCTCCCAACCAGGCTTTTCCATTAGGAAGCAATGAGCAGGTAACTGTCATACCTAAAAAGTGATACCTACTAGAGCCATCCAAACATTCCATAAATTTGCAATTTATGAACATTTAGATATATATACTTTTTCATTCCAGAAACAATCTCAGTCACTGGCCCACACTTATAAATGAATATGGATTCATCAATATCTTTATTGAAAGAGAATGGGTGCTCCTGGAATGCCAGGGATGCACTCTGGCCTCCCTGGAGTGAAAAATGAGAGGACTCACCAGTCTGCACTTCAGACAGGCACTTCTGTCTTAAAAACAAAAACTCTTGTGAAGGAGACCTGCACTTTATAAGGGAAGTGCATTGGTCTGGTATTGTTTATTTGAACTAGTGAGGGAGGAAGAGGTAAGTGTGGAGACGATGGGTGTCGTAGGACTAGGAAACAAAGCTACCATTTCTAATCAGGTCCAAACACAGGATTATTAGCAGCAGAGACAGAAGTAGGCAATTTATTTAAATAAATGTCGGTTTTATGAGACACTGCTAAACACTAAACCGGACTATGAACCTATGGAGAATTATACTGTATGTATGTATGTATGTAACCATGTACATTTGTATTATTATTATGATGCTTGTTGTTATTATTATTAACAAAAATAATAACAATAATGAAAATACTCTTTTAATTGTTGTTCTTATCATCATGATTAGCATTAACATCCCTATGAAATTCAGTAATTACAAAAATAATGATGATGACATATTAATTTGTACAGATAAGAAGTTGTCTGAGTTACCATATGACTAATGTAATAAGTCTGTAACATATCACATAGAAATTCACCACATAAACATTTGTCATGGATTTACACACATTTATCAAAAGGAATCATGAAAATTGCATTTATTTTTGCAATATTGGTGTTTGCGCAATATTGATATTTGCGTACATGAATCAGCCAATTGTATCAAATGTTTCAAAAAACAATACTTAAATGCAATTGTCAAATCATTACATTCAGAGTGCTCTCAGTGAGAAGGGGAGGGGAAGTGTGGAGGTTGTGAGGGACCGGGTAAAGGTGGTGTGACTTTTTCAAGACACACGCCTTTACAATTTAACACTGTATTTCAAATAAACATTCAATCAACACATGTTAGCTCAGTCCCGCCGGTCAGATGTATATCTCCCCTTCTAGCGGCCCACCAAAACACGCAAACGCTATGCACGACTCTCCCATCATATCCTAGGCCCTACACAAATACCACCACTGAAGGTGTTAACGTACTAACTCTAGAGGGTTATGGACTATGGTCCCTCCTGCACCTCATCCGCCACCCGCTCTAATATCTCGCTCCAAAGGTCTGAGACACATGCTCATCCACTCTCACCTTTTTCAGTCTACATTCCTCTGTGACAGCCCACACCCCAGGTCCGCCACCCATCTGTGAGGAGGCAGAGGTGCAGGCCTAGCCCAGGGGATTGCTAGGCGTTGCCTAGCTAATACCAGTCACAGCAGAACAAACATGTACCTCAACTTTCTCCCTATAGCGGAGGCCAACAGGAGATTTAGAAGCCAGTCATGGACAGGCATCCTTTGAAGGTCTCACAACCCCACTGTCCAGTAATCTCTCAATCAAGGACATCTCTAAGTCAGATGCAGGAAGTGAGCCGGCGTCACTCTGCATCTGAGGCAGTCACCCAATCGGGTCGGAGAAATCCTATGTAGGTGCAGTGGCGTAGATAAAAGAAATACGTCAACCTGAAGCGTGCATTGCTAGCTGTATTCTACACCAGTGCACGTTTCCACTCCCGGCCATGAGCTGGTACCCCAACTCTGCATTCCAACCATTGCAAACAGCTTCTCCGTCTATTTGTCTGTCGTACTTCAGCATTGCATAGAAATGAGAGAAAAGGCCCGCATCCAAAACTGTAGTAAGCATGGGTGGCTCTGCCGAGAAGCTGTATAGCACCGTATAGGAATGTATAGCATACTGGAAGAATTGACCCAGCCTCACCTGAAACAGATGGTCAGCTTCAGCCATCATAATAAAATGTGCTTTATAAGAAGAGGTCCTCCACTCTATGACCACCATCCATTGGGACATGCCCATCAGTGATTGTATAACCTGGAAGGATTTAAACCACCAGAGCGGAAGCAGGTGAGCATATGGGGCCCTTCCCATTACATGCTTCACTGCCATCTCCCAGATCCTGGCAACCTGCTGCACTATGTAGGCCACTCCTCTGGCACTCACACTCCACTCATCAGGGTCCCGGGGAAGTCGTTCTCCTCCACTAGCCTGGCCAGGAGCCATTTTCCATGTTTCCCCCCTCTGCGCATCACAGGGCAGCATAATGCAGCTGTCGAGCAATGTAATACAGATACAGATCAGGGAGACCTAATCCACTCTCACCAGGGTCCAATTTCAGGAAGTTAAGTTTGACTCTGATCCTTCTACCCGCCCACACCATGAACACCAGGAGGCTGTTCGATTCTGAAAACATGGACCTCAGAATATCACAAAAAGAATTCTTGAGGACATATGGACAGCTTGGAAAAAGTACCACCTTACTTAGGACCACCCTGCCCCTCGCTGAGAGTGGCAGTGTGTTCCATAACCCAGTGGAGGCAGGCAATCCGGCAAGGACGCAGCCCATATTGAGATCAAATTGGAGGTTTGATGCATGCACTATTTCCCCCATAATTGCCAACATCATTGGTACAGATCGCTTGGCATCTCAGGAAGATGAGCATATCTTCCACATACATTGAGGCAATATGCATGGAGTTTCTGATTCGCATACCCCAGTCCTTAAGATCCTGTCTGAGGTGAATGGCCAATGGTATCTTTGCCAGAGTATAGACAAGTGGGTACAAAGAGCAGCCCTGCCACTAACCCATCTGCTTCTGGATAGGCTCTGACAGAATGGTTCCTGTCAAAACTCTCACTGTGGGTCCAGGATACAGTCGGCATACCCACTCTCCTGTGAGCCCAGACTGAGATCCTCTCCCCCTGGGCCGTAGGAGACTGAAAGGGCTGTGCATTCAGTGTAATCCCACAGTTAGACTGTGTCCGTTAACCTGCTGCATGAAACCAAAAACCTCCCTAACCCCCTGGGTTAACCTCGCATGCCAAAACCGTGTCTCCCTAACCATGACAGACTACCACCCCTTCCCTCAGGAAGTGTCCCTACTTGTGCCCTAACACGCAACATACAATTTTTTGGGGGGGTGAGCTGTTCCCCAGGGCCAACCAAAAAGTGATCGTCCGAAGACACTCTAACCCTAAATTGCCCAAAAAAGAAAGGCACTCCATTAGCAAGAACCTCAGTAAAATTATTGCTGTTTTAGCTGCAGGAAACTGCTGCTAAAATGGTGATAATGGGCTTGCTAATAAGCATTATAGAATTCCAATAGAAGCCCAGGTTAAAAGTGCAGGACATTTAACCTGTAGCTTTAGATGAACATGGTTGGAAATCTCATTAAATAAACATATTCGAATCCAATTCATTCCAATACATTTGCAGATACCAACACGGTCTCCTCCACACACACTAATAGACCAGAACAGTAAAGCACACTCCTCTTTGATATAAATAGGTCTGTGGGGAAGAATTGTAAGAATCGAACTGAAATATTTTTCAAGCAGCTTGTATGGTTGATGTACTGTTAAATCACACTCGCACATACACATAGACACGCACAGACAGAATCACGTAAATACAGACTTAGGCACACATGGAAACGCACAGACATGCACACGCAGATATATAAACTCTGCACCACATACAGAGACGCATCAACACGCAGATACTACGCAGACGTACAGACAACATAGAAATGCCTAGAGATACAGACATTAACACACTCCAGCCACACAGACACACAAAAACATGCACACATGCGACAACAGACAAATACTAACACAGGTGCTAATGTGATCACGAAAATGCGCATCCTCCAATTATCTTTCCCTCTCGTCATCTAGAGATGTAAGCCTCCTACTCGGGTATGCGCTGGACCAAGCAAGCTGCGGCCTTCAGACTCCCCAATGCTGCTCAGATTCAGAGTCATGTTCAGTGCTTATTTTCTATTTTTATTTTTTTAAGCAAACGCGAGTGACCAAAGTCTAAACAGCACTTACTGATGTCACAGCTTGAGGAAATGTCATTTAAATCAGAAAGATGCAAAGGCCCTTCTTTGCATCGTCAGCTTGTAAATTTACACGCAGGCGGTCATGGCTGCCACCTGATGGTCAGGGGTCTAAAGCTGGGCCTACAGTCAGGTGGCAGGCAGGCAGCAGTGTGGATGATTTGTGAGAGGCAGAAAAGCACCAGAGCTGAGGATTAAATAAGTTAGACCACAGCTGGAGACCAAGCCTGGTGGCTTACTCCCCAAGTGCATGTCCTGCCCGTCTTGCTAAGGCGACTTAGCTGTCCATCACAGTGATGTCATCATACTTTAACAAATGCATGGGACTGTATAAAGGGACCGGCAGCTGGGACAAGCCAAGTTTATAATTGTTTTTATGTATAGGGTGTATAAAGCGCAACTGTCACCAAACTGGTATCTTGGCGTTGAGAACTTCTGTGTAAGCAGAACACTGTTGACATAGAAAGAATGAACATGAGCGGAGACCAGTGTTACTTAGGGAAGAGCCAGGTCTTCAAAGCTTTACTGAATTGCAGCAATTACATTAATGACCTAAGAGTGGATGGCAGTTTGTTCCACAACTGGGACACCTTGACAACAAAGGCCCGACCACCTTGTCTTACCAAGTAACTCTGGATAAGTAGCAGACCGCGTCAATGTTGGTGAAAATTCTTTGTCTACCCAAATAATTACCAGTTCCCACTGGCAAACATTGGCACAATTTAACTACTGGGCATTTTCTTTGGCACATTAATGGAGGTGCCCCGGGCCAGCCTGATTTTCCCAACCAGTCTTTTCCATTATGAAGCAATGAGCAGGGAACGGTAATACCTCAAAAATTATACCTACCAGACCATTCAAAAATTCCATACGTTTGCCATTTTTGAACATTTAAATATATATATAATTTGATCATTCCAGAATACTATTTGAGATATTCCAACGGAGAACAAACAATCTCAGTCACTGACCAACACCTACAAATGAATATGGATTTATCAGTATATTTATTGAAAAATAATGGATGCTCCTGGAGTGCCAGGGATACACTCTTGTCTCTCTGGAGCGAACAATGAGATGACTCACCAGTCTGCACTTCAGACAGGCATTTCTGCCTGAAAAAAAAAACTTGTGAATCAGATCTGCACTTTCTAAGGGAAGTGCATTGGTCTGGTATCATTTATTTGAATTCGTGAGGGATCATCCCGGTGAGTGGGGAGACAATGGGTGTTGAGGACTAGGAAACAAAGCTACCATTTCTAATCAGGTCCAAACACAGGATTAATAGCAGCAGAGACAAAAGTAGGCACTTTATTTAAATAAATGTCTGTGTTATGAGACACTGCTAAACAAGGAATCAGACTATGAACCTATGGAGAAATATACTGTATGTATGTATGTAACCATGTACATTTGTATTATTATTATTATGATGCTCGTTATTATAATTATTATTATTATTATTATTATTATTAATAATAACAACAATAATATTAATAAATGAAAAAACTCTTATAATTTGTATTCTTATCATCATGAGTAGCATTAACATCACTATCATCTTTAGTAATGCCAAAAATAATGATGATAACATAATAATTTAAATAGGAAAATATTAAAGCAATTTTTTTTTGTTTAAGAAGATTATAAGAAGTTTTCAAAAACATAAGATACAAGAGAAAATGGAAATAATAACATGAGAAGAGGTTATAAGTCATAATAAAAACGTACATAACATACTTAACATAAACCATCAATCACATATCATATGATAAAAATAGGAATATTATAAATGAAGAGAGATAAGGAAGGAAAAGAAAGTAAGAAAGAGAGAGATAGAAAGAGGAAAAGAAAGATAGAGAGAAAGAAAAGAAAGGAAGAACCAAAATGGTGTAAGAGAATATTATAAAGAAGAGAGAGAAACCATTAATGTATAGGAGAATGGGAGGAAAGATATGTAGTGAAAGGAAGCCAAAGAAGATCATATTTAATCTTTTGAGTAAGAGAAGAGGAGGAAACAGTAGCAATCCTCTGCTCATCAAAAATAAAATTCCATCAAGTTAATAACAATATTTTAGCATTGTCTTTCCAGGATGATAGAATAACTTTAAAAGCTAGTGCAATAAAAAGATCAAATAATCTGGGAACAGAAGATACAACAGCTATATCAGGTGATAAAGAACCTAGAAAAACATTCTGTAGTGTCAAAATAGCACTAATCTCAAACACTAACATACAAATATGCCAAACAGAGTTCCAGAAGGATAAAATGTTAGAACATTCATAAAGTTGTTGTTTTAACGTACCCGTTTCAGCAGAACATGACCAACATAGTGGAGAAGAGGTTGGTGAAAATTTACAAATACTAACAGGAGTAATATTAGCTCTAGGGTAAATAAAATGAAAAGATTGGGTTATACGAGCAGCAGCAGAAGTTTTGGACAACTTGGACCATAGTTTATCCCACATTGCAAAAGGAAAAGACACGGACAGATCCGTTTCCCATGCAATCTCATTATGGGACTTAGGTCTTTCAATAACGTTTGATAACAATAACTTATATACAAGAGCGGCTTTAGGTCTGTGAAACGAAAATAAGGGGTATAGAGGAGTAGAAGGGGATATAAAAGCTGAGTGAGGTGGAAGATAAAAAGTGGTTAAATGAGATTGTATGGCATTAACAATAATATTGTATTCATTAAGAAGAGTGTCAGGTAATTGATAACTCGTTTGTAAGGCATGAAAGAGAACATTAGAGTAATTGTGAAGTAATTGATGAACAAAAATGATGCCCTTTTCTTTCCAGGATTTGTAGTAAAATGATTTGCCTTTATATTTAAGAAAATTATTATACCATACAGTGGAGGACAAGAAACATTGAAGAGGGGTAAAATCCTTAGAAAAAGTGTTATATAATAAAGTCTGGGAGTATTTTAAAACTGGGTTAGGGGACACAAATGTGCAGTTAGACATAAAGACTACATGTTGAAAAGAAAAATCTTTTAATAGGGAATGTTCAAAACGGACCCATCTGGGGACAGGAATATCCACAAAATCATAGGCTAATGCAAAGGATTGTTTAATCAAAAAAGCTGAATGGTAAGCTTTAAAATTTGGGAAACGCACACCACCTTCATCTTTAGGACGAATGAGTTTGTTTAGGGCAATTCGTGGGTGTTTATTATTCCACAAGAATTTTGTACACACTGAGATAATTCGGGAGAAATTTATATTGGGAATTCTAATAGGAAGCATAGACAGTGTATACAAAACATGAGGTGCAATCATCATTTTAATGTTATACAACCTGCCTCACCAGGAGAGATATAGGGGAGACCAAGTAAGAAGGAGTGATTGGATTTTATTTGTTAATGCATTAAATGTAAATTTAATTCTATCATTTAGGGAAGACGAAAACCAAATGCCAAGATATTTAATTTTTGTAGGGCACCAAGCAAAATTAGTATCACTAAACATAAATTGATAACATATAGAGTTTAAGGGCAAGACTTCCGTCTTTGAGAGGTTTAGTTTGTAACCAGAAACCCTGGAGTATAACTGAACTTCGTCCATAAAATGAGGGAGAGATTCAACAGGATTGGACATATAAATTGTTGTGTTGAAATATAGGACCCTAGTATAATTTTCCTGATTCATGCCCATATATAGGTATAAATTACCCGATCCTTATATAGGCATAGAAATCATTACCATATTTAGACTGAGCCTATGCAGCCCAAATATGGCATGGCTACTTCCACTAAGTTCCGAGAATCCACAACGATTTCTTAGAAAAACCTGCCTTCAGCAGCTAGGGACTTCCCCTCGCCTGAATACTAATTTATCTAGGAAATCATGGAGTTTTCAAAGAACCGAGTCTTTGAGTGACGTTATTATGTCCAATCATACGTCAAACTTGGCACCTTCAAGGTATAAATATGCCTACATTTGTCCAGACAAACACACGGTGGTTTGTAGCAGTTCGACTATTTACTTGCCCGATGCCCTGCAGCAGCAAGTGCCGAAGGAAGCCGTCCCTCCAGCTGACGCACTGAGAGACATTGTCTTTTCTCCTGCCGAGAAATCCAGCTCCAGTGTTTCCAGGCAACCCTTGCGGGTTGCTGGGAAATCGAGTCCTAAGGGAGAGATACAAGACCTCCTTCATTCTAAAACCAAGGTACGGAGCCGATTAGACCATTAAGAGAAATTCTTGGAATAGATTCTTGGCAAAGAATACTAATCTTAAACTACACCTCACTTACTTCTTCCCTTGTACTAGACTTAGGTTAGGTACACCGGGGTAGGCGTATTTTAGAAGCACCAGTTGAGTACTTTTAGTCATTATTTTATCACTGTATGTATTTTATTTATTTTAACGCTTAGAAATCATATCATGCTATAACAGTACTACTTTATAATACTTATCGTATTATATGCCTTGTACTTAATAACCAGTATTACAATTGTAGCGGTGCATTTCTTATACTCGAGAAAGAAGACTGTTCAATAAATACTTTTTATTGAAAACGCCCGTCTCTCTATTTTCTCAACACCTCTGGTGAAACGAAGCATGCACGATTGACTGAGTAAAATTGGTATCTATTGTTTCCACGACTCTAGAGATTGATTTCTTTTTCTTGGGAAACAAAGTTGTCATGTTTATGCAGTTGGCAGAAACTAATCCCTTCTTGTGAATTCGAGAAAGTTTCTAGTGACCTCTGGACCCACCCCCACCCTCACCCTCCCTGTAGACATGGGGGCCTGTTGGGAGTTGTGGTGCTGGACCCACCCCGACCCTCCCTGTAGACATGGGGGCCGGTTGGGAGTTGTGGTGCTGGACCCACCCCCACCCTCACCCTCCCTGTAGACATGGGGGCCTGTTGGGAGTTGTAGTGCTGGACCCACCCCCACCCCCACCCTCACCCTCCCTGTACACTTGGGGGCCTGATGGGAGTTGTGGTGCTGGACCCACCCCCACCCTCACCCTCCCTGTAGACATGGGGGCCTGATGGGAGTTGTGGTGCTGGACCCACCTCCACCCTCACCCTCCCTGTAGCCATGGGGGCCTGTTGGGAGTTGTGGTGCTGGACCCACCCTCACCCTCCCTGTAGACATGGGGGCCTGATGAGAGTTGTAGTGCTGGACCCACCCTCACCCTCCCTGTACACTTGGGGGCCTGATGGGAGTTGTGGTGCTGGACCCACCCCCACCCTCACCCTCCCTGTAGACATGGGGGCCTGATGGGAGTTGTGGTGCTGGACCCACCCCCACCCTCACCCTCCCTGTAGCCATGGGGGCCTGTTGGGAGTTGTGGTGCTGGACCCACCCTCACCCTCCCTGTAGACATGGGGGCCTGATGAGAGTTGTAGTGCTGGACCCACCCTCACCCTCCCTGTAGACATGGGGGCCTGTTGGGAGTTGTGGTGCTGGACCCACCCCCACCCTCCCTGTAGGCATGGGGGCCTGTTGGGAGTTGTGGTGCTGGACCCACCCCCACCCCCACCCTCCCTGTAGACATGGGGGCCTGTTGGGAGTTGTGGTGTTAGCTGCTTGACCACATGCAAGCCTGGGAACGTAGGAGGCTACATTTGTGGTTGATCATGGTGGGTGCATTTGAGCCATGGCCTTCACATTTGGGTGACTGTGTGGTCCACATGCATGGATTGGAGCCTGGGAGATGTGTCTTAGCAGTTGTGCAAGGCAGAACATGACAGTGTGATAGTGGTCATTGGTTTGTACTTACCAGCCTCAACTCCCTCTTCTATTCCTTCCAGACTCTCAGGGTGCAGTATGCCTAGCACCTTCTCCTCCCATTCGGTGTATGGTTTTTGCTCCGCGGGACTGCCACCGCCAGTGTCGTGTGCCCGCAGGTGGTTCTTGGACCTGATGCCTTTCACCCTTGCCTTGAGGTCGTGCCACCGCCTCTGGATGTCGTGTTTGGTGCGTGGCACGGTCCCTGAAGCATTGACTCTGGTCACTATTGTTATTGTTATTGTTAATAGGAATTTATTAAGCGCGCGTACACCCAAGGGTTTCATGGCGCTGATAGCTGACTATCCTGACCCACATAGTGGTTTTAGTTGCCAAGGTTGTCTGCTGCACTAGGGTCCCAAACAAATGTGGTTTCATGCACCATGACCTTCAACTCACTCTCTGTGAACTTGGGGTTTTTCTTGGGTGCCATGGTGTGTGATGTGCAAGGTGTTGGTGGTGTGGGGTGTGCAGGTGTGTGGTATGTAGGGATGGTGTTGTGGGGGTTTGTGTGGTGGCTGTGTTGGTGTGCAGGTTGTATGTGTGTTTGTGTGTGTCTGTTGTGTGTGATGTTCTGCCTCTTTCTTCCAGCTGTGCTGTGTTGCAAAGGATTGTGGTTATGGGAGGGATTCCTTTTATACTCTGTGTGGTGCTTGTGTCCCAATGGTTGTTAGCAGTCAGGTGTTCTGTGGGTGTGGTGACTTGGGTGCTCTTGTTTGTTCTGAGGGGGGTGTCATTAGGGCGTGTAGTTGTTGGGGGTGGGTGTTCATGGTGGGTGTGTGTAATGTTTTTTGTGTTTTGTATTTACTTCCGTCTGCCATTTTTGAATCAGTTTGACGGCAGGGGTGATGTTCGTTTGGTCCTTCCGCAGTCATGCTCCGTTTGTCGATGCTTTATTTCCGCGGTGGTCGAGGACGGTGGTGAGTTCCGTTGGGATGGCGGGGTTATACTACTCGTGTGCCCGGACCCTCCACCAGTCTGGCGGTGGTCGGGCCTGTTTCCACGGTCATTGCGTCCGCGGCGGACGGTGTTTCTGTGGTTCCCTCCACGTGCGGTGGTCTTTGATGGGATCTGTCCGCCGCGGTCGGTGTGTGATGACAGAAATATCCTAATCGCACCCGCGGTTTATCCGCGGTGCGGTCGGGAATTTATTTGCCACAACCATGGCGGTCGGACCCGTTTCCGTCTGCCATTGTAATCGACGTCTTGGTTACTATGCCTCAAAGCCACCCACAGCTAGTACCTTCTGACACACAACCAACAATAACAAAGAACAGAAGAGGGGTGGCAAGGACGTCACACACCAACCCTTCCACAATGTACAACAATGCCCACTCCTTAGCTCATAAGCAGGGCATATTATCGCATTGAGGCATTTTAAGAAGAGCATTACATCTCAGCATCCCCAGCACACTCCATAAGTTCAAAGGAACGGCCTCGCTGTTTGCCCTGGGATCAGTGGAGTCACTCCCACTCTGCAAGTGCAGCATCAACACCAAGTGCACATATGTCTCAGCAGAGTCCATGGCATCTCCAGCGTCGGTGTGTCCACCACCATCTCTGTTTCCCTCTTACCAGAGTTAGCTGAGGTGACCACCTCCACCAGTGCTCTTGTCACCTCCAGCTCTGACCTCTGACTGTCCACAACCAGTGTACTGTCTTTCAGCGCCACCACTCGGGTCGCTGACCACAAGCCTTCCGCATCACTATTACGCTTTGGCATTGCAGCTGAGGCCATGCTCGGGGCTCCCCAAATGCTGGCACCAGGATCTGGCAGTCTCCCTCCAGTCAACCCCACACCTCCTCTGGTTTTTTGAAGAAATAAGATTGCCCATCATGTATGACTTTGGGGTTCACAGGGTAAATCAGTTTGTATTTGAGGCCCATTGCTTTCAATTTTTGTTTAACACCTCCAAATGTCTGCCTCATCTGTTGCACTCATTATGTATTGCTTATTGTCTAGGTTCAGACGTCAAAAACAGCATCCCGTGCCTGGCGGACCACTTGAAGGATATTGTTCCAGTCTCTGTAGTTAAATATCCTGGAAATTATTATTCTCAGGGGCCTCTCGAGAGGCGTGGCGCCAATGCCTTCTAGGTGTCTTCAACCACAATGGGGTAGGCTGGCCTCCAGCATCAACCTTCGGGCCCACCACTTAATCAAACACGTTTAGGGAATCCCACAAAGTGCAGGTTGCAGCATCATGAGTGACCCTCTGCATTTTCTGCGTGCATTTCTAGTTTGCATGTGTGCTGTAAGAGTGGCAACCGAGGTATTGAGGGCAAATGCGTCCTCTTGCAGTTTGTGCACCTTCTGTTCCTATAGAGATGGATTCGATCTTAGCCTGTATGTTTGCACTGGAGGCCTCAATCACCACCAGGATCTGTGCCCCCATGGGTACCTGTGGCTTATGGATTCCCCCTCTGGTCCGCCAGAGGTCCACCCCCCATTGATCCACTTTTGTTTGTTGGACACCTCGCATGACCCTATCCTTGCCCATCTTTAGGAGACCACTGAATCCCATGCTCAGGTCTGGGGCATAGGGAAGCATAGGTAATGCACCCCTATCATGTAGCCAGCCATCCAAATCTCAGTCCAGCCCCATCTTACATCACAGAGCGGCAGGCTTTTCCCAATCGGATTTGTGGAAGGGTGTCATGAGTCTCTCCACACCCCAGGAACAAGCGAGTGCTGCAGGGGGCCATCGGACCCACTCACATCCTGGCAACAGCTCTTACAGGGCCCTCATCAGTACCCCATCCTGCACCCCAGTGGTGGTCTACTCGTCTGCTCCTACAAGTATCTGGCTCAGTGACTGGGGTGAGGGTAGACCCCATTTCAGTGTGGCTGCTCCCCCTGTCTGGCCAGCTGTGCCACCTCGTGTCGCTGAGCTCACCTAGTTCAAGGGATCTGATGAATGGACCCTAGTCCCAGCGTCATGACCGATCACAAACTGTTCCTCCCTTGTGTTACATCGGCGTTGCAACCTCACCACCGATCGTGAAGGGGGCCCGCAGCCTGCAAAGAATCACACGGAGCCAGGTATGCTGATTTAACTACTGCCGCATCCGGGCGTCTACTGACGTCATGTCCATGGCAGTTTACTTTATTAAACTTCAGTCATGTGACCAGGACTACTCTATCTGGTCCGATCCAAGGGGGAACCACTCTGGGCGCCCCTCGCTCTAATGCAAGGTCGGCCTGCCCTGCTAGTCATGACCATGTCATCACAGGTGTGACATCACATTCCTCCCAAAAAATTAAATGACAATAAAACAGAAGTCCCACATTAACAACGGGGAATAACCACAATCAAAGTGTCCAAAATATTTAGAACAGTCCTAGGTGAAGTAGTCCTTCAGC